>NC_090654.1:69371093-70074093 GCF_040937935.1 Hyperolius riggenbachi | reverse complement strand
ATGCCTGATTTAGACCTATTGAGTTATACTCCTGTTTGCCTGATGAAGCAGGACCACACCTGCGAAACGCGTTGCACTAAGTGGAGGTAAATAAAAAAAAAAGTTCTATATTTTCGAGGGAGGTAAGTCCACCTGAACATCCCCCCTTTTTTAGACTGTTTTTAAATGTTTTTATCCTACTCTGGCGCCTCTGTACACCAAGCCTTGCTGAAATCTTGATTCCACCCTCGGTGGAGGGGTGCTACCCCGTTTCCTATCTACAGAGCGCGACATCTTAAAAACCTGAGTGGGGTCAGGTTCTAATACTCCCCACCTGCACTTGAAGTGGTTGCCTATGGGTAACCCATATTTGTGAGTATATCTAAATATTTTGCTTTAAACCACAACCAACTTAACAATACTGCACCATATCGGGCTCTCGATTTCTCTTTGTTCTTTCAAGCACGTGTCTAGCAATGTGTTCTGTTGCTATGTGGAGGGGGAAGGAGGGGGGGGCAGAGATTGAGATATGCTTGAGTGACTTGCACCACCGGGGTGAGTGGAGAGAACGTTGCTTTTAACCAAATCGATCTGCTGGGCTGATTGCTGGCCGTGCGTTTGGGGCCGCTGTATTCTCACAAAATTTTCATCAGATGTGGTCATTATTCCCCCACCCCCAGCCGACTTTCATCTAACATCTGTACAAGGTTTAAGAGTTACCAACAGTGAGATTGCAAAAACACATTTGGCGTTCTAGACTCTTAGGCCTGGCCAGTTCACACTCGCATTAGGTGGCAAACGGATCAGTGAAAACTGATATGATTACCGGTCGATCGGATCCATTTTCACTACGTTTGCCCTCCGCTGCTTCAGTTTCATTTCCCCATTACCCCCCCCCCCCCCCCCCATTCCCCCCGGACCACCACCCCCAAGTGAATTTTGCCCCTTAGAACAGTCTGTTTCTTCACTAGTGTGAAGAAACATTCCATTTTCTCATTGCCCCCAGTGCAGTGCTTCAGAATCTGTTTATGTTCCGCTGGGCTCAGCGGTCCGGAAAAATTGGTCCAACAGCAAACTTGTGGTCCATTCAGCAGATCGTACAAACGGATCCATTCAAACGGACAAATGTGAACGGATCCATAGGTTAACATTGGATCCATTCCCTTCCGATCCGGGAACGGACTGTTTTTTTAACTCAAGCCTTAGCACTTACAGTGAGAAAAAAAAGAGAACAGACTAATTCTAGGTAGGATTAGGACTGTACATAACCAAAAAAAAATAGTGACTGGCACCCTAATGCAGACTGGTCACAAGTGCACACTGGATTCAGAGCTGTCACCGTGCTCACCGCCAAGGTAGCTTTCGAGTATCAGATAACAAGAAGCAAAGGCCGGGCCCCAGGGATGCCCTAAATCGACTTTATACCAGTCAGGTACAGAGAAATACAGCAAAGGAGTGAACAAATGGCCTGATAGACGTTTCGCTGATTCCCAGCTTCATCAGAGCCAAAGTTTGCGTTGCCAATATTACATGCAGTATTGGTTCGTATGGTGTGCACTTCAAAGGTGGGCACACACAATTTTTTATTTTTTTTATAATCAAGAATTACAATCAATTTTCCTGATTGTAACATTTGGAAAATCTGACCAGTGGATCATACACATCTATTAAATTTGTCCTAAATTATGAAAACAAATTAATGAAAAAATTGCTTGGGTCTTTAAATCAAGAAATTGACAATCTTCATAAAAATTGACAATTTTCGTAAAGATTGATCAGAAAATTCCACCACTCCTGATCGACTTTTATTGAAAAAAAAAAATGAAAATTCAATTTTGCAAACAAATGAAAAAAAAAGCTGTCAATTTGTCTGTAGAACTAATTATTTTAACCACTTTACCTCCCTTGCTACGCTTATCTACTCCCCACAAAACTTTACTTGAATCTCAGGGGAGTAGATAGGCGTACTTGTGGTAAACAGTGTGCTGTATGCCCAATAAGCTATCTGATTATGTATATAGGGTATCATTTTAACCGTGACAAGTGAGAGAATAGATTTTGTGGTGTTTGACAACTGAGGGATAAGTCATGTGATTTTTTTTACCGGCAAACTGAATGAAAAGCAATAAAACTGTTATTTACATGTACTCTATACCCCTAAATAAATACTAGTAAAAAAAAACAAAAGTGACATCATTGAAAAGAGAATACATAGTTACCCTACGGACTTAGCTTTTAAAATATGTATGCCATGAGAGTGTATTACTGTTAATCATGAAGATAAGGGCTTTTTAATTACTGATAGAGTACAATGAGAAAACAAAAAACACAAACCAGAAACTAATATATTATCGCCATACATTGTACTAGGAACATTATTTAAATGTTGAGATAACCAGGACAAATTAGCAAATACAATGTGTGGGTTTTACCTATGGTAACATTGTTTATTTGAAAACTATAGTGCATGGAAATGGAGAAATAGTGTATTTTTTCTTTTTTTTTTCTCATTTTTCCCTTTAAAATGCACAGATAATAGCATAATTACTAAAAGCAAATATCACCCTCACAAAGCATAATTTGTGGCAAAAAAAACAAGATATAGATCATTTACATCTGATGAGTAGCAATAAAGTTATTGGTGAATGAATGGGAGGAGCGCTGAAATGTGAAAATTGCTCTGGATTTTAAGCAAAAAACCCTGTGGAGCTGAAGTGGTTAATTGAATTGCTGTAAGATTGGATCATTTAATTGTATCGAGTATGTCCATTTTTAAGCTCACCTCAGATAGCAAAAAGGCTAGAGTTCCCACTACCATGATGGACATTTTTGGAAATAGGGGGGAAGGCGGTTTACGCTCAGTTGATTATTTACAGTAAGTGTGCATATATTTTTTACTTTATTTCCAGGCATATCTTCTTAGAGGGGGATCCCCGGCACCCCACAATGCTGCAGATGTGGCTACAGAGGCATCCAGAGCTTCAGCTTCAACTTATCCATGTCATAAAAGACTTTTGTGGCAAGTATGTGTCTCTGCCATGTTTTGTGCTGGCATGTATTGCTATTATTTATTGTATTTTATGTACAAAACATACATACAATGTTACAAAGGATGAGAGATGTAACAAGGTTATACAGCACAGGACAAGGCTACCCAAGGCAGACAGTACAAAGTACATGATCATGTGATTTTGGGCTAGTTAGGTAGGCCCAGTAATACCAGTATGAGGCTGTCATTGGAAATGAGCACACGATCATGTAGAATACACTAGGGAAGGGAGGACCCTGCCAAAGGCTTACAATCTAAGGGGAGGGGAGATGAACACACTAGGTAGGGCTATGGAATAAGTATTCATTAGAGAGTTACTGTATAGTAGGGGGTGGGCAGGCCATCTTGAAAAGGTGAGTTTTGAGTCTTGTTTGAATGTGTTAAAGGAGGGACGAAAGTCTGATGGGCTCTGAAAGGGAGTTCCAAAGGGTGGGGGCTGCTCTTGAGAAATCCTGCAGGCACGCATAGGAGTAGGAAATGCGTGGGGCAGTTAGACGAAGGCCGTTGGAGGACCGCAGGGGACGGCCTGGTGTATACCTGTGAACAAGCTCTGAGATGCAGGTAGGGCAGATTTTGTGCACAGATTTATGTAGATCAGGTAGTGGCAGCCTACCGTTGACCCTTCACTGAAATCACATTTTGGGCACATTGTTCTTCTACACATAGCCCAAAGCAATAAATGTGCAATGTGTCAGTGATTCGTACAACCCCCACTCCCAGGAAATACAATACATAGTGGTATGCGAAACAGATTAGCATAAAGGATAGCTGATTAAAACTCATTACAAATTGCTCCCTGACCAATAGTGCCAATATAATGAATTACTGATTTCAATCCCCTATCCATATATATATATTTTTTTAATTACTGATTTACAGTATAAGGCGCCAACATATTCCATGGTGCTGTACAAAAGTAATAAACAAGCGTGGGGTACATAATAATACATACAATGGTGTACACCAATCTACAAGATTGGTACAAAATACAGAAATGGTATAAAATACTGAACTGGTAATCACAGTCACAAAAGTAAGATGATGAATGTTATGTGTAACAAATTCCAAGATACAAAAGGGAGAGAGCCCTGCCCTTGCAAGCTTACAATCTAATGTGGGGGGGGGGGGGGGGCACGAGAGGTGGGGTAGTATACAATATTCATTGGGTAAGGGTTCTGCCTCTTTACACTGGAGACCTGGGTTCGAATCTCAGCTCTGCCTGTTCAGTAAGCCAGCACCTATTCAGTAAGGAGTTCTTGGGCAAGTCTCCCTAACACTGCTACTACCTACTGAGTGCGCTCTAGTGGCGGCCTCACAAGCACGTTGAGTCCGACAGGATAAAAGTGCTATACAAATATAGGAATTGTTTTTCATCTAGATTCCATATACCTCTCCCTACATCCCTTATTCTCCACACTTCCCATCTCTGTGTGTAACATGAGCTTTACTCACTCATCTGTGATCCATGCATCAGGTCTGTTCATTGTTCTCCACTTATTATGATCTCTTTATAAGTCTAGGAGGCAGGAGGGGCACTCACTGGAAAGTTCACAGAAATCACATTATTGGTATCACTTTTCTCCTTCATTTCTCTTGATGCAACACACTCACAATACAGCTGTCTCCTCCTGAGAGAACTCAGGAAATTCCCCATCTACCAACATAAAAAGCAACTCTTTTTTTTTGCATTTGTGACGAGAGAGAGAGAGAGAGAGAGAGAGAGATAGAGAGGAATTTTTACTTCTAAAAATATACTGATCCCTTAATCTGCTTCTTCAAAATTGACCCTCGTCAGTGACGTAGATAGGTTATGTGCCACCCAGTGCTGATTATTTACAGACACCCACCCCCCTCCTCAAAAAAGGGGAAGGAGTGAGTGTGGCGTGCAAAGCACGACATGGCACAAAAATGGGTGTGGCTATGACATGATGAGGGCAGAGCTAATTGTAATTTAACGGTGTAACTCTAAGGCAGTGTGCCATGAGTTTCCTCCCAAAACACAGGCAAAGTATCCCTTAGGCTAGTGACACACCAGGACGTTGCGTTTAGGGGACGTTATAGGGCACATAACGTGCCCCTAACGCAACGCCTGGTGCTCTCTGGTGTGGACGTCGGAGTGAGCCGCGTTGTGCAGCTCACTCTGGCGTCCGTGATGCCGTGATGCGTACTCTTGGACGCATGCGGCATTACGTGGTCCCGCCCGGCCAATCGCCGCACAGAGCGGCCGCTCCAGGAAGTAAACACTGCACGTCACTGAGTGCAGTGAATATTAATTAGCAATGTGCCCCTCCGCTCTCCCCTCCTCCCCAACATGACTGAGCATGTGCAAACAGTCTAACGCGGCTTAGCCGCCTAGAATGCACAGCATGCAGCACTTTGCTGCGTTACAATGTAA
This sequence comes from Hyperolius riggenbachi, assembly GCF_040937935.1. Lineage (NCBI taxonomy): Eukaryota > Metazoa > Chordata > Amphibia > Anura > Hyperoliidae > Hyperolius > Hyperolius riggenbachi. The sequence continues at coordinate 70,068,670 of NC_090654.1, read as the reverse complement.
CGCAACTTGGGAAGTGTGAACAGCCCACTTGTGTTACATTGCTGTGGGTTGGGGGAGCGTTACAGGCTGCACTAACGTGCGCCTGTAACGTCCCTGTGTGCAAGAAGCCTTAAAGGGGAACTTCAGCCTAAACAAACATACTGTCATCAAGTTACATTAGTTATGTTAATTAGAATAGATAGGTAATATAATCTCTTACCCACCCTGTTTTAAAAGAACAGGCAAATGTTTGTGATGCATGGAGGCTGCCATCTTTGTCATGGGGGCAGCCATCTTTTTGGTTGAAAGGAGGGGACAAGGAGCAGGAGACACAGTTCCAACTGTCCTGTGTCCTGATTACCCCTCCCAGCTGCACATGCTAGGCTTCAAATGTCAAATTCAAAATGTAAAAAAAAAAATTGCACCAAAACAGCAGAACTAGAACAAAAACATCAGAAATCCCATCATGCTTTGCCCAGCATCAGGGGAAAAAAGCCCGGGCAGTTTTCTTCTGTGCAGCTAAAAATAAGGCTTGTAAAAGAGAAACAAAGTTCTGATGCTGTGAAACTGTTAAAGAAACACCAAGCCTTTTCAGTGCTGCTGAGTCGGTTTTTAGTCCGGAGGTTCACTTTAAGGTAGTTGGACAATGTTCCCCAAACACATAAGAAAGCAGTTTCCCTCATAATGGGGTAAAACCGTAGATCCTCATAATGGATGTGCAAGACAATAAATCTGCAGAAACTGTATATTGTCAATGTGGACCAAAATCTGTGAGGAATACCATGAAGAATAATGCTGTTCGGAAGGCAAAAGGGGGTTAAACTCGGTACTAGCAAGATGTACCTAATAAAGTGGCCAGTGAAATATATCAATTTCCCCATCATTGTTTCTTTTGGTGCATTTATTGGTATACTATTTAGTAATCATGAGCCCCCAAAATGCCAAATGCTGCAACAATAGCCCCAAAGCAGCAAATGCAGTGTCTATGACCAATCAAATAATAAATGCAGCGAATGTTACCTCCGACAATGCAATGAGGCAAACAATACCTCTGACACATGAAATGCAGCAAACTTTACCTACCGCACAAGCAATGAAGCAAACATTACCTCTGACATGAAATGCAGCAAACATTACCTCCCACACATGAAATGCAGCAAATATGTGAAATGCGACAAACCATACTTCTGACATATGAAATGCACATACATTACCCTACATATATGAAATGCAGCAAATGTTACATTGGACATAAATGCATCAAACTTTTCCCCCCCACTAGGTGCTGGTGGGGTGGGAGGGTGACACTGGGTGGGAGGGTGACACTAGGCGGGGAGGAGGGTACAACTGGGTGGGGGAGGTTGACACTTGGTGGGGAGGAGGGTGTCACTGGGTGGGGAGGATGGGCAAGGAGCTTGCCATTGGGTGGGGAGGAAGGAAGAGGAGGATGCCACTGGGTGGGGAGGAGGGTGCCACTGGATCGGGAGGAGGGTACCATTGGGTGGAGAAGAAGGGCGAGGAGGGTGCCACTGGGTGGGTAGGAGGGTAACATTAGGTGGGGAAGATTACTTTGTGAAGTAGTGTGAAGGCGGGGGACAAATGTCAAGGTCTGTAAAGTGCCGCACAATATGTTAGTGCTACATCAATCGCTTAAATGCATAAATAGTAATCCTTATTTTAATGTGATTTGCTTATGCCAATATGAGCCGTTCCAATACCTATGGCCTGGCACACACCATGCAGTTTTCACTTCAGATCCTACGTACTTCTGATTGAGAAAATTATCTGATCGCAAATAAATATATATATATATATATATATATATATATATATATATATATATACATACATACATACACACAGTGGGATGAGAAAATTTGGGCAACCTTGTTAATTGTTGGTTGTTACAATGAAAAATGTCAGTTAAATATCGTATATAGGAGACACAGTGATATTTGAGAAGTGAGATGAAGTTTATTGGATTTACAGAAAGTGTGCAATAATTGTTTAAACAAAATTAGGCAGGTGCATACATTTGGGCACCACAAAAAATAAATTAAATCAGTATTTAGTAGATCCTCCTTTTGCAGAAATTACAGCCTCTAAACGCTTTCTGTAGGTTCCAATGAGAGTCTGGATTCTGGTTGAAGGTATTTTGAACCATTCCTCTTTACAAAACATCTCTAGTTCATTCAGGTTTGATGGCTTCTGAGCATGGACAGCTCTCTTTAACTCACACCACAGATTTTCAATTATATTCAGGTCTGGGGACTGAGATGGCCATTTCAGAACGTTGTACTTGTTCCTCTCCATGAATGCCTTAGTGGATTTTGAGCCGTGTTTAGGGTCATTGTCTTGTTGAAAGATCCAGCCCCAGCGCCGTTTCAGCTTTGTCACTGATTCATGGACATTGGTCTCCAGAATATGCTGATACTGAGTGGAATCCATGTGTCTCTCAACTTTGACAAGATTCCTAGTCCCTGCTCTGGCCACATAGCCCCACAGCATGATGGAACCACCACCATATTTTACTGTACAAGTGTTTTTCTAGGAATACTGTGTTGTTTTTCTTCAGTGCATAACGCCCCTTGTTATGCCCAAATAACTCAATTTTAGTTTTATCAGTCCACAGCACCTTATTTCAAAAAGCTGGCTTGTCCAAATGTGCTTTAGCATACCTTAAGCTGCTCTGTTTGTGCTGTGGGCGGAAAAAAGGCTTCCTCTGCATTCACTCTCGCATACAGACTCTCCTTGCGTTAAGTGCGTCGAATGGTTGAACGATGCACAAATACTCTATCTGCAGCAAGATGATGTTGTAGGTCTTTGGTGCTGGTCTGTGGGTTGACTCTGACTGTTCTCACCATTCGTTGTTTCTGTTTATCCAAGATTTTTCTTGGACTGCCACTTTGAGCCTTAAAGGGAACCTTAACTGGCGGGAAAAAAATAATTCACTTACCTGGGGGCTTTCCCAAGCCTCCTGCAGCCGTCCTGTGCCCGCGCCGGTCCTTCGGTGCCCTCCGGTCTCCCTCCGCCGCTAAGTTTCGTTTTCGGACGACTGCCAGTCGTCCTCGGGCAAAGCGTCATCTTCTTCCGGATTCCCCGTCGTAAAGAGCCGTAAAGCGTGTCCGCATGACGTGTTTGGCGTCATGCGGACGCGTTTTACGGCTCTTTACGACGGGGAATGCGGAAGAAGATGACGCTTTGCCCGAGGACGACTGGCAGTCGTCCGAAAACGAAACTTAGCGGCGGAGGGCACCGAAGGACCGGCGCGGGCACAGGACGGCTGCAGGAGGCTTGGGAAAGCCCCTAGGTAAGTGAATTATTTTTTCCCAGCCAGTTAGGGTTCCCTTTAACTTGAACTGAGACTGTGGTCTTCCATTTCCTCCTAACTGTGGAAACGGACAGCTTTCTGTATCCTTCCCCGAAACCATGATGGTGAACAATCTTTGTCTTCAGGTCATTTGAGAGTTGTTTTGAGCCCCCCCATGTTGCTACTCAGAGAAAATTAAAAGAGGAGGGAAACTTACAACTGACCCCCCTAAATACTCTTTCTCATAATTTGATTCACCTGTGTATGTAGGTCAGGGGTCACTGAGCTTACCAAGCCAATTTGAGTTCCAATAATAAGTTCTAAAGGTTGTGGAATCAACAAAATGACAAACAGTGCCTAAATGTATGCACCTGCCTAATTTTATTTAAACAATTATTGCACACTTTCTGTAAATACAATAAACTTCATTTCAAGTCTCAAATATCACCCTGTGTGTCTCCTAAATGATATATTTAACTGCCATTTTTTTTATTGTAACAACCAACGATTTATACAGGAAAATCATGACCATTAAGAAGGTTGCCCAGACTTTCGCATCCCACTGTATATACAGCCTACTGATTGCCAGAGAAGACAAATCCCAAGCTCAAAATCGATCTTTCTTGTTTGGAAGCAGATCAGACCTGCTAGAATATATACTAGAAAAACACTGCCTATCGTTCCATATGTAAGTCCTTTTGATTCATTCGAAATCAATACCCAATCGGAAATATGATTGGAATTTGAAAAAAATTGCATACATGTGTTCGCTAGATTTCTACTATATCTGCTCGATGTCAGATCTGAATATGGATCTGATCACTGGGATATGAAGTGAAGAATGCATGGTCTATACCAGGCTGAAAAGGAGTGATTTGTAGTGACGTGTCCTCATCTATAGATTTTTTTTTCTATGAAATCCTGTTTCTCTCTCATTTGTTGTACACAGGCCGCGGTTTGTTCACATACAGAGAAGGGACAGACCCTCATCTTCCTGAAGTAACGCCGAGTCTCCTGATTGCACGCAGCAGCTGTACAAGGTGTGAGCACCGAGAATGGATCATCAGTGCTGCAGCGTGGGAAGTGCTTGCCTCATGCATAAACTCCAGAAATGAACTGTGCATAACCTTTCACAACGTAAGTGGAGGCCAGAAGCCCTGAAGATAATTTTCTGGAAGCCTATCATTAGTCATGCCTGCCTGTCACTTACAGGTGAGATGAGAGAGGCGGGATAGATGAATGCACTCTTCCTTGTTCTTCAGCGTGGGGCCCGCAGCTTTGTAGCATTTCCTAAAATACATCCATGAGGAGATGGTAAAGCGAACCTTACACGGAAAATGCAATTTTTTTATGCTGGATGTGATCCCATGCGAGTCAAACTTAACATGAATGATGCTGGTCCAGATGCCATCTGTTAGAACCCTAATCAACATAACATATTGGTCTACACACTAGAGCTTCAATCCACAAAGCCTTACCACATTCGGTAAAGCAGAAAACAGCTGATTTGACCAAACATTTTATAAAATGTCGATCACTGAGGCTGTTATCGCATGGAGAGCTACAATTACTGACTAGTGAGGTAAATAACTGACTTGTGAGGTAAATACCTTAAAGAAAACCTGAGGTGGGCAGATTGGGGGGGGGGGGGGGAAACAGATGGGACACAAAGGCATGTTTTCTGCCTAATGACATGCCTCTGTGTCCCCACACCGCCACTCTCTGCCCCTCCCCCCCGCGCTATAGCCCCCGAGATTTGCAACTATTTGTCGCTATCTCGGTGGTATGCACAGGGAGAGGGATTTCCTGTTCAAAATACCCGCCAGGGGCGTTCCTGCAGGGTCTCCAGAGCTGCCACCGCTCCTGGATCAGGTAGCCTACTTTTTTTTTCATTTTTTTTAAACCCACCTTGGGCTTACTTTAATAAATGTCAATCCACAAAGCTTAAAGCAGGCTGTCTCAAACAGGGTTACCTGGAACTCCAGGGTTCCTTGAGGTCTTTGTAGGAGGTTCTCTGGCTTTTTTTTCCCCAAGCTTTTATATAAAAGAGGGCGTGGCTGTTTTTGGTGCTTTGGTGTTGCTTTTAGTTCTGATTTCCTGGCTTACCTCCCATCAGGGAAGGACTGGAACCTTTTGGCCTGGGGGGGAAACACAACCTAGAGTCCTTTCTTGTGAGCAAGAGAGAGTGCTAACCAAGGTCGTTTCTTGTTGCCCCAGGCTAGAAATGTCTCCTCACCCCCTAGCCTTGGCTAAAGGCTGGTTCACATATGGAGATTGGTGAATGGTATGTAGGACACTTTCTCATTTGGCTATGCATGAGCAGTTCTCTCTCAGGTCCACTAGGCTGTCAGCTGACATGCATTGCTGCACCTGATTGGTGGTTGTTGCAGTGCAGACTCTGTATAAGAACACTTGCTGATATCCTATAACAGCGTGACAAAGAAGGAGGTTGTTCCTTTGAAACAGCAGTCTGTCGCTGTGACCTTTTAGATGGTTTTATACAGTTTTTTTCTTGTTTTTTTTTTTTTTAATAAAGAGCCTATAATTACTTTTAAGGTGGTGCCACTGCCAACCCTCATTTTGTTGACTGTGTATCAGCTCTTAGAAGCACCTGAGCTGGGTCTTGGCACACTGAGCTAATACATGTCACAGAGTGCTCCTACCACTGAGGTATATTACATTTTTATTTGACAAACAAGTACTGTATATTCTGGCGTACTTTTTAACCCTTAAATTCTTCTGAAAAGTCGGGGGTCGTCTTATACGCCGGGTGTCTTTGATGCCGGATGATACATGATGCTGATAGCCGATGCGCGTCCAGGACATGCTGATGTTTACGTGATGCTGATATGTAATGCGCATACGCAACATGCTAATGATTAATTACTAGGTGCTGAAGATTCGGTGGTCGCCGCATTTGCTGGGGGGGGGGGAGCTCATCGCTCACTCAGCAAGGTCTGGGATGCCCTGGTTATGGAAGAAAGGGATCGCACTGCGCCCATAAAACACGCCTTTTCTACCCATCTGGCCTGCCTTATCCTGTTACCACCTCTCAGATCTTGCTGCTGAGGACTGTAGTGAAGCGGCGCAGGCGCACATGTGCGAGATCTGGGAGGCAGAGAAGGAGGTAAATATGATACAAGGGCGAGCCAGTCGGGTGAAAGAGGTGACGGGTGAAACAGCGTGATCTATTCTTCCATACCGCTCCGATAAACAAGTAGACAAGGAGAGCTGACCAATCCGCTTATGTAGAGGTAGAGTTGATCAATCCAACCAGTCAATTGCCTGTATACTGTTATATAGTGGGTACCACATACAGTACAGCACCAGTATCTATTCATTCAGAGCACCAGTATATGATTTGGTGTGCGCTGGAAGAGTAGTCTTATACAGCGAGTATATCCCAAACTCTATATTTTAACTGGAAAGGTTGGGGGGTTGTCTTATACGCCGAAATAAGAAACCGCTTTTCTCTGACAATTAACTGTTTCAGTTGACAGGCTGAGGTAAAGCACTGCAGCCTTTAATGCTGCAAATTCTCCCTGTTCTTTGCATATTTCTGACCTTACCAGCAAGATGGCAGCTCCCATGTGTGTACAAATCTCAGACCGCAAAATTCAGCCACGCAAAAGAAGTAATGGTGAAATTGTGCGGTTACAGATAATTTCACATTTATCTTAAAGTGAACCTGAGGTGAAAATAAACTGATGAGAAAAACTATTGTATATTTTCTCCAACTCCTAAAATGTTTCTATTTTATATTTAAACATTTACAAAGTAGATTGAATGTTTTATTGTCTCTGCTCAGTGATAGTCTATTAAGTGTCACAGAGTTAAAAATACATGAACTATTGACCTTTTTCTATCTCTCCCCTGCCCTCAGAAGTTCTGCCAGTAAAACTTTTATGGCTGTAATTTGCTTATCAGTGATGTTTACTATATTCCCCACAAGGTTTGACAATAGCTGTCACTTCCATGCCCGAAAAGTAATGGCCCGTACTCACGGGCTGCAAAAATCGCCTGTCGCCAGCACACGTGAGCGTGTGGGCGACAGGCCGGCAACAGCTTCTCTCCAGGTCCCTCCGCGTACACACGCGGAAGAGGGACCAGCGGCAAGGCGGAAGCTGTCGCCGACGTTCCTCCTCCCCCCGCCGGAAGCTCCATAAACCTCAATGGAGGTTGCTGTCGCTAGTCCGCGTACTCACGCGGACTAGCGACAGTTGCGGCGGGGGGGCAGCGGCTACTGTCGCCATGCGATTGAAAGTTTCAATCGCCTGGCGACATGAGCGACGGGCGACAGTTCAGGGTGCGCGCGCGTGCGGCAACCCATACTCACGGGCGACCTGTCGCCGCAACACGCGCGCGCCGCGTGTTGCGGCGACAAATGTCACTCGTGAGTATGGGCCATAACTCTTTCAGGCAGCAACATAAAAAAAATAAACAACCTGGTTATTAATAAGTTTTGTACTGTACATACACATCCTCTATCTCATCATGTCACATGTTGCCAAAGAGAAACTGAGCCGAGAAGTGTCTCAGGTTCCATACTTACCTGGGGCTTCCTTAAGGGGAACCTAAACTGAGAAGGATATGGATTTTTCCTTTTAAAATAATACCAGTTGACTGACTCTCCTGCTGATCCTTTGTCTCTACTACATTTAGCCACAGCCCCTCAACAAGCATGCAGATCAGGTGCTCTGACTGAAGTCAGACTGGATTAGCTGCATGCCTGTTTCAGGTGTGTGATTCAGCCACTGCTGCAGCCAAAGAGATCAGCGGGACTGACAAGCAACTGGTGTTGTTTAAAAGGGAAACATACATATCCCTCTTAGTTAAGGTTCCCTTTAATGAGCCACATTATTGGCATGCATTTTTAGGGTGCTGTTGAGATGCACTGTGTGCTAAAATGGTGCTTGCTTCACTTTAAAAACTGAGATTTAGCTTTATTTTAATCCTAGTAGTTCTGGTTCTCCATGACTTGCCTGGGTTCTCTGTAAGTGAAGTATAATATAGCAGGTCTCACCTGCTAAATCAGGCTTTTATTGTAAAAAACAAAAATCTGTTTTATTACAGACGCAGAAAGCCTGTCGGGAGCCAGTGATCTGCAGCAGCGGCATCTGCTTCCACAGAGCCGTCCAGCACCCATTATGTCCTCATCCAAGTGAATGGGAGACAGAGCTCGACCTCACCAGGCAGAAGCGGCTGTCATTGCTCCAGACTATTGACCTCGTCAACACGCTTCAGTTACTGCACAGACTCTGCAGTAAAAATCATTTTTTCCACAGTAAGATTGAATAACCAAAAATGAGGGCGACACTCTTTGATGACTGAGTTAAAGTGAACTGAGCACCATTTTAGCACCCAGTGCATCTTAATAGCCTCGAAACAGAAGAAAGGCAAGTTCCGGGCACCAGATGCGTTGCAAAAAGACACCACTCTATTTCATCCCACCAAACAAATACACATCACGGTTGGTCTGACAGCCGTTACGCAAATTACTTGCTTCCTCTGAGGAAGCAAGTAATTTGCGAAATGGCTGTCAGACCAACCGTGATGTGTATTTGTTTGGTGGGATGAAATTAAGTGGTGTCTTTTTGCAACGCATCTGGTGCCCGGAACTTGCCTTTTTTTCTGTTTCGAGTGGATCTTTCTTACCGGAGGCACAGTGAGTTGGCCACCAGCACCCCGCCATAGGCTGCCAGGTGCATCTAGTGCCGATTTTTCCCTCTTCTAAGCTGCATCTTAATAGCACATTAAAAGTGCATACCAACAATGTGGCTCATTACAAAAAAAAAGTCCAATATACCTTTTCTTTTTACATTTAAATGTTTGTTAGAGGCTTTCATTGCTCTTCTGCATTCCGCCATCCGCAGAAAGAGCAGGCAGATAAGGACTGCTGTAATTATGATCGGACACTGTACTTCAATAAGTTTAGAGAGTCGCACTTGATTACATTCACACCTTCCCCTGCATAAAGAAGGGCATACAAAAGGGAAGGGGGGGGGGATGGCCGCTCCTACAGCTATTTGAAACCAGGACAAACTGCAGGGGGAAAAAAAAGCTGTTTGGATAACTTTAAAGGATACTGCAAGTGGGATGTATATGGTGGCTGCCATGTTTATTTCTTTTTAAACAATACCAGTTGCTTGGCTATCTTGCTGAGCTTTTATGCATCAGTAGTGTCTGAATCCCCCACCTGAAACAAGGATACGGCAAATCCCGTTAGACTTCAGTCATAAACATCTCATTAGCATGCTTGTTCAGGTTCTATAGCTAAAAGAATTAGATGCAGAGGATCAACAGGAGACAGTACCCAGGCAATCTGCATAGTTTAAAAGGAAATACATAGGCTAGCCTCCATATCCCTCTCACTTCAGGTGTCCTTTAAGAAAGGTCTGTGCTGTTCTGAGCTGCTAGCTGCACTCAACACTAACACTCATGGTAGCTGGAAAAATGTGTATGCGCACCAGATCTATAAAACCCCTTTATAAATGTGATGCAAACATATGATCACCATATGACAGAAAGAGGATTGCTAGAAACCGTGGGCAGAGAAGTGTTCCCATATGACTAACAGTTGTTTTCTCAGAAATTGCATCACCAGAGGCTCCCGGGAATGCCAGAGCATGGTGTCATTCTAGCACAGTTCACCTTTATACTTGATTGATGGCCTGAACACACTGTTGTGTTTCTCCGTTTTACAGAAACGCATGGCACCTGCATTGGTTTCCACTGCTGCGCAATGACACTGATTGGATAGCACTACATTATAGATAGCAATGCATATGTTACAGGCAAAGTACGAAATCAGGCATTCTATAGAATACCTGAAGCGATTAGGCAAAGTAAGAAATGTCTGTTTCGTTACGTACTTTGCCTAGAAGTCGTTCAGGCAAAGTGTACAATACCCGGTTCTCTATAGAATGCCTGCTTTTTTTGTTCACACTTTGACTGTAACAGCTGCAATACCTCTGCCTGTCTGTGAGGCTAGTGATGATGATGATGGGTGCATGCATGCTGATACTGACTGTTTGTGGGAAATTGCTGCTGTGAAGGAGCCATCAGGTGCTGCTGCCAGGGGTGGGGGAGTGGAGAGGAGAGAGAAAAGCTGAGGACATCATGTGCAGGGGGGGGGGGGGGGGAGAATGTTAAAAATAATTAAACTAGTATTATAATCATTTATGTGTCATTGCTGTATCTAATTGACACACCCCGTGTAGCTTGAAGGACAAAGCATGTCAATGCCTGGTATGGACATGGTAAAAATAGTTTCCTGATTTGGGCATGATAGAAATAGTTTGTAAGACTACTCTCAGCCTTCACTAGAAATGGTAATAGAGGAGCAATCCAGGAATCATTGTCTAGGGGGGCTGAGTTTAGTCAGAAATTGAACTGTATATAAACTTGGCCTGTTGCCAGCAGGGCCGGATTTGTATCCTTTACCGCCCAAGGCCACTGTCAGAAGCCGCCTCACTTCAGTATAGGTAGCCAGATGACACCTCCCCCTCATCCAGTATGGGTAGTCAGACGACCCTTCCCCCCACCTCCATTATAGGTAGCATGATAACCCTCCCCCCCCCCCTATAGATTAGATAGCCTGATGACCCTTCCCTTCAGTATAAGAAGACAGATGACCCTCCCTCCCCCTTCCATATAGATAGCCTGATGCCTCCCTCCCTCCTGTATAGGTAGCCAGGTGACCCCACCCCCCCTCCCCCAGTATGGCCTGCTGCCCACCCGCCCATGATCCTGTGGTGCCCTAGGCCATGGCCTATGTGGCCTTGGCTTAAATCCGGCCCTGGTTGCCAGCAGAAAGAGGCCTGACGGAATCTTGACGGATAGCTGTATCTTGTCTCCTCGTATGAGCAATAAAGCGTTATTACCTTGTCCTGGGTGTGGTCTAGGTCCTAGGTTCTCAACGTGTGGTACGCGTACCCCAGGGGGTACTTCTGATGGTTCCAGGGGGTACTCAGGCGTGATACACTTAACCAAGAACAACAAATTTAGAGTTTAAGAAAATTTATAAATCTTATTTAAACAACACCATATTTGTATTTTAGCTAATTAAAAACAATAGTAAATGCTTGGAAATGGTTTAGGAACCAAGTATCATGTACTAGGATTAAATATATATTTGTCAAGGGGTACTTGTTATAATGTTTACAATGCTAGGGAGTACTTGGTGAGTACAGGGTTTTAATAGGGGTGCATACCAATAAAATGTTGAGAAACACTGGTCTAGGTGAATTTCCTTCACAGGTAAAAATGTTGAAGGCTAGTGGGGGGAGGAGCCTGAAAAGCCATGATGCAGCAAAAAAAAAGTGTAGAGTCATGATACAATGCTCTACTTGCAACAAGAAATAAGCATGATTTTGTTTGTGAGAAAACAGAGGCAGAGACTAAAGAAGAGACCAGCCATTGGTGAGACTGACAAAGCAAAAGCAGAGGCACAGACAAAAGAGTACTACTGAAAAACTAAAGTAAGGAAGAGAAAAAGAGCTACAGACATAACAGGAGAGGGGAGGAGAGAGACACCACTCACATCTACAGGCGGTCGGTTGTACATTCACTGTATATGTCACAGGCAAAGTACTATAAATTCAGGCATTCTATAGAATGCCTAGGCAAAGTACGTAACAAAAACAGACATTTCGCACTTTGCCTGAATTTCATACTTTGCCTGTAACACGTGTAGCAGTGTTTTCAGAATGCACTTCTGCACAGTGCATAAGTATGCCCATCAGACAGGAAAGTGGGGAGTTTTAGTACCTGTGGTAGATCGGCTTCGCCATAGACTGCAATGCTAGTTTGTGGCTATGGGGGTGCCGGTTGTTGAGATTTGGCACCGTGGGGACTGTACAAACAGGGAATGAGTTCAGCTAAATGGTAGCAGAGTCCTATAGTGGCTATGGGGGTGCTGGGAGCTTACATTTGGCTGGGTTGCTGCAACGCTAGGCAGTGACACAGCCGAGCACTCAGAGTGGCGGGGGGGGGAGGGGGGACAAAGGATCAATAATGAGCATCAAAATGAGCACATGCAATGATAATTTTTGGTTAGGCATCGACGGGGGAGTGGTTAAAGGACAACCGAGGTGACTTGATGAGATAGACGTGTATGTACAGTGCCTCGCACACAAATAACTAGGCTGTGTTCCTTTTTTTTCTTTCTCTTCCTGAAAGAGTTAAACCTCAATTATGCAAGTGACAGTTTCTCTCCGGGACTGGGTCAGACTATAGCATAACCCTCACTGATAAGTAATTACAGCCATAAACACTTTCCTGTCAGTAAATGGCTTCTGAGAGCAGGAAAGAGATAAAGGGTCAGTAATTCATAGATTTGAGCTCTGGCGTACTTCACTGAAGGTGTCATAGAGCAGAGACAATGAAACAGTAAAAAGTTAAAAACTAGATTCAAATATAAAATAAAACTGTGGGATATCTAAAAAAATATTTTTTTAGGAGGAGGATAGATGCAATTGTTTTTCTCATCAGTTTATTTTCACCTCGGATGTCCTTTAACGGATACCCGAACTGACATGTGACATGATGAGATAGACTGATAAGAAATTCCCCTTTTTACCTCTTTTTTGCTCTCAGAAGCCATTTTCTGCTAGGAAAGTGTTTTATAGTTGGAATTTCTTATCAGTGAGGGTCAAACTGTAGTCACTTCCTGTCAGCACTGAGTCAGCCACTTACATACCTGATATTTAACTCTTTCAGGCCGATAAAGAAAAAAAGGAACACAGCATAGTTATTTGTGTGCTAGGCATTGTACATACACATGTCTATCTCATCATGTCACATGTCAGTTCGGGTATCCTTTAAAGTGACCCTGAGCAGTACACAGAATAAAAATGTTCACTTACCTGGGGCTTCCTCCAGCCCACGGTTAAGCCATGAGGTCCCCCAGCGTCCTTCTGGCTCCTCTCCGTGTCCCTCCGGCAGCTCCCGTTACCGGCGACACCCATGCCGGGTGTCGGGCTGGCTCTTCCTGGATCTTGATGCTTGGGGACAGTCCTGCGCATGAGCGGTTTTCTAACTCTAAACCGCCGGTTTAGTAACGGGAGCCGCCGGAGGGACAAGGAGAGGAGCCAGGAGGATGCCGGGGGACCTCGCGGCCCCAGGTAAGTGAAAATGTTTATTTTGTGTACTGCTCAGTGTCCCTTTAAAGTTAGGCATAGATAAAGAGGGTTCTGTGTAAGAATAGGGTTAGATTTAGTTGTAGTAACATATCTGTATTATTTACCGGAATTTTACTATTGTAACTGTCAATTTAAAAATTTAGAATATCAGTACATTTGCCAGTATTCTACTTGCCATTATTGGGCGCCAACATTTCCCCACACCTCTTTTTCGTGCATGCGGGATTGGGTCCCCCTTCAGGAAGTGTGCGGCTGCCTTTCTCCGTCTATGGCCCAGTACACACCAAAAACCTCTAGCAGATCTGCAAAACGCTAGAGGTTTTTGAAGCAGATTTCAGAGCGATTCTGGGCATGTTTAGAGACGTTTTCTAAACATGCCGAGCGTTTTTTGGAGCGTTTTTGTGTAACACATTTCAAATATTGTTACAGTAAAGCTGTTACCGAAAAGCTTCTGTAACAAAAACACCTGGAAAACCGCTCTGATCTAGCGTTTTTCAGAACTATTTTCCACTTTCCTATACATTGAGGCAGAAACACCTCAGAAATCTAAAAAATGCTGCAGGACAGCAGTTTGCATTTGTGGAAAAAACGAGCCGCTCTGGTGTGCACCAGACCATTCACTTTCATTAGCCAAGCGGTTTTCCCCCTGCAAGAGTTTTAAAAAAACGCTCCAGAAGCGCTCTGGTGTGCACCAGCCCTAAGCCAGGTTCTTTAGCTGGCAGCATGTCTGGCTGGTGTAGGCGGGTCCATATTTAAAATACCAAGGTTAGAAGTATGTGGATCTTAAAGTGGACCTGAACTCATTACTTCCTCTCTGCTCTAAAAGATAAGCAACAGCATATCTTTTAAAGAAAAACATTTCATTGTTATAAATCTGCATGTGTCTACTTTATGCTTTCATGGAAGCAGACATATTAACATCCTGTGTTAATAAATTAGCTGCTCTGCTATGGCAGAGGAGATTCTTGAGCTGACACAGCTGAGAGATCAAATTACCGTGGTGATGAGTCATAGATGAGCGGGTTAGACAGGTCCACTTTAACTCCTGATCTTCTGAATTGGCCGCACCTGTTCTAAAAGCATAAAAATTCCAGAGACAGATGTGTTGAATTGCAGTCTGTGGCAGAAGTAAAAATGTCAGCATCCTCCTCAGTGGCAGAAGCAGTGCTGGCAGCGATCAAGGTCCGGCATGAGCACCTTATTCCGTTAACCACTCTGCGCCAGCCTAACGGTGATGGGCGGTCACAGAGTGGCTCCCCCAGGGCCGCCTAACGCCGATTGTGTCAGGTCCTGTAGGTGGAGATGCGCGCATTCCCCGTTGAGTTACAATCGGAGCCGGCAGGCCGTTTGTAGATCGCTGCGCTGTGCAGGGGGCAGCTTTGTCACTTGGCTGTCCCCAGGAGTGGCTCACAATCGGATCCCTCTCATAGGCTAATCCCTATGAGAGGTGATGGTGGATCTTGGGGGGGGGGGGGGGCGGAGGAAAGGTGGGAGGGATAAGAAATAACAATAGCAGTTTTTATTAAACATTAATTAAAAAAATAATAATAGAAAAAAAATTACCTCAAGTCCTCAACTGTTGAAGCTTATTTGTTTAATTTTAATTTTTTTTTTACAGGCACCTAATCTTTCTTCTCTTTACTCTTAGTTTGTAAGGCAAACCAAATTAAACAGTGGTTAAAGTAAACCTGAGACGATGTATAAAAGAAGTTTTATACATACCTGGGGCATTCTCCCTCTGGCCCCCTTCACACTGATCCGTCCCTCGCTGCCATCCTCCGCGGGCTTACTCCTCCACAATCTGGCCTTTTAACTTCTGGAGTCAAGGCTTACTGCGCATGCGCGGCCCCTTAACGCTCCCATCGCTGGGAAGTTCTGTGTCTGCATATTACTACTGCGCAGGCAAAGATCTCTCCCGGCCATGGGAGCACAACGGGGGAGCGCACATCCGTACTGGGCCAGATTGTAGAAGATCCAGGCGGAGGATGGTGAAGGATGGATCAGCCTGAAAGGGGCTAGAGGAAGCTCAGGTATGTATAAAACTTTTTTTTTTCATCCATCGTCTCAGGTACACTTGAAGGCCAGATCCTTTTTGTGCAGTGGCGTAGCTAAGGACCTATGGGCCCTGGGGCGTGTTTTACATTGGGCCCCCCCAAGCACTATATACATAACAATTGATACAGCGCACCAACACTGGCCAAGGATAACCACAGAGTAAGAGGGGCAAGAAGGGGATGGGGAACAGCTTGTTAATGATTATCATTCAAATCATTTATAGAAGTGATCATTACCAGTACAGGACCAATAAAGAGCTAATACTGCAATCGAGGAAGAGCCCTACGGGGCCCAAGGGTCCTGGTGCACTCTAGACCTCTGCAACCCCCATTGCTATGCCACTGCTTTTGTTATCAACAAGTTATACTGAAGCTCCCTGTCTGCCTTGTACAGCTAAATTGGTGGGTGTGCAATTGCCTGTCCCTATTACGGATCTATGTAGGGCTGGGATGGCCTTGGCAATCCATAAAGAAGGCCAAAGCGGGCCCATCCCTTTGCCAGATGTATTTTGCAGAGGCAGCAGTAGGCAAGCATTGCTTTTCTCCTTCCTCCTCCTTGTCAAGCTCAGAGGAGGCAGGAGAATCAAACTCAGAAGTTTAGAGAACCCGCCTCGCTAAAAATGAAGTTTCCCATCAAAGGCACTGAAGGCCTTTCAAGTGATATATCTCAGACCTCAGATATCAAAGGGGAAAAAGGAACAAGAGCTTTTCTTACATGACAAATTGGCATGGAAGAAAAGAATCCTGCATTTCTCAAGTTCAAAGTGCTATTAATGCTTCCATTGAGGTGGATAGGAGGGATTCTCAGAAAAGGACTCCTAATTCTCCTAGCCATAAAATACCGGTACATTTTCCCTTTTGTGGGAATGATGTCCAGAACAGGATGCCCCTCTTCCTCAAGTCGTAAATGTTAATGATTTATCCTTTTTACCTAGAGAGTGAGTATGTATTACGGCACCTCCTGTTCAGTACGGCATCGGTTTTTATGTTGATAGTTAAAATATTGAAAACCTGGTATTGTCAATATTTCTTGGTTCCCTAGTCTCGCTCTACCCCTCCTACCTAATGGCTAAAGCTGAATACTCGCCTGAGGATGGATTGGGGAACCTCACAGCGACGCCTCCCAACAAACGAGGTTCCCTGATTCATCTTCCTGCCCTGGCAGGGTGGGCCCACGCAACAGCACTCAATGGGCATGAACAAGAGTTCAAACAATCGTGGCACTTTGCGCAGGAGTCCTTGTGGATCTTAAAGATTTTATCCACCCTGACGGTCTTTATCACCATGCATCCTGAAGCGTAATTCGCCTAATTGGGCGCCTGTACCTACATCGTGAGATTGTGGAAACGATCACTCGTCGCTCAAAAAATCTCCAGTGGTCAAAAGAATAGTGTACAAAATCACTAGATGGGTACAGGCCTTTACATTAAACCCTTGGCGCCCAATTGACTAGCCTTTTCTAGCCAGAATTTATTAGCGTCTTTGACAGCCTAGTGGCCACCAGTTGTAGCTCTGCAGCTGCTCCCACTTGTGTAGCTCACGCTCTTTTGGTTTAGTTGGACCAATTAAATCGCATAGACATAGTCTAGTGCAGACATATGAGATTCTTTGATTCCTGGACCCATATGCAATTAACTTTTTCTCCTAGGTGATATTTTCACCCATGTCAATAAAATGCTTTTTAAACCACCAGCAAGCAAGAAAATACTAAAAATAATTTTGATAATCCTTTTCACCTCATTTCTGGTACTTTTTCAATTGCAGGGTGTTGAAAATTATTTTAAAGAGAAGTTGAAACATTATCTCCTAGGAGAAAACTCAGGAGAAAAAGTGAATTGCATATGGGTCCTGTTCTCTAGAAGGTGAAGACACACAGCAGATGCATCAACCAAATCTATCAAATTCACAGCTTGTTGTAAGAAGCCAGAAAGGCATTGTGGCTAAAAACTTGGGATGGAAATTTGGTGTCCAAAAACAGGCTGTGTGCAGTCCCAATTATAGGAGACTTGCTCTTTGATCCAAAATTAGAGGCCGCCTACAAGAGGAGCACAAAAGCCGAAACTAGTCGGGAAGAGAGCAGGCATTGCTGTGCTGTGATCTCAAGTATCTCATTTAGTACTACAAGGGAGGGAAGTGCATATACCGGAGAGGGTCCTAGTTGGCATAGGACCCTCCGGATGTAAGTGGATCTTGCTGTACATTGGCTGTTGTTTTGTATGGAATAAAAACAGACTGAATTTATCCACTGAGATTATCCCCCTTTATTTTCTTGCGCACTGAGTTGCACTACAGGTCTGGCAGCCACATGGAGGGATCTCTGTAGGTGGAACCTCTATCAGCCTTGTGCCTGAACAATATAAATACCTAGCGCTGTAGCATCACCTATATCTGCATATATGAGGATTGAGAGGATATATCGCAGCAGCGGTATTTCTTTTTGAATTGAGGCGCATCTATATTATATATTATCCTTAGAACTACAGCTGTGGCTGCCTGTGATACATTTCAGAATGTAAATCAGGGAGAGGAAAGATTTTACAATAAGCAAACACTGACTCCATAATTTATTCATGAATATTGTAAAACATGAGCGATTTTATTCATTATGTCATTTTCACTACAGTTCCTCTTAAACTCTGATGTGCTGGGCACGAGCTCCAAGGTGTGTGCCCCACAGGAGCCCTTCCTCTCCTCTGTATTTTGTCCATTAGGAATGCTCATTTGAATTCCGCGGAATTGAAATTTACAATCCGAAATCAGCCTTTGCGATCGTCATTCCGCAGAAATCCAATTTACCGCAACTCTGTAATTTTAGACCAATCACAGAACTCGGAAGCATTGGACCAGTCAGAGAATGCAGAATTTTTCTGCAAAAATTGGATTACTGCGATCAATTTAATTTTTTTTTTTGCATTCTCTGATGCAAGAAAAATACTCCTCGAAAATTGGAAAAATCAGAAATTGGCACAGGCGGAGATCGGAATTGCCGTGGAATCGGAAATGGGCATTTCTGACCAGCCCTGTCCATCCACCTGCTCTTTCCTCTCTCCTTCCTCCTCTCTCCTTTTTGTGTCCACTTCCTCTGCTAGCCATTTCCTTCAGTTCCTTCTGCTTCTCTCTATTCTCCCCACTTTCCAATCCAGCTCTGTGCTTTCTTCCTCTCTACCTCCTATCTATCCCTCCTCTCTTGTCGCTCTCTCTCCTTCTCTTCCTGTCAGTTCCTCTTCTCTTGCTATTCATTCCTCTATCCAAGTATCCATCCCTCCCTTTATCTACCCCTACTCTCTCCGAATGTATCCTTCTCTCCTCTTTCCCCCCTTCTCACCTCCCCGCAGCCTCTCTCCATCCTCTCCTCTCTTCTTCTGTTTGCTGTCAGGGGATCATGTTCACTATTGTCAGTTCCTGGAAGTCAGGGTGACAGAGTCCCTCTGGTTGCTGTGTGTGTGTTTCCAGGAATCTGCCAATGACTGATGAACATGGAAAGAGTCAGCCGTTCCCTGAATGGGCTGCAGAATGAAGTCTCTTTCTGCTGTGTGCTTTAAACTCTGATGTTTGCAGTGTGGTGTATACTGAATATTCTCCACCTACATGACTTATACACTGACATCCATTCTTCCTTCAGATACTTCTGTGCCTTGTCATATCCTGCTCATTGTACACTGTGGGGTGATGACTTGTGGAGTCTCCACCTGACAAGGCCGTGGCAGAACTGTCATAAAATGTGTCCATTTGCACAGGTAGAAAGTAGGCTGATGCTGCAAACAGTTACTCCAGACAAGAGCACGGTATGCACACTGGTAGGAACCTGGGTGAGGGGGTTGTTGGGAACCATCTTGATCGATAATCTAGTATATGTTGATTCCATGCACTGGATATTTAAACAACAGTGAGAGGCGAGCCCACTGCCCACCGGAAGCCACTGCATTGTGTAGAACTGTCATCCTAATGATCAGGTATATGTGCATGCATCTTTAGCAGGGCTGATGCTGCCATTGAGGCAAAGGGGGCAATTGCCTGAAGGTCCCTGAGTGGTTCCAAGCTCTCTTGCATGGCCGGACCTCCCAGGTGGCCTCCCCACGACTGCTCCCTGAGTCCCCAGAGACCCTGCATGATGTGTAGCTGCACTGTAACTCACCTGTCCCAGCAGCTGCTCCATCTGTGCTTTGTCTGCATCCCACTGCCTGCCTCTACTCTATGACCCAGCGCAGGTTATTTACACATAACATGTGCCGCATGGAGAAGAGGCAGACAGCGGGGCTGAAGACAGAGCAGCCGCCGGGACAGGTGAGTTACAGTGCAACTACACATTATGCACGGCCCCCTGGGAAGCAGTTGGTGGAATATCACCCCGAGGGCAGCAGCTGGCTCGGGGGCTCCAGGGGCTGACTTTGCTGGGGAAGTTGCTAGTTACCTTTACCTCAGGGGCCCATGTTGCTTAAATTGGCCCTGATCAAGTTGATGCACCCCTTGAACTCCATGGGATTTCGGCAGAAATCTAATCAAAAAATCAGTTGAATCTTTTCCCTGCCTGCCAGTGCCATAGCTACAGAGCCATAGGCCACCTTAGTGGATTTTAGCTCCAAGGGCCCTTTCCCACTAAAAAGCGCAATTGCAGCGCTGAGATGCAATTGCGACTTTCTTGTACGTTTATCCCCACGATTTAGCAGCACTTACGATGAGCTGCTATGGCAGTCAATCTCTAAGTCACAAAATGTTTATGGGTGCCGCGGGTACCCTGCCGCGGGTACCCAAAGTATTGCTGAATGTTGCAATTTCAATGGGAGCCTAAGGCAGCGGGGAGGGTTAGGTGTGCAGGGGAAGTAGTTAAGCGTCAGGTAGGGTGTCGGTGGCAGGGGGTGGTTAGGCGTCAGGCAGGATGTTTGTGCGGGGAGGGGGGGAGGCTTGGGTTGGTTAGGCATCAGGTAGGATGTCTGTGCAGGAAGGGGTGTTAAGGGTTAGGCACCGGATGTTTGTGCGGGGGGGGGGTGGCTAGGGTTATGCGTCAAGTAGGGTGTCTGTGTGTGTGTGTGTGGGGGGGGGGGGGTTAGGGTTGGGCATCAGGTAGGGTGTCTGTGGCAGGGGGTGGTTAGGCGTCAGGTAAAATGTTTGTGCGGGGCGGGGTGTGTAGCTAGGCGACAGGTAGGATGCTTATGCGAGGGGGGGGGGGGTTAGGGTGAGGCATCAAGTATGGTGTCTTCGTGGGTTAGGGTTCAAAGTGAGGAAGGGTGTTTGTGGGGGAGTGGTAAGTATTAGGCGTCAGGTAGGATGTCTGTGCGGGGGGGGGGGGGGGGGGGTGTTAGGTTTAGGCGTCAAGTATGGTGTCCTTGTGGGTTGGTTCGGGTTAGGCGTCAGGTAGGGTATTTGTGCATCAGGGAGAAAGTCTGTGTGTGTGTGTGTGTGTGTGTGTGTGTGTGTGTGTGTGTGTGTGTGTGTGAGGGAGGGGGAGACCGTTAGGGTTAGACATGAGTGGGTTCTGTGTGAGAGTAGGGTCAGGTTTAGTTATAGGAAAATATTGGTATTTAATACACTTCTTTTAATACACTTATTTACAATTTTAATTGTAGAATATCAGTAAATTTACCAATATTCTACTATCGGCTTTCCTGGGCACCCACATTTCCATGCATCCTTTTATTACGGCCCAGACCCTAATGCTGCTTGCCCATTTTTACAGCATCCAACACATTATTAACTGGAAAGGACAATTCACTTGCTGCTGCCTAATATCCCACCCCTTGTTTTGCAATAAGATAATCCTTTTTTATTCGCCACACCTGGCAGAGTGTTGTTGTGTAGCTTTTTTTTTTTTGTCAGAGATTGTATTTCCTTTGAAGTTATAAGGCCAGCAGCCCTGACTCTACGGATAGGAGGTAGGAATGGTGGATGTACAGCTCAGAGATGAGGCCGGATCACTCTTACATCAGCCCGGAGTAGCGCCACACATGTGTTCTGTTGCCTTGTCACGTCTCCACCGATGATATCAGCGATGGGACAAGTACAAGATGTCCTGTGTAGCTGCAGCAATATTTCACCCAATTGGATGCCTGTGTGGAATGTTACAGGCCCAGAGAGGTGCATGACTCCATCAGATAATCTCCACACACCAGTCTGTGGCCTTATGTTTGAATGTAGGGCAGACCTGATTCCAGAGATCAGCCAGAATCTGCTCCCTCCTACTGTGTGCTTACACTAGACAGATGATGACTTTACTACTGTTTAACTACCATCCACTACAAAGCTTCTAAAGCTATTTATCTTTTCACAAAAGTGTTCTGTCCTGCAGCTGTACACTGTGCCACAAGTAACTAATCTAATATCAGGTGAGTGATCAGTATGTTCTCTCATCCAAAATCAGGGAATCTCAATAGTTTTAGGGTCCTTTCACAGGAGCAGTTGATAGGCAGTGGAAAGCCTGTCGAACTCTTTGGCACCGTTCACACCTAGAATCACAAAACGCTAGCGATTACCGCTAGCGTTTTGCAGGAGTGATTTTTCCACGTTAAACGCGAAAAAAATCACTGGATGAAGTAGCGTTTTGGGAGCGATCGCGATTAGTAGTTCTATACATGGTAATCACGATCGCTCCTGAATTGCCGGCAAACCGCTGCATGTAACACGTTTGTGGTTAACGCTAACAGCAAAACGCTGCGATCGCGGCAGTGAGAACACTGCCATAGGATTACTTGGGCTAGGGGTGAGCGAGAATCGCGCAATTCCCGCTCAAGTGTGAACGAGCCCTAACAACTGCTTGCTGCTGCCTGGTAAATGCTCACTGCTGCCAGCTAACTGCTCGCTGCTGCTTGGCAACTGCTTGGGGAGCACACAGTTTAACTACCCGTGTGAAAGGGCCCTGAGGCCTTGTTCATATTATAGGCGTTTTTGTAAAAATTTAAGTGCAGGCGATTTACAAAAACGCTATGAGAGAGTCCATATCTGAGCAGTTCGTTTGCGATCCACTTAGAAAAGCGGTGCTTGGGCCATTTTTGAGGCGATTTGCCTCAATGGAAGGTATAGCCAAAACGCTCACAAAATCACTTTGGCAAGCGGATCAAAAGACGGAAGCGCTCTGCAAAAGCGTTTACAAAAACACCCACAATAATGAGCGTAGAAAATCGCCGCAAATCACTTTAAAAAAACGCGGGAAAAAAGCCCACCACGGGAAGGAGACACGAGTCAAACGCAATGAACATGCCCAATTGATTTTATCGATTTTGGTCTGAAATCGGTAGAATGTATCGATTTAGCATGCTGGAAAATTTTGTTCTGCTGTGGTAAATCACGTACACAGCGGTAACGATTGATATATAGCAACGATCGATGTACAGGGGTTGGACAAAATCAAGGAAACGCCTAACATTTTGGCATCATAATCTTAGAACATGTTTTAAAGGGAAGGTTCACAGTCCTGCCTGCCACGGGCTGGAGGAAGCCCCAGGTAAGTGGATATGTATTTTTATTTTTTTATGCAGGACCGCGGATCTTGCCTTTAAGCAATCAAAACTTTACATATGTCAAATTTGTTTTTGTTTATTATTTTTGTTATTTGATATGTTTAACCACTTGCCGACCGCGCACTCATAACGCGCGTCGGCAAAGTGGTAGCTGCAGGACCAGCGACGCACATCTGCGCTGCCGGCTGCAGGCTAATTAATCAGGAAACAGCCGCTCGTGCGAGCGGCTGCTTCCTGTCAATTCATGGCGGGGGGCTCCGTGAATAGCCTGCGGGCCGCCGATCACGGCTCGCAGGCTAAATGTAAACAGAAGCGGAAATAATCCGCTTTGTTTACATTTTTACAACGCTGCTATAGCAGCAGCGTTGTACTAGATCAGCGATCCCCGGCCAATCAGCGGTCGGGGATCGCTGTCACATGACAGGTAGGAGCCTGTTAGAGGCTGCACAGGACAGATTCGTTCCTGTGCAGCCTCCGATCTCCGGGGCAGGGAGGGAGGAGAGGGAGAGGGGGAATCCTGCGGTGGAGGGGGCTTTGAGGTGCCCCCCCCCCGCCAGCCACACGCAGGCAGGAGCGATCAGACCCCCCCAGCACATCATCCCCCTAGTGGGGAAAAAAGGGGGGGCGATCTGGTCGCTCTGCCTGCTATTTGATCTGTGCTGGGGGCTGCAGAGCCCACCCAGCACAGATCATAAAAAAACACGCTGGTCCTTAAGGGGGGGTAAAGGCTGAGTCCTCAAGTGGTTAACCTGTACAAAAAATAATTGTTTTGTACAGATATTTACACCAAAGTTGGTTATAATTAATAAAAATGGCAGATCTCTCAGACTATCAAAGAGGCCAAATGGTTGGTACTCGTATGGCAGGCACTACTGTAACAGAAACTGCCTGAGTGCTTGGCATTTCAAGAGGTACTCTCTCACAAGTAATGATTGCCTTTGAAAGAGAAGGAAAAACGTCCTCAGCAAAGCACAGTTGTGGCTGAAAGTCAAAGTTTTCTGAGAGAGACCGTCGGACTCTAAATCGAATTGTTAGAAAAGCTTGCAAGACCACGGCTCCTAAAATCACCGCAGAGCTGAATGAACACCTACAGAACCCAGCTTCCACAAAAACTGTTCGTCTGGAGCTGCACAAATCTGGATTCCACGGAAGAAATGCAATTAGAAAACCTCTGCTCTCAAAGACAAATGTTTCAAAGTGTTTAGAGTGGTGTAGAAACCAACAGAATTAGTCCCTCAAGCAGTGAAAAAATGTGATTTTCTCTGACGAATCATCGTTTACTTTATTTCCGGCCGAGTGTACGTTTGGAGACAGCCGAAAGAAGCATTTCATCAGGTCTGCCTTCTCTCAACCGTAAAACATGGCGGGGGTTCTGTGATGATCTTGGGTGCTATTTCTTGGAAATCCGCCGGGCCAATGATTTCCCTTCATGGAAGAATTAACAGCCGAGACTATTTAGGAATTTTGGGCGACCAAGTTCATCCTATGGTCCCAACCCGTACAGCTAGAATTGTTAAAAAATGGCACGAGGAACATTCTAATGAAGTTGAGCATCTCATCTGGCCACCACAATCCCCAGACCTCAACATTATTGAGCATTTATGGTTGTTTTTAGAGATTCAAGTAAGAAGTCGATTTCCACTGCCATCTTCTCCTTTGGAAACAATTTACAATTTGTATGAATCAATACCTCGGAGAATTGAGGCTGTAATTGCCGCAAAAGGTGGACCTACACCATATTAAAATATATTTTGTTGATTTTCAAGGTGTTTCCATTATTTTGTCCAACCGCTATATGTGATGGACCCCTGGCCGCTGTTCCCCCCCAAGTGTAAAATGCCCCCCCCCCCGGTACCTTTGCAGTGTAAATTCTAACCTGTAGGGATGAACAATGAGATGCAAATATTTTTGAGTTCATTCTGTATTATATAAATTTGTATGCAAATTTATGCAACTTGAAAATGGACCAATCAATTCCCGCCACAGTTTAAATTGATTGGTCCATTTTCAAGCTGCATAAACTTTCACACAAATTTACATGAACTCAGAAATATTTGCATCTCATTGATCATCTCTACTCACCTGTCCCTCTGGCATGACCTCCGACCTCCTCCATACCTTCCAACATTTTGCGATAAGAAAGAGGGACACATTTAAGCCATGCCCATGCCACACCCCTAATCACACCCCCGACACATCCCTGGTCACACATAGCATAAAGATTTCATAAGAAAAATATGTTATTTTATAATTCAAACCACACTGGTACTTTCTATCCTGGTTCATTTTCCTTCACATTAACACTTGAAAATAAGAAACATATCAATTTAAAGGATGGGAATAAAGTTTAGAGTCAATTAACCACTTCCACACCATGACATTTTATGCTGATCTGTGCAGCGTGGGCTCTCCAGCCCACAGCACAGATCAGCTAGCAGCCAGGGCGATCAGACTTCCCCCCTTTTTTCCCCACTAGGGGGATGTCCTGCTGGGGGGGTCTGATCGCCGCCGGCTGCTTGCGCTTGCGGGGGGGGGGCTCTTCAAAGCCCCCCTCCGCAGCGCTTCCTGGCCTCCTTCCCCTTCCCTCCCTCTCCCTCCCCCTGTGAGCGGCGCAGGACGGAGTTCCGTCCTGCGCCGGATAGGATAGGCTTTAGCCTATCAGATGCCGGTGATCCCCGGCCAATCAGAGGCCGGGGATCGCCGATCTCCTCTACGGCGCTGCTGCGCAGCAGCGCCGTATACATGTAAACACCGGGGAAGATCTTCCCCGTGTGTTTACATTTACCCTGCGAGCCGCCGATCGGCTCGCAGGGTGTTCACGGAGACACCCTCCGTGAGCTGACATGGAACGGCCGCTCATACGAGCGGCCGTTTCCATGGTATACACTTCTGGATTCAGGGGCGTGTATATACGTACCGAGAATCCGGAAGTGGTTAAACACATTTTTTCAGTAGAGAAATACATATATCTACACAGATCTGTACATCAGTCCTGAAAGAGGGACACATGAGGAAGAAAGAGGGACAGAGGGATTGGGTCCCCAAAGAGAGACTGTCCCTCCAAAAGAGGGAAAGTTGTGAGCTATGCTCCTCCACTGTCTCCCCCGTATGGCACCAGGTGTGCAGGTGTATGATGTCACACGCTCTCCCCCCACCCACCCACCCACTTTTATTGTTTCACAGCATTCAATTATGATCATAAATGCAGTGAAGATGTTAAATGGTGGTGTTGGCCCGAACTGCACTCAGGGCCAACACCCCTCCAGAATCAATGTCTTAATTGAAAAATGATTGAAGATGGAAAATGGATCAAGTGGTCCTAATTTTAATTTGAATTAACACTCATATTGTTATATGGATTATAATAATATCAGCAAAGTGCTGCTGCACGAATAATCCTATGGGATTATTCTCACTGTGCAATAGCAGCGCATTTGCGATTATTGACGTCCACAAATGAGCTGCATGCAGCGTTTTCCTGGCGATTGCACCATAATTCTCTTTCAATAGAATGAGAATTGCAAAACGCTGAAAAAAGTAACACAAGATCGCGATCGCAACACGATTTGTGTTAAGTGTGAACGAGGCCTTAATGTAGGTCCAGCAAATGAACAGCAATATAAATCAACTGTCCGTTGGTAATTGCCAAAAGCCTGCCAAAAAGTCCAGAGCTCTGTGGTCACGGTGTATCTGCAGCCCACCCCCCAGCGTGGCAACTGTCGCCTCATAGGCGACCACCAAGCTGAGGGCCGGCTGCAGCTGCCTTATCTATTACCTTAAAGGGCCCATTCACACTTAAGTGATTAGCTGGTGATTCCCGCTAATCGCTAAATCGCTAGCACTAAAGCGCTAGTGCTAAAGTTACCCTATGTCAGTGTTCTCCCTGCTGCAATTGGCGTTGATCGCGGGCGTTTTGCGATTAGCGTCAATCTCAAACATGTTACCTGCAGCATTTTTGGAGTGATTCTGGAGCAATCGCTGTACAATGCTATTAAAGTGCTGACTGCGATCGTTCTGAAATCGTAGAAGTGTCCAGTGATTTTTACCGCAATAATCGCGGTAAAATCAAACAATACCAGTTTCCTGGCATCCTGCTGGTCTTTCTGGCATGAGTTGTGTCTGAATCACTCAACATGAAATATGGCAAAACCAGTCAGATAGGCCTGGTGCACACCAAGAGCTTTTCTGAGAGCTCTTAAAAATGCCAGCGCTTTGAATAGCGATTGGCTAATGTATTTGAATGGGATGGATCACACCAGAGCGATGTGATTTTCTCCCAAACACAAACGCGGGTCCTGCAGCATTTCTGCTAGGTATGATTAGAGAATTGCTGGGCACAAGTCTAGAATTGCCTAGAAAAATTACTTCAAAAAGCGCTGAGCGTTTGCGATTACACTAGCGCTTTTTAGTGTGCACTGGCCCAAACACCTGATCAGATGCATATATTTGTTCAGGGTCTATGGCTATTAGAGACAGAGGATCAGTAGGACAGCCAGGCAAGCAAATAACAAATATGGCAGCCTCCGTTTCTTTCTCACTTGAGGTATCCTTTAAAGAGAACCAGAGACAAAGCACCCTCATGTATTTTACCTTACAAATCAGTGGGAACATGACTGTAAACACCTAATCTGCTCTTTGTTTCATTCTTCTCTGTTTAATCTGACTGTTATCACCTCTGATAAGAATCCCCGACTGAGCATTCAGTCTGGCTTTGCTACGGAATGATTATAGCTGAGTCTGTCTTCTCTGGTGTCTTTTCAAGCCCAAGCTTGCCCCCCTTGTGGCTCTGCTATAATGACTCAGCTCTAATCATTCGTGGCAAATCCAGACTGAATGCTCAGTTGGGGATTCTTATCAGACACTTTTAGCAGTGAGGAATGAAATGGAGAGCAGGGTAGGTGTTTTCTCTAATGTTCCCACTGATATATATGTTAAAATACATGAGGGTGACAAACCTCCCTTAAAGCGTGGGAATACTTCCTGAAACATCCGCCTCCCAAAACAGATGAATCCTACATCCCAACCCCTTTCTCAGTCCTCGCACATTTTATACCAGATATTGACCTCAGAGTATGGGAAAGTGCTGGAATCCACCAACTACAAGATATTATGGAAGATACCCAAATTAAAACCTTTGCCACATTAACAAGTCAATACTACATTTCACAAACACAGCTATTCTCATATCATAGAATCTTCCATCTATTTAAAGCAAAAACAATCTCAATCCCTTCGCTACCCGCCTCGATCCTAACAATGCTCAACTATAGAGGGTCATACACTGGCGGCATATCATTATGGTATAACTCCATCCATCTAAATGATGTCTCCCCGATAAACAAATATGCCTTAACTTGGTCGTCAGACCTCAAGTGCAACATCACGGTAGAACATTTGAAACTAGCGTATAAGACAATTGCCAAAGCTTCTAAATGCAACACCCACTGGGAGATTTCCAGAAAGATCCTTTTCAGATGGCACAGAACTCCAAGACAAATAGCATCATTTTTACCAAGCACACCCCCTACTTGCTGGAAATGCAACAAAGAAATAGGAACCTACTTACACATGCTCTGGGAATGCCCAATAGTGGCTAAACTATGGAACAAGGTTGAATTTTATATTCAAAAAGCCTTCCTACATAATTTCAAACTACAACCTAAATTAGCATTGGTGTTTGTGGGAATTTCAGATTTACCTAACTCCTGCCACCATCTAATCGCCCATATTATATTAGTGGCCCTACATATGATTCTAATAAAGTGGAAATCCCCTGACGAATTCTGCTCTACGCAACTACTATCCACTACCAGATTAAACATACTTATGGAACAGAGGATTAGATCCAGACTAGGAATTAGAGGATGCAACTTTACAGTACCACAAATGTGGGAACCATACATTCTATACCCCATACTCTGAGGTCAGGCCTACCCAGATGTAAGGACCAAGCCCATCATATAAATCCATAAGTAGATACCCCCCGAATCATCATAGGCGCTAACTAGAAGGTTAAAGATATTAGACAAGTAAAAGAGGTAATTAAATGTTGATACATGTTGATGTTATACTGTTAGAATACAGTCTAATCCAGAGCGGTTACTTTAAACATCTAATCCACACTGTGAATGGTAAATCAGACACTGCTTTGTATTAGGTAAACCTTATATGATAAGATAACTGGCTATACTCTGCTAGGGGCCCTCCTGGCCACCTGAACCTATCAAAGAGGGAAAGCTTAAGGGCCGGTTCACACGGACGGCAGGCGGCGTTGGGGTGGCCAGGAAGTCGCGTCGTCCTGCGACGTCCCGTTCGGTGGCGGCGGTACAGAGATCGTCGCGATCGGCGTTTCTCGTCCCCGCAGGGGGACATATAGCCGCGCCGGCTAGCCGTCCCTGGACGTTGCATGCGGCTTCTAGGGACGGCCGAAACGATGCGTTAAATCGGGATCAGAACGCCGCGTTTATGCAATCGACGGTAACCGCGCAATGCTAAACGCTCCTATTCACTTGAATGGGAGAGTTTAGCCGATGGGTCCCGAACGCTTGACGGTAGACGCCGCCAAGCGTCCGTGTGAACCGGCCCTTAACTACCTGTCCGGATACCCTACGGGTTATGTAAACGCCGGATTAGATAAGTTTAAAGGTTAAATACCTTCCATGACTTACCTAGGTGAAAATACTGCACTGTTATGTAAACACCATAGATGCAATTTATGCCTTGTACCGCTATATGTAACCATGTTATGTTAAAAATTTTCAATAAAAAGATATTGATGGAAAAAAAAAAAAAATACATGAGGGTGCTTCATCTCTGGTTCACTTTAAGCATGAATTTATATTTGTAAAGCAGTTTGTTTTTACTTCAGAAGCCCCGTTTCACTCCATAAAGTGATCATTTGGGCATGCTGTTTCTTTCGCTAAGATGTTATGTTTAGATTTATGCTAGGAGAGATGGGCTGTAACCTCTAGTGTTGGGCGAACACCTGGATGTTCGGGTTCGGGAAAGTTCGCCGAACATGGCCGCAATGTTCGGCATGTTCGGGCCGAACCCCGAACTCCCCGAACATCCCGCTTTTGGGGGCCCTATGGGGTCGCAGGCATAAGGGGGGAGCATGCCCCGATCGCGGGGGGGGTCGGAAATTCCCCCCACCCCCTCCGCTAGCGCTCCCCCCTCTGCCCGCTTCCCCATTCAAAAGTTAGGAAGTGAAACTGTACCTGTGCGGCCGGTAGTGGGTGACTGGCAGTGGGCGGCACTATGGAGAGACTGAGGAGGAGGAGGAGTCCGGAGAGTGACGCGTTGAGGGAGGCCGGGCAGTGGGCGGATCAGCAGTAGTACCGTACTACTGCTGATCCGCCCACTGCCCGGCCTCCCTCAACGCGTCACTCTCCGGACTCCTCCTCCTCCTCAGTCTCTCCATAGTGCCGCCCACTGCCAGTCACCCACTACCGGCCGCACAGGTACAGTTTCACTTCCTAACTTTTGAATGGGGAAGCGGGCAGAGGGGGGAGCGCTAGCGGAGGGGGTGGGGGGAATTTCCGACCCCCCCCGCGATCGGGGCATGCTCCCCCCTTATGCCTGCGACCCCATAGGGGGCCAGTATTCGGGCGAACAGGGCCCTGTTCGTGCCGAACAGGGGCCCTGTTCGGCCAGGCAATGAGCCGTTCGGGCGAACCCGAACAGTTTGGCCGAACACCACCAGGTGTTCGGCCGAACGCGAACATCACCCGAACAGGGTGATGTTCTGCAGAACCCGAACAGTGGCGAACACTGTTCGCCCAACACTAGTAACCTCCTGCCAAAGATTCCCTGTGGTGACATCTGATTTTTTTGCGGAGATGAAATTTAACGCAGAATCTCGGAATTTTCATTTGCATTTGCTGCCTGGAGCATCTCATGGTCCAGACATGAACAAGTCTGCCAATGATGGTGCGTGTGCGGAATTTACCGCCGTTATCAGTACACTGAGATTGAGATGCCTTTTTTAGGCAATCAGCTGACTCTGCCTCCAGAAGGACGAGGTGATATTACACAGCAGAGTGCACACTTGTCCCTGCTATATCAAGATTGTTTTTTTTGTTTTTGTTTTTCATTTTTCTGGTGCTCTGCTATTGCAATTGTGTTTTCTGTTTTTTATTTTGTGTCTAAATACAATAGAGTTATAAACCTGTGCAATATGCTGAAAAAAGCAGAAGGTTGTCTGAATATAGTTTTTTAACCGTGAAAATGCAATGTGGATGAATGCAAAAAATCTCCAATTCCCGAAAGGCTTATTGACCAAAGCAGGTGGTTTGGGCGTATGGCCTTCAGCGCAGTGGCGTAGCAATAGGGGGTACAGAGGTTGCGACTGCACCAGGGCCCTTGGGCCACAGGGACCCTCCCTTAACCGCAGTATTAGCTCTTTATTGGTCCTGTCACTGTGCTGGTAATAATCACTTCTATAGATGCTTTGAATAGTAGTAATCAACTAACTGTTCCCCATCCCCTTCTTGCACCTCTGACACTGTGGTTGTCCTTGGCAAGTTTTGGTGTGCTAAGTCAATTGTTATGTATAGAGTGCTTGGGGGAGGGGGGGCGCATGTAAAACTTGCACTTGGGCTCAAAGCTCCTTAGCTAAGCCACTGGCTCAGCGACAAAACTAGGCGCTGCCGTAGCAGTAATGTTATACTGCGCCGGGAGCGTAAGGGTAACTAGACTCCGCATTACTCTCTCCGCCGAGTTGCTACGGCTCAGAGGGGGAATAATATCCAACACCACCGGGGATTTCAGCAGCAGCAGGGTGAGCCTTCATTTAGCTCACCCAGGGGCGGTTCTAGACTTTTTGCCGCCTGAGGCAAAAGTAATAGTACAACACTGATGATTTGTACCGCACGTTATAGCTGCGGTGAACCCCCAAAAAACATCCTCAGTATAGGCAGGTAGCTAGTTACAGTTTCCCCCAGAATAGGTTAGCCAGGTACAGTTGCCCCAGTATAGCTTGGTCAGGCACTTTCTTCACTTCCTGTGTCTTCCTGGTGCTGTCCCCAGACTTCTGCCGTCTAAGGAAGATGCTTCACTTGGCATCATGGGTGGACCAGGCCTGGGCTCACCGGTGGCGTACTAATACGTATGCACATTGACTTGTATTATGAGTGTGGTGGTGCATGTTTTCCCGTACCAGGCAAAACGCCTGCAATTCTGACTGGCGTGCTCCCTGCCTCAGTGCTGGAGATGGGAGGCTGTGATGTGACAGTAGTACACAAACAAAAACTGATGAAATCTGCAGAAAAAGTAAACATTCCCTCACCTGGTTCAATGCTCTTTGTTTACTTTCTTTCCATTGAAAATTACACATATCACAGGTGGATTTAGGTCAAGTTCAAATAAGCGGTTTCCAGGAGTTAGCAGGTTGGCTGCCAGGGGCTGCCTGTGAGCCTCTCATACACAGTTCTCACTGCAGAAAATATGGTCATAAGTGACTCCAAGCTTATGTCATAATTGTCATAAGTGCAATAGCTGTTTATAATTACCATGTTACACTATGAGAGGCCTTTTCATTTGAGGTAATTGACCAGTCTCAGTGAAGGTTTCAGAAGTTCTTCAGGTAAAAAATACTTACCTGTTCTGGTGTCATCTCTCCAGGAAGGTGATCGCTACACCCCACTCCAAGATGCGGCCCTGGCATTTTTTTTTCAAAATCACTGCCGAGGCTCTGGCCACTGGCCGCCATCTGTCTTTCCAAGTCCCCCCCCCCCATCCGCCCCCCAGCGCGACAGCCGCTGCCTAATTGGTGGCCACCTAGCTGGGAAAGGCCCGTGGTAATGCAGGCGGAGGTTTCCAAAGAGCTTCATCAGTTTTCAGAAACATGGTTGCGACTGCACTGCCAAGGAGGTGCGTTAATGACACTGGATCAGGTAGGTATGCTATATTAAGACAGACTCTGTCACTTTTACCTTAAAGGGATACTTAAAGGACTACTGTAGGGGCAAAAGAGTTGAACTTACCCGGGGCTTCTAGTGGTCCCCCGCAGACGTCCTGTGCCCGCGCAGCCACTCACCGGTGCTCCGGTCCCCGCCTACAGTTCACTTCTGGAATTTCCGACTTTAAAGTTGGAAAACCACTGCGCCTGCGTGGCCGTGTCCTCGCTCCCACTAATATCACCAAGAGTGTACTGCGCAGGCACAGACCGTACTGGACCTGCACAATACATTCCTGGTGACGTCAGCGGGAGCAAGGGCGTGGCTGCGCAGGCGCAGTGGTTTTCCGACTTTAAAGTCTGCATGGGGCCATTAGAAGCCCCTGGGTAAGTTCAACTCTTTCTCCCCTACAGTGGTCCTTTAACCTCCTTAGCGGTAACCCCGTGTGTGACACGGGGTAAGCCGCCGGAGGGTGCCGCTCAGGCCCTGCTGGGCCGATTTACTTAATTTTTTTTTTGCTGGACGCAGCTAGCACTTTGCTAGCTGCGCCAGCACCCCGATCGCCGCCGCCGCGCGCCCGATCGCCGCTATCCGGTGCGGCGCGCGCCCCCCCCCCCAGACCCCGAGCGCTGCCTGGCCAATCAGTGCCAGGCAGCGCCGAAGGGTGGATCGGGTCTCCCAATGACAACCCGACGTCGCTGACGTCATTCCGCCCCGTCGCCATGGCGACGGGGGAAGCCCTCCAGGAAATCCCGTTCTTTGAACGGGATTTCCTGATCGCCTATCGCCGGAGGCGATCGGCGGGGCTGGGGGGATGCCGCTGAGCAGCGGCTATCATGTAGCGAATAATTTTAAAAAAACTGCTGCGCTGCCCCCTGGCGGTATTTTTCATACCGCCAAGGGGGTTAAAGTGTACCAGAGCTGTAAAATTAAAAAGATTTTATACATACCTGGGGCTTCCTCTGCTCCGATCGCTCCCACACCGCCATCCTCCGCTGCCCTCAGCTTCGGGAACTGGGTCCCCGCACTTCTGTCAGTTGGAGCCAGTCTGGCATAAGAGTAGTGCGCCCTCTACGTATCTCTCCAGCAGCTGCTGGAGAGATAAGCAAAGAGCGCACTTCTCCTGTGTAGCTGGCCGCGACTGACGTCAGTGATGGGACCCGGTTCCTGAAGCTGCGGACAGCGGAGGATGGCGGCGTGGGAGCAATCAAAGCGGATGGGGCTGGAGGAATCATTATAAAATCTTTTTCATTTTACAGTTCTGAGTCCCTTTAAGCCATGAATTAAAAAAAAAAAATCAGTTTTACTCACCTGGGGCTTCTACCAACCATCCTGTGCCCTCACGTATCCTCCTGTCCCCCACCGCCAGCTAGTTTCGTTTCCGCTGACAGGCTTACTGCGCCTGCGCAGGCCTGGCCGCGCGTCTCCTTCTTCGCGTTCCTGTCCACAATAGTATCCTGCGCAGGACGCTATTGGGAACGGGAATGCGAAGAAGGCTACGCATGGCCAGGCCTGTCGGCGGAACAAAACTAGGTAGTGGCGGAGGACCGGAAGATCCATGAGTGGCTGCGAGGGCACAGGACAGCTGCAGGGGGCGGGTAGAAGCCCCAGGTGAGTAAAACTGATTTTTTATCCATGGCTTAAGTATCCCTTTAAAGGGTAACTGAAGTGAGAGGAATATGGAGGCTGCCATATTTATTTCCTTTTAGACAATTCCAGTTGCCTGGCCATCCTGCTGATCCTCTGCCTTTAATACTTTTAGCCATAGACCCTGAACAAGCATGCAGCAGATCAGGTGTTTATGACATTGTTGTCAGGTGTGACAAGATTAGCTGCATGCTTGTTTCTGGTGTTATTCAGACACTACTGCAGCCAAATAAATCAGCAGGGCTGCCAGGCATCTGGTATTGTTTAAAAGACAAATAATTTATATTGCACAAATGTTTTCTCCTGGTGGACTCAAAGTGCTTGAGCTGCAGCCACTAGGGCACGCTCTATAGGCAGCAGCAGTGTTAGGGAGTCTTGCCCAAAGTCTCCTCACTGAATAGGTGCACGCTTACTGAAAGGGCTGGATTTACAGCTCAGGAGCCTATAAGTACATAAGCTCTGGTGCCCTAAACCCCGCCCCCTTAACAATAGCCACACATCCTCAAGCCACATCCCCTGACCAGCTTGATATGCCCCATTAAGCAGTCCTCCAACCAGATTTCCCCCCCTTTCCCCCTCCCATCAGCCAGTTCAATTAGCATCCCCTCCCCACTCCAGTGCCGCTGAGTCTCTTCATATACACTCCGCTTGCACTCTCCAGAGGGAGGGAGATAAGGGGAGCACTTGGTGCGTGGCCAATGAGCCACCTTTCACGCATGGGCAGCCTGTAGGCACTAGCAGGCTCGGACAGAGCCGCCGAACCACCGACGGTTCCATCGGTGGGCCCCGACCCGACTGCCCCTCCTCCTGACCTGGGGGCCCCTAGAAGGCGTGCGCTGCATGGGAGAGCCGGGGAGGGCAGCCCGACTGGTTTTTTTTTTTTTTTATGTCCCTTAAAAAAAACTCTTTTCCCCGGGGGGGCCCCCTCCTATCCTCCCCCTCCCTCACCTCGGAGGGCCCCCCTCCTGTTACGAGCGGCGGGTACAGCAAACTTCCGGAGAGGTAAGGCAGAAGATAGAGGTCCAGCTGCCTCTCGGGCTACGCTGTCTCCTCTATGCCGCTCGCACTGCTTCCTGGTTTAGTGCGAGCGGCATAGAGGAGACAGCGACTGGGAGGCAGCTGGACCTCTATCTTCTGCTTTACCTCCCCGGAAGTTTGCTGTACCCGCCGGCCGCCGCTCGTAACAGGAGGGGGCCCTCCGAGAGTCCGAGGTGAGGGAGGGGGAGGATAGGAGGGGGCCCACGGGGAAAATAGTTTTTTTTAAGGGAAAAAAAACCCCAAAAAAAACAGTCGGGCTGCCCTCCCCGCGGCTTGTAAGGAGGGGGGACACCCAGGTGAAGGGGAGCATAGGAGTCGGGGCCCCCACTGGCTACCCACCCGGCTACCTAACTGCCCACCCTTCTGCCTACCCTCCCACCCGGCTACCTAACTGCCCACCCGGCTACCTAACTGCCTACCCTCCCACCCGGCTACCTATCTACCCACCCGGCTACCTAACTGGCTGCCCACCCGGCTACCTATCTACCCACCCAGCTACCTATCTGCCTACCCTCCCACCCGGCTACCTAACTGCCCACCCGGCTACCTAACTGCCTACCCTCCCACCCGGCTACCCTTCTGCCTACCCTCCCACCCGGCTACCTAACTGCCCACCCGGCTACCTAACTGCCTACCCTCCCACCCGGCTACCTATCTGCCCACCCGGCTACCTATCTGCCCACCTGGATACCTATCTACCCACCCGGCTACCTAACTGCCTACCCTCCCACCTGGCTACCTAACTGCCCACCCGGCTACCTATCTACCCACCCAGCTACCTATCTGCCTACCCTCCCACCCGGCTACCTATCTGCCCACCCGGCTACCTATCTACCCACCCGGCTACCTATCTACCCACCCAGCTACCTATCTGCCTACCCTCCCACCTGGCTACCTAACTGCCCACCCGGCTACCTAACTGCCTACCCTCCCACCCGGCTACCCTTCTGCCTACCCTCCCACCCGGCTACCTAACTGCCCACCCGGCTACCTATCTGCCCACCCGGCTACCTATCTGCCCACCCGGCTACCTATCTACCCACCCAGCTACCTATCTGCCTACCCTCCCACCTGGCTACCTAACTGCCCACCCGGCTACCTAACTGCCCACCCAGCTACCTATCTGCCCACCTGGCTACCTAACTGCCTACCCTCCCACCCGGCTACCTAACTGCCCACCCAGCTACCTATCTGCCTACCCTCCCACCCGGCTACATAACTGCCTACCCGGCTACCTATCTGCCTACCATGCCATGGGCGTCCCTACATAGGGCAAAATGGGGCATGCGCACTCCCCTGGCTAGCTGCTGCCCCCCCCTAGCTACCCGGACGTGGCTGGCCCGCCCGCCCTGGGGTGGCAGCGGAGAGAGAAAAGAAGCGGCAGGCACAGCGGCGCTGCCTGCCGCATCACTTAATTCTAAAGGGGGGAGCGAGAGAGGGGGAGCCCCAAGGTGAGGGAAGGGGGAGGGGGAAACGTCCTCCCTTCCCCACCGCTTCTCTTCTCTCTCCGCTGCCACTGAGGACACCTATAGATCTGGCTATTTAAACTGGGGACACCTATAGACCTGTCTATCTATACTGGGGGGCTCCTGTCATACCTAAACTGGGGGTACCTGTCACTAACTGAACTGGGGGGGCGCCTGTCAATACCTGAACTGGGGGCACCTGTCACTACCTGAACTGGGGGGCACTGTCACTACCTAAACTGGGGGCTCCTGTCACTACATACCCTGGGGGGCACCTGTCACTACAAACACTGGGGGCTCCTGTCACTACATACCCTGGGGGGCACCTGTTACTACCTTAACTGGGGGGCACCTGTCACTACAAACACTGGGGGCTCCTGTCACTACCTAAACTGGGGGGTATCTGTCACTAACTAAACTGGGGGGCTCCTGTCGCTACCTAAACTTGGGGGTCCTGTCACTACCTAAGCTGGGAGGCTCCTGGTGCTACCTAAACTAGGGTGCACCTGTCACTACCTAAACTATCCAGGCCAGCCCAGCATCACCACCAGCCAACCAGCCCAGAATCACTGTCAAAAAGGCCACAGCATCACCACCAACAGTCAGGCCAACATTTACTTCAACCAGCCAAGTACAGCCCAGCATCACCGCCAGGCCGGCCACAGCATCACCGCCAGGCCTTTCAGCCCACACATCATCCCCAATCCAGCCAAAAACAGTATTGCCTGGCACAGCAGCCAGTAGAGGAGAATTCAGAAGCCAGGTGAGAGGTGTATACCATATTAAGTGGGCATTCTGCCTATTTATGTGAAATGCTGTTTATTTATGTGCCTCATGACTGCTGAATTTGTCTTGTTGGGGGCCTCATGGTTACTGAATGTCTTGTTGGGGGCCTCATGATTGCTGAATTTGTCTTGTTGGGGGCCTCAAGATTGCTGAATTTGTCATGTTGTCATATTTGTCATATCTAACCTATGCTGAGGGAAACTATTCTGGCTACCTATATTAGCCCACTGCCTTACTGTTACAGTTACATTACAATTACCCCCCACCCATGTGATGTCATGTCCACACCCATTTTTTTTGTCGCTGCGCGCTTTGCTTTTTTTGGGGGGGGGGGGGGGGGGGTGTTGGTAAATTATCCGCACCGGGTGTCAAACACCCTAGCTACGCCACTGGAGGGGGGCACAGCTTGGAAGGGGGGGAATTGGGCACAGAGCGGCGGGGAGGGGGGGAAGCGTCCCCCCCTCCCTCACCTAGGGCCCCCCCCCCTTCCGCGCACCCCCCTCCTCCAGAAGTGCAGCCAGCAGCGAGCGGAGAATAGCTACAGAGATGATGCTATCTCCGCTCCGAGTCCGCATGCCGCTGCCCTGCTGGTCTCTGACTGTAGTGTGTGACGCTGTCCAATCACGTTCTCGCAGTACTTCCTGCTAGAGCGTGATTGGACAGCGTCACTACAGGAGACAGAGACCAGCAGGGCAGCAGCGGCATGCGGAGCGGAGATAGCATCATCTGAAGCTGGTAAGCTATACTCCGCTCGCTGCTGGCTGCACTTCTCGAGGAGGGGGCTGCGCGGAAGGGGGGGCCCTAGGTGAGGGAGGGGGGAGGCTTCCCCGCTGATCTGTGCCCTCTGCCCCCCCTTCCAAGCTGGGGGGGACTTGCATTGTGTGGGGGTATCTCTGCCACCAACCTGATTGCATTGTGTGGGGGTATCTGCAGCCAACCTGATTGCATTGTGTGGGGGTATCTGCAGCCAACCTGATTGCATTGTGTGGGGGTATCTGCAGCCAAACTGATTGCATTTTGTGGGGGTATCTGCAGCCAAACTGATTGCATTTTGTGGGGATATCTGCCGTCAACCTGATTGCATTTTGTGGGGGTATCTGCCGTTAACCTGATTGCATTGTGTGGGGGTATCTGCCGTCAACCTGATTGCATTTTGTGGGGGTATCTGCCACCAACCTGATTGCATTGTGTGGGGGTATCTGCCGTCAACCTGATTGCATTTTGTGGGGGTATCTGCTGCCATTTGACTACTTGATGAATGATCATGAGGCATGTAACTACTTGAATATACAATGTATCTGGTCGGACCTAATCTCTGTGAATAACGCCGCTACTTATTTTGTGTTTTGTATTTTTTTTTTTTAAGTCTGCCCATGACTCATCATGACCACGCCGATGTTCCAGTGCATGGTGACACCCATTTAGTTTCGCATTTAGACATATCCCTATTGGAGACTGTCCTCAGAATTGCTCACAATCTATTCCCTACCATAAAGTCATGCAAAATTTCTAAAGTACATGTGTATGTGAGCCCAAAATGGGGGGGGGGGGGGGGGGGAGGGAGTAGGAGGAGGAGAGGGGGGTGGGCCCCAGGCTGAAACTTCCTTGGTGGGCCCTTGGTGTCCCAGTCCGACCCTGGGCACTAGTCTACAGTGCCTATTGGTTAATCTGGCCCTGCTTGCTAAACAGGAAGAGATTATATTCAAACCCAGGTGTCAGAGGCAGAGCCCTTAATAAGTACATTATCCAGTCAAAGGAAATTAATATGGCAGCCACCATATTCTTCTCACTTCAGTTGTTCTTTACTCTTTAAGGAAAATCCGGGATGTCAAGGGAGACCCTACTCCAAAGCGCTATTGGCCGGAACTGCTGGTCAATCAGGATGGTGAGTGTCTACTGACGGTGTTGTGGTGAACGCCGCCTATCCCTTGCTCCTCTGGATCTTACAACTGTCATTAGTATTACTATTTGCACATGACTGGAATTTGCCAGAATACAGAATAAAGTTTTGTTTTGTTCATTGTTGAATTTGAAATTATTTTGGCTAAGAGTACACTAAGAATCGGTGCGCGTTTTTGCACATAATGAAAGTCTATGGGTGACAAGTCTGAGCTTCAGGCTGTTGTCAGAAATCTCTGGCTGGGTACACACTAGGCGGTGCGTGAAAGGTTGCATTTTGCTGCATGTGCGTTTGAAGTGTGTTTTGCGTGCGTTTGCATTTTTGTTTCGTGCATGCATTTTCTTGTGTTTTAATGTGTTTGTGATTTGGACATAGAAATTGCAAGGGTGTTTTGTATGTGTATTTTAGAAGCGTTTTATGCAAATCACTAGGAAGTCAACAAGAAGCGGAAATGCATAATTAAACTAGTTTTTTTTTTAAACTCATTAAAAATGCATACAAAATGCAATAAAACACTATACCTCTGTGTCACCATTTTGGAAAAATATACCTTTATTTTGAAGCATCCGATTGACTTGCATTAAATGCGTTGACGCTAGCGTTTCTTCTTAGTGTGTTCCAACCCCCTCTGTGCTTCCCTTGCAGTCCAGTCTGTTACTCCCTCCTTTAGCTTAGCAGCTTTATATCAGGTGACCAAAGTCTTCAAACTCGTCTTTTTACATGCAGAAGCTCGGTATACAGAGGCACCAGAGTAGAGTAAAACGTTTTAAAAACCGCTTAAAAGCAGAGGGGGATGTTAGGGTGGACTTACCTCCCTCTTACAGAAAAAGAAAACTCACTTGAGTCTTGATAAAACAGAATAGATTAATAATTTATTCAACTCCACAAATGCAAAGCGTTTCGCGGGCGTGACCCCGCTTCCTCAGGCAAAAATGGGAGCACAACTCAGTGGGTCAAGCAGTAGGTTTGAGCGCCTCTGATCTTCTAGTCCACCCTGGGTGGAGGGGTGCATCCCCATCTACTATCTAAGGAGAGCGACTTCTTAACCTGAGTGGGGTCAGGTCCTAATGCTCCCCACCTGCATTTAAAGTGGTTGCCTATGGGTAACCCGTGTTTGTGAGTATATACACATAAAATTGTATTGAACTCTTCATTTTACCTGACAATACTGCACCATATTGGGCTCTCGATTCTCCTCTTGTTTTTAAACAATTTTACATGCAGAAAGCTTGCCTGATACAAAACGGTAACATGTGAGGTTTATGACAAGGAAACTCTTGGCTGCAGTATTGAGATCGGAGCCCAGATGTGGCTCCTGTGATGTAAACACTTTCCATTGCTTTGGCAAACTGGTTTTAATATTAACTCAATCTAGTTCAATGCATCTGCTGTCCATATTGGGTCCTCACACAGGTTCTCTTGAACATTGCCCCATTGCAGATAGGTGTTCATATAGAATGTTTACAATAAGCTGATGTTAAAACTTCACATTTCAGAAACCTTTCCAGGAAAATGTGATGATGATGATGATGACCCAGACAGCAGGAAACTGGGGGAAAGGTCACAGAGTCAGCCCCTTCAGCGCTTATGCTGGCTGCAGACTGTGAATTGTTCACTAACTGTAATCCTGTTGGCTGTGTGTCAGTGTTGGCGGCCATCCGTACATTACAGACTATCAGAGGAAATGGCCCGTTTTTAGGCTTATTCATGGAAACAAAATTGGACAGTAGATTTCCAGGGTATGTTCCTTGCAATGTGTTGAAAGGATCACTTCAGAGAAAAAAAGTAAGCAGTTAAAATATGACAGAACTGACAGATCTTGGACTAGTCCATCTACTTAGAGCCCTTTTCCACTAGCTGCGATCCGCTTCAGAAAACCTATTGCAGCTGTTTTGCCGATTGCAATGAGCACTGCGATAACATGCGGTGCTAATTTCCATGTTGTGTGTGCGCGTGTTGTTTTTCCCCAAATCGCAATCATCAGGCTGTGCGATTGCCGCCACAATCGCGCTGTTCCCAGCGGCTATATGGTGCAGTCGCAAGTAGTAGAAATTGTGAGTTGCGCTATTGAAACGCAGCGCAATTGCGATCGTGCTTCCCAGTGGAAAGGGGCCTTATGCCTGGACCCCACTAGCAGGGCTTTTCTAAGCCTTTTGTAAGGGCTTGTTCACACCTAGGGCATTTTGCGTTTTTTTTATAAGCGCTGGTGATTTTCAAAATCACCCTAAAAGCGCTTGTGCAATGAATCCTTAAGGGATAGTTCATATCTAAGCTTTTCGTCAGCTTTCCGCTCAGCCTGTACCATTTTGGGGGCATTTTTACCCTAGTGGAATGTTTAGGAAAACTAAATACATTGTATTTATTGTTTTCCGGGTCAAATAGTTCACTTCCTGACTTGCATCAGGTAGTAAAAAAATAAATCGCTTTGCAAAAGCGCTTTACAAAAAATCATAGCGCGAACATAAACGCCGGGAGGGGGTAAAAAATATCACTCGCAAAACGCGTCTGTCTGCGATTTCGATTTTAGATGTGAACAAAGCTTATGCTCTTGTGATTTGAAAAGCTCTTGCAAATGTAATGCTACGTGTGTGATCCTCCATAGCATTTCATTAGCAAGTGCTTTTCAAATCACGAGCACTAAGAAAAGCGCTGCTAGTGGGTCCCAGGCCTTAAGGCCTCTTTCAATAGGAAACTGACCAGCGGTGAATTCGACGCCTGTTAACTGCTCTCTTGTACCAGCTGGGCACTTGTTAGTGCTCGGTACTGGCGCTGGACAGGCAGCCCCTACATGCAGTCACATCTGTGCGTGGCTGCAGCCGTGCTCAGACGCGAGATGTTGCGCCTGGTAACGCCACCGTGTGTCAAGGGCTGACCTGCGTGGTTACAAATGTTGCCGTTCAGCTGCATTTTAATTGTGCCCAAATGGGTCTCATGGGCAGCAGACTGATGCTGAGCTGCCTGATAAGCATGCAGTTCAGTTGTCTATCTGAAAAATGCCACACACCATGCAATTTTCTACATTTCTTTTCAATTCAAGATTTACAATCCATTTTTCTGATTGATTGTAACATTGGAAAAATCTGACCAATGTACCACACACGTGTGTTCAATTATTCCCAAATTATGAAAAAAATTGCTTGTGTCTATACATTATGAAATGGTTAATCTACCACGCACCATACAATCTTGCAAAAAATAGAAAAGAGATTTCCGCCACTCTCGATCCAGAAAAAAACACAACAGGAAATCTGATCAAAATTTTTACTTAAAAAGAACCCCACACTTGATTTTTCTGTAGTAACGATTGTTTTGTCAAATTGCTATAAAATCAGATCACTTTACTGTATCGTGCGTGGCCACCTTTATGCTGGGAATACACGTTTCGTTTTCTCGGCAGAATCGTTCCGATAGATGCCTTCGATAGATAAAATTCCGTCATATCCAATTCTCCTCTTGATTCTTTTCCGCTCGCAAAAAACGTATCGAGTGCTCCCAGCATTATGTAGGGAGTCCTTCAATTGCCCTAGTAGTAATAATAATTTGTGTGCAACTCCGGTGGGGACATTAGAGTGTAATGCTGGGAATACACGGTTCGTTTCTGCTGTGTGTTTCTGCTCTCGATCGTTTTTGCCACTTGATTCTTATCTTTTTCTCGTTTTTCTTCGCTTTTTACATTCACTTCTATCAGAAAACGAGCGTCCAGAGAATCGAAAGCGAGATCGGACATGTCTGAAATGATCTATCGAACCATCTTATCAGCTTAAAAACGAACCGTGTATTCCCAGCATAAGCTCCTCTGATAAAAACACTGATGTGACTAGCTCAGTGATTTCTGCACAGACCTATAGAATTACGTCATAGGTTTATAAATGTATAAATCCATAGTACTTATAAGAATTTATCATGT
Organism: Hyperolius riggenbachi; assembly: GCF_040937935.1. Taxonomy (NCBI): domain Eukaryota; kingdom Metazoa; phylum Chordata; class Amphibia; order Anura; family Hyperoliidae; genus Hyperolius; species Hyperolius riggenbachi. The sequence continues at coordinate 70,025,094 of NC_090654.1, read as the reverse complement.
GACATATATATTTATATTTCGGGGAAATTCCAGCAGCATCTGCGCCAGGCTTCGCCCCACACCCCGCTGCGATACAAAACAGCTTTGTGCGGCCATTGTGTCACTTCTCAGGAAAACATGTGGGATTTTTCCGTGCCTGCAGACTTCCTGGGAAGAGGTATCAGCCTGGCTTGCCATTGGCCGCCTGGCCCTTTCAGGCCCCGCCCCCAGCTTTATCAGGCTTTCCTAGAAAGGCTTCAGTTCCAGTGAAATGCGGGAGGGGCGGAGCGGGGGAGGCTTGCTGTCACTTCTGTGGGGCTGCTCGTTGTCTGCCGTCATTTCTAGAGAAATGTCTAAACCTTTTTACAATGACCTCAAGCAGTAACCATTCCTCGCACTGCTTCCTCCCTGCACACACAATGGGCCATCTGCTTAATGCTAGCGGCCTGAATATCATCTTTTTGTATTATCAAAGTGGGTGTGTTCCTTCTGAAGTACAACTTATTTCTAGCTGAAAATTTAACAGGAATTTTAATAAAGATCAGCCAGGTTAGTGCTGGGCTGGTTGAAGTCCCCCAACCCTACGCCAGGACCAGGCACTCAGATAAAAAAAAAAAAGAAACCTGATGAATAAAATGTATGACAAATTCCAAGACACAAAAGAGTGAGAGAGCCCTGCCCTTGCCAACTTACATTCTAAAGGATATATACACTGTATATATTCCTAAATAAAAATATAATTTTTTTTTCTCAAAGTACAGTTCCAGAATCAGAGCAGTTTCCAACAAATGTAACACAGGCCACATGATATATTTGCCAAATTTGCTGTACGAACATTATACCTAAGCAAAGACGGGTTTACCTGGAAGCGAAGGACAGCGGCGTGGGAGCGGATGGGGCTGGAGGAAGTCCCAGGTATGTGATTGCAGTGAGCTCTGGTACACTTTAAAGAGACTCAGGGTTGAGTCATAAGACCGTTTTTTTTACGTAAGGTGGCCATACACTTACAAATTTGCAGCAGATTCGACCATCAGATAAGAATCCTGTCAGATGCTTGTCAAGTCGAATCTGACAGGAATCTATCTGATGTGTGCCACACGCTAGGAACAGATTTCCAATAGATACAAAGCAACTCTATGAGCCATTAATCTGCTGCCAGCAACAGATCGAACTAGATTTTCCATCCTGTGCGATAGATCAAATCGATTGAAACGTATCGATTTGCTGATTTCAAAGAACCGATTTCTATAGAATTGATTGATCAATTGATGGCTGAATTTGACCAGTATATGGGCCCCTTTACCCGGGGCTTCCTCCAGCCTCATAAGCATGGGTGCGTCCCTTGCCGTCTTCCTGCTGTCTCCCGTTTAGCCGCGGTGAGCCCCGGTAGCAGTCTCAGTCGAAGCCAGTCTGGATCTTCTGCGCATGCGCGGACCTACTGGGCATGCGCAGTAGACCCGGACTGACATCACTGAGACAGTTACCAGGGCTCACCGCGGCTGAACGGGAGACCACAGGACGGCAAGGGGCACATCCGTGCTTATGGGACTGGAGGAAGACCTGGGTAAGTAAAAAAAACAGCCTAAGGGCCCTTTTCCACCAGCGTGTTTGCGCTGGCTGAATCGCAAAACCGCAAACCGCTAGCGATTTTACAATCGCTACGGTTTGCTTTTTAACATAGGAATCGCGGTAGGTCATTTCCACTACCGCGATTCGCTTTTGTCGGGAACGCGAACGCGCGGCGGTGCGATAATTGCCGCGATTTTGCTATGCAGTGCATAGCATAGCAAAATCGCGGCCGCAAACGTCGGGGGAATCGCCGGTTTTGCGATTCAGCAATCGCTAGCGTTCAGCATGAACGCTAGCGATTGCAGGTGGAAAAGGGCCCTTATGACTCATCTCCGAGTCTCTTTAAAGATGAACTTTACTGAATATAACTTAATTAATAGATTTGCTTATTTTTTTTTACAATATTACTTTAGAAATTATTTAGTCAGTATGTTCCCACTGTAAAGACTTTTCTCATACTGATTTACATTCTTAAATGTATCACAGGTGGTGACAGCTTTACTTCTAGCATTGTGCATCACTGCAGAATATTTGTTAGTTGCATGTTCCAAAGTGAACAGAAACAACACCTGGTCTCCCAGGTGCACTTGGAGAGTAGCACTAGGCAGGGCCGGTTCTCTCATGAAGCAAGGTAAAACACTTGCATCCAGGCGCAGAGATTACAGGGGCAACATGTTTGTACAGTGTGTTTACACTTACAGGATGCAGTCAGAGTAGGAGGAGAAGCAAGAGGTGAAGAGGTGATCATTAGGGAAAAGCAGCTTGTTGTGCTGTGTGATGAGTCTGACAGTGAGTGAGGAAGGGGGAGTGAGGAGAGAAGTAGGGTTTCATTTGACTTGCACAGCAGAAGGAAGGAGGTGGCACTGCTGTTCTGACTTAGGAGGAATGGAGGACAGCGACTGGCTGAGGGTGAGCAGTTTGTTTGTCACAGACTCACATCCAGCCAGTGTGTTATTGTGTTGAGCTGCAGCATGTCATGTCTCAAGATATTGCATATTCTCCCTTGCTTACTGAGAACATTAAATGAAGCAGAACAAATTGTAGAGTGCTGTGCGACCATTCCAAATCGGGAAGTGGGGGTGGGGGCGCATCCTCATAAGTTTGCCTCAGGCAGCAAGACGTCTAGAACCGGCCTTGGCACTAGGCTTAACCTGAAAGGGAGAGCGTAACATTGGGTATTCTCAATAGTGTATTACACTCTTCTATATCTTTTTGGCAAACCTCTTTAAAATGGCAGTGCAGAGGAGAGAATAGTTAAAACAGGGCACATCCAGTCAATATTAGGATAATGTCAATTGTATATTGATTAGGAAAAGCCATTATTGTTTGTGGGTGAGTGATGGAGAGTGGCATTTGCATAGCTGAAGTTACATCTAATACAGCGTTGAATTGCGTGGGGCAAGGCAAAGCCGCAGAGGACAGACTGACATTCCATCAGATGTCTGCTGGATCAGAAGTTGCTGTCTGTATTGTTTAGTGTTTCTGTGACATCCTTGGGCAGGAAATCAGCTGTGTGAAGGGAAATGTCTTCCCTCAGGGCCAGCACTTTATCTCAATGTTTGTCATTTAAAGCCCAGAACCTGAGATGACTCCACTGATATGCAAATAGGCCATTAATCACTCGTCCATAAAATGGGTGGTAATAAAGGCTTGCTGGCTGTGCATCAAAGTAGCGCCGTCCCGACAGCCTCTTTAGCGCTGCCTATTCCTCAGCGCCCTGCAGAGCTTCATACAGGTTCCAGAGTGTTATTATTATTGCAGAGCTCTGCCAGGTATTGTCACCCACAGTACAGAGCACTGCAGCAATGTGTGGCCTTACATGAAGCCAATTGTAATAGGCTGGGGATGTCTGACTTCCTTTTGGAGGAGCAGCAAATGCCGTGGGAAGCCTCTATAGCACACACGTCAAACTCCGGCCCGTGGGCCAAATCAGTCCCTCGGAGCCATCAGATTTGGCCCTCAGGTGGTTTGAGTACTTTGCATTATGTTTGGCCCTCTCTAGACCACCAGAGAAGCTATATTAGAGTGTAAGCCCAAGATCACCAGGGAAAAGGGAGGGGGCCACTAGACACCAGAAAACTGTATAGGGGAAGGGGCCTCTAAACACCAAGAAACTGTATAGCGAAGGGAGGACCACTAAACATCAGGGAATTGTACAGATGAAGGAGAGAGGACCACTTAACATCAGAGAACTGTATAAGGGATGGAGGCGGCTATTAGACACCTGGGAACTTTATAAGGTAGAGAGGTGGCCACTAGACATTGAGGTTGGTCAGCGACTTTGTCCCAGAGCTTAATTACGGCCCACTTTGTATTTGAGTTCGACATCCCTGCTCTACAGGATCCAGAGGATTCCTTCTTCTTAGGTATGTGATTTTGTACCTGAGCTTTGGATACACTTAAAGGATACCTGAAGTGACATGTTGAGATAGAAATGGGTATGTACAGTGCCTAGCACACAAATAACTATGCTGTGTTCCTTTTTTTCTTTCTCTGCCTGAAAGAGTTAATTATCAGGTATGTATGTGGCTGACTCAGTCCTGACTCAGACAGGAAGTGACTACAGTGTGAACCTCACTGATAAGAAATTCCCCTTTTTATCTCTTTCTTGCTCTCAGAAGCCATTTTCTGCTAGGAAAGTGTTTTATAGTTGGAATTTCTTATCAGTGAGGGTCACACTGTAGTCACTTCCTGTCTGAGTCAGGACTGAGTCAGCCACTTACAAACCTGATATTTAACTCTTTCAGGCAGAGAAAGAAAAAAAAGAACACAGCACAGTTATTTGTGTGCTTGGCACTGTACATACACATCACTTCGGGTATCCTTTAAATGCATACTTAGTTCATAAGACACCTGTTTGGCGCCATCTCCGCTGTGATAGCTGTGTATCTGCTAGCATTTATACTCACCTGCCCCCGATTGCACACCGGATCGTTCCATGGCATTGACAAACAAACCTCAGGGCCCTTTCACACTGGGGCGGTGTGGTAATTTTACCGCACTTCACCGCAGGGCAATGAAAGTCTATGGGGACTTTCATACTGACGCAGTAAGGTGCGTTGGAAGTGACGTTTTTGTCGCATCCCCAACGATTGAGGCTTCCCTGTCCTCCGCCACCAAGGGACCGACCCTTGGTGGCGGCGAAAATCCTCCCGGAGCGACGGCGATGTAAATATTTACCTTTTGGCTCCAGAGCAGGCGCAGTATCCGCTCCTTCCCACGGAGATAGGCGGAAATAGCCGATCTCCGTCGGGCCGCTCTACTGCGCAGGCGCAAGTCTCCTGCGCCTGCGCAGTAGAGCGGACCTGACGGAGATCGGCTATTTCCGCCTATCTCACCAGAAGAGCCGCAACAGCGCCCCCGCTGGAGCCTGGAAAGGTAAATATTGAACAGGCTGTCGGGTCTGTCGGGCCGCTGTTCGGAGGGCTGCAGCGAGACCCCCGTGGGACAGAGGAGGACAGGGGAAGCCTCATTAGGATCCGGAGGCTTCCCCCTCCCGAGGTGAGTACCCCCCAGGGGAGGTTTTTCTTTTTTACAGTGTCTCTTTAAGATGGCCACTAATGGTCCAATTTCTATTGAAAAATCATTTGAGCGCTCAGAAATTCTGATCAGATTGGTTGTAACTAATCTCTATTGATGGGCACAATCGATTACGAACGATTATAACAATAGTCGTCCGATTGGATTTTTGTCAAACCAAAATTTGGATTTTCTTGTTTGTTGTGATAGATAGGAAGCAAAGATTGGTTCGTTGGTGGTATAGTGAACGATTTTTCTTCCGATCAGAATTATCTGATCGATCGAACTATTTTAATACAAATTGGATCGTTAGTGGCCACCTTTAATGGCCACAGGATTTACAATGTTTGCCAGGACTAAATGACATGCACATGCTCAATCGTACTATCTCAAATTTGGTCTGTCCTGACGATTGTTGATACCTACCATGTGACCATAAGTGCTTCTGATCCTAATTACATCAGCCTATAAAGAGGGCACCAAAAGTGTGTCGCTATGATTCATCCCTCATTATTACACCTCTGCTCAGTAGCGCAGCAGATTAAAAAGCATTTTTTTCCCATAGGAGTCAATGTGCGTGAACAGCCGCCCACACAATCAGCTATCCTCAGTCAGGCCTGGTGCACACCAAAACCCGCTAGCAGATCCGCAAAATGCTATCAGATTTTGAAACGCTTTTTCTTTTTCTGTAGCGTTTCAGCTAGCGTTTTGCGGTTTTGTCTAGCGGTTTTGGTGTAGTAGATTTCCTGTATTGTTACAGTAAAGCTGTTACTGAACAGCTACTGTAACAAAAAACGCCTGGCAAACCGCTCTGAAGTGCCGTTTTTCAGAGCGGTTTGCGTTTTTCCTATACTTAACATTGAGGCAGAAACGCATCCACAATCCAAAAAATGCCTCACCCAGGCATTTTTCGTTTCTGCAAAACGCCCCCCGCTCTGGTGTGCACCACCCCATTGAGATACATTGACCAAGCAGATCCGCAGCCGCAAGCGGATCTGAAAACGCCCAAAAAGCCGCTCGGTGTGCACCAGCCCTCAGTTATGTATACCCGAATCCTATGCCTGGTACACACCATGAGATTTTGTGACAGATTTACTGCCAGATCGATTATTTCCAACATGTCCAATCTGATTTCAGATCGATTTTCCATAGAAGTAATATATAGTGAATACAATAAATAATAATTCAGACTTTAGTCAGAGCACCTGATCTGTATGCTTGTCTTTGGTTAAGACAAAGGTCTTTGGGTCCTTGGCTAAGAATATTAAGGTGCTCATTTATGGTACAATTTTTTCATCAGATGCAATCTTTTGACATACTTTTTACAACCGAAATGTACAGAAAGCTGCGCAGTATGTGGCAAAAATCGATGTAAAACGTTTCTGTGGTTGATTTGAACAGAAAATGTAATTGATCCAAAAGTTGGATTTTACGATCGCATCTGAAGAGAGAAAATGCCCTAATTGGCCCGTTTATGGGAACAATCAATAATTACCTTCCGATTACTAATGTTTGTAAAAAGTGCATTGAAAGATTGCATCTAATGAAAAAATTGTACCATCACTGGGCACCTATAGAGACATGACAGCCAGGTCATCTGCATTGTTTAAAGAGACACTGAAACGAAAAAAAAATTATGATTTAATGAATTGGTTGTGTAGTAGGGATAATTAAGAACATTAGTAGCAAAGAAAATAGTCTCATATTTCTATTTTCAGTTATATATTCTCTAATATTTGCAATGTACACATTACACGCAGCATTCTTGATTCAATGATTTCACACAGCAGGCTAGTGAACTTTTGGACTGTCTTCTGCAGAAAAAACAAAATACAGTGACAGACACTTAAGATAATAATGCTGGGAATACACGTTTCGTTTTTCCCTTCGTTTTAGCCTTCGATTCGTTCGGTAAACGAATCGAGTGTTAAAAACGTATGTGAAAATAGTCATAATCTCATTATAGTTTCGATTAATAGACCCCAAAAACGAACGACTAGTGATCGAACATGTTTGATATTATCTCTCTTTATCCATCTAATCGAGCCATTGGTAGGCTTGATGGCTGTTCAGATCGATTATATATTCGTTTATGTTAGTCCGTCCCTGTAAAAAGGGATTTTCGTTTCGTTTCTTTGCAGCCTTCGATCATTGGAAAAACGAAACCATCAGAATCGGAAAAAAAAACGAAACCGTGGGTGGTGATATTAACTGTATGATCGATTATTTCGGGATCGAGAAGGACAAAAGGCACAATCGAAACGAAGGTTTAAACGAAGGCAAAAACGAATCGTGTATTCCCAGCATCAGCTTCAGAAGACAGAGCTCTCTGCAGTCATGGAGCTTAGTTGCTCTTCTGCATAGATAACTGGAGTTTCTTAACTCTTCCTGTACTGGAAATAATATGAGACTCATATCTCTGCTGCTAATGTTTTATTTCTTAGCTGTACTACACATACAAATCATTACCGGTATATCATAAGTTTATTTTCACTTCAGATTCCCTTTAAAAGGAAATAAATATGCCAGCCTCCATATTCCTCTCAGTTCCAGTGTACTGTACTTTAAAGTAACCTTACAAAGCGAGGGATAGACAGACTGCTATATTCATTTTTTTTTATATTGCTTAGCTGTCCTGCTGATCCTCAGCCTCTAATACTTTACAGGACACCTGACTTGAGAAAAATGTGCAGGATGCCATATTTATTTCTTTTTAAACATTACCAATTGCCTGGCAGCACTGCTGATCTGTTTGGCTGCAGTAGTGTCTGAAGTACACCAGAAACAAGCATGCAGCTAATCTTAACAGATCTTACAATAATGTCAGAAACACCTGATTTGCTGCATGCTTGTTCAGGGGCTATGGCTAAACGTATTAGAAGCTGAGAAAAATGGCATTGCTTAAAAGTAAATAAATATGGCAGCCTCCATATCCATCGTGTTGTCCTTTAAGCCACTGACCCAGAACCAGTTTTCTGTTTGTTTTGAAATCTTTTTATTGTGACACAAAGAAATATGCTGTATGCATACATTGTATACTTGACAAAATCAGATGCTCTAACTATTCTTAGTTCACACTACAAATCGCAATCACCAAGGGCTTATCAATTACAATTTTAAGATACATTTTTAAAGGAATGTGCATTTTTTCACATTCCTTTTAAGGGAACCTTAACTTAGAGGGATATGGATGTTTCCTTGTAAACCATACCAGTTGCCTGGCAGTCCTGCTGATCTCTTTGGCTGCAGTAGTGGCTGAATCACACACCTGAAACAAGCATGCAGCTAATCCAGTCTGAATTCAGTCAGAGCACCTGATCTGCATGCTTGTTGAGGGTCTGCGGCTAAAAGTATGATGCTGCATTTCCACTTGTGCGGTGCGAATCGCCGCGGTAAAGATTCGCATGCGGATGCGAATTTCGCATGCAGGTCTATGCGAATTCGCATGGATGACGATGTATGCGAATTTAACCATGGCAGTGCTGGTGTGCTTTTCCATTGTTTCTATGCGAGTTCGCAATTCGCATACCCAAACCTCATGCGAATTTCCTATTAAATACATTGTATGCGATTCGCATAGCGGTGTGCGGTATGCGAATTCTGATGGCTCTGCCATGCGAATTTTTTCTGCACAGAAAAATGCAAAGGAATCCTGACAAGTGGAAACAGTCCCATTCACTTGTATTTCTATGCGAATTTGCATGCGAAAAACGCATGCGAATTCGCTATAGTGGAAATGAGCCCTGAGAGACACAGGATCAGCAGGAGAGTCAGGCAACTGGTATTATTTTAAAGGGAAAAATCCATATCCCTCTCAGTTTAGATTCCTTTTAAACAGAATCGCTCTGAAGATGGTACAGGCAGCAAGATTTCAATGGTCTAAAAATCAAAAAGCTGCTGTGAGAACGCCTACGTAGAGTGGCATTGCACTCATTTTTTTTTGCCGATCGCTCATGATCAGCAAGTGCAGCGCAATCGCCCTCAGCGTGAACGGCTCTAACAATACTAGCTACATGCTTATTTCATGTGTGAAATTCAAACACTACTGAATCCAGAATGATCAGCAGGACAGCCAGGCAATTGGCATTGTTTAAACGAAAAAAAAATTATGGCAGCCTCCATATCCCTCTCATTACAGGATCACATAAATGACTTTGGTTTTAGTGCAAAGCCGGAAACTCAGAAGAGCAGAGATCTCATCACTGGAGCCCCTGAAAGACAGAAATCAGCTCTATTTTAACTCTCTACATTACACCAAACACGGGAATATCAGCTCTGTTTGGAGTGACCTTGTAATGACTATAAGATTGTACGTTAGGTTCAGCAACCTGCGCGTAAGCAGCTTTGTCAGTCGCTCACCCGCCTCTTCCTCCTCCTCGCACTTTCTCAGAAAGACGCAGAGGAGAATTTCCTGGTAAAGTTGGTGTGCTTAGCTGGAGGAGAAGGGGAGGGGTGAATACTTCTGTGTCTGTAAACTGCAGGGGGGGGGGGGGGGGGGACTGGCAGTCTGGAATATTACAGGTTTACCTGCAGGAGAGACAAAGGATCCATCAGAGAAATACATGCTTGTTTTAGAATAAGCCTGTCCTATCGGAGGCCAGATCTCCCTGTTGTTGTACAGCAGGCTGGGACAATGTGGACACCATGTTTACGCTGTACATTCTGAGATGCCGGCAATGAAAAGTAAAGTTTATTTCTATTGAAATATACAAATCTGAACCTGCATGAAGAGCCCAACTCTGGATCGCACAGGCGGGATCCTGAGTGACCCGGTTTTTAAGGACCTGTTTTCAGCAGTCTCGCTTTGGTCCAATATGTGCCGCCGCACACGTTTAGCCTCTCACAAAGAAGCTTTTTTAATAACATAAATAGTGATACTCTGTTCCCCCCTAGCGCAAGGTGATTTTTTTGTTGTCAGAAAAGCCCTGCAGGCTGCATTGTTTGCAGGGGTGTATCGGGGTAATATAGCGCCTATGGCAAACACTGAAATTGCCCCCCCCAGTATAAGTCGCTACACTCAGCCCCCCAGTATAAGTACCCACAGGTAGTACCCCATTAGAGGTAGCCAGAGATAGTCCACCCAGTAGAGGTAGCTCCCCAGTTTAGGTTGCTCTCCCAGTATAGGTAGATAGAGGTGTCTCCCCAGTATAAATAGCCCCTTGTAGCATAGGGAGTGAAAGGTGTCCCTCCCCCAGTATAAGTAGCCCCTCTAGATATAGATTATGAGACATTTCCCTCAGTATAAGTAGCCCTGCTTCCCGCCAAGAGGCGTCACCCAGTATGAGTAGTGACATGTCCCCCCCCCTCCCCCCAGTAAAATTGGCTCCCCCAGCATAGGTGGTGAGAGAGGTTTCCTAGAATAAGTAGCCCTCCTAATATAGGTAGGGTAGTGAGAGATGTCCCCCTGTTACCCTAAGTACTACCCCTCCCCAGAATAAGTAGTGGGAGGTGTCCCTCAGTATGGTGGTGCAGCACAAGGATGAGGGGCCTGTGCCATGAACCATGCCTGCACACCTCTACATACGCCACTGATTGATTGTGCCATTGTGGTGCTGTCTTCTTCAGCCCAGCTGAACAGGACTTTGCAAAAAATTGCTTATTAAAAATCATGTGTGTTTCTCCAATGTCCATTTGCTGCACATATAATGAAAATTGATGGAAAATCGCACTTCTGCTAAAAATTGGGTTTGCGTTTCTGCATGCGTGAAAAATACTTTACGCAAAATAAATTCGAACACCGCATGTCATTTCCCATTGACTTTCATTATCTGCGGGTAAAAAACGCACGCAATACGCACCGGAAAAAAACTCATATAGGAAAGCACTGCCAAAATTCAGAGGGATAAGAGTGAGCCCTCCCTAAATGTTTTTTGCATTTGTAATGTTTTATTGGAGCGAGTCCCATTTTTTTTTTCATGTGTTTATGAAACTGAACAACATATGTGAGGATAGGATATTGTTAACCATATTCCAATTCAGACATACATAGTTTTATGTGGGACATTAGCATTTTCCAGTATAGGCCCAATGTTGTACATAAGTTCAAATGTGAAGTGGCATGCAGGAGAAGGCGTGTGAATTTGACATTTGTAGATGTTACTCGGACAAAGGAGGCGTCTGAGAAGTAGAGCCCATAAAGGCGGAAAAGGTCACAAGTTTGGACTCTACCAATTATCAGTCAGACAGAATATACCAATAGAGGAAAAGAGTAAGAGCTCATCAGTATTCAAAGCAAAGTTAAAGGCAACAAGGGAAGACAAATGACCACTCTATACATGGTTTATAAATATGTAAAAGCACAGATTTTATAACTACAAGTTTAATAATAAATAGCCACCACAATGACAGTTAATAGAATATGAAAAAAAAAAAAAAAATATATATATATATATATATATACTAGCTGATGACCCGGGGTTGCCCGGGTATATATTTGGCTGGTGTCGGCTCCGCCCACTTTTTCTAACCCTAACACACAAGCACTCAATGACCGACCAAGTTTGTGAGCTTTGGCATCAATAATTTGTATATGCTCATAGAAATTAAATCCGATTGGTGGTTTGTGACTCCACCCCTCACCAGCATTTAAACCCCAGTCACCCAATGACCAACTATAGCAGGTTTGAGGCATCTGCTATTAACAGTGTAAAAATGGCAGCAATGTAAATATTTCCATTGAAAACCAACAGGCGAATTTTAATTGGCTATTATAGGCTCCACCCACTTAACTGAATATTAATCTCAGTCACCCAGTGACCGTCTGGGCAAAGTTTGAGAATTCTGCCATTACCAGTGTAAGAATGGCTGCAGTTTATATTTTCCCAGTGAAATTTGTTTTTGGCTCTTCCCAATTTTTGTAAACTGGACACACAATCACTCAATGACCAAGTTTGTGAGCTTTTGGGTCCTTGGCATCAACAAAAACAAATCTGATTGTCTGTTTGTGGCTTCGCCCCTTTTCTGAATTTGATCCCCAGTGTCCCAATGACCAAATGTACCAGGTTTGAGGCTTGTGCCATTAACAGTGCAAGAATGGCAGTAATTTTAATATACCCTTGAAAATCAACAGGTGTATATTGATTGGCTTTTTTAGGCTCCACCCACTTTTCTGAATATTAATTCCAGTCACCCAGTAAAAAACTGTGCAAAGTTTGAGAACCCTGCCATAAACAGTGAAGAAGGGCTGCAGTTTACATTTTCCCAGGGAAATCTGTTTTGACTCCACCCAGATTTTGTAACCTTGACACACAGTCACTCAATGACCAAGTTTGTGAGCTTTCGGGTTCCTTGCATCAAAATTGTGTGAATGGAAGCAGTTTACCCAGCAAAGAAATCTGATTGGCTGTTTGTGGCTCTGCCCCTTTAGTGAATTTGAACCCCAGTCACTTAATGACCGACTGTAGCAGGTTTGAGGCCTCTGCCATTAACAGTGTAAGGGCAGAAGGGCAGAAGGGCAGCAGTTTCAATATTCCTCTTGAAAATCAAAAGGTGAATTTTGATCAGCTGTTGTAGGCACCACCCACTTTCTAAATATTAATCCCAGTCACCCAGTGACCAACTGTGTCAAGTTTGGGAACCCTGCCATTAACAGTGTAAGAATGGCCGCAGTTTATATTTTCCCATGTAAAAATTGTAGTTGTTGGTGCCGTCCACTTCTTCTAACGTTGACATATAGCCACTCAATTAAGTTTATGAGCTTTGGGGTCCTTGGTATCAATAATTTGTATATTACCATTGAAATTAATAAAATCTGATTGGCTGTTTGTGGCTCCCACCCCTTTCTGAATTTGAACCCCAGTCACACAGTGACCAACTGTACCAGGTTTGAGGCATCTGCTATTAACAGTGTAAGAATGGCAGCAATGTAAATATTTCCCTTGAAAATCAACAGGTGAATTTTGATTGGCTGTTGTAGGCTCCACTAATTTTCCTGAATATTAATCCCAGTCTCCCAGTTAGTAACTGTGCAAATTTTGAGAACCCTGCCCAGGGCCGGCCCTAGACTTTTTGCCGCCTGAGGTAAATTTAGAAAAAATTGCCCCCCCCCCCCTTAAAAAGCCGTGGGTGGGGTGGGGGGGCACCGAGCTGGAGGGGGTAGCGGGCAGGAAGAGGGTATTGGGCCTAGCGGTGGGGAGGGGGGTCGGACCCCCCCCCTCACTCGCCTGGGTCCCTCGATCTGCGCTCCACCTCGTTTTAAATAGTTCCGTAGCTGCCGATAGTAAGAGGGACGGGCGGGGATCGCTCACCTCTTCCGGTTCCAGCGTGCGCTCCACTGACGTCACTTCCTGCAACGCCACCCACTGTATTGTAAGTGACCCTGCCATTAACAATGCAAGAATGGCTGCAGTTTATATTTGACCAATAAAACTTGTTTTTGTAACCTGGACACACAGTCACTCAATGACCACGTTTGTAAGCTTTTGGGTTCCTGGCATCAAAAATGTGTGAATGGAAGCAGTTTATCCAGCAAAGAAATCTGATTGGCTGTTTGTAGCCCCGCCCCTTTAGTGAATTTGGACCCCCCCAGTCCCCAATGACTGACTGTAGCAATTTTGAAACCTCTGCCATAAACAGTGTAAGGATGGCAGCAGTTTAAATATTCCCCTTGAAAATCGATAGGTGAATTTTGATAGACTGTTGTAGGCTCCACCCACTTTTTTGAATCTTAATCTCATTCACCCAGTGACCAAGTGTGCCAAGTTTGAGAATCTTGCGATTAACTGTCTAAGAATGAAACGAGTTAATTGAAGGGCGCTGCTATATTAATTTAGAGCTGCCTATTCCTCAAGGTCTGGGGCAGTGTTTCTCAACATCTTATTGGTATGTACCCCTTTTAAAACCCTAAACTCACCAAGTACCCCCTAACATAATAAACATTATCACAAGTACCCCTTGACAAATATATATTTAATCATAATACATGATAATTGGTTTGAAACTATTTCCAAGCATTTACTACTGCTTTTAATTAACTAAAATGCTAATTTAGTGTTGTTTAAATAAGAGTAATTATTTTCTAAAACTCTAAATTTGTTATTCTTGGTTAAGTATATCAAGCCCGAGTACCCCCTGGAACCATCAGAAGTACCCCCTGGGGTACGTGTACCACACGTTGAGAACCTCTGGTCTGGGGTATCCCCTTCCCCCTACCAATACTTGGAGCAAAAAAAGTTAATACAGAGGATGGCGCTACGAACAGGCAGAGCCGAGACTCGAACACCTGGTTGCCTTTGACACAGGCAACCAGTGTTCGAGTCTCGGCTCTGCCTGTTCGTAGCGCCATCCTCTGTATTAACTTTTTTTAACTGTCTAAGAATGGCTGAAGTTTACATTTTCCCATTAAAAATGAATGGCTGAAATTTGATTGGCCACTTTTCCTGGATTTGTACCCTCACCAAGTGACCAACTGTGCCAAGTGTGGGGACCCTGGCTTGATTACTGTGTGAATGGCAGCCTTTTCTATTTTTTCCATTGACATAAATTTGTGAAATCTGATTTGCTGTTTGTAGCTCCGCCCAGGTGTGCAGGGGGGGATGCGAGACCCCCAGAACATATCATCCCAGGTAGTAAGGGATCTGTATACCAAGTTTGGTTCAAACACGCACGCACGCACGCACACACACACACGTTTTCCTATTTTTTATTACTCATACAGTTATCATATTTGCTTTTGTAATAATATCTGTCTACAAATTACAAGTTTCCAAAGTCCACTGATTGTCACCTGGCTTTTTTAGTAACATTTGGGGAGGGTTGCATCCACCAGGCCCCTTGACTCTCTCCAGGCCCTAGGCAGCTACCTAGTATTGCCTTGTGGATGATCTGGCTCTGGTAAAAGTGAACTAGTAGTATAAAAAGGCTGCATAAGGACACAGAATGAGGTTATTTGGGAAGAAGAAAGGTTTAATTGAGCAGAGAATGAATGCATTAATTCTCCGAGAGAGGAAAGTAACACTTCTTAAAACATTCCTCTCGGATTATTGACGAAAAGCCTTCCGTAGATTTAAAGGGGTACTCTGCCCGGAGGTGAGCATGTCAGTGTTTGGCGGGTGCTGGAGAAGTAAATAAGCGTTTTGTTCTGCTTCTAGTGGTGAGATCTCTGCAGCCCTGAGTCCCCAGCTCTGCACCACCACCATTGCAAAGAGATTCCCTCAAGCCTGCTGGATAGTTACATTTTTATAAACGGTGTACAGCTTTACTTGAACATCATGGGGAATGCAGATGAGGAATGATTGACCAAATATGGCTATACCCCACTTTTTGCTGGATGAACCACAACTCTAAGCTTACAGAGTCATTGAGGGCATTTGCTAGAAGTGTGTGAAAAAAAGATACTCCTATTTCATTGACAAAAACAATTGTTTTTGTGGAAAACTCTTAGGGCTCGATTCACAAAGCGGTGCAAAGTGTTAGCACCATGGTGAAAAGGCCCTTATCACGCCTAAAGTCACTTTAGGCATGATAAGAAGAAACTCGCGCGAAGTTGCCGCGCGTACGCGCGTAAGTGCGCGCGCAACACCCGACGCTTCGCGCGAAGCTCCCATTAAGCCCTATGGGACTTTGCGCGCGCTCTTACGCGCGTACGCGCGAACGCGCTTACGCGCGGTAACTTCGCGCGAAGAGCAGGAAAAATCGGTGATAACTCAGTGGTGAAAAGGTCATCACGCCTAAAGTCTTTTAGGCGTGATAACTGGGTTATCACCGCTTTGTGAATCGAGGCCTTAAAGTGAACCTGAGGTGAGAGTTACATGGAGGCTGCCATATTTATTTCCTGTAATACCAGTTGCCTGGCTGTCCTGCTGATCCTCTGCCTTTAATGCATTTAGCCATAGACTCCGAACAAGCATGCAGCAGATCAGGTGTTTCTGACATTATTGTCAGATCTGCCAAGATTGGCTGCAGTAGTGTCTGAAGTACACCAGAAACATGCATACATGCAGCTAAATAGATCAGCAGGGCTGCCAGGGAACTGGTTTAAAATGGAAACAAATATGGCAGCCTCCATATCACTCTTACCTCAGGTTCACTTTAAAATTAATTGTGACCTGTCTCATTTGACTGACCAGATACTCGTTCATCAAACAATGTAATCTGTACATACACAGAAATAAGCGCTTCAGTTTGGTACATATGTGTGTTCTGAAATAATACATTTTACCTCCAGTTCTGGATAGTAAAGAAGAATTGAGAGGAATCTGAGATGTTTTTCTCAGTGGTCTGGATGTCATGGTCCGGGACAAGCATACAGCCGGGGTGACTGAACACCCGATCTGCGTACTTGTACTGGAAGTATCCAATATGGAGCTGCAGAGGATTAGCAGCTGATGTCATGGCTCCTTCCTAGTCCTCTCCATTCAGGTCTCCTTTAAACATTATGCTGGCACTGTTGTTATATAGACTGTGCTGGCACTGTTATTATATAGACTGTGCTGGCACTGCTGTTATATGGACTGTGCTGGCACTGTTATTGTATAGACTGTGCTGGCACTGCTATTGTGTAGACTGTGTTGGCACTTCTGTTATACGGACTGTGCTAGCACTGTTATTGTATAGACTGTGCTGGCACTGTTATTGTATAGACTGTGCTGGCACTGCTGTTATACAGACTGTGCTGGCACTGCTGTTATACAGACTGTGCTGGCACTGCTGTTATACAGACTGTGCTGGCACTGTTATTGTATAGACTGTGCTGGCACTGCTGTTATACGGACTGTGCTGGCACTGTTATTGTATAGACTGTGCTGGCACTGCTGGTATACGGACTGTACTGGCACTGTTATTGTATAGACTGTGCTGGCACTGTTATTGTATAGACAGTGCTGGCACTGCTGTTATACAGACTGTGCTGGCACTGCTGTTATACAGACTGTGCTGGCACTGTTATTGTATAGACTGTGCTGGCACTGCTGTTATACGGACTGTGCTGGCACTGCTGTTATACAGACTGTACTGGCACTGTTATTGTATAGACTGTGCTGGCACTGCTGTTATACAGACTGTGCTGGCACTGCTGTTATACAGACTGTGCTGGCACTGTTATTGTATAGACTGTGCTGGCACTGCTGTTATACGGACTGTGCTGGCACTGTTATTGTATAGACTGTGCTGGCACTGTTATTGTATAGACTGTACTGGCACTGCTGTTATACGGACTGTACTGGCACTGTTATTGTATAGACCAGTGTTTCCCAACCAGTGTGCCGCGGCATGTTGCCCGGTGTGCCGTACAGGTCTGGCCTCTCGCCAGACCTGTACCTACTTTAGGGTGCAGGAGGGGGGAAGTAGCGCTAGAAGGAGGGGCAGTGGAGGCAGCGGTGGGGAAGGGGGAAATATCCCCCCCCCTCCCTCACCTGGGACCCCTCCTTCTGCCTCTCTCCCCCTCCGTTTAGCGGTGGCAAGTGCGGCTCGGCGGCGGGGAGGCATACGGAGAATTACTCACCACTTCCGCGTTCCAAGCGCCGGCAACGTCAAGTCGTCACACATCTCCGCCTTCAATGCCGCCCACTGTTCTTCCTGATTAGCGGAAGCACAGTGGGCGGTATTGAAGGCGGAGATGTGTGACGACATGACGTTGCCGGCGCTTGGAACGCAGAAGTGGTGAGTAATTCTCCGTATGCCTTCCCGCCGCTGAGCCGCACTTGCCACCGCTAAACGGAGGGGGAGAGAGGCAGAAGGAGGGGTCCCAGGTGAGGGAGGGGGGGGGATATTTCCCCCCTCCCCACCGCTGCCTCCACTGCCCCTCCTTCTAGCGCTGCTTCCCCCCCTCCTGGGCATCTATACTGGGGGGAACTGTACTAGCTATACTGGGGGCAACTAAACTAGCTATACTGGGGGCAACGAAACTAGCTATACTGGGGGCAACGAAACTACCTACACTGGGGGCAACTAAACTAGCTATACTGGGGGCAACTATACTAGCTATACTGGGCACTATACTGGGCACTACCTACCTATACTGGGCACTATGCTAGCTATACTGGGCACTATGCTAGCTATACTGGGCACTATACTAGCTATACTGGGCACTTTACTGGCTATACTGGGGCACTACCTATCCATACTGGGACTATACTAGCTATACTGGGGCACTGTACTGGGGTAACTATACTAACCATACTGGGGCAACTAAACTCCCTATACTGGGGCAACTATGCTAGCTATGCAGCCGCCCCCCCCCCCCAATAGCACGGCACTGTCCACTAGGTCGCGCAAACACCCGCGCCGCCGCCCCCCCCCCCCCCCCCCGCCGCCGTTCCCCGGAGAAAAATATGGTCAGAAAGTGTTCCCCGGCCCGGAAAAGGTTGGGAACCACTGGTATAGACTGTGCTGGCACTGCTGTTATACAGACTGTGCTGGCACTGCTGTTATACGGACTGTGCTGGCACTGTTATTGTATAGACTGTGCTGGCACTGCTGTTATACGGACTGTGCTGGCACTGCTGTTATACAGACTGTGCTGGCACTGCTGTTATACGAACTGTGCTGGTACTGTTATTGTATAGACTGTGCTGGCACTGCTGTTATACGGACTGTGCTGGCACTGTTATTGTATAGACTGTGCTGGCACTGCTGTTATACGGACTGTACTGGCACTGTTATTGTATAGACTGTGCTGGCACTGCTGTTATACAGACTGTGCTGGCACTGTTATTGTATAGACTGTGCTGGCACTGCTGTAATACAGACTAAAGGTGGCCACTAACGGTCCAATTTCTAGTGAAAAATCATTCGAGCGATCAGGAATTCTGATCGGATTGGTTGTAAATAATCTCTGTTGATGGGCACAATGGATTATCAATGATTATAAAAACAGTTGTCTGAACCAAAATTTGGATTTTCTTGTTGGTTGTGATAAATAGAAAGCAAAGTTTGGTTCGTTGATGGTGCAGTGATAGATTTTACTTCCAATCAGAATTTCTGATCGCTCGAAAGATTTTTTGCTAGAAATTGGACCATTAGCGGCCACTTAGAGCTGGCACTGTTGCTATACACACTACGTTGGCACTGCTGTTATACAGACTATGCTGGCACTGTTGCTATACACACTATGCTGGCACTGATGCTATACAGACTATGCTGGCAGTGTTGTTATACAGACTATGCTGGCACTGATGTTATACACACTATGCTGGCACTGCTGTTATACAGACTATGCTGGCACTGTTGCTATACACACTATGCTGGCACTGCTGGTATACAGACTATGCTGGCACTGTTGTTATACAGACTATGCTGACACAGATGTTATACAGACTATGCTGACACAGATGTTATACAGACTATGCTGGCACAGATGTTATACAGACTATGCTGGCACTGTTGTTATACAGACTATGCTGGCACTGATGTTATACAGACTATGCTGGCACTGATGTTATACAGACTATGCTGGCACCGACGTTATACAGACTATGCTGGCACTGATGTTATACAGACTATGCTGGCACTGATGTTATACAGACTATGCTGACACAGATGTTATACAGACTATGCTGACACAGATGTTATACAGACTATGCTGACACAGATGTTATACAGACTATGCTGGCAGTGTTGTTATACAGACTATGCTGGCACTGTTGTTATACAGACTATGCTGGCACAGATGTTATACAGACTATGCTGGCACTGATGCTATACAGACTATGCTGGCACTGATGTTATACAGACTATGCTGGCACTGATGCTATACAGACTATGCTGGCACTGACGCTATACAGACTATGCTGGCACTGATGTTATACAGACTATGCTGGCACTGATGTTATACAGACTATGCTGGCACTGATGCTATACAGACTATGCTGGCACTGATGCTATACAGACTATGCTGGCACTGACGCTATACAGACTATGCTGGCACTGATGTTATACAGACTATGCTGGCACTGATGCTATACAGACTATGCTGGCACTGATGCTATACAGACTATGCTGGCACTGACGCTATACAGACTATGCTGGCACTGATGTTATACAGACTATGCTGGCACTGATGTTATACAGACTATGCTGGCACTGATGCTATACAGACTATGCTGGCAGTGTTGTTATACAGACTATGCTGGCACTGATGTTATACACACTATGCTGGCACTGCTGTTATACAGACTATGCTGGCACTGTTGCTATACACACTATGCTGGCACTGCTGGTATACAGACTATGCTGGCACTGTTGTTATACAGACTATGCTGACACAGATGTTATACAGACTATGCTGACACAGATGTTATACAGACTATGCTGGCACAGATGTTATACAGACTATGCTGGCACTGTTGTTATACAGACTATGCTGGCACTGATGTTATACAGACTATGCTGGCACTGATGTTATACAGACTATGCTGGCACCGACGTTATACAGACTATGCTGGCACTGATGTTATACAGACTATGCTGGCACTGATGTTATACAGACTATGCTGACACAGATGTTATACAGACTATGCTGACACAGATGTTATACAGACTATGCTGACACAGATGTTATACAGACTATGCTGGCAGTGTTGTTATACAGACTATGCTGGCACTGTTGTTATACAGACTATGCTGGCACAGATGTTATACAGACTATGCTGGCACTGATGCTATACAGACTATGCTGGCACTGATGTTATACAGACTATGCTGGCACTGATGCTATACAGACTATGCTGGCACTGACGCTATACAGACTATGCTGGCACTGATGTTATACAGACTATGCTGGCACTGATGTTATACAGACTATGCTGGCACTGATGCTATACAGACTATGCTGGCACTGATGCTATACAGACTATGCTGGCACTGACGCTATACAGACTATGCTGGCACTGATGTTATACAGACTATGCTGGCACTGATGCTATACAGACTATGCTGGCACTGATGCTATACAGACTATGCTGGCACTGACGCTATACAGACTATGCTGGCACTGATGTTATACAGACTATGCTGGCACTGATGTTATACAGACTATGCTGGCACTGATGCTATACAGACTATGCTGGCACTGACGCTATACAGACTATGCTGGCACTGATGTTATACAGACTATGCTGGCACTGATGCTATACAGACTATGCTGGCACTGACGCTATACAGACTATGCTGGCACTGATGTTATACAGACTATGCTGGCACTGATGTTATACAGACTATGCTGGCACCGACGTTATACAGACTATGCTGGCACTGATGTTATACAGACTATGCTGGCACTGATGTTATACAGACTATGCTGGCACTGATGCTATACAGACTATGCTGGCACTGACGCTATACAGACTATGCTGGCACTGATGTTATACAGACTATGCTGGCACTGATGTTATACAGACTATGCTGGCACCGACGTTATACAGACTATGCTGGCACCGACGTTATACAGACTATGCTGGCAGCGTTGTCATACAGATTATCCAGGCACAGTTGTTATACAGATGATGCTGTCACTCTTGTCATACAGATTATACTGACACTGATGTTATACAGCATACATTTGCACTTTTAAATAGCAGACTATAGACTGGTCAGTATGATGGTGCTTGTAATATCACTTCATGAATAGCTTTAGTTTACCTGTCCGGTAAATAATTTTGACAGATTTTTATCAAAAATCAATCACATTTATGATGGATCCCTGTGGCATGTTGTGCTATAGATTCCTGGCAGATTTGATCAGTGACAGAATATGCTGGAAAACGATGTGTGTATGGCCTGCAGAAGAGATTACTGAAGCCAAAAGATCACCTTGATAACCAGGGAGCTGCCACATTTAAAGCAAACCAAAGAGATGTTATCTGTAGATCTGATCCTAAACCTAAGTTGCCTGGAGATCCATATTTCTAGTTTAGGTTTTAAGTGTACCAGAGATGTTAGAAATAAGCTGCTGTTATACTTACCTGGTGCTTCACCCAGTCCCATGAGAGCCGTGGGCTTCATCGCTGTCCTCCTGGGTCATATTCTGGGAGAACTGGGGACCCGGCAGGCAGTGCACACAGATTTTCAATAGCTATAATGCTGACATTTATTCTGTGTGCAGTGATGATCAATGAGATGCAAAGATTTCCGAGTTTATGCACATTTTATGTAAATTTGCATGCAAAAAAATAAAAAAAAACCACACACCCACACACCTTTAAAATGGGCCAATCAATTTCAAGCTGCAGATCTTTGCATAAATATTTACATAAATCTGCATGAACTTGGAAATATTTGCATCTCATTGATCATCCCTAGTAGTAAACTAGCTTGATACAAACGCTCCCATTCACCAATGGGAGTGTTTGACGACGAGTCTCGGACGCTGGCGGTAAACCCCCGCCAAGCATCCGTGTGAACCGGCCCTTAAAGGATCACTATCACGAAAAATGATGTGTATACACCTATAAGATTTACATTTATCACAGAGTAAAATATACTTTCACTTTTAAGTAAGTAAGCTCTGACAGGTTTTGGACTAGTCCATCTCCTCATGGGAGATTCTCAGGAATCCCTTATATTCAGAAGCACCCCCAGGATGGCAGTGGCACAGTCCGAGTTCCTGAACATTGTACATACAAGGAGATGAGCTGTCTGGCATCTTTGTATAGATCCTTTCCATTAAGTGCTTTTGTAAAGAATAAAGGTAATACTGAGAATCCCTCATGAGGAGATGGACTAGTCCAAAACCTGTCATAACTGTTAGACAGCTACTGGAAGAATATAGGAAAAAAAGTAATTTCTAGCGCACCTTACTCTGAGAGAAATGTATGCCTCATTAGAATGCATTCACACGGATTTTAAAGTTTTACAATTTTTGAGATAGTGATCGTTTAATGTGCTTTCAGTAGAGCTGCCGCTGCTAGAGATAGAGCCCTGGTATATTAACTGTTACAATAAAAAAGAAGTAAATAAATATAAAGTGTAGCAGGGCAGGTTGTAAGCAGGATATATACTAAGAGGCATATTCACCTAAAATTGGTAAAATTGCCGTGTACTGATGTTGCGCAGTTAGCACAACTCGCGTTACCTAGGTAATGCGCATGTTGCCAGGGTAATACAGGTTACAATACCTACAATAACCCCCCCCCCCCTCCCACCCGGCAATATTCCCACCCCAGGCTCAGGTAAAGAAACATGCTGCTAGCAGTAATCCCGAGCCTGGGTTTGGGTTAACGCCGTGTGGGTTGCTGCAGAGCACATGTAAAGCGTATCTCCCTGGGATACGGACAATCTCCTCCATCACTCCCAATCTCACGGGTGGGATCGCCGTCTGTCACAACAGACAGCGATCTCACCATATAGAGTGCCCCCTGGAGGACAGGAGGAAGAAATGCAGCAGTGGATCTCAGGGAGGTGAGTTCTGTGCAGTGGCTATCTAACATACCTTTGGGTGTGATTAGTGCTGAATTTTAGGGTCTAAAAGCTGAAAAAAATGGACCATTTTAAACCCTAAAAAAAAAAAAAAAAAAAAAATCGGACCATCAAGGAGGTTAAAAAGAAACACAGTATTCAGATTTCTTTTCCTACAGACATTAACAGTCAGGTGCAGTCAGGTTAGATTCGATTCGGTGTAAAATTCTCCAACATTTTTTTTTAGCACTAATGTATTCCAGAAAGCCCTACAGAATATCAGAGCCTGACGGCAGCAACAGCTGGCCCCCTGTACGTTGAGCTAATCACACAGTTCTTGGAAGCATGCTATATTTAGAGAGACCCACAGGAGGATGGAAATCTCAACAGTGACCTCACGAGAAAAGATGTGATGTCACTGCTGGGGTCTGGAGCAGCAATGATGCCAACCATAGCACCCCCTCACAGTATGAAGTAACAAGACAACAAAAGTAATAACAAATCCTATTTATTGTCAGTCAGGGAACTGGTTGAACGTCAGTCTAGCAGCACTGTAACCCCTCCTTCCCACCCAAAACACCCCTCACGACCCCAGAGGTCCTTCTGCTGTGGGGGGCCGATTTACTTTTCATTCTATTTGATCTAAAAACCAAAAACATTGACAGTCCAGCTCTCTCTTCCCCCAATTCCCTGTGCAACAGATCCTGCTTTCCTAGAAAACAGACTATGGCAGTATATCATAGGTTATAAAAGTGGATACGAAAGTCCACCTCGATCACTATTATAGTGACCATATCGGTGAACCCAGAGCAGTCCCCATCGTGCCTGAGGAACGACGTAGTTTTTTGGGCAACTACAAGTCCTAGAAAAAAAAAGTTGGGTGTGGGTGGTACAATAAATATTATGACTATATACATTCTGGGACGTTCGCCCCGTGCAAAGGAAGTTTGCGTGAAAAAAGTTAATGTCCGGCCCTGACGGGAAAAAAAGAATCAGAGCTTGAACGGGTACCTCTGTAGGTACTCCACCATTCTACGTGGAAGAGGAAGTTCAGTTACTTCTTTCTCAGAGGCCATGCTCCGGTTTATCTGGAGGCGACAGAGGTGCTGCAAGCTTGGACTTTCTGAGCTCCGTTGTAAAGGCTGCAGTAGCTTGAGGTGCACGGCGGTCGGTTCCTTCAGAGACGTTGGAGCAGGTGGTGGCTCATTGGCAGGCTCCTTGGCGCTGTCCGAGCTGCAGGAGGACACGTAGTGTTGGACCAGGCTGACTACATCAGGAAAGGAAAGTATCCGTGGTTTGGACAGCCAGTTGGAGTCCAGACGGAAAAGACTGTCTGAATACTCTATTCGTACGTTGGTGGGTCCTCGGTTAGTCCGGACAGACAAGGTGAAAAGGTAGCTCGGGTGAGTGCTGTCCCGTACCAAGAAAAATCCTTCTGGCATCTTCTGTAGCTTTTGCTTGGCCTCGGTGGCTGTAATCGACCCCCAGTACCAACCTAGAGGGAGAACCAAATGTGACGCACTTAGAGAAACTTTCAGGAGACTTGTGAAACTATGTACAGTAATGTGATTCTTTACTCTAATCAGTTTTACACCACACAGTCAAGAAACCGAGTGCTTTGTGTTGTATGCCTATTGTCAGGATGAAAATATAGGTAAAAAAAAACAAAACAAACCAAAATAAAAAACAAAACAAAAAAATCAAAACCAATACCTAAAAATCAAAAATGTTCTCAGGATCGTTAAATTTGCCTATCAAGCTACAGTATCGTTACTGCCAAAAGGCAAAGTGTGCATTCAGCAGATTTACTACCCCCAAAAAAATTCACGGTGCTTTTTACAAAATGACCTCTCTACAACATCGGATTCAGCCATTTCAGAGTTAAAGTGGGTAAACTAAGTCATGGGCACTCGCAACGGTAGTTAATTTTCCAGCTGTCACTGTTGTTGACAGTAAAGCAAGATCAATCTACATGCAGTTTTATTTCTTTTTATTTTTTTCTTTGTTTCATGGGTGTAAGGAAAAAAAATAGTCCTTGGTTCAATCACCAGCAAAACAACAAAACAAACAAAAAGTACAGCGATTTCAAGCATTTAAAATAGGTTTTCCCAAAAGACTCAGGAATGCTGAGAACACATTTACAGGAGATTAAATTCTGGTTCTCGGTGGCAGCTAGTTAATTGTAAGTAACAATGGCAACGCCCTGCTCGTAATATTCAAAAACTTTTCCTTAAACTTTCTATGCGTTGCAGTGAAGATACGCATATTTCCTTTCATTATTATAAATACGGCTGTCATCAAAGGGAGATGACACGCTTGGATCTTTCTGTGCGTTCTGCGTTTAATTGGGCTTCTGTTTGTTCCAGGAAAACAGTCAGCGTCATTTCCATGGAAGAGAATAATGACTTCTCAGTATTTTGGCAGAGACTACAACGTCATTGTTGCTAATCACACATCCCTTTTCTTCTCATGCCACGTGTCTATGCTAAGAAAAAAAAAACCTAATATTAATCTAGGTGGAGACAATCCTAATACAGATACGTCACATTTTTATTCTCGGTATCAATATCCTTATATCTGTATTATTTTACTTTTTTTTCCTTCCATGTTGAGCATACAGGCCAAAACTTGCAGGTTCATAAACAGATGTCACAGCGTCCGGACCACTTACCTGACTCTCGTAAGTAGCAAAAAGTTTGGGCGATACACAGCAGGTCCTCTTCTGGGTCCCGCACACGGTTTTGGGCTGGCGGGGGATTAGCCTGGGTGTCCGGCGTCCGAGGGGGCAGCTCTGGCGAGTTTAGTGGCTGTCCCGGGCAAGATGGTGGGTTCAGGGGGTGCATGACTTGGTCGGCCACAAATCCTGGGACACCCACGCGTGCGGAAGGTCGACAACCCCTCTGCTCCCCCAGCAGGCTCTGTGGACTGAACATATAGAAGAGGGGGTGTTATATTGAGAATGCAGGTGACGTCACAAGTGCCATAGAAGAGACAGAGAGCACAGACAGGCAGACAATCAGCCAACCACATTAGACACAGCAGCCATCGAGAAATTTATCGAAAACATCACAACAAGCGTTCCTTTATAGCAATCGTACACAAGTTTCACAAACACACATAACAACACGATCCATAAGCACTGCGAAAAATCCCCAAACCACCACCCAAGCTCATCGATTTCCGATTTATTCTCGAATGTCTGATAGGTGACGTGTCTTACCCTCTCACACAAAGAATCATATCCGTCCAGGAGAGGCGAAATGGCATAAATCTCCTAAAGAAACAATTCCCAGTCCGCAGTGTGAGGAGAAGCAGAATCTCAATTCCAGGAAATTGTGCTGCAGGTGGACAAGCTGTGTAGGTGATGATAGAGAATGGACAATCCTGTGTCACCGACCTCCTCTCAGCATGGCAGTGTCGTCTATGACTCTACAGCGCTCTGCATCTATATATAGCAGCCCTGGGTGTGTGTCAGTATGCTGCCCTAGTCTTAAGAGCACAACTAGGCTCATATATTTCCAAGAACTTTCCAGGAAAACTGGGCTGAGCCATGCAAATCCACCAATGGCAGGGGGCAGGAGGAGGCGAGGCCTGCTGGCTGGGCTCAGCCCAGGGAGGAGCCATCTTGTCTTGCCTGTCCTCAGATGCCAGGATGACTGCAGCAGCTGTGAGCCTGCAGCCTGGGAAGGGAAGCAGCCTGCAGGCGGTTCTGGGCACAAATGGCTGCTCGGTGACTCTGCCTCTGCTTGTTTAAAAGGCAGTTCACATTCAGAAAAAGCACTGCATGACCTCAGAGTGTTCCTGTGTTCACTCCTAAGCTTAGGGACACAGACATTACACGGCTTTGTGTTAAGACACCTGGAAAGGCACAGACTGTGCTTCTATGCACCCGTCCATGTGTTTCCAAGCCTTTATTGTTATTTTACTAACATTTTCAGACATGTAAATTGTGTGTTTTAACGCCTGTAAATGCTATAGATGGAAAAGAAAATTCCTACGGCCCCCGTTCACACTCGTTCACAACCTAGTGGTTGCGATCACAATTTTGCATTGTGCTAGTCTGAAATTTTTTTGTGATTGCGATTAGCGATTCTCATTCCAGTAAATGAGAATCACGACACAATCGCCAGAAAAAATGCTGCATGTAGCGCGTTTGCGATTGGCGATAATCGCAAATGCGCAGCAATTGCTGCAGTGAGAATAATCCCACAGGATTACATGAGCAGCGCTTCTGCAGTAGCGCTTTGCTGATCGCCAGTGATCAGCGAATTGTGGGCGCAATGCGCTCGAGTGTGAATGGGCCCTGCATGCTACATTCAGTGCGGTGGTATAACGGCCACTTTGTATCGTCGCCGCACTGCAATGCACCACCTATGCGGTGTTCACAGTGCGGCGTGTGCCATGCGGTATAATGGTGTGCTGCATGGTAATGCACAGCATGCAGTGCGTAACTGCAAAACACAGGTTTTAACAGTGACAGTGAAGCATACTTTTCAATGACTATGCTTTACTGTATGCGAAAACGTGCGGTGGCACTTTCCCATTCCATTGTTTGGGTTTCCGCAGTATAGGGAATGTAACGCAATGGCCATTTAAGTGAAAAAGATAAATTATTAACTTACCTGGGGCTTCTTCTAGCCCCCTGGACTCGCCCTGTGTCGATGACATCCTCCTGGTCACCCCCGTCCAGCAGCGGCGACCCCCACAAAGCTGGGCAGTCGGCGGTTACTGCACATGCGCAGCCCTGATCGCAATCCTGCGTTCTGGGCAGTAGCGATTTCCGCGTACTGTGCTTGCGCAGAACGTTCCTGATCGCTGGAGTGCAGACTGCATGCGGCTCTGGGGCCGCGCATGCGCAGTAGGCACGGACTCTTGCCGACCGGCCAACTGTGTGGGGGTCGCCGCTGCTGGTCTGAGGGGACCAGGAAGAGGTTGTGGGCACAGGAGGCGTCCAGGGGTCCCCAGGTAAGTTAGAATCATTTATTTTTTGTCACTCAAGTGTTCCTTTAATGGAAGCATTTAGCCACACTGCATTGTTCTGACACCCTCAAACATGTTGTTCCCAACACTTGCGAAATATGTCATTAAAAATCGGAGGGAATGGAGATCCCACATTATAGGATCTATTAAAAACGTAAGATTTTAATGCTGAGGAACCATCTGTATAAGGTTAGGTACACACATACAATGAATGTTGCCTGGCAGGGATTGGCACTTGATCCCTCCAGTGACAATTCAGGTCGAGTTTTGTACTGATACGTCGCTATAGGCTGTTGCTATGAAGAGGGCGAGGAAAGAACAATGCTCTCCGTCAGCTCTTGGGCCAAGTTCATCTGCCTTGACGGAGCAACTGCTGACACACCGAGGGGTGGAAGCAGCTGTACACACATCAGATTTCTTAGCCAAGTCTCCCCCATCCACCTGCGCGGAGAACCGTCATACTGGTGTATGAAACATAAAATTAGTGTGGAGGTACAGAATATGTTTTACACGTGTTTTGTGAGCAAAATTTACAATCCACCTATTGATTTGCGGTTACCTCATCCAACAGACCTGCTGGAGTAGGCAGCTTATCCAGTGCACTGTACCTGCTATGGTGGCGCTGTGTTCAGCAGTCAGGGAGGCAGGAAAACTGAAACAAGACCTTTTTACTGGATTCACCAACTATCTACACACACAACTTCTTCTCTGCATAACATATGTCTAGCAAGGGCCAAACAGGAACCAACCATTCACAAGAGTATAGATAATCTAATGCAGTAACCAAGTAGAACAGTGACATCTACAGGCCAGATGTATGAACACCACATATTCCCCTCTTGTTACAAAATCTTCTTTAAACAAATGTCAAGCATGCTAATATCCAATTATAACACAAAGAAATACTATGCAAGTGACCAACATCACATAGTCCTTTGTCCACAAAGAGGGTCTTCTGACTCTGAGTATGTCTGGTTAGTTGTTTCCTGTTCTCCAGTTTGGTCATCATTGTTTGCTGGACACAAAGTATGTCACTGTTGCTCTGCACATGTGTGTCACTACCGCGATCGCTCGTGCACACTTACTGCTTTGCCATGCGTTGCCACAGACTTGCATTGCTGCAAAAGCCGTACATTAGGCATGGATCGTCCATCAACACACTGCAAAGTTTGTGGCAGCCTAGCAGCGATTAAGCTACTTGCACCGTGGGTAGTGTGATTAGTCTCATTGAGACTAATGGCCATTGCAACTGGTAAGTGGCGGGGAAGCAGACCGCAATGTAGAACCATGCGGTAAGTGTGAAAGGGGCCTAAAGGATATATCATTCTTGTGGAAGGCAAGTAAACACTGGGGAGGGCACAGGGATTACTTCTGGGAAATCTCTCCATTGTGGGAGAGGCAGAGACACAAAGTCCTGTTGGGAAACATTAGCTTTAGCTGGAGCCTCCCTTTAAGCCTGCCAGCTGTAGTAGGGTTACAGTATTCTATTCAGAGGTTGGCATCGATGAACAACACATTTGTGTCTGTGAGTACACGGTGTTCAATGCACGGGGAGTTCTTGCTGTGTTGTAAAGCCTATGTCTGCTCCTGAAAAGAGTTAATGGAGGTGATTTTTTTTTCCATGTTCAGTGTTTGGGCTGATTCCACGAATTCCTCTGGACATTCCTTACCAGCTGATTCCTCACAAATGTACAGACTGGATCTGCTCTTACGTGTCTTTCTCCCCTTCCCTGGCTATATTTAGCTGGACAAGTAGCGGAATTTTTTTCTTGTTCATTCCTATGTCGGGGCTGGTTGCGAGACCACTACTGGGCTGCACGTTCTTGTAGCTCAAGCAGTCTGAGTAGAGGTCTATTAGTAATAGACTGTTAGAATGGAGATGTATAGGTAGTAATGTGGACAGAGCAGAAGTATATGGGTTATGAGGTGGACAGAGGAGAAATGTATGGGTAATAGGGTGGACAGAGGAGAAATGTACAGGTAATGAGCTGGACAAAGGAGACATGTATGGGTAATCTGGTGGACAGAGGAGAAGTGTACGGATAATGGGCTGGACAGAGGAGAAATGTATGGTTAATAGGGTGGACAGAGCAGAAGTGTACAGGTAATGAGGGGGGCAAAGGAGAAGTGTACTGGTAATGAGCTGGACAGAGAAGAAATGTACAGGTAATAGGGTGGACAGAGGAGAAATGTATGGATAATGAGCTGGACAGAGGAGAAATGTACGGGTAATGGGTAGACAGAGCAATAGTGGGCAGAGCGGAAGTGTATGGGTAATGGGATAGACAGATCAGAAGTTTATAGGTAATGGGGTGGAAAGAGCAAGAGTGGACAATGCAGAAGTGTATAGGTAATGGTGTGAACAGAGGAGAAGTGTATGGGTAATGGGGTGGACAAAGAAGTGTTTGTGTAATATGGTGGACAGAGAAGAAGTATACAGGTAATGAAATGGACAGATCAGGAGTTTACAGGAAATGCAATGGACACAGCAGTAGTGGACAGAGGAGAAGTGTATGGGTAATGTGGTCCACAGGACAGAAGTGTATGGGTAGTTTGGTAGATAGAGCAGAGGGACCAGGTAGTACTGTGGACCAAAGTGGAGATGTATGTGTAATGGTGGGATAAGAATGAATGGATGATAATGTGTCCAGAGCAGAGGTGTATAAGTACTGGTGCAGTAGAAGTGTGTGGGTAATGGTGTGGTCGCTACAGACGTGCATCTAACAGCGGCAATTAGAGGTGCCTACACTCTATCCCCTATGCTATCAAGGCATTTTGTATTGACCTGAGGAAGCGGGCCATGACCCATGAAATGCGTTGTTCGATTGCTTTTTGAATACAAACATTTTTCCAGTTGAACTGGTGTTTACATCTTCTGGAGAGGTAAGCGATTGCCTCTCCCTTTTTTTATTTTTAATTTAAAACACTAAAATAGAACACACATTGGGCGCCTCCATCCTACCCACTACCAGTCAGACCTCCTTTGGAGGTAATAGTTTTACAGTTTTTCTGGAAAGTCTATCATACTACAGGAGAGCGACCATCCAGTATCCAGAAGGATCTGGAGTACCGTGCAGAGACGGTTAATTCCCTGCAGGCCTATACGGTTGTTGCAGGAACTTTGTGAGTTTATATTTATATAACTTTATCCTCCCTATATCCGACGATACTGCACCATTGGGCTCCTCGTCTCTCCCTCCTTCTCGCCTAAGTATTCTTGGTCCTTTCAACCCCCCTCCCCTCTCCTTAATGATAAGCTGCATGCTTGTTTGAGGAATGTTGTTCAGACAATACTGCAGCCAAAGATCAGCAGGCCTGCCAGGCACCTGGCATTGTTAAACAGGAAATAAGTATGGCAGCCTCCATATCCCTCTCAGTTCAGGTGTCCTTTAGGCTACTTGCACACCAAGACTGCTACGTTAAGTGCTACGTTAAGGTCGCATAACACATGGCCTGGTGCTCTTCGATGTGGACGTCAGAGTGAGCCACGTTGTGCAGCTCACTCTGGCGTCCGCGATGCCGTGATGCGCACTCTTGGACGCATGCGGCATCACGTGGTCCCGCCGGCCAATCGCCGCACAGAGCGGCTGCACCAGGAAGTAAACACTGCACGTCACAACGTGCAGTGAATATTAATTAGCCATGTGCCTGGTCGCTCTCCGCTCCTCCCCAACATGAATGTGCATGTGCAAACAGTGTAACGCGGCGCCGTAGCATGCTGCACTTTCGGCAGAACGTGCAGCGTTACATGTAATGCAACGTGGGCTGTGTGAACAGCCCACTTGTGTTACATTGCTGTACGTTGGGGGAGCGTTACAGGCTGCACTAACGTGCGCCTGTAACGTCTTAGTGTGTAAGCAGCCTTAAAGGAAGTCTGAAGTGGGTTTAAAAAACAAAAATAGATACTTAACTAAGGAGAAGGAAGGCTCTGGGTCAGACAGCAAAAAATAAAAACAAAAAATCTGGAACTAGCCCTGCATACTGCGCACGCGCGAGCGCCCTCTCTCACGCACTCCTGTGCGCAATACAGAGTAGATTTAAAGTGAACCTCCAGACTAAAAATCTACTCTGCAGCACTGAAAAGGATTGGTGAATAACAGTTTCAGAGCATCAGAACTGTGTTTTTCTTACCCAAGCCTCAATTTTAGCTGCACAGAAGAAAACTGCCCGCGCATTGTTATCCTGACGCTGTGCAAAGCATGATGGGATTTCTGATGTTGTTCTCGTTCTGCTATTTTGGTGCAAATTGTTTTTTTTTTTTATTTTGAATTTGAGATTTGAAGCCTAGCAGCTGGAAGGGGTGATCAGGGCACAGGACAGTTGGAATTGTGTCTCATGCTTCCTGTCACCACCTTTCAACCAAAAAGTTGGCTGCCACCATGAAAAAGATGGCTGCCCCCATAAAATCCCAAACATTTGCTTGTTCTTTTACAACAGGGTGGGTAAGGGATTATAATACCTATCTTATTTAAAACAGGCAAACCCAGCGTTGTGGGTACATATAGACCCAAGACTGCAGTTCTGCTAACTAGTGATAGTCATGTCAAGGAGAACTCATAGAGAAGCATGTGATTTGTTTGATTTGCAAAGCTCTGATTTGCTGTGATGATCACATCATGACTAGTAATTCAGAGACCATACCCATCACCTGAACACTCTGATCACATGCTTCTCGGTGAGTTCTCCTAGACATGATTATCACTACTTGTAGCCATAGACCCTGAATAAGCATGGTGATCACATGTTTAGGACTGATGCCTGACTGGATTAGCTGCATGTTTATTTCAGGTGTGTGATTCAGACACTACTGGATGCCAGAAAGATCAGCAGGACTGCCAGGCAACTGGTATTGTTTAAGAGAAAATAAAAATGGCAGCCACCATATTGTCTCATTTCAGGTGCACATTAACCTTTTCCACACAAGGACATGGTCTACGAACACTGATGATGTGATTGTTACCACAGGCCTACTTGGTGAGTGTTTCTTACTTTGATCATAATTACATTGGTAAATGAGGCGTACGTATGTACGCATCACCGGTGAGTTGGGCACAGGGCGAGCCGACTGACGGCTCTCCCTGCTGCCGCAAAACTCCTTGGCAGCGTTAAATAATATTCCTCCTCCGAGTTGTTGTCAACCGCCGGAGCCCAGAATTACCTTTACGTGTCCCGCGCAGCATTACATTGCTTCTATGGGGCGCTGTGGCCGAACCACCTGTTTTGTAAATGAGGTGGCGACAAAGTGATTTCAGATCTTTTTCATTTTTGTTTCTGATGGTAAAATTGCCATTATGGACCTACAGCTACAAATGTATTCTTATATTTTTATTGTTATCATGTTACATAAATTAAAAAAGTTTAAAGTCCCTCCCCTGTAGCTGATTCCATACATTAAAGTGGATCTGAGGTCAACTTTTACACATTGCATAATTGTGTTCCTTTCCTATTGTTTATAGGGCATTCCTCAAGCCAAATACTTTTTTGTTTTTGTTTTAATACTCTAATTCCCTATAAACTAAAAAAGCCACGCCCACAGTTTTTCAGAGAGCCTTGGCAGTAGCAAGGGCTCATGGGAGCTCAGTCTGGGCAGAAGGAGTGGGGGGGGGGGGGTGTTACTAGCCATTGATTTCAGAGGCAGAGGAGAGGAGAGAGGAGGAGAGGGGATTAGGCTGATGGCTCAAGATACAGATAAGCCTGCCTCTGTGTAATGTTTACAAACAACATGGATGCTGTCATTGTATCACAGGAATAAATCATCATATTCTATTCAAACTGTTTGCAGCTAGATTTGATGTGTAAACCATCTAAAGTTTAGATAAGATATATAGACAAGTTACTTGTTATAGTTAGTTTTTCATCTCGGATCCGCTTTAAGAAGGAATAACTAGACAGTGGAATATTTTGATCAGCCGCATAAGAAACTCAAGGATCTTCAAAAGGGGTTATGATGCGGATCTGCTGGAATAGTTGGCATCTAAGCCGAGATAAGATCATTGACATCATTGACCCTGACTATTTTCCTATGTCAAATTGTGTTTGTTTTATTATCAAAAACGGTCAATTGCGTGCCAACGATTCAAGGCTGGCAGCAAAGGTTAGGGACAAACCTATAATTTGGTTCTGTCATAACAAAACCAGGCAATGCCAATCTGATGAGTCAGAGTGAATTCACAGGTCAAACTTACAGTAACTGGATTATTATTATTTAGTATTTATACAGCACCGACATCCGCAGCGCTATAGAGTATTTAGTCTCAAAGGAGCTCAAAATCGAATCCTACCATAGTTATATGTCCATTGTATTGTAGGGCTAATTTAGGGGGAAGCCAATTAACTTATCTGTATGTTTTTGGGATGTGGGAGGAAACCATGGTGCTCGGAGGAAACCCACATAGGAGAGAACATACAAACTCCTTGCAGATAGTGCCTGGGCTGGGATTCAAACTGGGGACCCAGTGCTGCAAGGCAAAAGTGCTAACCACTATGCCACCATGCTGCCCAATGACTTTCCCCAAAGTCTACGCAATTTTGCAGGTGAGCAGTGCTTTGAAATACAAGCATGTGGTAAGAATGAGATGGGTAAAAATAGGGCGTACATCAAAAAAGGGCACCAGGGTAATTTGGGTGCCGGGTAAAGCTGAAAGTACAATATCGGCAATGCTACTGATATTCTAACATTGGGTGCGACTCTTAGAACTAACATACCACTATCTAATCCTAACACTAACACCCCCTTACCTAATCCTAACACTAACCTACCACTATGTAAGCCTAAATACGTTAAGCTACCACTACGTAAGCCTAACACTAACCTACCCCTATCTACTCCCAACACTAACCCGGTAACTTAGCCCCGCCGCCGCTATTTAAGATGCAATCTCCACCATATTTGGTCCCTTTGTCGTCCTGGCACTTCGACAACACTCATAGTCTCCCGCACCCAAATTGTCTACTGAGCGCCACTATAGCGGCAATTAGTATTGTGGTCTATGACAGCGCCCATGTTTTCTTCTAGCCCTAGGTGCCCAAATTTCCTGCATTGAAAAAGAGGTACCTTTGAACACATAATATCTAATTTCATCACTAGCAACAGTCCTTTTGTAGAGTACGCCCTTCCGTGTACTCCTTGGAGACACTATATTGGTAAGGCTATTTTGCCTCAACCACTTTAGTTCCAGCAGTTTCTGGACCCTTAAGGAACAGAGACCGCTGGCACCAAAAACCGGGGCTCGCCGCTCACCCATTGCGCCAGCCCACTCGCTCTGCCGTCGCTATGACGGTAAAGCTCTGTGAGCCGGTCAGGTGCCAATTTCATTGGCTCCTAATCTGTGATCACTGTTAGCCAATGAGAATGGCTCACAGTCAATGAAATAGACTCCTGACTGCCTCACAGAACTCTGCCATTATCCAGACAGCAGGGCAAGTGGGCTGTGGTGAGGAAAAGAATGGCAGGAGTGGCAAGAGCGCTGGGGGCGGTGAGTGAAATCTATGCCCTGGCAGGGATAACAGCGCCCAAACAGGGCTTACATTTCAATTAGTATTGTCCAAAAGCGGTTAAAGAGCCCGCTAACTGTATAATTTTCAGCAAAGAATCACCTGAGCAATCAGATAAATGTGATCAAAAAATAAAATGTAATAAATTGATTGTTTCACCATCAAAGAACCAATCTATACTGTACATCCTATCCATCACAACCGATTATAAAAAATCTGATCCGATTCCGATCGTCTAAATTGTTGTCAAGCAATCACAATTAGAATCGTTTACAGTTGATTTGGGACATTAACAGGGTTTATTTTCTGCCAATCTGATCGCATTTATCTGATCGATCCAGCGATTGTTTGATGAAAATTGTACCTTCACTGGGCGCCTTCAAGGTTAGGTAGCTTGAGGGCCTAGGTTCATTACACACTTGTCATGATGCACCCAGATTTCGCAAACCTATATGTTATTTTCATAATCATGACATCAAAAGTGTTCAGTAAGTAGGGCTTAGTGTTATCCCCAAGGTAAAGAGAACCTAAACTCTACAGGAGAGATGGAAAACACAGAGAAACCCACCCTGTGTGTATTTAGCGATAACAGCCTGTCTAATTCTCCCTTATCTGGAAGTAATGAGCCACTGTAATTTTGAGCTGCCATCTCTTTCTGATCTGTGCTGTGGGAGTGCCATTAAGACAGGCTATATGTAAACACCGGGGGTTAACCCTTTCTGTGCTCTCAGCAAACCAGGAAGCATCTTTGAAGTAGTGCTATAAGCTGTAACAAGGAAATGTTTTTCTGTAAAGGTTATGATAGTATAATTAATGGGCATCTTAAAGCCTGGTTGTACACTTTCAGTTACGATTAGCCAATCACTGACCATTTTTACCACCTCCATGTAGTATGAGGGTCAACATATACTGAATACCATGAGTAGATTATGTAGGTAGTACTAGTCATATTACGTGGGGGCGACATACTACATCACATGGAGGCGGCAAGAAGGACATACAGCGTTCTTCTTACGGCTGCATGCCCTGTACCTGGCCGCAGCTGGAACCAGTCGGAGCCTGCCAAATGCGCAGTACACTCAGTACTCTCTTGTGTGTTGTGTTCTGCATAGCAGCCGTGGCCTAGAGCGACCTGTTCAAAAGAATCAGAACTATAAATCAATAATAATATTAACTGGCTATGCCCTGGACACTCCCGGCGGTGGCTGTGACACACAGCAGCATGTACAGAGAGGGTGTGCTTATGGACAGCTCATGCGCCCTAAGCATCCGACTGGAGTTTCAAAAGAGACATTCAGTGGCAAGATGACCGGACAAAAGAAGTAGCCTGGAGGGGTCTGAAAACCCTCAAGAACATAGAGCTAAGTAAATCTTAACACAAAAAGATTTATGTTGGGTAGAGGTGAGGGTTAGCTATCAGAAAGGACTTTATGTTGGTACGATGTTAGGGTTAGCTATCAGAAAGGACTTTATGTTGGTACGATGTTAGGGTTAGCTATCAGAAAGGACTTTATGTTGGTACGATGTTAGGGATAGCTATCAGAAAGGACTTTATGTTGGGCAGAGGTTAGGGTTAGCTATCAGAAAGGACTTTATGTTGGTACGATGTTAGGGTTAGCTATCAGAAAGGACTTTATGTTGGTACCATGTTAGGGTTAGCTATCAGAAAGAACTTTATGTTGGTACGATGTTAGGGTTAGCTATCAGAAAGGACTTTATGTTGGTACGATGTTAGGGATAGCTATCAGAAAGGACTTTATGTTGGGCAGAGGTTAGGGTTAGCTATCAGAAAGGACTTTATGTTGGGCAGAGGTTAGGATTAGGAGTGGACATTATGTTAGAAGAGGTTAGGTTTGGCTAGCAGAAAAGACTTCATGTTGGGAAAAGGTTAGGATTAGGTACCAGAAAGGACTTTATGTTGGGTAGAGGTTAAGGTTAGGTACCTGAAAGGACTTCATGTTTCGACATGGTTAGGGTTAGGTACCAGAAATGACTTCATGTTGGGACAAGGTTAGGTACCAGAAAGGACTTTATGTTGGGTAGAGGTTAAGGTTTGGTACCAGAAAGGACTTTGTGTTGGGGTGAGGTTAGGTACCATAAAGGACTTTATGTTGGGTAGAGGCTAGGGTTCTTTATGATGGGAAGAGGTTGGTGTCAGCTATTAGAAAGAACTTTATGTTAGGGAGAGGTTAGGGTTAGGTATCGTGGAACAGTCTACAATGGGAGTGGGGGAGCTGCGGGGGGCCGGGGGGGGGGGGGAGGTCTCAGAAAGGAAAAGGGGATAAGTTAGAATTGGCCAGTGGGTGGGGATAGGGGCACTGAAAACCAAATAAAATAACTGCTTCAAAGCCGGCAGCAGAATAACAATAAACACACTATCTAACCGGCACCAGAATCAGCCATATAGACCCATACACACGCCGGATTTTCCCGAATGATGGGTCGTTTGAACGTCCCGTCGTTCAGTCGTCCGCAAGCCAAATCGGGCGTGTGTACAGTCCGTGTGATAAGACTGGTCTTGAGCGATCCGTACAGTGCACAAATACCACTGAATCAGTCAGGGGCCTCTGGGATATACATGCCTCATGTTGAGATCCAATTGTCTAAATAAAAGTCACAGAACATTGTAACACAAAATACAATTCATGTTATATTTGCTTTCCACACTGTTTCATTAACAGCATCTGATAAATGTGGTACATGTGGTGGGCAGGAGACAATGGGGACATTCTAGTGTTGAGACACTTCCTGGAAGCAGTAACTGAGAAGTGGAAGTTTTGTAGTATTCTGTTTAGTAATACACTTAGCAGATAACATTTGTGTGACTCAGCAGATTATATACAGTACTTCTGGCCCTGGGATCATCTGTATAATTCCACTGAGCTATATTTCATCTAATCTGACCATGTAACATAACACCAATGTCATAACTCTCTGTGGAAAGAAAACAGTTCTAAGCAGTCAGGACCATGTGAAAGAAAGAACATAACTACTGCTCCTTATCAGAATTCACTGTTGAAGTATGTTCAGAGAAATTTCATGTGGTTTCAAGAAAACGGACCACAGCCAATGGGGCATACACACAAAAGTTTGCTTCAAGTGGACCTGAACTCTTGCACAGGACAGAAAGAAAACAAAGAGAAATGCACCCTTTATGTATATAGAAAGTTTAACCTGTTTAATTCACCCTCATTTGTGTCTAATCACAAGTTATCTGATCTATCCCCTGTGTCACATGGCTGCCAGTGGCAGGCATGACAGATAAGGCCATTTGAAAGCACAGGAGGTTAACAATATGTCTGCTTCCATGAATTAGGAAGTAGAAACAGTGCAGATTTATTGCAGGATATGTGGATCAGGTGTAACAAAGAAATGATTTTTGTTTAAAGGGTATTATGCTGTTGCATAGCTTTTAGAGCAGAGAGGACGTTCTGAGTTCATGTCCGCTTTATTAAGTTGCTGTGTGCAGAGAGCTAAAGTTTGCTGAAGTTGCTGTGTGCAATTTCTACCCTTACTTACTCTGCCAAGGTAGCATGTGTTGCACACTTAGCGCGACCTGCGTTACCCACAGTAGGTAACATGCTAGGGTAGTGCACGTTACACTAACAACGGACATGTTATCTTGGTAAAGTGGGTTGCGCTAATTGCGCAATGCACACTACCTTTTCAGCATAAGCAACTACTTGTGCATATACCCCAATGAAGCACAGTGGAAAAAAGTTGATCATATACAGCTTTGTAATGTACTGCCCTGTATTCCAGAAGTCGCAGCAGCACTACTGTTGTGTACACACAAAACCTTTGACTCCTGAAACAATCACTCGCAGTGAATCCCTTGTCTAAGTAAAGATGTCCCCTAACATTAAAGGGAATTTGAGATGAAGAAAGTGTATACAGTTTTACTTACCAAAGGCTTCTTCCAGCCCCTAGAAATCTGTGCGTCCCTCTCCGCAGTTCTGCTGTGCTCCAGGGTCCCGCTGTCATCCCCATAGCAGATCAAAGGGCTGACGGCTTCTGCACCTCCCATGATCATGTTCTTGTTGCCGCAAGTGTTCTGCGCATGCGCACAATGCTACCAGCAGCGGAAGTGTGATCACGAGAGGTGCATGCGCAGAAGCCGATCCACTATGTAGATAATCACTGAGGCACAGCAGGACTGCAGCGAGGGACACTCAGACTTCTAGGGTCTGGAAGAAGCCGTAGACAAGTAAAACTGTATACATATTTTTCTCCTCAGATTTCCTTAAACCTATTAACAGTCCTGTATCTTCAAACAGATAATGCGTGCCAGGGCATCTTCTAACGGTATAAGCCGTTTAGCTGCCTATAGCAGCTATGCAGAGCGGCGCAGGGAGCTTCTTTATAGTTATCTGTTTCGGGTAGCTCCTCCACTCGCAGTGCTGCATTACCAGCATCCTCTTCGGAGTTCCGATCACATGGTATGACATGTGATCATAACTCAGCGGTGCAGCACCTCCCAGTAGTGGAAGAGGGATGATGAAAGAGACTCTTCCATCACCTCTCTCCCACTACTGGGCGGTGCTGCAACAATGACAACATCATGGGCTACGATCACATCATACCATGTGATCAGAACGCCGAAAAGGACGTCGGCATTGCAGTGCCACGTGTGGAGAAGCTGATCCAGCCGCCCATAACAGGTAAGTATGACAGCCCCACTTAGCCGCTCTGCACACCCTGCCAGGCTAGGGAAGGCACACTTCCCCAGCGGAACAAAAAAAAACAAAGTATCAACTCTGCAGCGCACATATAGCTTTGCTATATGTGGCCGCTAAAGGGTTACTGTCTTCCGTTCTTATGATCCACCATAAGTGTGACCATCACTGATAAGAAATACTATAAAACACTTTCCTAGCAGAAAATGGCGTCTGAGAGCAGGAGAGAGATAAAAAGGATCAATAGTTCATAGATTTTAGCTCTGCCATACTTTAACCTCCTTGCCGGTTATCCCGAACTCAGTTCGGAGTAACCTGTGAAGGAGGATTTCTCAGGCCCCGCTGGGCCGATTTGCATAATTTTTTTTTTGTTACAAGCAGCTAGCACTTTGCTAGCTGCTTGTAACATCCGATCGCCGCCGCTCGCCGCCGGTCCGCCGCTATCCGCAACGTCGTGCCGCCCCCCCCTCCAGACCACTTGCGCAGCCTGGCCAATTAGGGCCAGGCAGCGCTGAGGGGTGGCCCGGGATTCCCTATGACGTCGGTGATGTCATCCCGCCCCGTCGCCATGGCGACCGGGGAAGCCCAGCAGGAAATGCAGCGTGTCGCCAGCACAATGTTTATCTAAGCGCTGTCTGTCAGCGCCGCTCCCCCGCCTCCTCCGTATCGGCGCTACCCGCCCGCCTCACTTCCCTCCAATCAGCGGGAGGGAAGGGACACAGGCGGGTAGCGCCGATAAGGAGGAGGTGGGGGAGCAGCACTGACGGACAACGCTTAGGTAAACATTGTCGCCAGCACTGTGGGGGTATAGTGGCGCTCAGGGGGTCTTTGAGGCACACCATGGGGCAACAGAGGCTGGTCTTAGTGTGCACAACCAGCCTCTGTGCCCCACTAGCATAATAAATTCCCACCTCGGGTTCTCTTTAATGAATGTGTCATTGAGCAAAAACACTAAACAGTTAAAACTTAAAAAGTACATTTAAACATAAAATAAAATTGTAGAATATCTTAAAACGTCATTTTTAGGAGAAGGAAGATCGATACAATCGTTTATTTCATTAGTTTATTTTCGCCTCGGGTGTACTTTAAGGTTTCTCTTTTAAAGACATTAATGGCTTCTTGGGGTCAGTAACCACCAAGGGGGGTTTTAGGGTTAGGCACCACTGGGGGGGTCTTAGGGAGGGTTCTGTGTGAGATTATGGTTAGGTTTAAACCATAGTAAATATCGGTAAATATTACCAATATTTTACTATTGGGATTCAGTAGTAGAATATCAACAATTTTAGCGAGGATTCTACTAGCGCAGTGATCTGCAAACTTGGCTCTCCAGCTGTTAAGGAACTACAAGTCCCACAATGCATTTGCCTTTATGAATCATGACTGTGGCTGTCAGACTCCTGCAATGCATTGTGGGAGTCGTAGTTCCTCAACAGCTGGAGAGCCAAGTTTGCAGATCACTGTACTAGCGGCACACCTCTGCGACCTTTTTTCAGGTAACTTTTTTACATTTATGGCTTGGCAGGTTATGTGACAGCAGGGAGCTTTCATACATACCTGTGTGGACGGCTGGATAAGCTTCTTCAACACTGTAAAAACATATTCTTTTGTTCATCTATTTGAAAGTGTATGGCAGGGGTGCCCACACTTATTCAGCTCGCGAGCTACTTTGAGAATTATCCGGTCAAAGTGATCTACTGCACTACAGCACCATCCCCCCCCCCCCCCCCCCCCATTAACCATTTCAGCCCGTGGGGATTTTTCACCTTATGCATCAGAGCAATTTTCACCTCCCATGCATTCGCTAATAACTTCATCACTACTTAACACAATTTATTGATCTATATCTTGTTTTTTCTGCCACTGATTAGGCTTTCTTTGGGTGGTACATTTTGCTAAGAATTATTTTTTTCTAAATGCATTTTAACAGGATTAACCACGCTGGCGTTCTATTAAGATCGCCAGGGCGGCTGCGGGAGGGTTTTTTTTCAATAAAAAAAAAACTATTTCATGCAGCCAACTGAAAGTTGGCTGCATGAAAGCCCACTAGAGGGCGCTCCGGATGCGTTCTTCTGATCGCCTCCGGCGGCCAGAAGTAACACGGAAGGCCGCAATGAGCAGCCTTCCGTGTTTCGCTTACCTCGTCGCCATGGCGACGAGCGGAGTGACGTCATGGACGTCAGCCGACGTCCTGACGTCAGCCGCCTCCGATCCAGCCCTTAGCGCTGGCCGGAACTTTTTGTTCCGGCTACGCTGGGCTCAGGCGGCTGGGGGGACCCTCTTTCGCCGCTGCACGCGGCGGATCGCCGCGCTGCGGCGGCGATCAGGCAGCACACGCGGCTGGCAAAGTGCCGGCTGCGTGTGCTGCTTTTTATTTGATGAAAATCGGCCCAGCAGGGCCTGAGCGGCAGCCTCCGGCGGTGA
This sequence comes from Hyperolius riggenbachi, assembly GCF_040937935.1. NCBI lineage: Eukaryota > Metazoa > Chordata > Amphibia > Anura > Hyperoliidae > Hyperolius > Hyperolius riggenbachi. Next base: position 69,982,126 of record NC_090654.1, on the reverse strand, counting down.
TGGACGAGCTGAGCTCGTCCAGACCGCTCAGCTTAATAAGAAAAAATTGAAAAAAATCATTATTTCTCAGTTTTTGTTCATTATAGCTTTAAAATAATCCACGCTACCATAATTAAAACCTATGTATTTTATTTGCCCGTTTGTCTCAGTTATGACACCATTTACATTTTGTCCCTATCACAATGTATGGCGCCAATATTTTATTTGGAAATAAAGGTGCATTTTTTCCATTTTGCGTCCATCACTATTTACAAGCTTATACGGTGATTTAAAAAATGTTCGTAGTATACCCCCTTCAAATGCATATTTAAAAAGTTCAGACCCTTAGGTAACTATTTATGTTTTGTTTTGTTTTTTAAGGAGGACGCAGAAAATTTTATTGGAAGAAAGACTGAAGCCTCTAGTAAGAGCACTTCGGTTTTACTGCTGGGGACACAGATCGGTGATCGGGAACCATGTTCCCGTTCACTGATCCCAGGGCTACCGGGGGACAGCACGGGGGCGCGCCTGCGATCGCATGCGGGAGCGAGCCGAAGCACGGAACCGCAGCAGAGCAGCCGCCTGGACATGAGCATTATGTTCGGGCGGCTGAAATGGTTAAAGCCTGGTACACACTTTCAATTATGATTGGCCAATCACTGACCAATTTTACCACCTCTGTGTAGTATGAGGGTTTACCTTCACAATCTGCTCATAATGTTCAATATCTGTTGACCATCATAATACACGGGGGTGGTAAAATTGGTCAGTGTTTGGCCAATCATATTTGAAAGTGTGTATTAGGGTTTATAGACGGTCATCAGTTTCAACCATCACATACTGTAGATCCCTGTCAGATGACATCTGATCTGAGAGGGATCTATTATAGCCACACACTAATGGTGCCCATACACAGTGCAAAATAAAAATGTTCAATTTACCCATTTCTTCAACCAAAATGATTGAATCGAATGAAAATTAAAAAATAATCCTTTTTTTACGATCAAGAAAAATGAACAATTATCCAGTTTTTTCAGACATGTTGGAAAAATCTTTATATTTGATCTAAGGAATAATCAGTAGAGATGGCTCAAACTGTCCGTCCGGCGAATAGTTCACAGGGAAAAATGCGAGTTTGCATTTGCGTCTATTTGCGAACATATGGCGTTTGATTCGCCCCCTATACATTATAATGGAGCCAAAAATTGACCCCTCACCCCAGAGTCAGCAGACACATGATAGCCAATCAGCTATCCCTCCCACCTGGACCGCCCCCCTCCGCCCACCTATCAGAAAGTCAGCACAGCAGCCATTTTACACTCTGACTATGGCTGCTGTGAAGGAGACTAGGGAAAGAACTGTACTGCTATTAGGGAAAGCGTTAGTTAGGACTGTGTTCTCTGTCCTCAGTGGAGTTTCTTCTTGCTATAGTACCGATTCACCATTGACAAAACCCCATAAGCCCTTCTAAAGGTTGCTTTTTGATCTTGTGATATTGCTGTTCAGTGTGTCTATACAGTGCAGTAGCTTAGTGCTACAGCAGTTCACCCTTCTAAGGGCTATTTTTCTTTTTCTTGCTATTGTTATATTGCATTGTTGTGTCTCCAGTGCACACATTAGCTGTTGGAGACAGGTCTACTGGTCCTAGTAGTGGATCGACCATAACCCAATAATCCTTCACCACCACTACTGGCATCTAGTATCCACTTCTGCCCCCTGTATAAGGCCTCAGTGCAGAATTAGTGTTTTGGGGTCACGTAACTGTTATTGAACTATCTCAACCCTACCACAGGGGCCGGAAAACTGCGATTGCCTGCACTCCTGCAAACATGTGCACAAGCACAGCAGCCACTACACAAAGATTGCCGCCGAAGAGGACTAACATTTATGTCCTGGAGGTGTCAACTAGCAAACACAATGATTTGCTCACCTGACGTTATCACTAAAGCTCTTTGGGGGTTGTTTACTGTGCGTTAATTGTGGCGTTTTATCTGTCAGTGTGAACCAGGCCTAACCCTTAGGCAGGGGTCACATTTGTCTTTCAGTTTCTACACTTTGCAGAAAACTGAAAGACAAGTGTGACCTCTACCTTACAACAGCTAATGTAATTTATAGAGAAAACTGACAAATTGCGCAAGATGTCAGTTTTTTTTCTGCGTGCGAAATCTGCATTCAAGTGTGACCTAGCTCATTGATTAACATGAGTTCTCAGTTGAAAACAGTTTTTCTGTGCAGAAAACGCGCACGAAAGCCGGTAAGTGTGACCCCTGCCTTACACTACCTTATCGGCGTGTATGCCAGCCGGACATTTTAAAGCACTTAATTCCACAAATTTAGGAATGTACTGTGATTTCCCTTTAGAGATTTCTCTTTAAAGATTAAAACACGACTCCGGGTCAACTCTGTAATTTTTGGTGGGACTTTTGGCATGGATTCCCCTCCGGCATGCCATGGTCCAGGTATTAGACACCTTGAAACAACATTTCCATCACTTTTGTGGCCAGAAATAGTTCTTATAGATTTTAAAATCCGCCTGCCCATTAACCACTTGCCGACCGCCCACAGCCCATGGGCGGCGGCAAAGTGGATGCCTAAAGGACCGCAATACGCCTTCAGGCGGCGCGTCCTTTAGGCATGCCGGGGGAGCGATCGCGTCATTGATGACGCGCGCTTCCCCCGGCAACTGGCTCCGCCCACCCGCCGTAACATCCCGCCGGCCATACGGAAGCGCCGGCGGGATGTTAACCCCGCGATCGCCGCTACAAAGTGTATAATACACTTTGTAATGTATACAAAGTGTATTATACAGGCTGCCTCCTGCCCTGGTGGTCCCAGTGTCGGAGGGACCACCAGGGCAGGCTGCAGCCACCCTAGTCTGCACCCAAACACACTGATCTGCCCCCCCCCCCCGCCCACTGATCGCCCACAGCACCCCTCAGACCCCCCCCCCCTGCCCACCCCCCAGACCCCTGTTTGCACCCAATCACCCCCCTAATAACCCATCAATCACTCCCTGTCACTATCTGTCAACGCTATTTTTTTTTATCCCCCCCCCTGCCCCCCCCCCCCCCCCCCGTGTACTGTATGCATCTATCTTCCCTGATAACCTGTCAATCACCCGTCAATCACCCATCAATCACCCATCAATCACCCCCTGTCACTGCCACCCAACAATCAGCCCCTAACCTGCCCCTTGCGGGCAATCTGATCACCCACCCACACCAATAGATCGCCCGCAGATCCGACATCAGATCACCTCCCAAATCCATTGTTTACATCTATTCTCTCCTCTAAACACCCACTAATTACCCATCAATCACCCATCAATCACCCCCTATCACCACCTGTCACTTTTACCTATCAGATCAGACCCTAATCTGCCCCTTGCGGGCACCCAATCACCCGCCAACACGCTCAGATTGCCCTCTGACCCCCCCTTATCAATTCGCCAGTGCATTAATTACATCTGTTCTTCCCTGTAATAACCCACTGATCACCTGTCAATCACCTGCCAATCACCTATCACCCATCAATTACCCCCTGTCACCCCCTGTCACTGCCACCCATCAATCAGCCCCTAACCTGCCCCTTGCGGGCAATCTGATCACCCACCCACACCATTAGATCGCTCGCAAACCCGCCGTCAGATTACCTCCCAAATGTATTGTTTACATCTGTTATCTTCTCTAAACACCCACTAATTACCCATCAATCACCGATCAATCACCCCCTATCACCACCTGTCACTGTTACCTATCAGATCAGACCCTAAGCTGCCCATTGCGGGCACCCAATCACCCGCCCACACGCTCAGATTGCCCTCAGACCCCCCCCCTTATCAATTCACCAGTGCATTCATTACATCTGTCCTTCCCTGTAATAACCCACTGATCACCTGTCAATCACCTGCCAATCACCTATCACCCATCAATCACCCCCTGTCACTGCCACCCAACAATCAGCCCCTAACCTGCCCCTTGCGGGCAAACTGATCACCCACCCACACCAATAGATCGCCCGCAGATCCGACATCAGATCACCACCCAAGCGCAGTGTTTCCATCTATTCTCTCCTCTAAACACTCACTAATTACCCATCAATCACCCATCAATCACCCCCTATCACCACCTGTCACTGTTACCCATCAGATCAGACCCTAATCTGCCCCTTGCGGGCACCCAATCACCCGCCTACACGCTCAGATTGCCCTCAGACCCCCCCTTATCAATTCGCCAGGGCATTATTTACATCTGTCCTTCCCTGTAATAACCCACTGATCACCTGTCAATCACCCATCAATCACCCCCTGTCACTGCCACCCATCAATCACCCCTGTCACTGCCACCCATCAATCAGCCCCTAACCTGCCCCTTGCGGGCAAACTGATCACCCACCCACACCAATAGATCGCCCGCAGATCCGACATCAGATCACCACCCAAGCGCAGTGTTTCCATCTATTCTCTCCTCTAAACACCCACTAATTACCCATCAATCACCCCCTATCACCACCTGTCACTGTTACCCATCAGATCAGACCCTAATCTGCCCCTTGCGGGCACCCAATCACCCGCCTAAACGCTCAGATTGCCCTCAGACCCCCCCTTATCAATTCGCCAGGGCATTATTTACATCTGTCCTTCCCTGTAATAACCCACTGATCACCTGTCAATCACCTATCAATCACCCATCAATCACCCCCTGTCACTGCCACCCATCAATCACCCGCTGTCACTGCCACCCATCAATCAGCCCCTAACCTGCCCCTTGCGGGCAATCTGATCACCCACCCACACCAATAGATCGCCCGCAGATCCGACGTCCGATCACCTCCCAAGTGCAGTGTTCACATCTGTTCTCTACCCTAAACACCCACTAATTACCCATCAATCACCCCCTGTCACTGCTACCTATCAGATTAGACCCCTATCTGCCCCTAGGGCACTCAATCACCCGCCCACACCCTCAGAATGCCCTCAGACCCCAGCCCTGATCACCTCGCCAGTGCATTGCTTGCATCTATTCCCCCCTCTAATCACACCTTGAGACACCCATCAATCACCTCCTGTCACCCCCTAGCACACCTACCCATCAGATCAGGCCCTAATTTGCCCCATGTGGGCTCCTGATCACTCGGCAAAACCCTCAGATCCCCCTCAGACCCCCTTCCGATCACCTCCCCAGTGCATTGATTGCATCTATTTTCCCCTCTAACCACCCCCTGAGACACCCATCAATCACCTCCTGTCACCCCCCTAGCACTCCTATCCATCAGATCAGGCCCAATACAACCTGTCATCTAAAAGGCCACCCTGCTTATGACCGGTTCCACAAAATTCGCCCCCTCATAGACCACCTGACATCAAAATTTGCAGATGCTTATACCCCTGAACAGTCATTTTGAGACATTTGGTTTCCAGACTACTCACGGTTTTGGGCCCGTAAAATGCCAGGGCGGTATAGGAACCCCACAAGTGACCCCATTTTAGAAAAAAAGACACCCCAAGGTATTCTGTTAGGTGTATGACGAGTTCATAGAAGATTTTATTTTTTGTCAAAAGTTAGCGGAAATTGATTTTTATTGGGTTTTTTTCACAAAGTGTCATTTTTCACTAACTTGTGACAAAAAATAAAATCTTCTATGAACTCGCCATACACCTAACGGAATACCTTGGGGTGTCTTCTTTCTAAAATGGGGTCACTTGTGGGGTTCCTATACTGCCCTGGCATTTTAGGGGCCCTAAACCGCGAGGAGTAGTCTAGAAAACAAATGCCTCAAAATGACCCGTGAATAGGACGTTGGGCCCCTTAGCGCACCTAGGCTGCAAAAAAGTGTCACACATGTGGTACCGCCGTACTCAGGAAAAGTAGTATAATGTGTTTTGGGGTGTATTTTTACACATACCCATGCTGGGTGGGAGAAATTTCTATGTAAATGGTCAATTGTGTGTAAAACAAATCAAACAATTGTCATTTACAGAGATATTTCTCCCACTTAGCATGGGTATGTGTAAAAATACACCCCAAAACACATTATACTACTTCTCCTGAGTACGGCGGTACCACATGTGTGGCACTTTTTTACACCCTAAGTACGCTAAGGGGCCCAAAGTCCAATGAGTACCTTTAGGATTTCACAGGTCATTTTGCGACATTTGGTTTCAAGACTACTCCTCACGGTTTAGGGCCCCTAAAATGCCAGGGCAGTATAGTATCCCCACAAATGACCCCATTCTAGAAAGAAGACACCCAAAGGTATTCCGTTAGGAGTATGGTGAGTTCATAGAAGATTTTATTTTTTGTCAAAAGTTAGCGGAAAATTGATTTTTATTGTTTTTTTCACAAAGTGTCATTTTCCACTAACTTGTGACAAAAAATAAAATCTTCTATGAACTCACCATACTCCTAACGGAATACCTTGGGGTGTCTTCTTTCTAAAATGGGGTCATTTGTGGGGTTCCTATACTGAACTGGCATTTTAGGGGCCCTAAACCGTGAGGAGTAGTCTGGAAATCAAATTTCGCAAAATGACCTGTGAAATCCTAAAGGTACTCATTGGACTTTGGGCCCTTTAGCGCAGTTAGGGTGCAAAAAAGTGCCACACATGTGGTATTGCCATACTCGGGAGAAGTAGTACAATGTGTTTTGGGGTGTATTTTTACACCTACCCATGCTGGGTGGGAGAAATACCTCTGTAAATGACAATCTTTTGATTTTTTTTACACACAATTGTCCATTTACAGAGTTATTTCTTCCACCCAGCATGGGTATGTGTAAAAATACACCCCAAAACACATTCTACTACTTCTCCCGAGTATGGCAATACCACATGTGTGGCACTTTTTTGCACCCTAACTGCGCTAAAGGGCCCAAAGTCCAATGAGTACCTTTAGGATTTCACAGGTCATTTTGCGGAATTTGATTTCCAGACTACTCCTCACGGTTTAGGGCCCCTAAAATGCCAGGGCAGTATAGGAACCCCACAAATGACCCCATTTTAGAAAGAAGACACCTCAAGGTATTCCGTTAGGAGTATGGTGAGTTCATAGAAGATTTTATTTTTTGTCACAAGTTAGTGGAAAATGACACTTTGTGAAAAAAACAATAAAAATCAATTTTCCGCTAACTTTTGACAAAAAATAAAATCTTCTATGAACTCACCATACTCCTAACAGAATACCTTGGGGTGTCTTCTTTCTAAAATGGGGTCATTTGTGGGGTTCCTATACTGCCCTGGCATTTTAGGGGCCCTAAACCGTGAGGAGTAGTCTGGAAATCAAATTCCGCAAAATGACTTGTGAAACCCTAAAGGTACTCATTGGACTTTGGGCCCTTTAGCGCAGTTAGGGTGCAAAAAAGTGCCACACATGTGGTATCGCCGTACTCAGGAGAAGTAGTACAATGTGTTTTGGGGTGTATTTTTACACATACCCATGCTGGGTGGGAGAAATAACTCTGTAAATGGACAATTGTGTGTAAAAAAATGAAAAAATTGTCATTTACAGAGATATTTCTCCCACCCAGCATGGGTATGTGTAAAAATACACCCCAAAACACATTCTACTACTTCTCTTGAGTACGGCAATACCACATGTGTGGCACTTTTTTGCAGCCTAACTGCGCTAAGGGGCCCAAAGTCCAATGAGCACCTTTAGGCTTTACAGGGGTGCTTACAAATTAGCACCCCCCAAAATGCGAGGACAGTAAACACACCCCACAAATGACCCCATTTTGGAAAGTAGACACTTCAAGGTATTCAGAGAGGGGCATGGTGAGTCCGTGGCAGATTTCATTTTTTTTTGTCGCAAGTTAGAAGAAATGGATTCTTTTTTTTTTTCTTTTTTTTTGTCAAAAGTGTCATTTTCCGCTTACTTGTGACAAAAAATAATATCTTCTATGAACTCACTATGCCTCTCAGTGAATACTTTGGGATGTCTTCTTTCCAAAATGGGGTCATTTGGGGGGTATTTATACTATCCTGGAATTCTAGCCCCTCATGAAACATGACAGGGGGTCAGAAAAGTCATAGATGCTTGAAAATGGCAAAATTCACTTTTTGCACCATAGTTTGTAAACGCTATAACTTTTACCCAAACCAATAAATATACACTGAATGTTTTTTTTTTTATCAAAAACATGTTTGTCCACATTTTTCGCGCTGCATGTATACAGAAATTTTACTTTATTTGAAAATTGTCAGCACAGAAAGTTAAAAAAATCATTTTTTTGCCAAAATTCATGTCTTTTTTGATGAATATAATAAAAAGTAAAAATCGCAGGAGCAATCAAATAGCACCAAAAGAAAGCTTTATTAGTGACAAGAAAAGGAGCCAAAATTCATTTAGGTGGTAGGTTGTATGAGCGAGCAATAAACCGTGAAAGCTGCAGTGGTCTAAATGGAAAAAAAGTGGCCGGTCCTTAAGGGGTAGAAAGACTGTGGTCCTCAAGTGGTTAAAGTCTATCGCGGTTCATGAACGTTTGTGGCAAATTCGCGTTCACGAACAGAAAATTTCATGTTCGTGAGTCGTGACATCCCTAATAATCAAACGAAATTATTTAATCAAAAAAAATTGTACCATGTATGGGCACCATAAAGCCTGGTACACACTTTTAATTATGATTGGCCAATCGCTGACCAATTTTACCACCTCCATGTAGTATGAGGGACAACATACAGTATAATGAATACTATTAGCAGATTTTGTAGGTAATCCCTCATACCATCTGGAGGTGGTAAAATTGGTCAGTGATTGGCCAATCAAAATTGAAGGTGTGTACCAGGCTTTAGAAAAGATTTTTAATGGATTTGAGCGTTGCTACCTTCAAAGGAGTACAATGCTATGGACTGTCGACCTGCTGCCACGCCCGATTCACCGCTGATCAATTGATATTGACCAATTTTATGCAAAAAAAAAAATAGATCGCGCTATCAATCAGGCCACTGTTGGCATCGGTTTCCTGCAGATTCAATCAGAGTGATCAAATTTGCTGGATATCGATGGGAGAAATCGATAAGTGTATGGACACTTTTAAAATGACTAATCCCTTATCCAGATGCTTTGATACCATCCCTGAAGAAAAGTGAGATGAATATAATTTTTTATAATTTTGAGAGTGAAGAAAGCAAAACAGTGACAAGATCAATGATCTGACAATATGTTGAAAGCTAAATTCAAAGGAAAACATTTTTTCAATAACTTATTTTGTATTGTCCACCAACTTTCAAACTTTAAAAAATGTCTGCTTACATCAATGTACTCAAGCTCCAGTCCTAATCCCAGTGTAGTTCCCTCTGGCTGTAAGGTGGTGTGCAACCCTCTGGCTCAGGGCCTGGCCACGCCTTTGCACATAGCTAGCAGAAGAATGTCAATAATGGCTGCATCCATATTCGTTTCATGGCAGGTGTATTTTATACAGCTTTATTGCGCAACTGTTTGCTACAAATAACATTCAGTTGCCACCCTCTAGTGGTGAGTGTTAGAAGCACTACAGTATGTGAAAAGTGAAGCATTGACTACATGACCTGCTGAGGGACACATACTGTGTCAGTCTTATGATGGAAATACACGGTTCGTTTTGAACCTTGCGAGCCGCTCAATAGATTCCGGGGCGTCCCCGATAGTCCCCGCGGGCGCCCGGATCAATTCCCGCTCATTCCTGCGGGCGGCTTCTTATCTTCCTTTCGTTTATTCCTATTGTCCTGCCCACGGTATCGAGCGGGGAATCGATCCGGCGGGGTATCGGACAGGTCGGAAATTATCAATCGAGCCATCAGCGGCTCGATTACACGGTTCAAAACGAACCGTGTATTCCCACCATTATGGCATCCATGCACTGGTCGATTGCCACCAGATCGACCAACAGATAGATCTCTCTCTGATCGAATCTGATCACAGAGGGATCTAATGGCTGCCCATTACTGCACACAGATTTTGAATCGATTTCAGCTTGAAATCGATTCACAACCTCTGGAGCTGCCGCCTGCTCACCGCCCTCCCGGCCTGCAGCAATACATTACCTGTCCGCTGGCGCAAGTCCCCGGTCCATGCTGACACTTTCTCTGGCTGGCATGTCTCCTCTTCACTTCCTGTACTGTGACGAGCGGAAGTACGAACAGTAGAAGGTGCTCTAATGTTTGAACTTCGGCTTGTCAGAGGAGGAAACAGGAAGTGAAGAGGACACAGGCCAGCCGGAGAAAGTGTCAGCATGGACCGGGGACTCGCGCCTGCGGACAGGTAATGTATTGCTACCGCTGTGCTGCATCGGTCATCGCCAAATTGATCGCCGATTTTCTGCCAGGACAGATTGACTGAATCAATCGATTTTGGATGGAAATCGATCGGTCAACATTTGCATTATTGATTTTACAGCAGATTCAATCACAGTGATCAAATCTGCTGTATATTGACGGTAAATCGACGTAGTGTATGGGTAGCTTTAACCTCCCTGGCGGTAAGCCCGACACAGTGTGCCGCTAGCCGCCGCCACAGGGGATCACATGACCCCGGGAGGATTTTTTAAAATAAAAATTGTGCAATACTCTTCAGCTAGCACTTTGCCAGTTAATTATGTCCCCCAAGTGCCTCCGGTCCCCACCGATCGTCCCCGACCACCACCGTAATACGTACCCCCCATGGATCCCGTGATGGTGCAGCCGCAGCCTTCAGCTCCGGCCTTTACTATGGGGAGGATCGGGTCTGCGCATGAAGTCATGTCTGATCGTCGCCATAGCAACGAGTGAAGCCGGATCGTGAAGCTGCAGTTTTCGCGGGATCATGGACGGGTAAATATTGCCAGCGGCGATCGGGGGGATCAGAGCGGTGCCGGGGGCTTGGGGGACATAATTAGCTAGCAAAGTGCTAGCTTACACATATAGCGCAACTTTTATTTAAAAAAAAATCCTCCCGCGGACGCAGCCTCTAAAACTGCGTACCCGCCAGGGAGGTTTAAGGGCCTGGCAAAATTTAGATACTTACCTCAGGAGGGAAAAGTTTCTGGGTCCTCCAGAGCATATGTATATGTACGTCGCCAGTGAGCTGGGCACAGGGTGAGCCGAATGATGATGGTGTGAAATACTATTCCCCAGTGGCGTTCCTACCATAAAGCGCAGGGGGGCGTGGCACACCGGGTGACTGACAGCTAGGGGGTGTCGCCACGACCCCCCACAGCAGCAGAGCAGGAGCGCTAGAAGGAGGGGCAATGGCGGGCAGGGGGGCCAGAACCCCCCTCCCTTACCTGGGACCCCCTCCTTCTGCCTCTCTCCCCCTCCATAGATTACCGGCAAGTGCAGGTTCGGCGGGAGGCGTGCAGAGAGTTACTTCACTTCCGCGTTCCTGTCATGTCGCCACAGGTCTCCGTCTTCAATGCCACCCAGTGCTTCCTGATTAGCGGAAGCACAGTGCGCGGCATTGAAGGCGGAGATCTGTGACGACATGACGCTGCCAGTGCTTGGAACGTGGAAGTGAGGTGAGTAATTCTCCGCACGCCTCCCGCCGAACCTGCACTTGCCGGTAATCTATGGAGGGGGAGAGAGGCAGAAGGAGGGGTCCCAGGTGAGGGATGGGGGGGGGGGGCTCTGACCCCCCCTCCCCGCCGCTGCCTCCACTGCCCCTCCTAGTGCTGCTTCCCCCTCCTGGGGCATCTATACTGGAGACGACTGTACTAGCTATACTGGGGGCAACTAAACTAGCTATACAGGGGGCATTTAAACTAAGTTTACTGGGGGCAACTATACTAGCTATACTGGGGCAACTATACTAACTTCACTGGGGGCAACCAGCTATACTGGGGGCTAAGTTTACTAAGTTTACTGGGGGCAACTATACTAACTTCACTGGGGGCAGCTATACTGGGGGCAACTATACAAGCTTACTGGGGCAACTGTTCAAGCTACACTGGGGGCAACTGTACTAGCTATACTGGGGCAACTGTACTAGCTATACTGGGGGCAACTGTACTAGCTATACTGGGGCAACTGTACTAGCTATACTGGGGGCAACTGTTCTAGCTATACTGGGGGCAACTGTTCTAGCTATACTGGGGCCAACTGTACTAGCTATACTGGGGGCAACTGTACCAGCTATACTGGGGGCAACTGTACCAGCTATACTGGGGGCAACTGTACTAGCTATACTGGGGGCAACTGTACTAGCTATACTGAGGGCAACTATACTGACTTCACTGAAGGCAACTATACTGACTTCACTGGGGGCAAATATACAAGCTATACTGAGGGCAACTATACTGACTTCACTGGAGGCAACTATACTGACTTCACTGGGGGCAAATATACTAGCTATACTGAGGGCAACTATACTGACTTCACTGGAGGCAACTATACTGACTTCACTGGAGGCAACTATACTGACTTCACTGGGGGCAAATATACAAGCTATACTGGGGGCAACTATACTAGCTATACTGGGTGAAACTAAACTACATACACTGGGGGCAACTATACTAGCTTCACTGAGGGAAACTATACTACCTATACTGGGGGCAACTATACTAGCTATACTACTGGGGCAACTGTGCTACCTTTACTGGGGCAACTATAATACCTGTACTAGTGGCACCTATATCTGACATTACCTGACGTGGCGCGCTTAGTATGCCGTATTCGCTTCTTCTTTAATTGGGGGGGGGGGGGGCGTATCTTATAATACCCAGCACCGGGAGTCAAATGCCCTTGGTATGCCACTGCTATTCCCTCTCCATGTCATCGCAAATCGGTGGGAGGTGTAATTCAGGGGTCGCTGGAGCCCCGAATTATTCTTATGCGCAGTATAACGTTACTGCTATAACTTTACGTCACTGAGCGCTGAAACCACCTGCTTCACCTCCAGAGGCTTCCCCTGTCCTCCTCCAGGCTGTTTCAGCGCGAAAACCTTGAAGTCCCACTGTAGCTTCGACGTCCAATCGGGTCCTTGCTACAGCGCAGGCGGGTCACGCTTCAGGCTTGGCTTTTTCTGCCAAAGCCTGATTTGGTCCATTCTCCTGCACAAGTGAGCCATTGACAAGCATGCGGTTTTGCAGAACAGGACGGCGCTGGAATGGGCCGATGGAGGAAAAAGGGGGAAGCACCAGAGGGCCAGAGGCCTCCCTCTCCCAGTATGAGTACCCATTTGGGCTACTTGTTTTCTCTCACAGGCTTCCTGTAGGCGATGGGCGGCGGAACACGCGAGTATGATGTCACAGCGGCGACGCAGATGCGGGCACAACAGGCGATGTGGCGACTAGCCTAGTAAGAATGGTGGATGTGGCAACTAGCCTAGTAAATGGACAGTGTCTGTTCTCATGGGGGTTCATTGAACCCATCCGGTTCGGAAAATTGTGCCAAGTTGGGACTCTGCGTTCTGTCTTGTGTTCTGCGGCACATGGATCTGTGTAGGATCCGTGTTTTGTAACAAGTGAAAGCAGATATAACATAGGGTCCGCTTCCAACATTTATGCGGAGCTTAAAAAACTTCCCAAACAGTAAGTTTTTTAAAGAGAGCCCGAGATGGGCTCAAAAAATGCAAAAAAAAGTAGGCTACCTGAGCTGAGCGGATCAGGTAGCCGCAAAAAATGCCGCTCCCCGCGGGCCGCGATGGCCCACTTTCACTTTCATGACCTCTGGGTCACAGCACTGCACTAAGAGTGTGTGTCTCTCCTAGCATGCAGGGAGGCGGGGAAGTGGCAGAAGGCGTCGGCAGAGAGAGAGAGAGAGAGAGAGCTTCCCAATGGCAGCTCTGGAAACCCTGCAGGAACGCCCCTGGCGGGCGTTTTAAACAGGTAATTCCTCTCCCCTTGTGTTTACATCCGAGTTAGCGACAAATCTTGCGGGGGGGGGGGGGGGGGGCAGTGAGCGGTGGTTGAGGGACACAGAGCCATGTCATTAGACAGAGAACATGGCTCTGTGTCCCATGTGCCCCCCGAAGATCCACCTTTAAGGCCTTGTTCACATTGTGTTCCGTTCGCGTGCACGTTAAAGTCGGTTTTTGACGCATATTTTTTTTTCGATTCCCGGCGCTTGGGTGGGCAGTGCGTTTGTGTGCTAAGTGGTTTTCTAAGCGTTTTTCCCGAGCGGTTTTTCAATTCACTGATGCAAGTCAGGAAGTGAACTCCTTGACCCGGAAAAGAATAAATACAATGTATATATTCTTAAAAATGCAAACGCAATCGTTGCACAAATCAATTTTGTTAGAGTTGAGCGTTTTTCCTATACCTTCCATTGACGCAGAATCGCCCCAAAAATGGGACACGCACCACTTTGCTAGCCGCACAGCAAAGCGGTGCATGTACCATTTTCAGGGCGAAAGGGCTTGTTCACACTGCAGGCGTTTTCGGCTTTTTTTTTCACCCATGTGCGGTTTTTATAAAAGGGCCCCAGACCGCGTGGACAATGAATGTCTATGAGAAGGTTCATATCAGTGCAGGTCGTGCGCTGTGCAGCTAGCAAAGTGGTGCGTGCACCAGTTTCGGGGCGATTCCGCCTCAATGGAAGGTATAGGAAAAACACAAAACGCTCACAAAGTCACTTTATGCAGCAATTGCGTTCGCGTTTTTACGAATAATTACATTGTATTTATTATTTTCCAGGTCAAAGCGTTAACTTCCTGACTTGCATCAGGGAGAGAATAAAAAAAAACGCTTGGGAAAACCGCTTAGAAAAACGCTTAGCACAAAAACAAATCGCCCACCTAACCACCTTAAATTAAAAAAAAATAAATAGAAAAAAATGCATTAAAAACCTGCCTAACACGGATGTACACGTGAACAGAACGCAATGTGAACAAGTCCTCAGTAAGTGTGAACCGACCCTTACTACGGTGTTAACATGTAACTGTGTTATTTGTCCTGCTTGCCACAAGGTGGCAATGGTTGCTCACAAGTTGTAGTGCTTGATTCATTTTCTTACTTTCTAAACATTATAGCATAATGTAAAATATCCTCAATTGCAGGTAAGAAAGAAAGAAAGCAAATCACAATCGTTATACAAATAGCTACAATTAAATTCAAAATCCCTTTAAGATTGGTAGAAATCGATTCGGGAAAATACGGCTAAAATCGCTACAAAAGGTGTTTAGCAGTTGTGTAATGCGATTTCTAGTTGGCCTCAGCAACTTTCAGTCGCTTTGGTATTCAGAGTCAGAGAGATCTCAGAGTAAGCATGAGGAATATTTTGCCTTAAGGCGCTTTCACACTGACGCATTGAGTTGGCCTAATTTCGCTACAGGCCAATAAAAGCCTATGGGGCTTTTCATAGCGCTGCGGTGTGACGGAAGTGACATTTTCGCTGCATCCCTGACGCGAGCGCATACCTATGTTACCGTCAATTCACATGGCAAAAAAAAATCTCACCTTAGCGTTGCGGTGCATGCGCGAAAGCGTATTTTAGCAATACACTTCCGCGCAGTTCCTTTCTTCAGCCACAGGAAGCGAGTGCTGGAGTGAGTGCTAGAGGGTCTCACTTCCTGCTGGGCCTGCTGCCAGGTGGGGATTACCGCGTATTAACATGGTAATCCCTGAAGACTTGTTTTTGGAGGTGAGATGGGGCGCGACCCTGGCACCTCACCAAAAACGCCGGTTAGTAGTGTGAAACCGGCCTGAGGTGGAGAGCGAACGTCTTGTAGAGGCAGTAAACTGTTACCAGAAGCAATCGTTCGTGATCATTCCTGCAGGCTTACTTCAACATGGAAGAGAGCCGGATGTTCTCTTTCACACTAGAAGCAGTTGAGTACACGGAGTTCTCATTTAACACATATTTAACTTCATGAATGTGAAATAACACCATATGTCGCTTCAGACATTTTGTTAGAATGACATCAGCTGCTTATAATAACATGAGTGATGCTGGCGCCATTGTGACTGCTGAAATGTAAGGACAAACAAGAATTCACAAGGATACAGAAATCAATAAATAATCTGTGATCCAATCAGTGGCGTGCCTAGGGCATTTGACACCCTTTGCTGGGTAGGACCTGAACTCTTGCACAGGACAGAAGGAAAACCGAGAGACATGCACCCTGTATGTATTTAGAGAGTTAACCTGTCTAATTCCCCCTCACTTGTGACTAATCACAACTGTATTGAGATCTCTCAGGTTTGTCAGCTGACTGCCTCAGCCGAGCAGCTAATTGTAAACACAGAATGTTAACCCTAAGACTTTTTTTCCATGAAAGCAGGAAGTAGACAACACAGATTTATTGCAAGATTTGTATCAGCTGTAACAAAGAAACGGTTCTTTTTAAAGGTTATTATGCTGTTTGCTTATCTAACGCCAAAATTGACTATACATCTACCGATTTTGTGGCCTGATCGATCATCCGATCCTATAATCTTTCATTTTTTATTTTATAGATTGTGGCGCTCCTTGTGACGGCAGACATGGAGGTGACGGCAGGGGAAGGCTGGGAGTTGAGGCAGCAGGACAGGTGAGATTTCGGCCTGTGGTGTATGGGCAGGCAACAGATCTTTCTCTAATTCGATCGGAGAGATATCCATCTCTTGGATGCTGCCATTTGGCTGAATTTTAATTGCACCCAAATAGTGCTCGTGACCAGGAGGTTGAAGTGCCTGACAAGCACATAGTTCAGCCATGGTCGTAACAATAGCCATGATTGCAGGGGGGCCAATGGGGCAAAGCAGGTGGTTTTGGCACATGGAACTCACCGCCGGGCACTGAAACCAGGTGCCCATAGCAGCAATGTAATGCTTGGCGGGGCGCATAAAAGAAATTCAGGGCTCCGGTGGCTGCCAGACCCCGAATTACATGTTCCTCCAAGGTTTGACAACTCAGAGGGGGAATAGAGATTAGTGTCACCGGGGAGTTTTGAGGCACCAGGGAGAGGCGCCATTCAGCTCACCCTGCGCCCAACTCACCCGCGCTCTTACAATACATATGGCTTTGGGGGCCCTCCTCCTCCCATCTGCACGCAGAGTATAAAAGGGAGCGTTATATTTACCCAGAGCCGGTTCTCTCATGAAGCAAGGTGAAACATCTGCATCAGATGCAGAGATTTCAGGGGCAGCATTTTTGTACTGTGTACCTTCCTGAGGAAGAATGGAGTGGCATAGGCTGGGTTCACATATGACATAGCGTGAAAGGTAGCGGTTTTTGGCATGTGTGTTGCTTTTTTTTTTATTGCGTTTTTGATGTTTTTTTTTATTGTGTTTTATGCAAATCACTAGGAAGACAACAGGAAGCGAAAATGCATCACTAAACAATTTTTTAAAGCAAAAACGCATGAAAAAACGCATACCATTGTGTTCCCATTGACTTCCATTATGTGCGCTTTGGCAGCCATCCCGCATATGATGCAACAGAACCAGCGTTTTGCGAAACACATATTGTAAAACGCATATGCGTTTTTTTACATAAACCATAGACTTCCATTAGCGGCAAAAACGCAGCGTTTCCCGCTATGCTACCGTTTCTGCCATGTGTGCACCCAGCCTGAGGGTGAGCAGTTTGTTTGTCAGAGACTCACAGCCAGCCAGTGTGCTATTGTGTTGAGCTGCAGCATGTCATGTGAGAACATTAAATGAAGTAAATTGCCGGGTGCTGTGCAATCATTCCAAATTGGGCGGGGGTGGGGCAGGGGGTGGAGGGCGGTGCGTTACCCAAAACGATCGTTCCTGAAATTTTGGGTGGCAGTTTTGGAACTAGGTTCAGACACACTTCTTGGCTCGCCCTCTTCTGAGCTGCATCACCTGTTCTATGAAGCGGGGGAGGGGGTTTAGGGTAGGCCAAGCAGTTTCACGTGTGTAACTACGTATTACATGACAAACTGCCAGTGCGGAAACACATGAGAGAAGCTGCAGATCCTTCTTATCACCATCCTGTCAGGTCTGCAACAGCATTACCCAATCACACAATTGTTCTTTACAAAACGAAAGGGTCTGCCTGTTACTGCTGACCTTTGACTCAGGCCCAGCGCACACCAAAACCGCTAGCAGATCCTCACAACGCTAGCAGTTTTTGGAGCAGAGACGTTTTCTAAACATGCCTAGCGTTTTTGGGAGCGTTTTTGTGTAGCAGATTACAAATACTGTTACAGTAAAAGCGGTTACTGAACAGCTTCTGTAACAAAAACGCCTGGAAAACAGCTCTGATGTAGCGTTTTCCACAGCGGTTTGTGTTTTTCCTATACTTTACATTGAGGCAGAAACGCATCTGCAAACCACGAACGTGCAGCAGGAGGCAACGTTTGCTGTTTGCTAAAAACCTCAAACCGCTGGTGTGCACCATGCCATTGAAATACATTAGCCAAGCGTTTTCACTGGCGGATGCGGTTGGCGGATCGCTCCTAAAACCACTCGGTGTGCACTGGGCCTCAATGTCTCTTTTGTGCCCAAGTACATCAGGAAGTTACCAGAGAAGCGTGCAAGAACCATTTGAGGTGTTTAGACATTAGTCACGCATGTTAAATTTAAGAATTTTGCCCGTAATTTAAAGCTTGGTTCAGATGAGCGTCTCGTCCAAATGCTTTTCTGCATGCGTGCAGAAAAGCATTTAACAGCTTTTGCCAACTTTTAGCAGCCCCTGAAGATGAGAAATGGGGGAAGCAGGCATGCAACGGGAGCTCCTGATGCTCAACGTCCCCCCCATCCTCCTTTCTTCCCCCTCCAGTACCTGTAATTGCCCTCCGGCCTCATCTTCCGATAAGCAGCTGGGAGCGCTCTGCACATGTGTGCGACATCATTGTTAAAAATTCAAAGGAGAAATGGTTTTTAAACTCGGAGAAATGACATTTGCTGTGCTAACACAACAACATGTAATTGTACAAAGTTGAAAAATTATTTTTTCCTTTGAATTCATTTTCTCAAAAACTACAAGGTCTTTTTGAAAAAAATTGACTTGTTCCCACTATCCCCCTTAACGTAACACATTGGTGATGATAGCATGTATGGGGACTTTGCTATTAACCACAAATAACGCAAAATCAATTGAATTTTGAAATTGTAATTACGTGTGGCCGTAATTGCGAAGATTATGATCATCATTAAGTGTAACACTAGAAGCCATCCAGTCCATTACTTTTTTTGGTCAGACTGGCTAGACATGTTAGGACATAGACCTCTGACAGATTTGAGTGGGTGCATTTTTCTGAACTCTAATAGGAAAATCGATGAATGGCCTTCTTTACAGAGGTGGCAAGTCTCGTTAGTTAACCTAAAGCAATTTAAAAAACAGTTTAACTTACCTAGGGTTTCTACTGGCCCCCTGCAGTTGCCCTGTGCCTGCACCATGACATACCGGTCCTCTGGTCCCCCACATCGTTCCCAGTTTCGATTTCAGCGACTGAGCCAGTTGATGGCCACTGCACCTGCGTGGCACTGGCCTTGTGTATCCACGATCACACTCCTTTCACCGGGAGCATCCACTGCACGCACAGCGCGAGTAAATCTTGTACTATGCATACGCAGGACGCATCTGGCGACAGGAGCATGATCGAGGACGTGTGCAGCCAGGGCCGCGCAGGCGCAGTGGGCATTTCAAAATACTGAGTCGCTCTG
This sequence comes from Hyperolius riggenbachi, assembly GCF_040937935.1. Lineage (NCBI taxonomy): Eukaryota > Metazoa > Chordata > Amphibia > Anura > Hyperoliidae > Hyperolius > Hyperolius riggenbachi. Next base: position 69,962,648 of record NC_090654.1, on the reverse strand, counting down.
TGGGGGACCGGAGGCTCGGCTTGTCCCAGCACAGACACAGTGTGGCTGCAGGGGGCCGGTAGTAGCCCTAGCTAAGGTAAACATTTTTTTTAATCGCTTTAGGTTTCCTTTAAAGTGTACCTGAGGGGAAGAAAGTAACCCAAATTGGTAGCTACCTCAGCAGAGGCGTGCCATCTGCATGGTGCAACCAAGCTCTGTCGACAAGCCCTTTGGCTTCCCCCACCGCCCGCCAATGGGACCCCCTGAGGTCCAACGACAAGGGCTTGTCGACAGAGCTCGGTTGCACCATGCAGATGGCACGCGTCTGTGCATTATCGCAGAGCCAGACTTGCCCGAGTGTCAGCTCCTTGCTACTGCGCAGGTGCGAGTTGTCCAGCACCTATACAGTGGGGCCACGCTGGTTCACATATGAGAGCAAGGCTGTGAACTTCTGAGGCCCCAGCGCTGGATCTGTGGTCAGGAGGAGGAGCATCTGAGGTAAGTATCTACATTTTTGAATTGGAGGTCTTACATCTTTGCTTTACACATGATGGGTATTGACCTAGCCGCCGCAGGGGATCACATGGCCCCAGGAGGATTTTATGTAGCAAAATGTGTTTTAGATTTGTTAGCTAGCTAACCATGTTCCTCGAGTGCCTCTGCTCCCCCCCAAACCCCTGCGATCGCCGCTGCAATACGTACCCCCCAGGGATCCCGCGATGGCGCCGCTGTAATGTCAGATATTGCAGCCCGGAAGCAGCCTTCCTCACTGAGTATCGCGCATGCTCAGTGGGAAGTTAGACATTATTTAGCTGAAATATCTCCGCTTCCGCACCACGTACACTCCCGAAATGTTCAGGGGAGGGAGGGGACCCCCAGATCCAGCTCTGTGTCGAATTGCAGCCCCCTAGCCCCAGTAGTTCCCGAGATAGGTTTGCTGCAATCAGTCTCGGGAACCAGCGGGGCTCGGGGGCTGCAATTCGGCACAGAGCTAGATGTGGGGGTCCCCTCCCTCCCCTGAAAATTTCCGGGGTGTACGTGGTGCGGAAGCGGAGATTTAGGACGTTTCACACCTGGCTGCACAATGTAATGGGGCGCAGGCTCCTACTGCGCATGCGGGGCTGCAAAATCTGAGAGGCTGCAATAGCTGACATGACACCGCCTCCCAATCAGCTCCAGGCCTTACAATGTCGGCGATCGGTACTGCGGATGACGTCAAAGATGTCATATCCGATCGTCGGCATAGCGACGAGTGAAGCTCAATGGCAAGCTGCGGCTCTCGCGGGATCTCGGAGGGTACGTATTGCTGGTGGCGATCGGGGGATGCTAAATGGTGCGGCGGGGCTTGGGGGACATAGTTAGCTATCTAAGTACTAACTATCAGATATAAAACACATTTTGTTACAAAAAATCCTCCCGGCGGACGCAGCCTTTGAAACTGCGTACCGCCAGGGAGGTTAACCTAAAAACATTAAATCACTTTAGCTGTAAAGAGTCTCCAGCAGACAAGTCTCCTCCCCTGTATGCCCCATGGCTGAGTGTTTGTGAAGGCTGGACAATCATTGGCTTGTCTGGAAGAGTCGCTTGTCACAGCCAAAATATGTCATGTCTGCATCTGTCAATGTCCCTCCTCTGTGTGACTTTCCCCAGCTGATCACAGTTCAGCATACCATTGTCTGGATCTGGGGGAAGGAAGGTACTTAGGCCTCTGAGTGACATGTCATCACACTACAGCCATATCAAACCATTCAGAGATGATTATTTAGTATCTATATACAGTGACCAGATTTTTCTGGATCCAACCTGAGACAGGGGGGGAGGGGGGGGGGCGTTCGCGGCGCTGAAAAATGGGCGTGGCCATGACATTGTGCGGGCGGAGCGTAACCGTAACCCCAAAGCAGCAAATATAGCCAACTATGACCAATAAATAATGAATGCAGCAACAGTTACCCCAGACACCAGAAAACTAATGCAATGTGGGCAACATTTCAGCAGAAGAAAAATGCAATATGGGCAACATTTCAGCAGAAAATAAACGCAATTTGGGCAACATTTCAGCAGAAACCAAACGCAATTTGGGCAACATTTCAGCAGAAACCAAACGCAATTTGGGCAACATTTCAGCAGAAATCAAACGCAATTTGGGCAACATTTCAGCAGAAATCAAACGCAATTTGGGCAACATTTCAGCAGAAAACAAACGCAATTTAGGTAACATTTCAGCAGAAAACAAACGCAATTTGGGCAACATCTCAGCAGAAAATAAATGCAATTTGGGCAACATTTCAGCAGAAAACAATCGCAATTTGGGCAATATTTCAGCAGAAAATAACGCAGTGGGCAACATTTCAGCAGAAAATAACGCAGTGGCAACATTTCAGCAGAAAATAATGCAATTTGGGCAACATTTCAGCAGAAAATAATGCAGTGGGCAACATTTCAGCAGAAAAGAACGCAGTGAGCAACATTTCAGCAGAAAATAAACACAATGTGGGCCACATTTCACCTGCAAAAAAAGAAATTTACTCACCTGACAGATGTCTCCTCTCCCGGCCGGCCTCTGGCGCGCAGCTCCCCGGACCATCTTGCTCCTGCATATCTCCCGCGCTGAATGGAATAGCAGGGCTACGGGAAGATGGCGCCCGAAGCCCTGTACTGGAGACACAAATAGTCTCCAATACAGGGCTTCGGACGCCATCTTCCCGTAGCACTGCTCTGCCTGCCGGAAGACTATGCAGGCTGGAGCGGAGCTGCGGGCTATGAACTGGCGCGGCGTCCATTAGACGCAGTGGCCAGTTCATGCAATCGTACGGTGGCCAGAGTCCCGTGGCTGGGACATCCCGCGGCTACAAGTGGGACGTTTCCCGGGACATAGCGCAGCCTGGGACAGGGGACCCCGAATCCGGGACCTGTCCTGGGTAAAGCGGGACGTATGGTCACCATAATTTATATAGCCCAGACATCTTCTGCAGCGATGTGCAGAATATATTGTCTTCTCACTAACTGTCCCTCAGAGGGGCTCACAAACTAATCCCTACCATAGTCATGTGTCTATGTATGTATCGGGTAGTGTTTGCATTGTAGTCTAGGGCCAATTTTAGGTGGAAGCCAATTAACTTATCTGCGTGTTTTTGGGATATGTGAGGAACAGGCGTGCCCGGAGGAAACCCACGCAGACATGGGGAGAACATACAAACTCCATGCAGATAGTGCCCTGGCTGGGACCCAGCCCTGCAAGGCGAGAGTGATAACCACTACGCCACCGTGTTGCCCACATGATGTGTATGTGTGTGCAGAGCTGGACCGGAGAGGAGAGACACATGGGGCTGTGCATTGCAGGCACTGGCACTATGCTTACCTCCCTCTGCTTTCTACAATAAAGCATCTCCTCCCTGCTGTCCCGCAGCATCTGATCCCCAGGATGTCAGGTATGTGCTGCACCGGTGCCGCATCACTCAGCACATCAATGATAAGATTATCAGCCAAACGTGAAGTCCTGCTTCCTCTCTGACTACAGCGGCACCTCATGTGACCCGGCGGCACATAACAAGCCGCATGAAGCACCACTGTAGCCATGGATACAGGAAACTGGATGGGCAGATGCAGATCCAATTGCTGGAATGCTGACGCTGATGGTGAGTGAAGCGGCACCGCGCATCTAGGAAGGGGGAGATGAGGAGTGCGAGGAGGGGGACATTTGGGGAGGTGAGACGCCTCTTGCCACCCTCTAATTGTTGCTGCCCTGAAGCAGGTGATTCAAGTTGGTTCATGGAAAAAGTGCCTCTGAGCGTGACTATTCAGACTGGGTGGTTGAGAGAGGCAGAAGATTGATGTGTTTGTCCATGTGTGGCTTTTGTACTTTTTGCTTCTTGACCAAGTGCTTTAATGCTTGAAAATTTTGAAAATCTACCATCTGCATGTCAACTCACTGCCCATACAATCCTACGAGCCTGCTCACAGTACAGCATTGTAACAGTTTGCGTTATTCTAACTGGCTGCATGCAGGCTTTGTATTACAGTCTATGGCCAGTCTCCATTGCAGTTCACAGTTATTATAACGTGTGTGTTATGCAACACGCACAGTGTGAATCCAGCCTTAGAACTTAAGTCGTAGTGCAGGTCTAAGGCTGCTTTTTTTTCTTGATTTGCATTGAGGTGAAGCAACCTGATATTCTTTTCTGTGCATGACAAACGAATTAGATGGAAGCCTGTAACTTTTAATGTGTTTTTCGTGTGTGGAAAAAATGCTGACATACGTGTCTGATGGAAATACAGCCTTACATTCTAGTACATGGATAACAGACTAACGTATAGATGACCTTTATGATGGAGTTGCTATGACCTGGCTTGAGTTTCATACACATGCAGTGGTGAGTCAAGGTAGCTTGGCTGAGAATCTAGTGTGTTTACAGGTGTTCCCTGAAGTCTAGTTCCCTGACGGTAGCTGAGTAATCTGGTGTGTACACACCTAACAACTGATGTCGCCTATCGGGGATCAGGAGCCGATCCTCTTGGGCGACATAGCTGGGCCGGCCTGTACAGACTCGTGCCGACTGTGCAGCTGACAACACATTCTGTGGCTATGCAGGGGGAAAGGGGGAGCGACAGTGCAGTGTGTGCATGACGTCATGCGGTGGGCGGGGAAGCAGCGTCTTCAAAGAAGTAGGTCAGGCTTGACTGACGCTAAGCCAAGCTGGGGGCCGCCGTACATACGCCTGAGTATCGGCTGAGACGGTTGTTACTTTTCCGCCTTGGCCAACTTTAGTCAGGCGTAACCTTAGTCAAGCATGTGTACGAGGCTTAGGTGACATTTGCTGGCCATTGTTCCCCTCCTTTCCCTATCTGGAAGCACTCTATCATACAATGCGGGTCATCCCTCCTCCCCAGACACGTTGCTTTGTTACAGCACAAGGCATCTGTACAGCACTCGGCTCCCAAACAATTCTGCATGTTTGACTGCGTTTTTAGTGCTGCATTGGTGCAGTGTCCATTTTTCTTTGTAATTGCTCATAGGGAAGATGCCCCTTGGACTTTCTAAAAGATGCTGCAGGTGGAGTCCGCCAAAGAGAAAGTGATGCTGGTCAAACATTGAGTACAAACTTTGCCATTGATCCCCTGTATCTTTATTTTTGCCGGCGGTCCCCCGTCATTCCCCTGGAAACAGAAATTATTTGGAAATGCTGGCGTTTAAGGCTAGTGTTGATCTAGCGGTTGAGGTGCAGCATTAAACATTCATGAACTCGAGAACAATAGGTGACTGTTTTAATTGCATTTGTCTTGTAACACTCATTACTAGCCAGCAGAGGGTGCAAAGGCTCTAAATTGAATTAACTTTATTAAAGAGAATCTGTATTGTTAAAATCGCTCAAAAGTAAACATACCAGTGCGTTAGGGGACATCTCCTATTACCCTCTGTCACAATTTCGCCGCTCCTCGCCGCATTAAAAGTGGTTAAAAACAGTTTTTAAAAGTTTGTTTGTAAACAAACAAAATGGCCACCAAAACAGGAAGTAGGTTGATGTACAGTATGTCCACACATAGAAAATACATCCATACACAAGCAGGCTGTATACAGCCTTCCTTTTGAATCTCAAGAGATCATTTGTGTGTTTCTTTCCCCCATGCACTGAAGTTTCAGGCTGCTCTTTTTTTCCTGCAAACAGCTTTGCCCTTGTTTGTAATTCCTCAGTATGTGAAAGCCCAGCCAGCTCAGAGGAGGATTTATCCAGCTTGTAAAAGATAAGAGAGAGAAGAGAGAAGCTGCTCTAATCCTAAATAACACACAGGCAGTGTGCATAAAGGGGAGTTCATAGCAGAACCACAACACTGAAGAACTTGGCAGCCTTCCAGACACAGGCCGACAAGTCTGACAGGGGAAAGATACATTGATTTATTACAGAGACTGTGTTAGTAGAAAGTGCTGCAGTTAGCCAGAACACATTAGAATAGCTTTTGGAACTAGTAGGATGATAAAAAACAGGATGCAATTTTTGTTACGGAGTCTCTTTAACCTCCCTGGCGGTGCATTTCTGTCTGGAATTATGAGTCAACAGAATTTTAGGCCTCCAATTCTTAAGTCATAACTCACCAAAATATGTCAGAATACAAGCCTGGTAGACATTCTTCAAATAAATAAAAGACTGGAACACAAGATTGTTGAATTAATTACATTTATGAACAAACTTAAAGAATTGTGAAACTATACAAATGCGGCAGGCAGAGAGCAGTCAAAATCAAAATCCAGGCAGAGGTTGGTGCAGGCAGCAGGCAGAAAGTAATCAAAATCCAAGCAGAGGTCGGTGCAGGCTGCAGGCAGAGAGTAGTCAAAATCCAGGCAGAGGTCAGTGCAGGCAGCAGGCAGAGAGTAGTCGTGTATATATACAGGATCTTCTCAAAAAATTAGCATATTGTGATAAAGTTCATTATTTTCTGTAATGTGCTGATAAGCATTAGACTTTCATATAATTTAGATTCAAATACACACAACTGAAGTAGTTCAAGCCTTTTATTGTTTTAATATTGATGATTTTGGCATACAGCTCATGAAAACCCAAATTTCCTATCTCAAAAAATTAGCATATTTCATCTGACCAATAAAAGAAAGTGTTTTTAAAACAAAAAAAAGTCAACCTTCAAATAATTACGTTCAGTTATGCACTCAATACTTGGTCGGGAATCCTTTTGCAGAAATGACTGCTTCAATGCGGCGTGGCATGGAGGCAATCAGCCTGTGGCACTGCTCAGGTGTTATGGAGGCCCAGGATGCTTCGATAGCTGCCTTAAGCTCATCCAGAGTGTTGGGTCTTGCGTCTCTCAACTTTCTCTTCACAATATCCCACAGATTCTCTATGGGGTTCAGGTCAGGAGAGTTGGCAGGCCAATTGAGCACAGTAAAACCATGGTCAGTAAACCATTTACCAGTGGTTTTGGCACTGTGAGCAGGTGCCAGGTCATGCTGAAAAATGAAATCTTCATCTCCATAAAGCTTTTCAGCAGATGGAAGCATGAAGTGCTCCAAAATCTCCTGATAGCTAGCTGTATTGACCCTGCCCTTGATAAAACACAGGGGACCAACACCTGACATGGCACCCCAGACCATCACTGACTGTGGGTACTTGACACTGGACTTCAGGAATTTTGGCATTTCCCTCTCCCCAGTCTTCCTTCAGACTCTGGCACCTTGATTTTCGAATGGCATGTAAAAGTTGCTTTCATCCGAAAAAAGTACTTTGGACCACTGAGCAACAGTCCACTGCTGCTTCTCTGTTGCTCAGGTCAGGCGCTTCTGATTCAAAAGTGGGTTCATGCTTCCATTTGCTGAAAAGCTTTATGGAGATGAAGATTTCATTTTTCAGCACGACCTGGCACCTGCTCACAGTGCCAAAACCACTGGTAAATGGTTTACTGACCATGGTATTACTGTGTTCAATTGGCCTGCCAACTCTCCTGACCTGAACCCCATAGAGAATCTGTGGGATATTGTGAAGAGAAAGTTGAGAGACGCAAGACCCAACACTCTGGATGAGCTTAAGGCCGCTATCGAAGCATCCTGGGCCTCCATAACACCTGATCAGTGCCACAGGCTGATTGCCTCCATTCCACGCAGCATTGAAGCAGTCATTTCTGCAAAAGGATTCCCGACCAAGTATTGAGTGAATAACTGAACATAATTATTTGAAGGTTGACTTTTTTTTGTTTTAAAAACACTTTTCTTTTATTGTTCGGATGAAATATGCTAATTTTTTGAGATAGGAAATTTGGGATTTTTATGAGCTGTATGCCAAAATCATCAATATTAAAACAATAAAAGGCTTGAACTACTTCAGTTGTGTGTATTTGAATCTAAAATATATGAAAGTCTAATGTTTATCAGTACAATACAGAAAACAATGAACTTTATCACAATATGCTAATTTTTTGAGAAGATCTTGTGTATATATATATATATATATGACCGCAACCAACTTCTACGCTTTGAGAGCTTCCACCCACCTGCTGTCTTCCGCTCCATAGTGAGGAGTCAATTACTCCGAGTAGAGAGAATTGTTTCAGATCCAAATAGGATCGATGCGAGAAGACAGCAGATGGTTGCTAAGCTCTCAGAGCGTGGATATCCAGAAACATTACTCCAGGAAGAGGCCAAGATGTTATTGTCCGAGGATCAGGGTAGTAGAAAGAGAAAAGAACCTGAGGGTCGTCGCATGCCATTTGTGTGCCAATATCATGGGTTCTCAACGAAAGTTATATCTTGTATAAGGAGACATTGGCACATATTGGGCAGTGCGTACCCTGAGATTCCGGAATTCGGAGTACCGCCTATTCCTGCATATAGGAGGAATGAAACCTTAGGTAGTAGATTGGTGAGGGCGGATTCCCCACCAACACAGAAACATACTGAGACTTTTCTTGGCACTAAAAGGTTGGGGTCCTATCTATGTCTCACATGCAGTGAATGTCCAAACGTGATAAAGGGATCAACGTTTGGCACTGGATATGAGATCAAATTCTTCCTCACCTGCCAGAGCACCTATGTTGTGTACTTATTGATTTGCCCATGCGGGCTCTTTTACGTAGGTGAAACTACTCAGAAGGTACGGGATCGTATCTCGCAACATAGGAGCTCTGTCAGGGGAGTCAGTTCTGATCTCCCAGTTGCAAAGCACTGGAGGGAGGCGGGACATAGAGATGTAGATCTTAAATATATGATCATCGATCATATACCGAAACCCAGACGTGGGGGAGACAGGATCTTGATGCTAAAACGCCGTGAAGTTATGTGGATTCATAAACTAGGCAGTTTATATCCAGGTGGTCTAAATAAAGATTTTGACTTACATCTGTTTTTATAATTTTCTCCTCCCTTAGGGGTATATAAAGAAAATGACCATTACACTGGTTGAGAGAATGTTGCTACACGACTTGGATCATGGACTGATTTGTGATTAAGGAGATAAGTGTACATTATTGGCACCTCCTGTATTTTTTATTTTTGTTTACTGATATCTTTAAGGGGCGTTGCCCATTTTGTCATGATGCCATTTCCTGTTGGGGCGGGTGTATATATATGACCCTGTATTCATTTGTTACTTAGCATTGATAAAGGTCGGGGACGACCGAAACCGTCTGCTGTTGCTGTTTGTGAATTTATTTGCTCTAAATAAAAGAGCTGTGTGCTGCAACGCCACGTGCTTTTATATATATATATATATATATATATATATATATATATATATATATATATTTACACAGTGGAGGAAATAATTATTTGACCCCTCACTGATTTTGTAAGTTTGTCCAATGACAAAGAAATGAAAAGTCTCAGAACAGTATCATTTCAATGGTAGGTTTATTTTAACAGTGGCAGATGGCACATCAAAAGGAAAATTGAAAAAATAACCTTAAAGAGACTCCGTAACAAAAATTGCATCCTGTTTTTTATCATCCTACAAGTTCCAAAAGCTATTCTAATGTGTTCTGGCTTACTGCAGCACGTTCTACTATCACAGTCTCTGTAATAAATCAACTTATCTCTCTCTTGTCAGACTTGTCAGCCTGTGTCTGGAAGGCTGCCAAGTTCTTCAGTGTTGTGATTCTGAGATGCATCTCCCCCCTCCAGGCCCCTCTCTGCACACTGCCTGTGTATTATTTAGATTAGGGCAGCTTCTCTCTTCTCTCTTATCTTTTACAAGCTGGATAAATCCCCCTCTGAGCTGGCTGGGTTTTCACATACTGAGGAATTACATACAGGCAGAGCTGTTTGCACTCTGCAGGAAGAAACAGCCTGACACTTCAGTGGAAGATAGCAGCAGGGGGAAAGAAACACACAAATGATCTCTTGAGATTCATAAGGAAGGGTGTATACAGCCTGCTTGTGTATGAATGTATTTTCTATGTGTGGACATACTGTACATCAACCTACTTCCTGTTTTGGTGGCCATTTTGTTTGTTTATAAACAAACTTTTTAAAACTGTTTTTAACCACTTTTAATGCGGCGAGGAGCGGCGAAATTGTGACAGAGGGTAATAGGAGATGTCCCCTAACGCACTGGTATGTTTACTTTTGTGCGATTTTAACAATACAGATTCTCTTTAAATAAAAGATAGCAACTGATTTGCATTTCATTGAGTGAAATAAGTTTTTGAACCCCTACCAACCATTAAGAGTTCTGGCTCCCACAGAGTGGTTAGACACTTCTACTCAATTAGTCACCCTCATTAAGGACACCTGTCTTAACTAGTCACCTGTATAAAAGACACCTGTCCACAGAATCAACCAATCAAGCAGACTCCAGACTCTCCAACATGGGAAAGACCAAAGAGCTGTCCAAGGATGTCAGAGACAAAATTGTAGACCTGCACAAGGCTGGAATGGGCTACAAAACCATTAGCAAGAAGCTGGGAGAGAAGGTGACAACTGTTGGTGCGATTGTTCGAAAATGGAAGGAGCACAAAATGACCATCAATCGACCTCGCTCTGGGGCTCCACGCAAGATCTCACCTCGTGGGGTGTCAATGGTTCTGAGAAAGGTGAAAAAGCATCCTAGAACTACACGGGAGGAGTTAGTGAATGACCTCAAATTAGCAGGGACCACAGTCACCAAGAAAACCATTGGAAACACATTACACTGCAATGGATTAAAATCCTGCAGGGCTCGCAAGGTCCCCCTGCTGAAGAAGGCACATGTGCAGGCCCGTCTGAAGTTTGCCAATGAACACCTGAATGATTCTGGGAGTGACTGGGAGAAGGTGCTGTGGTCTGATGAGACCAAAATAGAGCTCTTTGGCATTAACTCAACTCGCTGTGTTTGGAGGAAGAAAAATGCTGCCTATGACCCCCAAAACACCATCCCCACCATCAAGCATGGGGGTGGAAACATTTTGCTTTGGGGGTGTTTTTCTGCTAAGGGCACAGGACAACTTAATCGCATTAACGGGAAAATGGACGGAGCCATGTATCGTGAAATCCTTAACGACAACCTCCTTCCCTCTGCCAGGAAACTGAAAATGGGTCGTGGATGGGTGTTCCAGCACGACAATGACCCAAAACATACAGCAAAGGCAACAAAGGAGTGGCTGAAGAAGAAGCACATTAAGGTCATGGAGTGGCCTAGTCAGTCTTCGGACCTTAATCCAATAGAAAACCTATGGAGGGAGCTCAAGCTCAGAGTTGCACAGAGACAGCCTCGAAACCTTAGGGATTTAGAGATGATCTGCAAAGAGGAGTGGACCAACATTCCTCCTAAAATGTGTGCAAACTTGGTTATCAATTACAAGAAACGTTTGACCTCTGTGCTTGCAAACAAGGGTTTTTCCACTTAGTATTAAGTCTTTTATTGTTAGAGGGTTCAAAAACTTATTTCACTCAATGAAATGCAAATCAGTTGCTATCTTTTATTTAAGGTTATTTTTTCGATTTTCCTTTTGATGTGCTATCTGCCACTGTTAAAATAAGCCTACCATTGAAATGATACTGTTCTGAGACTTTTCATTTCTTTGTCATTGGACAAACTTACAAAATCAGTGAGGGGTCAAATAATTATTTCCAGTGGCTTGCAAAAGTATTCAGCATTTTAACACATTACTGCCACAAGACAAACATGAATCAATTTTATTGGAATTCCACGTGAAAGATCAATACAAAGTGGTGTACATGTGAGAAGTGGAAAGAAAATCATACGATTCCAAACATTTTTTAAAAAGAAATAACTGCAAAGTGGGGTGCGCATAATTATTCAGCCCCCTGAGTCAATACTTTATAGTACCACCTTTTGCTGCAATTACAGCTACCAGTCTTTTAGGGTATGTCTCTACCAGCTTTGTACAGTACATCTAGAGACTGAAATCCTTGCCCATTCTTCTTTGCTAAACAGCTCCAGCTCAGTCAGATTACATAGACAGCGTTTGTGAACAGCAGTTTGCACATCTTGCCACAGATTCTCGATTGGATTTAGATCTGGACTTTGACTGGGCCATTCTAACACATGGATATGTTTTGTTTTAAACCATTCCATTGTTCCCCTGGCTTTATGTTTAGGGTCGTTGTCTTTCTGGAAGGTGAAACTCCGCCCCAGTCTCAAGTCTTTTGCAGACTTTTGCAGGTTTTCTTCCAAGATTGCCATGTATTTGGCTCCATCCATCTTCCCATCAACTCTGACCAGCTTCCCTGTCCCTGCTGAAGAGAAGCACCCCCAGAGCATAATGCTGCCACCACCATATTTGACAGTGGGGATGGTGTGTTCAGAGTGATGTGCACATAGCGTTTTGCATTTTGGCCAAAAAGTTCCATTTTGGTCTCATCTGACCAGAGAGCCTTCTTCCACATGTTTGCTGTGTCCCCCACATGGCTTGTGGCAAACTGCAAACGGGACTTCTTATGGCTTTCTTCTTGCCACTCTTCCATAAAGGCCAACTTTGTGCAGTGCATGACTAATAGTTGTACTATGGATAGATTCCCCCACCTGAACTGTAGATCTCTGCAGCTCATGCAGAGTCACCAGGGGCCTCTTGACTGCATTTCTGATCAGCGCTCTCCTTCTTTGGCCTGTGAGTTTAGGTGGACGGCCTTGTCTTGGTAGGTTTACAGTTGTACCATACTCCTTCCATTTATGAATGATCGCTTGATCGGTGCTCCGTGGGATGTTCAAAGCTTTGGAAATATTTTTGTAGCTTAAGCCTGCTTTAAATTTCTCAATATCTTTATCCCTGACCTGTCTGGTGTGTTCTTTGGACTTCATGGTGCTGTTGCTCCCAATATTCTCTTAGACAACCTCTGAGGCCGTCACAGAGCAGCTGTATTTGTACTGATATTAGATTACACACAGGTGCACTCTATTTAGTCATTAGCACTCATCAGGGAATGTCTATGACAACTGACTGCACTCAGACCAAAGGGGGCTGAATAATTACGCACACCCCACTTTGCAGTTTTTTTTTTTGTAAAAAAATGTTTGGAATCATGTATGATTTTTGTTCCACTTCTCACGTGTACACCACTTTGTATTGGTCTTTCACGTGGAATTCCAATAAAATTGATTCATGTTTGTGGCAGTAATGTGACAAAATGTGGAAAACTTCAAGGGGGCCGAATACTTTTGCAAGCCACTGTATATATATATACACACACAAACATACATATCTGGTACACTTTAATTTAACCCTGCTCCGATGACGTCACGCCGCACACTTGCCGCTCGGCCATCCCGAATGGTCCCTGGAAGACCATGGAGGTAAGGGGATCCCAGCGGCCATGGGGGAGATGTCTGGGTCCCGCTGAGCAGCACTGATCATACGCAGGACCCAGGAGTAGGCAGCACGCAGCAGGATTTGCCAGCCCGAGCTGAGCTCGGGCTTACCACTCTGAGCATGTGAAGGTCAGCTGAGCTCAGCTTGGGAATACCACCAGGGGGGTTAACTGACAAGACAAGACAATTAACATTTATATCGCGCTTTTCTCCTGGCGGACTCAAAGCGCCAGAGCTGCAGCCACTAGGACCCGCTCTAAAGGGCGGTAGCAGTGTTAGGGAGACTTGCCTAAGGTCTCCTACTGAATAGGTGCTGGCTTACTGAACAGGCAGAGCCAAGATTCGAACCCAGGTCTCCTGCGTCAGAGACAGAGCCCTTAACCAGTACACCATTCAGCCACTGAAGTGAGAAAACTATGGAGGCTGCCATATTTATTTCCTTGTAGACAATACCAGTTACCTGGCAGCCCTCCTAATCTATTTTGCTGCAGCAGTGTCCGAATCTCACCAGAAACAAGCATGCAGCTAATCTTGTCAGATTACCTGATCTGCTGCATGCTTGTCCAGGGTCTGTGGCTAAAAGTATTAGAAGCAGAGGATCAGCAGGGCTGCCAGGCAACTGGTATTGCTTAAAAGGAAATAAATATAGCAGCCTCAATATCCCTCGTTACATTTGTCATTTAAAGTGGACATTAACTTTTGCAGAGGACAGAAGGAAAACAGAGAGAAATGCACCCTGTATGTATTTAGAGAGTTTAGCCTGTCTAATTCCCCCTCATCTGTGTCTAACCATAAATTGTAATTTGATATCTCACCTGTGTCAACTGACTGTCATGGCACACCAGCTAATTTGTAAACACTGGATATTAGCAATATGTCAGCTTCCACGAAAGCAGGAAGTAGACACACTGCAGATTTATTGCAGGATTTGTATCAGCTGTAACAAAGAAGTTTTATTCTTTAAAGGTTATTATGCTGTTTCTTACCTTTTAGAGCAGAGAGTTAGGGTCCGCTTTAAAGTGAGACCAGTTTTAGAAGATAAAAGCAATGTGAGGCTCCTTTTACACTGTGCACGTTGCATTGCATTCAGGGCTGGACTTACCATAAGGCACTGTAGGCTTGTGCCTACAGGCACCTTATGTAGTAGAGGAGGCTCCCCCAACTAAATGTCCCCCTACCTATTGGGGGGTTACTTAACCACTTGCCGACTGCCCACAGCCGATGGGTGGCGGCAAAGTGGGCGCCTTAAGGACCGCAATACGCCTGTCGGCGGCGGGTCCTTAAGGCTTGTCCGGCCAGCGATCGCGTCACTTATGACGCGTGCTGCCGCCGGCAACAAGCCCCGCCCACCTGGCCCGATACCCTGCCGGCCAATTAGCAGCGCCGGCGGGGTTTAAATTTACCGATCTGGCCAATAGGAATGTATAATACACTTTGTTTACATGACAAAGGCAGCCCTGTACTGAGCAGCACAAAACAGGTTTTTACACCCACAGAGACCCCGATCGCCCACCCCAGCCCTCAGGACCCCCCTGACCACCCCAGCACACAGGTTTTTGCACCCAAGCACCCCCTTATAAACCCATCAATCACCCCCTGCCACTATCTGCTGATGCTATTCTTTAGATTAGGTCCCTAACTGCCCCCTAGGGTCCCTTGATCACCCCCCTACCCTCAGATCCCCCTAGACCCCCCCTCCCAGACCACCACCCCTGTATACTGTATACTATTGTATACATCTGCCTTACCCACTGATCACCTGTCTATCACCTGTCTGTCACCTGTCTATCACCCCTTGTCACCACCACCCATCAGAGCAGACCCTAAACTTTCCCTTGGGGGCACCTGATCACCCACCCAGACCCTCAGATTGACCTCAGACCCCCCTCCTGATAACCACCCCAGTGCATTGTTTACATCTATTCTCCCCTGTAATCACTCACTGATCTCCCATCGGTCACCCCCTGTGTCTGCCACCCATCAGATCAGGACCCAATCTGCCCCGTGCGGGCACATAATCAACCCCCCTCACCCTCAGATCGCCCTCAGACCAACCCCCCCCTCCCTTCCCCAATCACCTTCCCAGTGCATTGTATTTGATTGTGCTGTAATTGTATTTGATTGTGCTGACATCGTATTTGATTGTGCTGACATCGTATTTGATTGTCCCGTAATTGTATTTAAATTGTCCCGTGATCGGGTTTGATTGTCCCGTGATCGGCTGTGATTGCCCTGTGATTGGCTTTGATTGTCCCGTGATTGGCTTTGATTGCCCTGTGATTGCCCTGTGATTGGCTTTGATTGGCATGTGATTGGCTTTGATTGTCCCGTGATTGGCTTTGATTGCCCTGTGATTGCCCTGTGATTGGCTTTGATTGGCCTGTGATTGGCTTTGATTGGCCTGCGATTGGCTTTGATTGTCCCGTGATTGGCTTTGATTGTCCCGTGATTGGCTTTGATTGTCCCGTGATTGGCTTTGATTGTCGCGCGATTGCCCTGTGATTGGCTTTGTTTTCTCGTGATTGGCTTTGATTGTCCTGTGATTGTTTCTGATTGCCTCTGATTCTCCACTCGCCACCACCCCCCTGTCACTATCCTAGTGATCTAAAAACAGTGATCAGTGAAAACTGTCACTTTTTTAGTATTACTAGTGTTAGCAGTTAGGCCAGTTAGCTAGGCCCCTTTATTAGTGTCAGTTAGTGCTCAGCCCACTGAACCACAGTCACTAATTAGCGTCATCACTGTCGCCAATCAACATTGTTACTATATAGTATCTGTAAGTGATCATTACTGATCGCAGTCAGATCTATTAAGGTCACTAGGATCCACTAAAAAATGCAGTGTTTGCCCGATCAGGCCTGATCGTTCGCCTGCATTTGCGTTCAGCCCACCCCACCGCAGTAACAGAAATTTTTTTTTCTGATCACTGAAAAAAACACTGTACACTAGCTGTGCATTGTAAACATCAGTTTTGATTTTTTTTTTAATCAAAACTCAGTGACCACAGCTTTCTACCTCTCAAATACTCCTTTTTTTGCTAAGTAGGTGCTCTTTTTCCTGGGTAGTCTCAGAGGAATACCCCCTAAATTTAGCAGTCCACCATGGCAAGAAAGGGGTATTCCGATGATGAGGTGTTCAGGTACATGGCCCTGTCGGATGAGGACAATTGGGACGAACCATTCGACGAATCTTCTGGGTCAGAGTTTGAACCTGAATTGTGCAGTGGCTCACTGACCGATAGCGATGATGAGGTTGAGGTCCCGGCTAGAGCCAGGCGTACCACACCCCATGTCGTTGGACCACAGGTGGCGCAGGATCAGCCTCAAGGGCAGCAGAGTGGTGCTTGTGTTGGACTGAGATTTCATGGTGGGGCAGGCACCAGCAGCACAGCATCTCCTGGACCTAGCACCAGTACTTCTGTACACCCTGGTGAAGTGGCGAGCACCAGCATGGAAGTTGAAACTTGTTCCGTGGCACGTGCAGTAACACCCCAGTCGCAGCCACTAAGTAGACGGGCCCGTACTACCCCTAATTTACCAGAGGTGCTGGCAAATCCAAATTGGCAATCTCCTGATACCGCTGCACCCGTACTGCCCCCTTTCACCGCCCAGTCTGGAGTCCAGGTGGAGACAGATAATCTAGGATCGCCCCTAGACTTTTTTTATCTGTTCATCACTCAGGATCTCTTAGACCTAGTCATGGCAGAGACCAACCGTAAAGCCACACAATTTCTAACCGCCAATCCGAATGTCTCCCTTGCCCAGCCATTTCAGTCCAAGTTTCCGAAATTAAATTTTTTTTGGGCCTTCTCTTACACATGGGACTAATCAAACAGAATGTGTTGCGGTCTTATTGGTCTACGGACCCAGCAGAACACGTTCCCTTGTACTCTGCTGCCATGTCCAGGACACGATTTGAGAACATCCTGCGCTTCCAGCACTTCTTGAAAGCACAAAAAAGATGGAGAATGGTCTGGCACTATGGTTTAATAACAAGCAACAAATACAAAATGTGCAAATGGTTGAGTGCATGACAGGATATGACAGTCACAGCAAACATCAAAAAGATGTGTCATACCATGGTAACTTGATTGATGCTCGGGTGTGGAAGGGAGGCAGCAGATGTGGGTGCCAAGAGGTGCACAGCTTAACGACCGTTTCGTGTGGCAAACGCCAAACTTCTTCTGAGGCTGAAGGTGCAACAAGTGCGGTAGACACAGCACGGTGTAAATGGAGGCGCGTGATGACGTGCCTCCGTTCCGCCGCTGAAGACCCGCCCCTTCCGGATGTCCGTAACCACTCAGCTCCACCTTGGAGAAGGCTAATGACACGCACGGCCATATTGGCGTAGACACGTATATGCGTCATAAATGACGCCACTGATACTAGGCCAATGGGAACGTGCGGAATTCCTGCCGTGCACAGAGCCACTCCAAAAAAGCGCTCGCTGCACACCAATACGGCTGCCAGGGCAGCCCCATCCAACCCATGCCCGACAAAACGGGCCAGGGAGGGCAAAGGAAAGCAGCCAGGCAGAACCGTAAGTAAGAGCACACGAATACATAGTGTGTCTACAACAGGATATATGTATGGAAACATTTTCACATACAATCTATCTATCTATATATAAAATAGACTAAGTGCCTCAACTTTCGAGCAAGAAGAAGAAGTACGGTACTTTGCATGAGAAAATTTATGCGTGCTCAAACACCAAGTTTAAGGCCTCTTTTCCACGGACTGTTGAGCTGTGTGCTCAGCAAGCAGTTACCAGGCAGCAGCAAGCAGTTACCAGGCAGCAGCAAGCTGTTACCAGGCAGTAGTGAGCAGTTGTAAGAGTTTGAGAGGCATTTTACTGCCTATCAACTGTCCGTGGTAAAGAGGCCTACCCTAGCAAATCTGGCTTTGCAAATCTGGCTTAATTGGCTATTCATGAGGCAATGCTCATGCAAATTTGCTTTTGCATGCCAAACTATGCAGGGTCAAAAAACCAATACCGCAAAGCGGTCGCCCTGCTACATGCCAGTGATGAGCGAAAATGCAAAAATTTGTTTAGACAAATTTTTACCGAATTTTCGTCGGTACTTATCCATTAGCCGGGCGCATCCGGCAGGTAGCGCTAATTACTATTCCCCCTCCAGGCCGACATGGATAGTAGGGAAAGATGTAACTCTGGTGGAGTTTTGTCGCCACCTAGAGGATGCGCCCGGCTAACGGATAAGTACCTTTTCGTCAATTTCGTTTTGACAGGCAGATTTTCCATCTAATTTTTTCGCGTTAATTTTCGCCTAATGCCAGTCATTTTCACGTTACTTGCGTATTATTGCTGACATTTTCCGCATAGGGGCATTAGCGTCCGCATTCAGAGAAGTTTCTTGCGCATTATTGCGGACATTTTTCCGTATAAACGTCCGCATAGACTGAATTTCCATGCGGATTATTGTGGACATTTTTCCGCATAAGGGCATAAGCATCCGCATACAATGAATTTTCGATGCTGGTCGAAAACGCAAATATTTCTGAAGATTTTCGTGAAAATTCGCCAAAAATGAAAATGGGATTTTCGATGCGAAACTGCTACATGCTACATTAGCACTATCCAGGAGCGCCACAGGGAGGATTCCCAATGCCCCCTTTTTATACAACCGGGGGGACCGCGGGTCCCAGGCTCTCTCACTACCTGGGAACCACAGCGGCACCCCGGAGGGGGAGGCTAGGTGGTGTAGACGATCCCCCCCCAAGCGTGGCCAGCGCCGGGAGAGCCGTCTGCACCCACCTCCCAATATTAGAAACAGGCACTTACCTTAATGTCCATTGCGTTCTGCTACATGCACATTAACTTGGGTGCACCACATGAGAAAGGAGTGAAGCATGGGTCACCCCGAGCTTTAGAGCTCAGGGCTGGCTCACATACAACACTCCGGGGGGGGGGGGAGGAAGACAAGCACAGACAACTCACTCCAGGGCTCACACCGCCGGAGCAAGCCATCCACCACCTGCCTCCAAAGGATACAAACTGCAAAAAACCTCCGGGGTGCCGCTGTGGTTCCCAGGCAGTGAGAGAGCCTGGGACCCTGCGGTACCCCCGGTTGTATAAAAAGGGGGGCATTGGGAATCCTCCCCGTGGCGCTCCTGGATAGTGCTAATGTAGCATGAACTTATTCCCGCAGGGCGACCGCTTTGCAGTATTGGTTTTTTGACCCTGCATAGTTTGGCATGCGAAAGCAAATGCATATTTGCATGAGCATTGCCTCATGAATCGCCAATTAGGCCAGATTTGGAAAGCCAGAGTGCTTTCCAACTTGCTAGAGTTAAACTTGGTGTTTGAGCACGCATACATTTTCTAATGGAAAGCCTAAGGCCCCATACACACATCAGACCATAGTCTTTTGAAAATGAAAGATCACAGACCAATCTTACCACCCTTCATGTAGTATGAGAGCCATACCTTCACAGTCTTTTCTATGGAGCTGAACTCCACATCAGACAGAAATCTTTGCAAGATGCTGCACACACAGATGCTATACAGACACAAAAGATCAGTATCTGCAAAAGATCTGTTCCTGCCAAAAATCCATTCCTGCAAATTGCAATGATAGTCTATGAGATCTGCAGATCATCATACACACATGATTCATCTGCAGATCAGATCCACCAGGATGGATTTTCAGATCTGCAGATGATTGCTTGATCTGTAGATGAATGTCAGTTAAATCATATGTGTATGATGATCTGCAGATCTCATAGACTATCATTGCAATTTGCAGGAATGGATTTTTGGCAGGAACAGATCTTTTGCAGATAATGATCTTTTGTGTCTGTACAGCATCTGTGTGTGCAGCATCTTGCAAAGATTTTTTTCTGATGTGGAGTTCAGCTCCATAGAAAAGACTGTGAAGGTATGGCTCTCATACTACATGAAGGGCGGTAAGATTGGTCTGTGATCTTTCATTTTCCAAAGACTATAGTCTGATGTGTGTATGAGCCTTAAAGGTGGGTACACACATCAGATAAAAGTCTTTGGAAAATGAAAAATCACAGACCAATGTTACCCCCTTCCATGTAGTATGAGAGCCATACCTACACAGTCTATTCTATTGAGCTGAACTCCCCATCAGATAACATTTTTTGCAAGATGCTGCACACAAAGATGCTGTACACATGCAACAGATCAGTATCTGCAAAAGATCTGTTCCTGCAAAAAATCAGTTTCTGCAAAATGCATTCATAGTCTATGATATCTGCAGATCTCATGCTGGGCATACACGGTATGTTTTCTACCATGTAATCAAGCCGCTGATGGCTCGATTGATAATTTCCGACGTGCGTGATACCCCGCCGGATCGATTCTGCGCTCGATACCGGCGGGCAGGACAAAAGAAGGAACGAGTGGAAAATAAGAAAGTGCTCGCGGGGACTAGCGGGAATCGATCCGGGCACCCGCGGGGACAACCGGGAATCGAGCCAGCGGCTCGATTACACGGT
This sequence comes from Hyperolius riggenbachi, assembly GCF_040937935.1. Taxonomy (NCBI): domain Eukaryota; kingdom Metazoa; phylum Chordata; class Amphibia; order Anura; family Hyperoliidae; genus Hyperolius; species Hyperolius riggenbachi. The sequence goes on along the minus strand of NC_090654.1, from coordinate 69,941,947 downwards.
AAAAAACGTACCATGTATGCCCAGCATAATACACACCTTGTTTGACGGACATTCATCTGCAGATCACACAATCATCTGCAGATCCAAAGATCCATCCTGGTTGATCTGATCTGCAGATGATTGTCCGTTAAACAAGGTGTGTATGAGATCTGCAGCATGGCATATCTCCTAGAAACTCAACCATATAGTAGGAAAAGTAACATTAAAACCTAAACATTTATTATGAAAAATAGGAAAAGTTAACAAAATATATAGTAAATAAAAAGGGGGATGCCATGGTGGGGATAGGTGGGCAACAGGAGGTGGCACAGGGGCAGAAAGAAGCAGGAGCACCAAGAGACAATAAAAGATCAAGGATCAAGAAAACATGCAAGATCGACATAGTCGTTTAGACCCAAGGGGCCCATAGCGTCAGTGCGTAAAATCCAATGCGCTTCTTGTCTAAGTAGGAGCTTTTTCTTATCACCACCTCTACGGGGGGTTTTGCATAAATCAATGCAAGCAAAAGAGAAGAGATTTGGATTGTTTTGGTGAGCACTTGACATATGTTCGACAATTCTGGGACAGCCTTTATTTTTGGGAAGTAGACGGACGTGCTCTAGAATGCGCTCTTTGAAAATTTTCTTCATCAGGCCGAGGAGCTTAAACAAAGACTCCTCGTTCGGGGTTATGAAGAACATAATTTAGATGTAGCCATTAAAAGGGCCTTGGATAAAAACAGGTTCGACTTGATGAAGAGAAGAATGCCGAGGCATATGGGCCGAGAAGCGGTGTTGAGGTTCATATGCTTTGGCAAGCACTCTGTATCAAAAAAGAACTCTGGCAATGATTTGTTCATCCACATCGATCGGTGTGAATGGATAAATCGGGTTTGCCAGGGCATACAAGCTGAGTGGGTTTGGACGTTTTTGGGTGGCAGCTCCTATGTCCTGGCCGACGCCTTCCCCTCTTTTTTTCACATTTTTTTGGGCAGATATTTTTTCATCCACATTGATTGATTGTTTGACATTCATTTCTCCTTTCAGCCCAGAGTGCATTACCCGTATGCCCAATATAAGGAGTATAGCAGAAACTCCTAATACTGGCCATACATGTAATGATTGCAGAGACCCTAAAATGCCAGGACAGACCCCACGACTGATGCCATTTTGGAAATAGGACACCCCAAAGTATTCCATGAGGTCAGCCCCGTTTCTAGGGGCGTGCCACGGCACTGAGCGCTGTGAGGGATGTGGGCGCAGCCAGTCAGGGCTGAATATCAAACAGGAGTTCCGAAGTTGTAGGCGTGGCCTAGGGCAACAACTATAATCAGCGCAATATGGGCGGCTTGCTAGCACTTGCTAGCGATAGTGCTATTTCTGATGACAGCCCTACAGCAGCGGCGCCCCCCAGGTCCTTCTAGCCTCTTTCCCCCAGGCAGACTTCTCCGACATGACAGGACTGCACAGTAACTCCTATCTGTGCAGCTGTCACTAGAGAGCAATCTGCTACTATCAGCAGCGGCAGCCATGTTTTTGTAGCCCAGCTTTATATGTATTGTCTATGGTAAGGAGACCACAGCCTCCTTGCACTGAGGACACTTTTTGGGAGGCTGTCTTGCTCTGACAGCCTCCATCACACAGTCATGTGACTCGCCTTCCCTCCTCCCCGGGCTTTCTGAATCTGCAGCAGCCAGCATTGCCTGTGTCCCCTTCAGCTGGAAGAGAGACCTGTGTGCAGCCAGCCTTCATCAAACACAGCAGCAGCCAAAATGCCTGCATTATCCTGTCTGTGTAAGTGTGCCAAGGGGGGAGAAGTCTGGAGGAATGTGTGTCTTTCTGTGTTGTTTACATATATTGCTGAGTGTAGTGCTGTATTGTGTGTTTGTGTAGGTTTATGCAAGTGTGTTGTATTGCTGGCTGTGTGTGTGTGTGTGTGTGTGTGTGTGTGTGTGTGTGTGTGTGTGTGTATATATGGTGTGTATATGGTGTGTGTGTGTGTGTGTGTGTGTGTGTGCGTGCGTGCGTGCGTGCGTGCGTGTGTGTGTGTATATGGTGTGTGTGTGTGTGTGTGTTGTATTGCTGGCAGAGTGTGTGTGTGTGTGTGTGTGTGTGTGTTGTATTGCTGGCAGAGTGTGTGTGTGTGTGTGTGTGTGTGTGTGTTGTATTGCTGGCAGAGTGTGTGTGTGTGTGTGTGTGTGTGTGTGTGTGTTGTATTGCTGGCAGTGTGTGTGTGTGTGTGTGTTGTATTGCTGGCAGAGTGTGTGTGTGTGTGTTGTATTGCTGGCAGAGTGTGTGTGTGTGTGTGTGTGTTGTATTGCTGGCAGAGTGTGTGTGTGTGTGTGTGTGTGTGTTGTATTGCTGGCAGAGTGTGTGTGTGTGTGTGTGTGTGTGTGTGTGTTGTATTGCTGGCAGTGTGTGTGTGTGTGTGTGTGTGTGTGTGTGTGTGTGTGTGTGTGTGTGTGTGTGTGTGTGTGTGTGTGTGTTGTATTGCTGGCAGAGTGTGTGTGTGTGTGTGTGTGTGCGTGTGCGCGTGATGTATTGCTGGCAGAGTGTGTGTGTGTGTGTGTGTGAGTGAGTTATGTATTGCTGGCAGTGTGTGTGTGTGTGTGTGTGTGTGTGTGTGTGTGTGTGTGTGTGTGTGTGTGTGTGTGTTGTATTGGTGGCAGATTGTGTTGGCTGCACCTATACCTAGCTTACCTATATTGTTGGTACCTATACCTAGCTTACCTATATTGTTGGTACCTATACCTAGCTTACCTATATTGTCGGCACCTATACCTAGCTAACCTATACTGGCTGCACCTATACTTGGCTAACCTACACTGGTGGCTGGATAGTGTACTGGTTAAGGGCACTGCCTTGAACATGGGAGACCAGGGTTTGAATCCTGGCTAGGGTCTGTACCTATTCAGTAAGGAGTTCAAGGCAAGACTGCAGGGTGGCCTCTTGAGCGCGTGCCAGTGCCTGCAGCTGTTGAGCGCTTTGAGTATGACAGAAGAAAAGCGCTATACAAATGTTTTCTATTATTATCTATACTGGGGCACCTGCAGCTGGTTAACCATACTGGCGACACCTATGCCTGGCTACCAATACTGGGGTACCCCATACCTGATTACCGATACTTGGTCCGTACTATGGATTCGCGAGTTGGGGGGTGCAATTTTTACACCCTCGCCCTGGGTGAATTTTAGCCTAGAAACTGCCCTGCATGAGGTGCATGGTGAGTTCATAGAATATTTTATTTTTTGTCACAAGTTAGCAGAAATTGTTGTTTTGTTTTTTTTCCCACAAAATGTCATTTTCCGCTAACTTGTGACAAAAAAATAACATTTTCTATGAACTCACCATGGCCCTCATGGAATACCTTAGCGTGTATTCTTTCCAAAATGGGGTCATTTGTGGGGTTTGTTAACTGCTCTGGCAAGTGGGGGGGGTGCTAAATTGTAAGCACCCTTGTAAAGCCTGAAGGTGCTCATTGGACTTTGAGCCCCTTAGCACAGTTAGGGTGCAAAAAAGTGCCACACATGTGGTATTGCCATATTCAGTAGAAGTAGTATAATGTGTTTTGTGGTGTATTTTTACATATACCCATGCTGGGTGGGAGAAATATCTCTGTAAATAACAATTTTTTGATTTTTTTTAAACACAATTGTCCATTTACAGAGATATTTCTCCCACCCAGCATGGTTATGTGTAAAAATACACCCCCAAACACATTATACTACTTCTCCTGAGTACGGCAATACCACATGTGTGGCACTTTTTTGAACCTTAAATGCGCTAAGGGGCCCAAAGTCCAATGAGTACCTTTAGGATTTCACAGGTCATTTTGAGACATTTGGTTTCAAGACTCCTCACGGTTTAGAGCCCCTAAAATGCCAGGGCAGTATAGGAACCCCACAAGTGACCCCATTTTAGAAAGAAGACACCCCAAGGTATTCCGTTAGTAGTATGGTGAGTTCATAGAAGATTTTATTTTTTGTCACAAGTTAGCGGAAAATGACACTTTGTGAAAAAAACCTATAAAAATCAATTTCCGCTAACTTGTGACAAAAAATAAAATCTTCTATGAACTCACCGTACTCCTAACGAAATACCTTGGGGTGTCTTCTTTCTAAAATGAGGTCATTTGTGGGGTTCACTGCCCTGGCATTTTAGGGGCCCTAAACCGTGAGGAGTAGTCTTGAAACCAAATGTCTCAAAATGACCCTTGAAATCCTAAAGGTACTCATTGGACTTTGGGCCCCTTACCGCAGTTAGGGTGCAAAAAAGTGCCACACGTGGTATCGCCGTACTCAGGAGAAGTAGTATAATGTGTTTTGGGGTGTATTTTTACACATACCCATGCTGGGTGGGAGAAATATCTCTGTAAATGGACAATTGTGTGTAAAAAAAATCAAAAGATTGTCATTTACAGAGATATTTCTCCCACCCAGCATGGGTATGTGTAAAAATACACCACAAAACACATTATACTACTTCTCCCGAGTGCGGCGATACCACATGTGTGGCACTTTTTTGCACCCTAACTGCGCTAAAGGGCCCAAAGTCCAATGAGTACCTTTAGGATTTCAAGGGTCATTTTGAGACATTTGTTTTCAAGACTACTCCTCACGGTTTAGGGCCCCTAAAATTCCAGGGCAGTAGAGGAACCCCACAAATGACCCCATTTTAGAAAGAAGACACCCCAAGGTTTCCGTTAGGAGTATGGTGAGTTCATAGAAGATTTTATTTTTTGTCACAAGTTAGCGGAAATTGATTTTTATTGTTTTTTTTCGCAAAGTGTCATTTTCCGCTAACTTGTGACAAAAAATAAAGTCTTCTATGAACTCACCCTACTCCTAACAGAATACCTTGGGGTGTCTTCTTTCTAAAATGGGGTCATTTGTGGGGTTCCTTTACTGCCCTGTAAAGGTGCCCATACACTTACACGATTTCCCGCCGCTAGACAGCAGATGCGATCACTGTGGGATTTAGAGATGATCTGCAAAGAGGAGTGGACCAACATTCCTCCTAAAATGTGTGCAAACTTGGTCATCAATTACAAGAAACGTTTGACCTCTGTGCTTGCAAACAAGGGTTTTTCCACTAAGTATTAAGTATTTTATTGTTAGAGGGTTCAAAAACTTATTTCACTCAATGAAATGCAAATCAGTTGCTATCTTTTATTTAACCCATTCAGGTTCCGTCGTTTTCACGTGAGAAATGTTCACTTCCCATTCATTAGCCTATAACTTTATCACTACTTATCACAATGCACTGATCTATATCTTGTTTTTTCCGCCACCAATTAGGCTTTCTTTGGGGGGTACATTTTGCTAAGAGCCACTTTACTGTAAATGCATTTTAACAGGAAGAATAAGAAAAAAATGGAAAAATTCATTATTTCTCAGTTTTCAGCCATTATAGTTTTAAAATAATACATGCCTCCATAATTAAAACTCACGTATTGTATATGCCCATATGTCCCGGTTATTACACCATTAAAATTATGTCCCTATCACAATGTATGGCGACAATATTTTATTTGGACATAAAGGTGCATTTTTTCCATTTTGCATCTATCACTATTTACAAGTTTAAAATAAAAAAAATATAGAAATATTTCATCTTTACATTGATATTTAAAAAGTTTAGACCCTTAGGTAAATATTTACATGTTTTTTTTTTTTATTGTAATGGTTTTTTTTTTTTATACTAAAAATTTTATTAGGGTACTTTTGGGAGGGTGGGAGGTAAACAATAGATATATAATGTAAATGTGTGTTAATTCTGTTTTTTTTTTTTTCAGGTGTAGTATTACTTTTTGGCCACAAGATGGCGGCCATGAGTTTGTTTACATGACGTCACTCTAAGCGTAGCACGCGCTTAGAGTGACTCATCGCAGAGGGAACGGCCAGAAAAGGTGCAGCTTCCGAGAGAAGCTGTCGCTTTTTCAGCGGGGGAGAGGAATCAATGATCGGGCTCCGTAGCCCGATACATTGATTCCTTGGCTACCGAATCCACGGCCGGGAGTGCGCGTGCACGCGCACGATCGGCCGCGGGGGCGCGCGGTAGCGCGCATCGTTCCTGGACGTAGAAACTACGTCCAGGAACCAAAATAGGTTAAGGTTATTTTTTCGATTTTCCTTTTGATGTGCTATCTGCCACTGTTAAAATAAACCTACCATTGAAATGATACTGTTCTGAGACTTTTCATTTGTTTGTCATTGGACAAACTTACCAAATCAGTGAGGGGTCAAATAATTATTTCCTCCACTGTATATTCTTTTTTTTAACAGAGTCCTTTGGCTAATCCAGTTGGCTAAAACTAAATCACATTTTGGCCAATAGGATTGTAAGCTGGCCAACCATGGTAAGGTAGACTCTATTAGGGCGGGTAAGGGAATGGGAGTGAGAGAGGAATAGGGGATGGCGTTTTTTGGAGAGGGAAGAGGGGGAAAGGTGGTCTTAAGGGGTATCACTCTTACACCTTCAAGTGCAAAGTCGGGGAACACAACGACCACCTGATAAATAATTGGGATCCAGCTGGTCCCCCTTAGGCCTGGTTCAACACTGGGATCGCAAAAGGCAAATCGCAATCGCCTATGGAGTGTGATTGCATTTCTACCAAGCAATTGTGGCTCCATGTTGCAGTGATTGCGTTTTTCGGTCTCATTCTAGAGAATGAGAATGGCGTTCTAACTGCCAGCAAAATGTTGCACGCAGTGCACTTTTGCGATATACGCACATCACAGGCACTGCAAGGATTTACCGCAGTGCTTTGCTGAATACCGGCTATCAGCAAATAGCAGAAACACTACCCACCAAAGCACCCCAAGTGTGAACTGACCCTTAAGAGAACTTGATTGGTGATTACAAATTGTTGCAACCTGCAGAGTAGAACTCAGGGGCATATTTAAAATGATTTCAGTAGACCCCCAAATTGTACCTATGGCCTCCTCCTCCCCATAGCCATACCAATCCTCACCAAAAAGGGACAAGGCAAAGAAACTCAAACAAAACAAAAAAAGATGCAGGCCAACAATTGTAATTCTGGAAAATACCAATTGCACTAGCAAAAACCCGGCAATGCAATTTACATGTTCATCGCCGTGCTGTTGCTATTGGCAAAATGTGAACGAATCAATTTTTAAATCGAAACGTGCTTAATAAAAAAGGGCCCCGATTAGTTATTCTCCATCTAAGATAGTTTATTATATTCTTTGCTTTTAACAGAGTCCTTTGGCTAATCCAGTTGGCTAAAACTAAATCACATTTTGGCCAATAGGATTGTAAGCCGGCCCACCATGGTAAGGTAGACTATTAGGGCGGGTTAGGGGATGGGAGTGAGAGAGGAATAGGGGATGGCGTTTTGGAGAGGGAAGAGGGGGATAGGTGGTCTTAAGGGGTACCACTCTTCAGTGGTGCTCAAATACCCCTTTTCAAAATTCGAGTTAGGTCGAATTCGAATAGTAAATTATTCGAGGTCAGTCGAATATTCGAGTCGAATAATTTTTACTATTCGATTCGACCTCGGAATTCGAGCTCAATATTCGAGTCGGTATTCGAGCTCATTATTCGAGCTGGCTATTCGAAATTGCCCTTAAATAGCTTCCAACACTTGTTTTGAGGGTGAATGATGCAAGAAACCTTTTTTTTTCCAAGTAACAACAGCAAGTGATTATGTGGGGATGTTCCTTTAAAAAAAAAAAGTTGAAAAGAGAAGTTGTGTCCAGAAATTTGTTCAGTACTGTATATACTTCTTCTTCTTCTTCTTCTTCTATATCTTCTGCTTCTATATCTTCTTCTTCTATATCTTCTTCTATATCTTCTTCTTCTTCTTCATCTTCTTCATCATCATCATCTTCTTCTTCTTCATCTTCTTTTTCTTCATCTTCTTTTTCTTCATCTTCTTTTTCTTCATCTTCTTCTTCTTCATCTTCTTCATCTTCTTCTTCATCTTCTTCATCTTCTTCATCTTCTTCTTCTTCATCATCTTCTTCTTCTTCTTCTTCTTCATCTTCTTCTTCTTCATCATCGTCTTCTTCTTCATCATCGTCTTCTTCTTCTTCTTCTTCTTCTTCATCTTCTTCATCTTCATCTTCATCTTCTTCATCTTCTTCATCTTCTTCATCTTCTTCTTCATCTTCTTCATCTTCTTCTTCATCTTCTTCATCTTCTTCATCTTCTTCTTCTTCATCTTCTTCTTCTTCTTCTTCTTCTTCTTCATCTTCTTCATCTTCTTCATCTTCTTCATCTTCTTCATCTTCTTCTTCTTCATCATCTTCATCTTCTTCTTCTTCTTCATCTTCTTCATCTTCTTCATCTTCATCTTCTTCATCTTCTTCTTCATCTTCTTCATCTTCTTCTTCTTCATCTTCTTCATCTTCTTCTTCTTCATCTTCTTCATCTTCTTCTATATCGTCTTCTTCTTCACTTATTTCTCTTTTCAATTTTTTTTTTAAAGAAATGCAGCTATTTTTGAGCGTAACAAATAGCTGGTGGCGCACGCATGTTGGAAGCGCCATTGTATGTGCTCCCTGGCAGTGGAAACACACAGACAGCAGGAGGTAAATTCAGCAGCAGGAGGAGGAGGATGAGTGTGTGGCAGCAGGCAGTCAATGAGGCAGGCAGCGTGACATAATAGCCCTGGTACCTAGCGGTGATACCAGGGCTGTAAATAAACACAGCAGGCAGGAGGTCCCAGACAGCGGTCGTGCAGCCCACATTGTGTCCAATACACAACTGGGACAACACAGTTTTCAACCCGGGCACCTCAGAAAAATTAAACCTTTTTTTTTTGGGGGGGTTTTTTTTGTTTTGTTTTTACAACAAATTACACAGATATAGCTATTTTTTGACGTAATAGCTGGTGGCAGAGTGGCAGCAGAAGGTAAATCTGTGTACCCTGGCAGTGGGAAACACAGACAGACAGCAGCAGCAGCAGGAGGAATGGAGGAGTAATTATGTGTGCAGCTATTGTTTGACGTAATAGCTGGTGGCAGAGTGGCAGCAGAAGGTAAATCTGTGTACCCTGGCAGTGGGAAACACAGACAGACAGCAGCAGCAGCAGGAGGAATGGAGGAGTAATGTGAGCAGCTATTGTTTGACGTAATAGCTGGTGGCAGAGTGGCAGCAGAAGCTAATTCTGTGTACCCTGGCAGTGGGAAACACAGACAGACAGCAGCATCAGCAGGAGGAATGGAGGAGTAGTGTGAGTGTGGCAGCAGGTAGGCAGCGTGACATAATAGCCCTGGTACCTAGCGGTGATACCAGGCCGTAAATGAACACAACAGGAGGTCCCAGACAGCGGTCGTGCAGCCCACATCTAGTCCAATACACAACTGGGACAACACAGTTTTCAACCCGGGCACCTCAGAAAAATTAAACCTTTTTTTTTTTTTTGGTTTTTTTGGTTTTGTTTTTACAACCAATTACACAGATATAGCTATTTTTTGACGTAATAGCTGGTGGCAGAGTGGCAGCAGAAGGTAAATCTGTGTACCCTGGCAGTGGGAAACACAGACAGACAGACAGCAGCAGCAGCAGGAGGAATGGAGGAGTAATTATGTGTGCAGCTATTGTTTGACGTAATAGCTGGTGGCAGACTGGCAGCAGAAGGTAATTCTGTGTACCCTGGCAGTGGGAAACACAGACAGACAGCAGCAGCAGGAGGAATGGAGGAGTAGTGTGAGTGTGGCAGCAGGCAGGCAGCGTGACATAATAGCCCTGGTACCTAGCGGTGATACCAGGCCGTAAATGAACACAACAGGAGGTCCCAGACAGCGGTCGTGCAGCCCACATCGTGTCCAATACACAACTGGGACAACACAGTTTTCAACCCGGGCACCTCAGAAAAATTAAACCTTTTTTTTTTTTTTAATGGTTTTTTGGTTTTGTTTGTAAAACAAATTACACAGATATATAGCTATTGTTTGACGTAATAGCTGGTGGCAGAGTGGCAGCAGAAGGTAAATCTGTGTACCCTGGCAGTGGGAAACACAGACAGACAGACAGCAGCAGCAGCAGGAGGAATGGAGGAGTAATTATGTGTGCAGCTATTGTTTGACGTAATAGCTGGTGGCAGACTGGCAGCAGAAGGTAATTCTGTGTACCCTGGCAGTGGGAAACACAGACAGACAGCAGCAGCAGGAGGAATGGAGGAGTAGTGTGAGTGTGGCAGCAGGCAGGCAGCGTGACATAATAGCCCTGGTACCTAGCGGTGATATCAGGCCGTAAATGAACACAACAGGAGGTCCCAGACAGCGGTCGTGCAGCCCACATCGTGTCCAATACACAACTGGGACAACACAGTTTTCAACCCGGGCACCTCAGAAAAATTAAACCTTTTTTTTTTTTTAATGGTTTTTTGGTTTTGTTTGTAAAACAAATTACACAGATATATAGCTATTGTTTGACGTAATAGCTGGTGGCAGAGTGGCAGCAGAAGGTAAATCTGTGTACCCTGGCAGTGGGAAACACAGACAGACAGCAGAAGGGCAGTACACAGCAGCCCACTGTAGGTGTAAAATGTGTGGCTGCAGGCGACGTAATAGTCAAAGTGAACCAGGCTGGCTTAGTGAGCAGGAGCCAGGAGGTGGTAAAGGGTGGTAAGGCACATTAACGATGGTTCTTAGCCAGTTCATGTCCCCCTCTCGCCGACAACAGGGGCCAGGAACTCGCCTTCCACCCACGCCTGGTTCATCTTAAGAAACGTCAGTCTGTCCACAGACTTGTGAGACAGACGTGAGCGTTTCTCGGTGACCACACCACCAGCTGCACTGAAGCAGCGCTCGGACAGCACGCTGGAAGGGGGGCAGGACAGCACTTCCAGGGCGTACTGCGCCAGCTCGCTCCAGATCTCCAGGCGCTTGACCCAATACTCCATGGGATCAACAGGGGCATCGCTGTCAAGCCCGCTGTAGGACCCCATGTAGTCAGCCACCATGTGGGTCAGGCGCTGGCTGTGACCGGTGGAGGATGCTGCTGCATGCACCTCCTCTCTAGTCACTGCTGCCGGAGCCTCTACAGTCCTGTAGAGCTCATGGCTGAGAGACAGCAGGTCTGTGGGGCGCTTGCTGCTGGATGCAGGCACCTGCTGCTGCCTCTGTGCTGGCTGCTGGACAGTGGGGGTGGAAGGCTGGGGGAAGGCTTCCTCCAAGCGCTCAACAAGGGCCTGCTGCAAGCTCCTTATTTGTTGCGCTGGGTCTCCTCCTGCAGGCGGCAGGAACTGGCTCAACTTCCCCTTGAGGCGTGGGTCCAACATCATGCTGATCCAGATGTCCTCCCTCTGCTTCATCTGGATCACCCTGGGGTCTCTGCGCAGGCACGTCAGCATGTGCGCTGCCATTGGGAAGAGGCGGGCCACGTCTGCTGGCACATCGACGGCAGTGCTGCTGTCCTCATCCTCCTCCTCTGCCTCGTCAGCCTCATCCTCTCTCCACCCCCGCACCAACTCAGCTGCACTGTGCTGCTCCCCCTCATCACCAGCAAGGTCAGGGACCTCCACCAAGTCCTCCTCCTCCTCCCCCTCAGAGGTGGACTGTGCAGCTGCTTGCCGCTCCTGCTGGTCCAAGGCTGCCGCTCCCTGTTCCAGCAAAGCATCGAGGGCCCTGTTCAGCAGACAAACCAGGGGCACCCACTCGCAGACCATAGCATGGTCCCTGCTCACCATGTTAGTGGCCTGCAGAAAGGGAGCCAGCACTAAGCACACCTGCTGCATGTGCCTCCAGTCATCATCGGGGACGATGGACGGGATGTTGCTGGTCTTGTCCCTTCTCTGAGCGGCGGAAACAGTGGCCAGGGCAAGGTACTGGTTGACAGCGTGCTTCTGTTCAACCAGACGCTCCAACATCGCCAGGGTGGAGTTCCAGCGAGTCGGAACGTCAAGGATCAGCCGATGGCGTGGCAGATCCAGCTCCTTTTGCACGTCTTCCAGGCTCGCACAGGCTGCAGCCGAGCGCCGGAAGTGACGCACAACGTTCCTTGCCGTTTCCAGCAGTTCGCCCATCCCCTGGTAGGTGCGCAAGAACTTCTGCACCACCAGGATCAGCACGTGGGCAAGACAGGGGATGTGGGTCAGGTTTCCCCTGTCTATTGCGGCAACCAGATTGGCCCCATTGTCGGCCACCACCTCTCCGACTCTGAGGCCTCTGGGGGTCAGCCAAATCCTCTCCTGCTCCTGGAGTTTGGCCAACACATGGGTTGCCGTCAGCTTGGTCTTCCCAAGGCTGACCAAGTGCAGCAGCGCTTGGCAGTGGCGGGCCTTCACGCTGCTGCTGAGGCGGGGGGTTTGGCCAGGTGTGCCGGAGGATGGCAGAGGATCGGAGGAACCTGCTGCAGTTCCCCTGACCCTGCGGGGTGGCACCACCCACTGTGTTGCTGCTGCTGCTGTGCCCGCTGCTGCTCTCCGATCCTCACCCCCTTCCACCAAGCTGACCCAGTGGACAGTGAAGGACAGGTAGCGGCCTGTCCCGAAGCGGCTGCTCCAGGAGTCCATGGTGACGTGGACCCTTTCACCAACCGCGTGCTCCAGCCCTCGCTCCACATTGGCCATCACAAAGCGGTGCAGTGCAGGAATGGCCTTGCGGGAGAAAAAGTGTCTGCTGGGGAGCTGCCAGTCTGGGGCTGCGCAAGCAAGCAGCGCACGAATGTCGCTCCCCTCCTGCACGAGCGTGTACGGCAGGAGTTGGGAGCACATGGCCCGTGCCAGCAAGCCGTTCAGCTGCCGCACGCGACGGCTGCTGGGAGGCAGAGCCCTAACCACCCCCTGGAAAGACTCACTCAAAAGGCTCTGGCGTGGCCTTTTGCTGGCACGGGAATCAGCAGACACAGCGGAGGAGGCCACTGAGGACTGGCTGCCAGAACAGGCCTCAGTGTCGGCGGCAGGAGTTGCAGAGGGGGGAGGAGCAGTGCGTTTCCGCACTCCTGCTGGTGCTGCTGGAGGAGCAGGAGGGCGGGTGGCTGCTGTTGCTGCTGCTGCTGAAGGCTGTGCAGTGATGGGTGTGGTGCCACTGCCAGCACCAGATGCCTTCAGCCTCTGGAACCCCTCATGCTGGTGGAAATGTTTCGCAGCAAGGTGGTTGATGAGCGAGCTGGTGCTGAACTTTAAGGGGTCTGCACCTCTGCTCAACTTCCAAGTGGCGTACTTGCTGTACACAGTGGGCATGGTGAAATATCGCCAGATTGGTGACAGAAACATCCCCCTACAGCATGGAAGCGCTGCTGCCTGTCTCCCTGTGGTGGTTGGGGAGGGGGGCTTGGGAGGCTTGGGTGCGGCTGGTGGTGGTACTGGCAGATGCTGCTGCTGCTGCTGCTGCTGCTGAGCCTGAGACACCAGCAGGCTGTGGGACCTGCCTACTGCTGCCAATGCTTGCAATGATGCGCCTCCTTGCAAGGCCCACAAGAGCATCCTCCTCCTCCTCCTCAGAGCTGCTGAGGACGACATCCCCTGGAGGTGGTGGCACCCAGTCTCTGTCTGTCACCGGGTCATCATCATCCTCCCCCTCCTGAAACATGTCCTGCTGGGATGATGACCCCCCAAACTCCTCTCCTGATGCATGGATGGGCTGCTTGACTGTCGCCACAGTCTTGCTGTCCAATCCCTCATCCCCCAAAGTGCCCATCAGCATCTCCTCCTCAAAATCGCCAACAACAGCAGACAATACCCTGATGGTGCCTGGGGTAAAAATACTGCTGAGTGACAGGTCGCCAACTTGTGACGGTGAACTGGCCTCCTCCCCAGACCCTGCTGGGCGGCTGCTGCGAACAGGGGTGGTGGTGGTGGTGAGGGTGGAGGCCTCGGATGCAGAGCTGATGGCGGGCTGCTCATCCTCCGTCATGAGTTGCACCAAAGTGTCTGCATGCTTTTCCTCAATGGGACGTTTCCGACCCAGCTGGAGGAAAATCGGAGCAGGTGCTACACGCTGCTGCTGCTGTGTCTCTGCAGCGTGAGTTGCAGATGCTCCTGCTGGGCGGCGCCCAAGGCGTCCACGGCCAGTGGCTATGGGAGGAATGTTAGCCACTGACGCTGCTGCTGCTGCTGCGGAACTGTGCATGGTGGCGCGGCCGCGGCCTGCCACAATGCTGCTCCCTCTCCTCCTGATTCCCTTGCTGCCCTTCCCCTTGCCCAAACCGCGCTGGCTGCCACTTCCAGACATCTTCGATGTTTTGGGCGTATAGACAAAAGTTTTTTAAAAGGGCGGGTGAAAAGTGGGGTACTTTAATGGAGTGGGTTGGTGGGTGAGGTGACTGAGTGAGTGTCCCTAGTACAGTAAGTAAGTAGTAACAGTCAGGAAGTACAACTAGCAGTTACAATAATCAGTAGTAATCACAAGTAAATTTAGTGTGTGTACACTACAGACAGTGAGTGCACGCACGCGCAAACACGCGCAGGAGCTAGCCTATGAACAGTGGCTGAGTGAGTGTCCCTAGTACAGTAAGTAAGTAAGTAGTAACAGTCAGTAAGTACAACTAACTAATTACAATAATCAATCAGTTATCAGAAGGAAATAGAGTGTGTGTAGTGTGTACACAGACAGTGAGTGCACACACGCAGGAGCTAGTAGCCTATGAACAGTGACTGAGTGTCCTAGACTCCTAGTACAGTAAGAGTAAGTAGTAACAGTAAGTACAACTAACTAATTACAATAATCAATCAGTTATCAGAAGGAAATAGAGTGTGTGTAGTGTGTACACAGACAGTGAGTGCACACACGCAGGAGCTAGTAGCCTATGAACAGTGACTGAGTGTCCTAGACTCCTAGTACAGTAAGTAGTAACAGTAAGTACAACTAACTAATTACAATAATCAATTACAATAATCAATCAGTTATCAGAAGGAAATAGAGTGTGTGTAGTGTGTACACAGAAAGTGAGTGCACACACACGCAGGAGCTAGTAGCCTATGAACAGTGACTGAGTGTCCTAGACTCCTAGTACAGTAAGAGTAAGTAGTAACAGTAAGTACAAACAACTAACTAATTACAATAATCAATCAGTTATCAGAAGGAAATAGAGTGTGTGTAGTGTGTGTACACAGACAGTGAGTGCACACACGCAGGAGCTAGTAGACTATGAACAGTGACTGAGTGTCCTAGACTCCTAGTACAGTAAGAGTAAGTAGTAACAGTAAGTACAACTAACTAATTACAATAAGCAATCAGTTATCAGAAGGAAATAGAGTGTGTGTAGTGTGTATACACAGACAGTGAGTGCACACACGCAGGAGCTAGTAGCCTATGAACAGTGACTGAGTGTCCTAGACTCCTAGTACAGTAAGTAGTAACAGTAAGTACAACTAACTAATTACAATAATCAATTACAATAATCAATCAGTTATCAGAAGGAAATAGAGTGTGTGTAGTGTGTACACAGAAAGTGAGTGCACACACGCAGGAGCTAGTAGCCTATGAACAGTGACTGAGTGTCCTAGACTCCTAGTACAGTAAGAGTAAGTAGTAACAGTAAGTACAAACAACTAACTAATTACAATAATCAATCAGTTATCAGAAGGAAATAGAGTGTGTGTAGTGTGTGTACACAGACAGTGAGTGCACACACGCAGGAGCTAGTAGCCTATGAACAGTGACTGAGTGTCCTAGACTCCTAGTACAGTAAGAGTAAGTAGTAACAGTAAGTACAAACAACTAACTAATTACAATAATCAATCAGTTATCAGAAGGAAATAGAGTGTGTGTAGTGTGTACACAGACAGTGAGTGCACACACGCAGGAGCTAGTAGCCTATGAACAGTGACTGAGTGTCCTAGACTCCTAGTACAGTAAGAGTAAGTAGTAACAGTAAGTACAACTAACTAATTACAATAATCAATCAGTTATCAGAAGGAAATAGAGTGTGTGTAGTGTGTACACAGACAGTGAGTGCACACACGCAGGAGCTAGTAGCCTATGAACAGTGACTGAGTGTCCTAGACTCCTAGTACAATAAGTAGTAACAGTAAGTACAACTAACTAATTACAATAATCAATTACAATAATCAATCAGTTATCAGAAGGAAATAGTGTGTGTAGTGTGTACACAGAAAGTGAGTGCACACACGCAGGAGCTAGTAGCCTATGAACAGTGACTGAGTGTCCTAGACTCCTAGTACAGTAAGAGTAAGTAGTAACAGTAAGTACAAACAACTAACTAATTACAATAATCAATCAGTTATCAGAAGGAAATAGAGTGTGTGTAGTGTGTGTACACAGACAGTGAGTGCACACACGCAGGAGCTAGTAGACTATGAACAGTGACTGAGTGTCCTAGACTCCTAGTACAGTAAGAGTAAGTAGTAACAGTAAGTACAACTAACTAATTACAATAAGCAATCAGTTATCAGAAGGAAATAGAGTGTGTGTAGTGTGTGTACACAGACAGTGAGTGCACACACGCAGGAGCTAGTAGCCTATGAACAGTGACTGAGTGTCCTAGACTCCTAGTACAGTAAGAGTAAGTAGTAACAGTAAGTACAAACAACTAACTAATTACAATAATCAATCAGTTATCAGAAGGAAATAGAGTGTGTGTAGTGTGTACACAGACAGTGAGTGCACACACGCAGGAGCTAGTAGCCTATGAACAGTGACTGAGTGTCCTAGACTCCTAGTACAGTAAGTAGTAACAGTAAGTACAACTAACTAATTACAATAATCAATCAGTTATCAGAAGGAAATAGAGTGTGTGTAGTGTGTACACAGACAGTGAGTGCACACACGCAGGAGCTAGTAGCCTATGAACAGTGACTGAGTGTCCTAGACTCCTAGTACAGTAAGTAGTAACAGTAAGTACAACTAACTAATTACAATAATCAATTACAATAATCAATCAGTTATCAGAAGGAAATAGAGTGTGTGTAGTGTGTACACAGAAAGTGAGTGCACACACGCAGGAGCAGCTAGTAGCCTATGAACAGTGACAGTGAGTGTCCTAGTACAGTTACAGTATATAACTACAATACTAATACAATCAGTAGTAAAGGACAGCAGAAATACTGGTATAGAATAGAGAGAAATAAACAGAGGACAGGAGGACAGCTGCCCACACAGGCAAGGCCCTGAGGCCTAAAGCTGTAAGCCTGCAGCAGCTGGCCTGTCTCTATGTAACACAAAAGCTACTAACTAAAATACAATGTCTAACTAACTAACAACAATATAGGTGTGTATAGGAGGTGTATGTGAGCAAAAACGCTAGGTAAATGACCACAATAGAGCTCTTGCTAAGCCAAAGCACAAAGGAGCAACTCTCTCTCTGTACAAGTCTCAGGCAAGCACGGAGAAACGGAACATGGCGGCCGCTATTTATAGGGTAGGGGCTGGCCAGGGTCCCCCTCTGTGATTGGCTGCCGTCAGAGGGCCTAGGAGCCCTCTGATTGGCTCTAAGGACATCAATCTGGGCTATGACGCTATTCGAGCTCGGTACCGAGCTCGAATAGCGCCGTTTTGCTCGAATAGCTCGAATAGTGAATGGGCTATTCGAGTGTACTCGAATAGCCCATTCGAATAGCTACAGCTATTCGGAGCTCGAATACCGAGCTCGAATAGCTGGAAAAGAGCTCGAATATTCGAGCTATTTGAATATTCGAGCTCTGCTGAGCACCACTGCCACTCTTACACCCTCAAGTGCAAAGTCGGGGAACACAATGACCACCTGATAAATAATTGGGATCCAGCTGGTCCCCCTTAGGCCTGGTTCAACACTGGGATCGCAAAAGGCAAATCGCAATCACCTATGGAGTGTGATTGCATTTCTATCAAGCAATTGTGGCTCCATGTTGCAGTGATTGCATTTTATGGTCTCATTCCAGAGAATGAGAATGGCGTTCTAACTGCCAGCAAAATGTTGCACGCAGTGCACTTTTGTGATATACGCACATCACAGGCACTGCAAGGATTTACCGCAGTGCTTTGCTGAATACTGGCTATCAGCAAAGAGCAGAAACACTACCCACCAAAGCACCCCAAGTGTGAACTGGCCCTTAAGAGAACTTGATTGGTGATTACAAATTGTTGCAACCTGCAGAGTAGAACTCAGGGGCGTATTTAAAAATGATTTAAATAGATCCCCAAATTCTACGTATAGCCTCCTCCTCCCCATAGCCATACCAATCCTCACCAAAAAGGTACAAGGCATAGAAACGCAAACAAAACAAAAAAAGATGCAGGCCAACAATTGTAATTCTGGAAAATACCAATTGCACTAGCAAAAACCCAGCAATGCAATTTACATGTTCATCGCCGTGCTGTTGCTATTGGCAAAATGTGAACGATACAATTTTTAAATCGAAACATGCTTAATAAAGAAAGGCCCTAATTAGTTAATCTCCATCTAAGATAGTTTATTATATTCTTTTTTTTAACAGAGTCCTTTGGCTAATCCAGTTGGCTGAAAACTAAATCACATTTTGGCCAATAGGATTGTAAGCCGGCCCACCATGGTAAGGTAGACTCTATTAGGGTGGGTTAGGGGATGGGAGTGAGAGAGGAATAGGGGATGGCGTTTTGAAGAGGGAAGAGGGGGATAGGTGTTCTTAAGGGGTACCACTCTTGCACCCTCAAGTGCAAAGTCGGGGAACACAACGACCACCTGATAAATAATTGGGATCCAGCTGGTCCCCCTTAGGCCTGGTTCAACACTGGGATCGCAAAAGGCAAATCGCAATCGCCTATGGAGCGTGATTGCATTTCTACCAAGCAATTGTGGCTCCATGTTGCAGTGATTGCGTTTTTCGGTCTCATTCCAGAGAATGAGAATGGCGTTCTATCTGCCAGCAAAATGTTGCAGGCAGTGCACTTTTGCGATATACGCACATCACAGGCACTGTAAGGATTTACCGCAGTGCTTTGCTGAATACCGGCTATCAGCAAAGAGCAGAAACACTACCCACCAAAGCACCCTAAGTGTGAACTGCCCCTTAAGAGATCTTGATTGGTGATTACAAATTGTTGCAACCTGCAGAGTAGAACTCAGGGACGTATTTAAAAATATTTAAATAGTCCCCCAAATTGTACCTATGGCCTCCTCCTCCCCATAGCCATACCAACCCTCAACAAAAAGGGACAAGGCATAGAAACGCAAACAAAGCAAAAAAAGATGCAGGCCAACAATTGTAATTCTGGAAAATACCAATTGCACTAGCAAAACCCCGGCAATGCAATTTACATGTTCATCGCCGTGCTGTTGCTATTGGCAAAATGTGAACGATACAATTTTTAAATCGAAACATGCTTAATAAAGAAAGGCCCTAATTAGTTAATCTCCATCTAAGATAGTTTATTATATACTTTTTTTTTAACAGAGTCCTTTGGCTAATCCAGTTGGCTAAAACTAAATCACATTTTGGCCAATAGGATTGTAAGCCGGCCCACCATGGTAAGGTAGACTCTATTAGGGTGGGTTAGGGGATGGGAGTGAGAGAGGAATAGGGGATGGTGTTTTGGAGAGGGAAGAGGGGGATAGGTGGTCTTAAGGGGTACCACTCTTACACCCTCAAGTGCAAAGTCGGGGAACACAACGACCACCTGATAAATAATTGGGATTCAGCTGGTCCCCCTTAGGCCTGGTTCAACACTGGGATCACAAAAGGCAAATCGCAATCGCCTATGGAGTGTGATTGCATTTCTACCAAGCAATTGTGGCTCCATGTTGCAGTGATTGCGTTTTTCGGTCTCATTCCAGAGAAGGAGAATGGCGTTCTAACTGCCAACAAAATGTTGCACGCAGTGCACTTTTGCGATATACGCACATCACAGGCACTGCAAGGATTTACTGCAGTGCTTTGCTGAATACCGGCTATCAGCAAAAAGCAGAAACACTACCCACCAAAGCACCCCAAGTGTGAACTGGCCCTTAAGAGAACTTGATTAGTGATTACAAATTGTTGAAACCTGCAGAGTAGAACTCCGGGGCGTATTTAAAATGATTTAAATAGACCCCGAAATTGTACCTATGGCCTCCTCCTCCTCCCCATAGCCATACCAATTCTCACTAAAAGGTGCAAGGCATATAAACGCAAACAAAACAAAAAAAGATGCAGGCAAACAATTGTAATTCTGGAAAATACCAATTGCACTAGCAAAAAGCCGGCAATGCAATTTACATGTTCATCGCCGTGCTGTTGCTATTGGCAAAATGTGAACGATACAATTTTTAAATCGAAACGTGCTTAATAAAAAAGGGCCCTAATTAGTTAATCTCCATCTAAGATAGTTTATTATATTCTTTTTTTAACAGAGTCCTTTGGCTAATCCAGTTGGCTAAAACTAAATCACATTTTGGCCAATAGGATTGTAAGCCGGCCCACCATGGTGAGGTAGACTCTATTAGGGCGAGTTAGGGGATGGGAGTGAGAGAGGAATAGGGAATGGCGTTTTGAAGAGGGAAGAGGGGGATAGGTGGTCTTAAGAGGTACCAATCTTACACCCTCAAGTGCAAAGTCAGGGAACACAACGACTACCTGATAAATAATTGGGATCCAGCTGGTCCCCCTTAGGCCTGGTTCAACCCTGGGATCGCAAAAGGCAAATCACAATCGCCTATGGAGTGTGATTGCATTTCTACCAAGCAATTGTGGCTCCATGTTGCAGTGATTGCGTTTTTCGGTTTCATTCCAGAGAATGAGAATGGCGTTCTAACTGCCAGCAAAATGTTGCACGCAGTGCACTTTTGCGATATACGCACATCACAGGCACTGCAAGGATTTACCGCAGTGCTTTTCTGAATACCGGCTATCAGCAAAAAGCAGAAACACTACCCACCAAAGCACCCCAAGTGTGAACTGGCCCTTAAGAGAACTTGATTGGTGATTACAAATTGTTGAAACCTGCAGAGTAGAACTCAGGGGCGTATTTAAAATGATTTAAATAGACCCCCAAATTGTACCTATGGCCTCCTCCTCCCCATAGCCATACCAATCCTCACCAAAAAGGTACAAGGCATCGAAACGCAAACAAAACAAAAAAAGATGCAGGCCAACAATTGTAATTCTGGAAAATACCAATTGCACTAGCAAAAAGCCGGCAATGCAATTTACATGTTCATCGCCGTGCTGTTGCTATTGGCAAAATGTGAACGATACAATTTTTAAATCGAAACATGCTTAATAAAAAAGGGCACTAATTAGTTAATCTACATCTACGATAGTTTATTATATTCTTTTTTTAACAGAGTCCTTTGGCTAATCCAGTTGGCTAAAACTAAATCACATTTTGGCCAATAGGATTGTAAGCCGGCCCACCATGGTAAGGTAGACTCTATTAGGGCGAGTTAGGGGATGGGAGTGAGAGAGGAATAGGGGATGGCGTTTTGAAGAGGGAAGAGGGGGATAGGAGGTCTTAAGAGGTACCAATCTTAGACCCTGAAGTGCAAAGTCAGGGAACACAACGACCACCTGATAAATAATTGGGATCCAGCTGGTCCCCCTTAGGCCTGGTTCAACACTGGGATTGCAAAAGGCAAATCGCAATCGCCTATGGAGTGTGATTGCATTTCTACCAAGCAATTGTGGCTCCATGTTGCAGTGATTGCGTTTTTGGTCTCATTCCAGAGAATGAGAATGGCGTTCTAACTGCCAGCAAAATGTTGCACGCAGTGCACTTTTGCGATATACGCACATCACAGGCACTGCAAGGATTTACCGCAGTGCTTTGCTGAATACCGGCTATCAGCAAAGAGCAGAAACACTACTCACCAAAGCACCCCATGTGTGAACTGGCCCTTAAGAGAACTTGATTGGTGATTACAAATTGTTGAAACTTGCAGAGTAGAACTCAGGGGCGTATTTAAAATGATTTAAATAGACCCCCAAATTGTACCTATGGCCTCCTCCTCCCCATAGCCATACCAATCCTCACGAAAAAGGGACAAGGCATAGAAACGCAAACAAAACAAAAAAAGATGCAGGCCAACAATTGTAATTCTGGAAAATACCAATTGCACTAGCAAAAAGCCGGCAATGCAATTTACATGTTCATCGCCGTGCTGTTGCTATTGGCAAAATGTGAACGATACAATTTTTAAATCGAAACGTGCTCTAATTAGTTATTCTCCATCTAAGATAGTTTATTATATTCTTTTTTTTAACAGAGTCCTTTGGCTAATCCAGTTGGCTAAAACTAAATCACATTTTGGCCAATAGGATTGTAAGCCGGCCCACCATGGTAAGGTAGACTCTATTAGGGCGGGTTAGGGGATGGGAGTGAGAGAGGAATAGGGGATGGCGTTTTGAAGAGGGAAGAGGGGGATAGGTGGTCTTAAGAGATACCAATCTTACACCCTGAAGTGCAAAGTCAGGGAACACAACGACCACCTGATAAATAATTGGGATCCAGCTGGTCCCCCTTAGGCCTGGTTCAACACTGGGATTGCAAAAGGCAAATCGCAATCGCCTATGGAGTGTGATTGCATTTCTACCAAGCAATTGTGGCTCCATGTTGCAGTGATTGCGTTTTTCGGTCTCATTCCAGAGAATGAGAATGGCGTTCTGATTGCCAGCAAAATGTTGCACGCAGTGCACTTTTGCGATATACGCACATCACATGCACTGCAAGGATTTACCGCAGTGCTTTGCTGAATACCGGCTATCAGCAAAGAGCAGAAACACTATCCACCAAAGCACCCCAAGTGTGAACTGGCCCTTAAGAGAACTTAATTGGTGATTACAAATTGTTGAAACCTGCAGAGTAGAACTCAGGGGCGTATTTAAAATGATTTAAATAGACCCCCAAATTGTACCTATGGCCTCCTCCTCCCCATAGCCATACCAATCCTCACCAAAAAGGTACAAGGCATAGAACTAGAAAACAAAACAAAAAAAGATGCAGGTCAACAATTGTAATTCTGGAAAATACCAATTGCACTAGCAAAAACCCGACAATACAATTTACATGTTCATCACCGTGCTGTAGCTATTGGCAAAATGTGAACGATACAATTTTTAAATCGAAACATGCTTAATAAAAAAGGGCCCTAATTAGTTAATCTCCATCTAAGATAGTTTATTATATTCTTTTTTTAACAGAGTCCTTTGGCTAATCCAGTTGGCTAAAACTAAATCACATTTTGGCCAATAGGATTGTAAGCCGGCCCACCATGGTAAGGTAGACTCTATTAGGGTGGGTTAGGGGATGGGAGTGAGAGAGGAATAGGGGATGGCATTTTAGAGAGGGAAGAGGGGGATAGGTGGTCTTAAGGGGTACCACTCTTACACCCTCAAGTGCAAAGTCGGGGAACACAACGACCACCTGATAAATAATTGGGATCCAGCTGGTCCCCCTTAGGCCTGGTTCAACACTGGGATCGCAAAAGGCAAATCGCAATCACCTATGGAGTGTGATTGCATTTCTACCAAGCAATTGTGGCTCAATGTTGCAGTGATTGCGTTTTTCGGTTTCATTCCAGAGAATGAGAATGGCGTTCTAACTGCCAGCAAAATGTTGCACGCAGTGCACTTTTGCGATATACGCACATCACAGGCACTGCAAGGATTTACCGCAGTGCTTTGCTGAATACCGGCTATCAGCAAAAAGCAGAAACACTACCCACCAAAGCACCCCAAGTGTGAACTGGCCCTTAAGAGAACTTGATTGGTGATTACAAATTGCTGAAACCTGCAGAGTAGAACTCAGGGGCGTATTTAAAATGATTTAAATAGACCCCCAAATTGTACCTATGGCCTCCTCCTCCCCATAGCCATACCAATCCTCACCAAAAAGGTACAAGGCATAGAAACGCAAACAAAACAAAAAAAGATGCAGGCCAACAATTGTAATTCTGGACAATACCAATTGCACTAGCAAAAACCCGGCAATGCAATTTGCATGTTCATCACCGTGCTGTAGCTATTGGCAAAATGTGAACGATACAATTTTTAAATCGAAACATGCTTAATAAAAAAGGGCCCTAATTAGTTAATCTCCATCTAAGATAGTTTATTATATTCTTTTTTTAACAGAGTCCTTTGGCTAATCCAGTTGGCTAAAACTAAATCACATTTTGGCCAATAGGATTGTAAGCCGGCCCACCATGGTAAGGTAGACTCTATTAGGGTGGGTTAGGGGATGGGAGTGAGAGAGGAATAGGGGATGGCATTTTAGAGAGGGAAGAGGGGGATAGGTGGTCTTAAGGGGTACCACTCTTACACCCTCAAGTGCAAAGTCGGGGAACACAACGACCACCTGATAAATAATTGGGATCCAGCTGGTCCCCCTTAGGCCTGGTTCAACACTGGGATCGCAAAAGGCAAATCGCAATCACCTATGGAGTGTGATTGCATTTCTACCAAGCAATTGTGGCTCAATGTTGCAGTGATTGCGTTTTTCGGTTTCATTCCAGAGAATGAGAATGGCGTTCTAACTGCCAGCAAAATGTTGCACGCAGTGCACTTTTGCGATATACGCACATCACAGGCACTGCAAGGATTTACCGCAGTGCTTTGCTGAATACCGGCTATCAGCAAAAAGCAGAAACACTACCCACCAAAGCACCCCAAGTGTGAACTGGCCCTTAAGAGAACTTGATTGGTGATTACAAATTGCTGAAACCTGCAGAGTAGAACTCAGGGGCGTATTTAAAATGATTTAAATAGACCCCCAAATTGTACCTATGGCCTCCTCCTCCCCATAGCCATACCAATCCTCACCAAAAAGGTACAAGGCATAGAAACGCAAACAAAACAAAAAAAGATGCAGGCCAACAATTGTAATTCTGGACAATACCAATTGCACTAGCAAAAACCCGGCAATGCAATTTGCATGTTCATCGCCGTGCTGTTGCTATTGGCAAAATGTGAACGTTACAATTTTTAAATCAAAACGTGCTTAATAAAAAAGGGCCCTAATTAGTTAATCTCCATCTAAGATAGTTTATTATATTCTTTTTTTAACAGAGTCCTTTGGCTAATCCAGTTGGCTAAAACTAAATCACATTTTGGCCAATAGGATTGTAAGCCGGCCCACCATGGTAAGGTAGACTCTATTAGGGTGGGTTAGGGGATGGGAGTGAGAGAGGAATAGGGGATGGTGTTTTGGAGAGGGAAGAGGGGGATAGGTGGTCTTAAGGGGTACCACTCTTACACCCTCAAGTGCAAAGTCGGGGAACACAACGACCACCTGATAAATAATTGGGATCCAGCTGGTCCCCCTTAGGCCTGGTTCAACACTGGGATCGCAAAAGGCAAATCGCAATCGCCTATGGAGTGTGATTGCATTTCTACCAAGCAATTGTGGCTCCATGTTGCAGTGATTGCGTTTTTCGGTCTCATTCCAGAGAAGGAGAATGGCGTTCTAACTGCCAACAAAATGTTGCACGCAGTGCACTTTTGCGATATACGCACATCACAGGCACTGCATGGATTTACTGCAGTGCTTTGCTGAATACCGGCTATCAGCAAAAAGCAGAAACACTACCCACCAAAGCACCCCAAGTGTAAACTGGCCCTTAAGAGAACTTGATTAGTGATTACAAATTGTTGAAACCTGCAGAGTAGAACTCAGGGGCGTATTTAAAATGATTTAAATAGACCCCGAAATTGTACCTATGGCCTCCTCCTCCTCCCCATAGCCATACCAATCCTCACCAAAAGGTGCAAGGCATATAAACGCAAACAAAACAAAAAAAGATGCAGGCAAACAATTGTAATTCTGGAAAATACCAATTGCACTAGCAAAAAGCCGGCAATGCAATTTACATGTTCATCGCCGTGCTGTTGCTATTGGCAAAATGTGAACGATACAATTTTTAAATCGAAACGTGCTTAATAAAAAAGGGCCCTAATTAGTTAATCTCCATCTAAGATAGTTTATTATATTCTTTTTTTAACAGAGTCCTTTGGCTAATCCAGTTGGCTAAAACTAAATCACATTTTGGCCAATAGGATTGTAAGCCGGCCCACCATGGTGAGGTAGACTCTATTAGGGCGAGTTAGGGGATGGGAGTGAGAGAGGAATAGGGAATGGCGTTTTGAAGAGGGAAGAGGGGGATAGGTGGTCTTAAGAGGTACAAATCTTACACCCTCAAGTGCAAAGTCAGGGAACACAACGACCACCTGATAAATAATTGGGATCCAGCTGGTCCCCCTTAGGCCTGGTTCAACACTGGGATCGCAAAAGGCAAATCGCAATCGCCTATGGAGTGTGATTGCATTTCTACCAAGCAATTGTGGCTCCATGTTGCAGTGATTGCGTTTTTCGGTCTCATTCCAGAGAATGAGAATAGCGTTCTAACTGCCAGCAAAATGTTGCACGCAGTGCACTTTTGCGATATACGCACATCACAGGCACTGCAAGGATTTACCGCAGTGCTTTGCTGAATACCGGCTATCAGCAAAGAGCAGAAACACTACCCACCAAAGCACCCCAAGTGTGAACTGGCCCTTAAGAGAACTTGATTGGTGATTACAAATTGTTGAAACCTGCAGAGTAGAACTCAGGGGCGTATTTAAAATGATTTAAATAGACCCCCAAATTGTACCTATGGCCTCCTCCTCCCCATAGCCATACCAATCCTCACCAAAAAGGTACAAGGCATAGAACTAGAAAACAAAACAAAAAAAGATGCAGGTCAACAATTGTAATTCTGGAAAATACCAATTGCACTAGCAAAAACCCGACAATACAATTTACATGTTCATCACCGTGCTGTTGCTATTGGCAAAATGTGAACGATACAATTTTTAAATCGAAACATGCTTAATAAAAAGGGGCCCTAATTAGTTAATCTCCATCTAAGATAGTTTATTATATTCTTTTTTTAACAGAGTCCTTTGGCTAATCCAGTTGGCTAAAACTAAATCACATTTTGGCCAATAGGATTGTAAGCCGGCCCACCATGGTAAGGTAGACTCTATTAGGGTGGGTTAGGGGATGGGAGTGAGAGAGGAATAGGGGATGGCGTTTTAGAGAGGGAAGAGGGGGATAGGTGGTCTTAAGGGGTACCACTCTTACACCCTCAAGTGCAAAGTCGGGGAACACAACAACCACCTGATAAATAATTGGGATCCAGCTGGTCCCCCTTAGGCCTGGTTCAACACTGGGATCGCAAAAGGCAAATCGCAATCACCTATGGAGTGTGATTGCATTTCTACCAAGCAATTGTGGCTCAATGTTGCAGTGATTGCGTTTTTCGGTTTCATTCCAGAGAATGAGAATGGCGTTCTAACTGCCAGCAAAATGTTGCACGCAGTGCACTTTTGCGATATACGCACATCACAGGCACTGCAAGGATTTACCGCAGTGCTTTGCTGAATACCGGCTATCAGCAAAAAGCAAAAACACTACCCACCAAAGCACCCCAAGTGTGAACTGGCCCTTAAGAGAACTTGATTGGTGATTACAAATTGTTGAAACCTGCAGAGTAGAACTCAGGGGCGTATTTAAAATGATTTAAATAGACCCCCAAATTGTACCTATGGCCTCCTCCTCCCCATAGCCATACCAATCCTCACCAAAAAGGTACAAGGCATAGAAACGCAAACAAAACAAAAAAAGATGCAGGCCAACAATTGTAATTCTGGACAATACCAATTGCACTAGCAAAAACCCGGCAATGCAATTTGCATGTTCATCGCCGTGCTGTTGCTATTGGCAAAATGTGAACGTTACAATTTTTAAATCAAAACGTGCTTAATAAAAAAGGGCCCTAATTAGTTAATCTCCATCTAAGATAGTTTATTATATTCTTTTTTTAACAGAGTCCTTTGGCTAATCCAGTTGGCTAAAACTAAATCACATTTTGGCCAATAGGATTGTACGCCGGCCCACCATGGTAAGGTAGACTCTATTAGGGCGAGTTAGGGGATGGGAGTGAGAGAGGAATAGGGGATGGCGTTTTGAAGAGGGAAGAGGGGGATAGGAGGTCTTAAGAGGTACCAATCTTAGACCCTGAAGTGCAAAGTCAGGGAACACAACGACCACCTGATAAATAATTGGGATCCAGCTGGTCCCCCTTAGGCCTGGTTCAACACTGGGATTGCAAAAGGCAAATCGCAATCGCCTATGGAGTGTGATTGCATTTCTACCAAGCAATTGTGGCTCCATGTTGCAGTGATTGCGTTTTTGGTCTCATTCCAGAGAATGAGAATGGCGTTCTAACTGCCAGCAAAATGTTGCACGCAGTGCACTTTTGCGATATACGCACATCACAGGCACTGCAAGGATTTACCGCAGTGCTTTGCTGAATACCGCCTATCAGCAAAGAGCAGAAACACTACTCACCAAAGCACCCCATGTGTGAACTGGCCCTTAAGAGAACTTGATTGGTGATTACAAATTGTTGAAACTTGCAGAGTAGAACTCAGGGGCGTATTTAAAATGATTTAAATAGACCCCCAAATTGTACCTATGGCCTCCTCCTCCCCATAGCCATACCAATCCTCACGAAAAAGGGACAAGGCATAGAAACGCAAACAAAACAAAAAAAGATGCAGGCCAACAATTGTAATTCTGGAAAATACCAATTGCACTAGCAAAAAGCCGGCAATGCAATTTACATGTTCATCGCCGTGCTGTTGCTATTGGCAAAATGTGAACGATACAATTTTTAAATCGAAACGTGCTCTAATTAGTTATTCTCCATCTAAGATAGTTTATTATATTATTTTTTTTAACAGAGTCCTTTGGCTAATCCAGTTGGCTAAAACTAAATCACATTTTGGCCAATAGGATTGTAAGCCGGCCCACCATGGTAAGGTAGACTCTATTAGGGCGAGTTAGGGGATGGGAGTGAGAGAGGAATAGGGGATGGCGTTTTGAAGAGGGAAGAGGGGGATAGGTGGTCTTAAGAGATACCAATCTTACACCCTGAAGTGCAAAGTCAGGGAACACAACGACCACCTGATAAATAATTGGGATCCAGCTGGTCCCCCTTAGGCCTGGTTCAACACTGGGATTGCAAAAGGCAAATCGCAATCGCCTATGGAGTGTGATTGCATTTCTACCAAGCAATTGTGGCTCCATGTTGCAGTGATTGCGTTTTTCGGTCTCATTCCAGAGAATGAGAATGGCGTTCTGATTGCCAGCAAAATGTTGCACGCAGTGCACTTTTGCGATATACGCACATCACATGCACTGCAAGGATTTACCGCAGTGCTTTGCTGAATACCGGCTATCAGCAAAGAGCAGAAACACTATCCACCAAAGCACCCCAAGTGTGAACTGGCCCTTAAGAGAACTTAATTGGTGATTACAAATTGTTGAAACCTGCAGAGTAGAACTCAGGGGCGTATTTAAAATGATTTAAATAGACCCCCAAATTGTACCTATGGCCTCCTCCTCCCCATAGCCATACCAATCCTCACCAAAAAGGTACAAGGCATAGAACTAGAAAACAAAACAAAAAAAGATGCAGGTCAACAATTGTAATTCTGGAAAATACCAATTGCACTAGCAAAAACCCGACAATACAATTTACATGTTCATCACCGTGCTGTTGCTATTGGCAAAATGTGAACGATACAATTTTTAAATCGAAACATGCTTAATAAAAAAGGGCCCTAATTAGTTAATCTCCATCTAAGATAGTTTATTATATTCTTTTTTTAACAGAGTCCTTTGGCTAATCCAGTTGGCTAAAACTAAATCACATTTTGGCCAATAGGATTGTAAGCCGGCCCACCATGGTAAGGTAGACTCTATTAGGGTGGGTTAGGGGATGGGAGTGAGAGAGGAATAGGGGATGGCATTTTAGAGAGGGAAGAGGGGGATAGGTGGTCTTAAGGGGTACCACTCTTACACCCTCAAGTGCAAAGTCGGGGAACACAACGACCACCTGATAAATAATTGGGATCCAGCTGGTCCCCCTTAGGCCTGGTTCAACACTGGGATCGCAAAAGGCAAATCGCAATCACCTATGGAGTGTGATTGCATTTCTACCAAGCAATTGTGGCTCAATGTTGCAGTGATTGCGTTTTTCGGTTTCATTCCAGAGAATGAGAATGGCGTTCTAACTGCCAGCAAAATGTTGCACGCAGTGCACTTTTGCGATATACGCACATCACAGGCACTGCAAGGATTTACCGCAGTGCTTTGCTGAATACCGGCTATCAGCAAAAAGCAGAAACACTACCCACCAAAGCACCCCAAGTGTGAACTGGCCCTTAAGAGAACTTGATTGGTGATTACAAATTGCTGAAACCTGCAGAGTAGAACTCAGGGGCGTATTTAAAATGATTTAAATAGACCCCCAAATTGTACCTATGGCCTCCTCCTCCCCATAGCCATACCAATCCTCACCAAAAAGGTACAAGGCATAGAAACGCAAACAAAACAAAAAAAGATGCAGGCCAACAATTGTAATTCTGGACAATACCAATTGCACTAGCAAAAACCCGGCAATGCAATTTGCATGTTCATCGCCGTGCTGTTGCTATTGGCAAAATGTGAACGTTACAATTTTTAAATCAAAACGTGCTTAATAAAAAAGGGCCCTAATTAGTTAATCTCCATCTAAGATAGTTTATTATATTCTTTTTTTAACAGAGTCCTTTGGCTAATCCAGTTGGCTAAAACTAAATCACATTTTGGCCAATAGGATTGTAAGCCGGCCCACCATGGTAAGGTAGACTCTATTAGGGTGGGTTAGGGGATGGGAGTGAGAGAGGAATAGGGGATGGTGTTTTGGAGAGGGAAGAGGGGGATAGGTGGTCTTAAGGGGTACCACTCTTACACCCTCAAGTGCAAAGTCGGGGAACACAACGACCACCTGATAAATAATTGGGATCCAGCTGGTCCCCCTTAGGCCTGGTTCAACACTGGGATCGCAAAAGGCAAATCGCAATCGCCTATGGAGTGTGATTGCATTTCTACCAAGCAATTGTGGCTCCATGTTGCAGTGATTGCGTTTTTCGGTCTCATTCCAGAGAAGGAGAATGGCGTTCTAACTGCCAACAAAATGTTGCACGCAGTGCACTTTTGCGATATACGCACATCACAGGCACTGCATGGATTTACTGCAGTGCTTTGCTGAATACCGGCTATCAGCAAAAAGCAGAAACACTACCCACCAAAGCACCCCAAGTGTAAACTGGCCCTTAAGAGAACTTGATTAGTGATTACAAATTGTTGAAACCTGCAGAGTAGAACTCAGGGGCGTATTTAAAATGATTTAAATAGACCCCGAAATTGTACCTATGGCCTCCTCCTCCTCCCCATAGCCATACCAATCCTCACCAAAAGGTGCAAGGCATATAAACGCAAACAAAACAAAAAAAGATGCAGGCAAACAATTGTAATTCTGGAAAATACCAATTGCACTAGCAAAAAGCCGGCAATGCAATTTACATGTTCATCGCCGTGCTGTTGCTATTGGCAAAATGTGAACGATACAATTTTTAAATCGAAACGTGCTTAATAAAAAAGGGCCCTAATTAGTTAATCTCCATCTAAGATAGTTTATTATATTCTTTTTTTAACAGAGTCCTTTGGCTAATCCAGTTGGCTAAAACTAAATCACATTTTGGCCAATAGGATTGTAAGCCGGCCCACCATGGTGAGGTAGACTCTATTAGGGCGAGTTAGGGGATGGGAGTGAGAGAGGAATAGGGAATGGCGTTTTGAAGAGGGAAGAGGGGGATAGGTGGTCTTAAGAGGTACAAATCTTACACCCTCAAGTGCAAAGTCAGGGAACACAACGACCACCTGATAAATAATTGGGATCCAGCTGGTCCCCCTTAGGCCTGGTTCAACACTGGGATCGCAAAAGGCAAATCGCAATCGCCTATGGAGTGTGATTGCATTTCTACCAAGCAATTGTGGCTCCATGTTGCAGTGATTGCGTTTTTCGGTCTCATTCCAGAGAATGAGAATAGCGTTCTAACTGCCAGCAAAATGTTGCACGCAGTGCACTTTTGCGATATACGCACATCACAGGCACTGCAAGGATTTACCGCAGTGCTTTGCTGAATACCGGCTATCAGCAAAGAGCAGAAACACTACCCACCAAAGCACCCCAAGTGTGAACTGGCCCTTAAGAGAACTTGATTGGTGATTACAAATTGTTGAAACCTGCAGAGTAGAACTCAGGGGCGTATTTAAAATGATTTAAATAGACCCCCAAATTGTACCTATGGCCTCCTCCTCCCCATAGCCATACCAATCCTCACCAAAAAGGTACAAGGCATAGAACTAGAAAACAAAACAAAAAAAGATGCAGGTCAACAATTGTAATTCTGGAAAATACCAATTGCACTAGCAAAAACCCGACAATACAATTTACATGTTCATCACCGTGCTGTTGCTATTGGCAAAATGTGAACGATACAATTTTTAAATCGAAACATGCTTAATAAAAAAGGGCCCTAATTAGTTAATCTCCATCTAAGATAGTTTATTATATTCTTTTTTTAACAGAGTCCTTTGGCTAATCCAGTTGGCTAAAACTAAATCACATTTTGGCCAATAGGATTGTAAGCCGGCCCACCATGGTAAGGTAGACTCTATTAGGGTGGGTTAGGGGATGGGAGTGAGAGAGGAATAGGGGATGGCGTTTTAGAGAGGGAAGAGGGGGATAGGTGGTCTTAAGGGGTACCACTCTTACACCCTCAAGTGCAAAGTCGGGGAACACAACAACCACCTGATAAATAATTGGGATCCAGCTGGTCCCCCTTAGGCCTGGTTCAACACTGGGATCGCAAAAGGCAAATCGCAATCACCTATGGAGTGTGATTGCATTTCTACCAAGCAATTGTGGCTCAATGTTGCAGTGATTGCGTTTTTCGGTTTCATTCCAGAGAATGAGAATGGCGTTCTAACTGCCAGCAAAATGTTGCACGCAGTGCACTTTTGCGATATACGCACATCACAGGCACTGCAAGGATTTACCGCAGTGCTTTGCTGAATACCGGCTATCAGCAAAAAGCAAAAACACTACCCACCAAAGCACCCCAAGTGTGAACTGGCCCTTAAGAGAACTTGATTGGTGATTACAAATTGTTGAAACCTGCAGAGTAGAACTCAGGGGCGTATTTAAAATGATTTAAATAGACCCCCAAATTGTACCTATGGCCTCCTCCTCCCCATAGCCATACCAATCCTCACCAAAAAGGTACAAGGCATAGAAACGCAAACAAAACAAAAAAAGATGCAGGCCAACAATTGTAATTCTGGACAATACCAATTGCACTAGCAAAAATCCGGCAATGCAATTTGCATGTTCATCGCCGTGCTGTTGCTATTGGCAAAATGTGAACGTTACAATTTTTAAATCAAAACGTGCTTAATAAAAAAGGGCCCTAATTAGTTAATCTCCATCTAAGATAGTTTATTATATTCTTTTTTTAACAGAGTCCTTTGGCTAATCCAGTTGGCTAAAACTAAATCACATTTTGGCCAATAGGATTGTAAGCCGGCCCACCATGGTAAGGTAGACTCTATTAGGGTGGGTTAGGGGATGGGAGTGAGAGAGGAATAGGGGATGGTGTTTTGGAGAGGGAAGAGGGGGATAGGTGGTCTTAAGGGGTACCACTCTTACACCCTCAAGTGCAAAGTCGGGGAACACAACGACCACCTGATAAATAATTGGGATCCAGCTGGTCCCCCTTAGGCCTGGTTCAACACTGGGATCGCAAAAGGCAAATCGCAATCGCCTATGGAGTGTGATTGCATTTCTACCAAGCAATTGTGGCTCCATGTTGCAGTGATTGCGTTTTTCGGTCTCATTCCAGAGAAGGAGAATGGCGTTCTAACTGCCAACAAAATGTTGCACGCAGTGCACTTTTGCGATATACGCACATCACAGGCACTGCATGGATTTACTGCAGTGCTTTGCTGAATACCGGCTATCAGCAAAAAGCAGAAACACTACCCACCAAAGCACCCCAAGTGTAAACTGGCCCTTAAGAGAACTTGATTAGTGATTACAAATTGTTGAAACCTGCAGAGTAGAACTCAGGGGCGTATTTAAAATGATTTAAATAGACCCCGAAATTGTACCTATGGCCTCCTCCTCCTCCCCATAGCCATACCAATCCTCACCAAAAGGTGCAAGGCATATAAACGCAAACAAAACAAAAAAAGATGCAGGCAAACAATTGTAATTCTGGAAAATACCAATTGCACTAGCAAAAAGCCGGCAATGCAATTTACATGTTCATCGCCGTGCTGTTGCTATTGGCAAAATGTGAACGATACAATTTTTAAATCGAAACGTGCTTAATAAAAAAGGGCCCTAATTAGTTAATCTCCATCTAAGATAGTTTATTATATTCTTTTTTTAACAGAGTCCTTTGGCTAATCCAGTTGGCTAAAACTAAATCACATTTTGGCCAATAGGATTGTAAGCCGGCCCACCATGGTGAGGTAGACTCTATTAGGGCGAGTTAGGGGATGGGAGTGAGAGAGGAATAGGGAATGGCGTTTTGAAGAGGGAAGAGGGGGATAGGTGGTCTTAAGAGGTACAAATCTTACACCCTCAAGTGCAAAGTCAGGGAACACAACGACCACCTGATAAATAATTGGGATCCAGCTGGTCCCCCTTAGGCCTGGTTCAACACTGGGATCGCAAAAGGCAAATCGCAATCGCCTATGGAGTGTGATTGCATTTCTACCAAGCAATTGTGGCTCCATGTTGCAGTGATTGCGTTTTTCGGTCTCATTCCAGAGAATGAGAATAGCGTTCTAACTGCCAGCAAAATGTTGCACGCAGTGCACTTTTGCGATATACGCACATCACAGGCACTGCAAGGATTTACCGCAGTGCTTTGCTGAATACCGGCTATCAGCAAAGAGCAGAAACACTACCCACCAAAGCACCCCAAGTGTGAACTGGCCCTTAAGAGAACTTGATTGGTGATTACAAATTGTTGAAACCTGCAGAGTAGAACTCAGGGGCGTATTTAAAATGATTTAAATAGACCCCCAAATTGTACCTATGGCCTCCTCCTCCCCATAGCCATACCAATCCTCACCAAAAAGGTACAAGGCATAGAACTAGAAAACAAAACAAAAAAAGATGCAGGTCAACAATTGTAATTCTGGAAAATACCAATTGCACTAGCAAAAACCCGACAATACAATTTACATGTTCATCACCGTGCTGTTGCTATTGGCAAAATGTGAACGATACAATTTTTAAATCGAAACATGCTTAATAAAAAGGGGCCCTAATTAGTTAATCTCCATCTAAGATAGTTTATTATATTCTTTTTTTAACAGAGTCCTTTGGCTAATCCAGTTGGCTAAAACTAAATCACATTTTGGCCAATAGGATTGTAAGCCGGCCCACCATGGTAAGGTAGACTCTATTAGGGTGGGTTAGGGGATGGGAGTGAGAGAGGAATAGGGGATGGCGTTTTAGAGAGGGAAGAGGGGGATAGGTGGTCTTAAGGGGTACCACTCTTACACCCTCAAGTGCAAAGTCGGGGAACACAACAACCACCTGATAAATAATTGGGATCCAGCTGGTCCCCCTTAGGCCTGGTTCAACACTGGGATCGCAAAAGGCAAATCGCAATCACCTATGGAGTGTGATTGCATTTCTACCAAGCAATTGTGGCTCAATGTTGCAGTGATTGCGTTTTTCGGTTTCATTCCAGAGAATGAGAATGGCGTTCTAACTGCCAGCAAAATGTTGCACGCAGTGCACTTTTGCGATATACGCACATCACAGGCACTGCAAGGATTTACCGCAGTGCTTTGCTGAATACCGGCTATCAGCAAAAAGCAAAAACACTACCCACCAAAGCACCCCAAGTGTGAACTGGCCCTTAAGAGAACTTGATTGGTGATTACAAATTGTTGAAACCTGCAGAGTAGAACTCAGGGGCGTATTTAAAATGATTTAAATAGACCCCCAAATTGTACCTATGGCCTCCTCCTCCCCATAGCCATACCAATCCTCACCAAAAAGGTACAAGGCATAGAACTAGAAAACAAAACAAAAAAAGATGCAGGTCAACAATTGTAATTCTGGAAAATACCAATTGCACTAGCAAAAACCCGACAATACAATTTACATGTTCATCACCGTGCTGTTGCTATTGGCAAAATGTGAACGATACAATTTTTAAATCGAAACATGCTTAATAAAAAAGGGCCCTAATTAGTTAATCTCCATCTAAGATAGTTTATTATATTCTTTTTTTAACAGAGTCCTTTGGCTAATCCAGTTGGCTAAAACTAAATCACATTTTGGCCAATAGGATTGTAAGCCGGCCCACCATGGTAAGGTAGACTCTATTAGGGTGGGTTAGGGGATGGGAGTGAGAGAGGAATAGGGGATGGCATTTTAGAGAGGGAAGAGGGGGATAGGTGGTCTTAAGGGGTACCACTCTTACACCCTCAAGTGCAAAGTCGGGGAACACAACGACCACCTGATAAATAATTGGGATCCAGCTGGTCCCCCTTAGGCCTGGTTCAACACTGGGATCGCA
This sequence comes from Hyperolius riggenbachi, assembly GCF_040937935.1. Lineage (NCBI taxonomy): Eukaryota > Metazoa > Chordata > Amphibia > Anura > Hyperoliidae > Hyperolius > Hyperolius riggenbachi. Next base: position 69,905,626 of record NC_090654.1, on the reverse strand, counting down.
AAAGGCAAATCGCAATCACCTATGGAGTGTGATTGCATTTCTACCAAGCAATTGTGGCTCAATGTTGCAGTGATTGCGTTTTTCGGTTTCATTCCAGAGAATGAGAATGGCGTTCTAACTGCCAGCAAAATGTTGCACGCAGTGCACTTTTGCGATATACGCACATCACAGGCACTGCAAGGATTTACCGCAGTGCTTTGCTGAATACCGGCTATCAGCAAAAAGCAGAAACACTACCCACCAAAGCACCCCAAGTGTGAACTGGCCCTTAAGAGAACTTGATTGGTGATTACAAATTGCTGAAACCTGCAGAGTAGAACTCAGGGGCGTATTTAAAATGATTTAAATAGACCCCCAAATTGTACCTATGGCCTCCTCCTCCCCATAGCCATACCAATCCTCACCAAAAAGGTACAAGGCATAGAAACGCAAACAAAACAAAAAAAGATGCAGGCCAACAATTGTAATTCTGGACAATACCAATTGCACTAGCAAAAACCCGGCAATGCAATTTGCATGTTCATCGCCGTGCTGTTGCTATTGGCAAAATGTGAACGTTACAATTTTTAAATCAAAACGTGCTTAATAAAAAAGGGCCCTAATTAGTTAATCTCCATCTAAGATAGTTTATTATATTCTTTTTTTAACAGAGTCCTTTGGCTAATCCAGTTGGCTAAAACTAAATCACATTTTGGCCAATAGGATTGTAAGCCGGCCCACCATGGTAAGGTAGACTCTATTAGGGTGGGTTAGGGGATGGGAGTGAGAGAGGAATAGGGGATGGTGTTTTGGAGAGGGAAGAGGGGGATAGGTGGTCTTAAGGGGTACCACTCTTACACCCTCAAGTGCAAAGTCGGGGAACACAACGACCACCTGATAAATAATTGGGATCCAGCTGGTCCCCCTTAGGCCTGGTTCAACACTGGGATCGCAAAAGGCAAATCGCAATCGCCTATGGAGTGTGATTGCATTTCTACCAAGCAATTGTGGCTCCATGTTGCAGTGATTGCGTTTTTCGGTCTCATTCCAGAGAAGGAGAATGGCGTTCTAACTGCCAACAAAATGTTGCACGCAGTGCACTTTTGTGATATACGCACATCACAGGCACTGCAAGGATTTACTGCAGTGCTTTGCTGAATACCGGCTATCAGCAAAAAGCAGAAACACTACCCACCAAAGCACCCCAAGTGTAAACTGGCCCTTAAGAGAACTTGATTAGTGATTACAAATTGTTGAAACCTGCAGAGTAGAACTCAGGGGCGTATTTAAAATGATTTAAATAGACCCCGAAATTGTACCTATGGCCTCCTCCTCCTCCCCATAGCCATACCAATCCTCACCAAAAGGTGCAAGGCATATAAACGCAAACAAAACAAAAAAAGATGCAGGCAAACAATTGTAATTCTGGAAAATACCAATTGCACTAGCAAAAAGCCGGCAATGCAATTTACATGTTCATCGCCGTGCTGTTGCTATTGGCAAAATGTGAACGATACAATTTTTAAATCGAAACGTGCTTAATAAAAAAGGGCCCTAATTAGTTAATCTCCATCTAAGATAGTTTATTATATTCTTTTTTTAACAGAGTCCTTTGGCTAATCCAGTTGGCTAAAACTAAATCACATTTTGGCCAATAGGATTGTAAGCCGGCCCACCATGGTGAGGTAGACTCTATTAGGGCGAGTTAGGGGATGGGAGTGAGAGAGGAATAGGGAATGGCGTTTTGAAGAGGGAAGAGGGGGATAGGTGGTCTTAAGAGGTACAAATCTTACACCCTCAAGTGCAAAGTCAGGGAACACAACGACCACCTGATAAATAATTGGGATCCAGCTGGTCCCCCTTAGGCCTGGTTCAACACTGGGATCGCAAAAGGCAAATCGCAATCGCCTATGGAGTGTGATTGCATTTCTACCAAGCAATTGTGGCTCCATGTTGCAGTGATTGCGTTTTTCGGTCTCATTCCAGAGAATGAGAATAGCGTTCTAACTGCCAGCAAAATGTTGCACGCAGTGCACTTTTGCGATATACGCACATCACAGGCACTGCAAGGATTTACCGCAGTGCTTTGCTGAATACCGGCTATCAGCAAAGAGCAGAAACACTACCCACCAAAGCACCCCAAGTGTGAACTGGCCCTTAAGAGAACTTGATTGGTGATTACAAATTGTTGAAACCTGCAGAGTAGAACTCAGGGGCGTATTTAAAATGATTTAAATAGACCCCCAAATTGTACCTATGGCCTCCTCCTCCCCATAGCCATACCAATCCTCACCAAAAAGGTACAAGGCATAGAACTAGAAAACAAAACAAAAAAAGATGCAGGTCAACAATTGTAATTCTGGAAAATACCAATTGCACTAGCAAAAACCCGACAATACAATTTACATGTTCATCACCGTGCTGTTGCTATTGGCAAAATGTGAACGATGCAATTTTTAAATCGAAACATGCTTAATAAAAAGGGGCCCTAATTAGTTAATCTCCATCTAAGATAGTTTATTATATTCTTTTTTTAACAGAGTCCTTTGGCTAATCCAGTTGGCTAAAACTAAATCACATTTTGGCCAATAGGATTGTAAGCCGGCCCACCATGGTAAGGTAGACTCTATTAGGGTGGGTTAGGGGATGGGAGTGAGAGAGGAATAGGGGATGGCGTTTTAGAGAGGGAAGAGGGGGATAGGTGGTCTTAAGGGGTACCACTCTTACACCCTCAAGTGCAAAGTCGGGGAACACAACGACCACCTGATAAATAATTGGGATCCAGCTGGTCCCCCTTAGGCCTGGTTCAACACTGGGATCGCAAAAGGCAAATCGCAATCACCTATGGAGTGTGATTGCATTTTTACCAAGCAATTGTGGCTCAATGTTGCAGTGATTGCGTTTTTCGGTTTCATTCCAGAGAATGAGAATGGCGTTCTAACTGCCAGCAAAATGTTGCACGCAGTGCACTTTTGCGATATACGCACATCACAGGCACTGCAAGGATTTACCGCAGTGCTTTGCTGAATACCGGCTATCAGCAAAAAGCAGAAACACTACCCACCAAAGCACCCCAAGTGTGAACTGGCCCTTAAGAGAACTTGATTGGTGATTACAAATTGTTGAAACCTGCAGAGTAGAACTCAGGGGCGTATTTAAAATGATTTAAATAGACCCCCAAATTGTACCTATGGCCTCCTCCTCCCCATAGCCATACCAATCCTCACCAAAAAGGTACAAGGCATAGAAACGCAAACAAAACAAAAAAAGATGCAGGCCAACAATTGTAATTCTGGACAATACCAATTGCACTAGCAAAAACCCGGCAATGCAATTTGCATGTTCATCGCCGTGCTGTTGCTATTGGCAAAATGTGAACGTTACAATTTTTAAATCAAAACGTGCTTAATAAAAAAGGGCCCTAATTAGTTAATCTCCATCTAAGATAGTTTATTATATTCTTTTTTTAACAGAGTCCTTTGGCTAATCCAGTTGGCTAAAACTAAATCACATTTTGGCCAATAGGATTGTAAGCCGGCCCACCATGGTAAGGTAGACTCTATTAGGGCGAGTTAGGGGATGGGAGTGAGAGAGGAATAGGGGATGGGGTTTTGAAGAGGGAAGAGGGGGATAGGAGGTCTTAAGAGGTACCAATCTTAGACCCTGAAGTGCAAAGTCAGGGAACACAACGACCACCTGATAAATAATTGGGATCCAGCTGGTCCCCCTTAGGCCTGGTTCAACACTGGGATTGCAAAAGGCAAATCGCAATCGCCTATGGAGTGTGATTGCATTTCTACCAAGCAATTGTGGCTCCATGTTGCAGTGATTGCGTTTTTGGTCTCATTCCAGAGAATGAGAATGGCGTTCTAACTGCCAGCAAAATGTTGCACGCAGTGCACTTTTGCGATATACGCACATCACAGGCACTGCAAGGATTTACCGCAGTGCTTTGCTGAATACCGCCTATCAGCAAAGAGCAGAAACACTACTCACCAAAGCACCCCATGTGTGAACTGGCCCTTAAGAGAACTTGATTGGTGATTACAAATTGTTGAAACTTGCAGAGTAGAACTCAGGGGCGTATTTAAAATGATTTAAATAGACCCCCAAATTGTACCTATGGCCTCCTCCTCCCCATAGCCATACCAATCCTCACGAAAAAGGGACAAGGCATAGAAACGCAAACAAAACAAAAAAAGATGCAGGCCAACAATTGTAATTCTGGAAAATACCAATTGCACTAGCAAAAAGCCGGCAATGCAATTTACATGTTCATCGCCGTGCTGTTGCTATTGGCAAAATGTGAACGATACAATTTTTAAATCGAAACGTGCTCTAATTAGTTATTCTCCATCTAAGATAGTTTATTATATTCTTTTTTTTAACAGAGTCCTTTGGCTAATCCAGTTGGCTAAAACTAAATCACATTTTGGCCAATAGGATTGTAAGCCGGCCCACCATGGTAAGGTAGACTCTATTAGGGCGAGTTAGGGGATGGGAGTGAGAGAGGAATAGGGGATGGCGTTTTGAAGAGGGAAGAGGGGGATAGGTGGTCTTAAGAGATACCAATCTTACACCCTGAAGTGCAAAGTCAGGGAACACAACGACCACCTGATAAATAATTGGGATCCAGCTGGTCCCCCTTAGGCCTGGTTCAACACTGGGATCGCAAAAGGCAAATCGCAATCACCTATGGAGTGTGATTGCATTTCTACCAAGCAATTGTGGCTCAATGTTGCAGTGATTGCGTTTTTCGGTTTCATTCCAGAGAATGAGAATGGCGTTCTAACTGCCAGCAAAATGTTGCACGCAGTGCACTTTTGCGATATATGCACATCACAGGCACTGCAAGGATTTACCGCAGTGCTTTGCTGAATACCGGCTATCAGCAAAAAGCAGAAACACTACCCACCAAAGCACCCCAAGTGTGAACTGGCCCTTAAGAGAACTTGATTGGTGATTACAAATTGTTGAAACCTGCAGAGTAGAACTCAGGGGCGTATTTAAAATGATTTAAATAGACCCCCAAATTGTACCTATGGCCTCCTCCTCCCCATAGCCATACCAATCCTCACCAAAAAGGTACAAGGCATAGAAACGCAAACAAAACAAAAAAAGATGCAGGCCAACAATTGTAATTCTGGACAATACCAATTGCACTAGCAAAAACCCGGCAATGCAATTTGCATGTTCATCGCCGTGCTGTTGCTATTGGCAAAATGTGAACGTTACAATTTTTAAATCAAAACGTGCTTAATAAAAAAGGGCCCTAATTAGTTAATCTCCATCTAAGATAGTTTATTATATTCTTTTTTTAACAGAGTCCTTTGGCTAATCCAGTTGGCTAAAACTAAATCACATTTTGGCCAATAGGATTGTAAGCCGGCCCACCATGGTAAGGTAGACTCTATTAGGGCGAGTTAGGGGATGGGAGTGAGAGAGGAATAGGGGATGGCGTTTTGAAGAGGGAAGAGGGGGATAGGTGGTCTTAAGAGATACCAATCTTACACCCTGAAGTGCAAAGTCAGGGAACACAACGACCACCTGATAAATAATTGGGATCCAGCTGGTCCCTCTTAGGCCTGGTTCAACACTGGGATTGCAAAAGGCAAATCGCAATCGCCTATGGAGTGTGATTGCATTTCTACCAAGCAATTGTGGCTCCATGTTGCAGTGATTGCGTTTTTGGTCTCATTCCAGAGAATGAGAATGGCGTTCTAACTGCCATAAAATGTTGCACGCAGTGCACTTTTGCGATATACGCACATCACAGGCACTGCAAGGATTTACCGCAGTGCTTTGCTAAATACCGCCTATCAGCAAAGAGCAGAAACACTACCCACCAAAGCACCCCAAGTGTGAACTGGCCCTTAAGAGAACTTGATTGGTGATTACAAATTGTTGAAACTTGCAGAGTAGAACTCAGGGGCGTATTTAAAATGATTTACATAGACCCCCAAATTGTACCTATGGCCTCCTCCTCCCCATAGCCATACCAATCCTCACCAAAAAGGTACAAGGCATAGAACTAGAAAACAAAACAAAAAAAGATGCAGGTCAACAATTGTAATTCTGGAAAATACCAATTGCACTAGCAAAAACCCGACAATACAATTTACATGTTCATCACCGTGCTGTTGCTATTGGCAAAATGTGAACGATACAATTTTTAAATCGAAACATGCTTAATAAAAAAGGGCCCTAATTAGTTAATCTCCATCTAAGATAGTTTATTATATTCTTTTTTTAACAGAGTCCTTTGGCTAATCCAGTTGGCTAAAACTAAATCACATTTTGGCCAATAGGATTGTAAGCCGGCCCACCATGGTGAGGTAGACTCTATTAGGGCGAGTTAGGGGATGGGAGTGAGAGAGGAATAGGGAATGGCGTTTTGAAGAGGGAAGAGGGGGATAGGTGGTCTTAAGAGGTACAAATCTTACACCCTCAAGTGCAAAGTCAGGGAACACAACGACCACCTGATAAATAATTGGGATCCAGCTGGTCCCCCTTAGGCCTGGTTCAACACTGGGATCGCAAAAGGCAAATCGCAATCGCCTATGGAGTGTGATTGCATTTCTACCAAGCAATTGTGGCTCCATGTTGCAGTGATTGCGTTTTTCGGTCTCATTCCAGAGAATGAGAATAGCGTTCTAACTGCCAGCAAAATGTTGCACGCAGTGCACTTTTGCGATATACGCACATCACAGGCACTGCAAGGATTTACCGCAGTGCTTTGCTGAATACCGGCTATCAGCAAAGAGCAGAAACACTACCCACCAAAGCCCCCCCCCCTAGTGTGAACTGGCCCTTAAGAGAACTTGATTGGTGATTACAAATTGTTGAAACCTGCAGAGTAGAACTCAGGGGCGTATTTAAAATGATTTAAATAGACCCCCAAATTGTACCTATGGCCTCCTCCTCCCCATAGCCATACCAATCCTCACCAAAAAGGTACAAGGCATAGAACTAGAAAACAAAACAAAAAAAGATGCAGGTCAACAATTGTAATTCTGGAAAATACCAATTGCACTAGCAAAAACCCGACAATACAATTTACATGTTCATCACCGTGCTGTTGCTATTGGCAAAATGTGAACGATACAATTTTTAAATCGAAACATGCTTAATAAAAAGGGGCCCTAATTAGTTAATCTCCATCTAAGATAGTTTATTATATTCTTTTTTTAACAGAGTCCTTTGGCTAATCCAGTTGGCTAAAACTAAATCACATTTTGGCCAATAGGATTGTAAGCCGGCCCACCATGGTAAGGTAGACTCTATTAGGGTGGGTTAGGGGATGGGAGTGAGAGAGGAATAGGGGATGGCGTTTTAGAGAGGGAAGAGGGGGATAGGTGGTCTTAAGGGGTACCACTCTTACACCCTCAAGTGCAAAGTCGGGGAACACAACAACCACCTGATAAATAATTGGGATCCAGCTGGTCCCCCTTAGGCCTGGTTCAACACTGGGATCGCAAAAGGCAAATCGCAATCACCTATGGAGTGTGATTGCATTTCTACCAAGCAATTGTGGCTCAATGTTGCAGTGATTGCGTTTTTCGGTTTCATTCCAGAGAATGAGAATGGCGTTCTAACTGCCAGCAAAATGTTGCACGCAGTGCACTTTTGCGATATACGCACATCACAGGCACTGCAAGGATTTACCGCAGTGCTTTGCTGAATACCGGCTATCAGCAAAAAGCAAAAACACTACCCACCAAAGCACCCCAAGTGTGAACTGGCCCTTAAGAGAACTTGATTGGTGATTACAAATTGTTGAAACCTGCAGAGTAGAACTCAGGGGCGTATTTAAAATGATTTAAATAGACCCCCAAATTGTACCTATGGCCTCCTCCTCCCCATAGCCATACCAATCCTCACCAAAAAGGTACAAGGCATAGAAACGCAAACAAAACAAAAAAAGATGCAGGCCAACAATTGTAATTCTGGACAATACCAATTGCACTAGCAAAAACCCGGCAATGCAATTTGCATGTTCATCGCCGTGCTGTTGCTATTGGCAAAATGTGAACGTTACAATTTTTAAATCAAAACGTGCTTAATAAAAAAGGGCCCTAATTAGTTAATCTCCATCTAAGATAGTTTATTATATTCTTTTTTTAACAGAGTCCTTTGGCTAATCCAGTTGGCTAAAACTAAATCACATTTTGGCCAATAGGATTGTACGCCGGCCCACCATGGTAAGGTAGACTCTATTAGGGCGAGTTAGGGGATGGGAGTGAGAGAGGAATAGGGGATGGCGTTTTGAAGAGGGAAGAGGGGGATAGGAGGTCTTAAGAGGTACCAATCTTAGACCCTGAAGTGCAAAGTCGGGGAACACAACGACCACCTGATAAATAATTGGGATCCAGCTGGTCCCCCTTAGGCCTGGTTCAACACTGGGATCGCAAAAGGCAAATCGCAATCGCCTATGGAGTGTGATTGCATTTCTACCAAGCAATTGTGGCTCCATGTTGCAGTGATTGCGTTTTTCGGTCTCATTCCAGAGAAGGAGAATGGCGTTCTAACTGCCAACAAAATGTTGCACGCAGTGCACTTTTGCGATATACGCACATCACAGGCACTGCAAGGATTTACTGCAGTGCTTTGCTGAATACCGGCTATCAGCAAAAAGCAGAAACACTACCCACCAAAGCACCCCAAGTGTAAACTGGCCCTTAAGAGAACTTGATTAGTGATTACAAATTGTTGAAACCTGCAGAGTAGAACTCAGGGGCGTATTTAAAATGATTTAAATAGACCCCGAAATTGTACCTATGGCCTCCTCCTCCTCCCCATAGCCATACCAATCCTCACCAAAAGGTGCAAGGCATATAAACGCAAACAAAACAAAAAAAGATGCAGGCAAACAATTGTAATTCTGGAAAATACCAATTGCACTAGCAAAAAGCCGGCAATGCAATTTACATGTTCATCGCCGTGCTGTTGCTATTGGCAAAATGTGAACGATACAATTTTTAAATCGAAACGTGCTTAATAAAAAAGGGCCCTAATTAGTTAATCTCCATCTAAGATAGTTTATTATATTCTTTTTTTAACAGAGTCCTTTGGCTAATCCAGTTGGCTAAAACTAAATCACATTTTGGCCAATAGGATTGTAAGCCGGCCCACCATGGTGAGGTAGACTCTATTAGGGCGAGTTAGGGGATGGGAGTGAGAGAGGAATAGGGAATGGCGTTTTGAAGAGGGAAGAGGGGGATAGGTGGTCTTAAGAGGTACAAATCTTACACCCTCAAGTGCAAAGTCAGGGAACACAACGACCACCTGATAAATAATTGGGATCCAGCTGGTCCCCCTTAGGCCTGGTTCAACACTGGGATCGCAAAAGGCAAATCGCAATCGCCTATGGAGTGTGATTGCATTTCTACCAAGCAATTGTGGCTCCATGTTGCAGTGATTGCGTTTTTCGGTCTCATTCCAGAGAATGAGAATAGCGTTCTAACTGCCAGCAAAATGTTGCACGCAGTGCACTTTTGCGATATACGCACATCACAGGCACTGCAAGGATTTACCGCAGTGCTTTGCTGAATACCGGCTATCAGCAAAGAGCAGAAACACTACCCACCAAAGCACCCCAAGTGTGAACTGGCCCTTAAGAGAACTTGATTGGTGATTACAAATTGTTGAAACCTGCAGAGTAGAACTCAGGGGCGTATTTAAAATGATTTAAATAGACCCCCAAATTGTACCTATGGCCTCCTCCTCCCCATAGCCATACCAATCCTCACCAAAAAGGTACAAGGCATAGAACTAGAAAACAAAACAAAAAAAGATGCAGGTCAACAATTGTAATTCTGGAAAATACCAATTGCACTAGCAAAAACCCGACAATACAATTTACATGTTCATCACCGTGCTGTTGCTATTGGCAAAATGTGAACGATACAATTTTTAAATCGAAACATGCTTAATAAAAAGGGGCCCTAATTAGTTAATCTCCATCTAAGATAGTTTATTATATTCTTTTTTTAACAGAGTCCTTTGGCTAATCCAGTTGGCTAAAACTAAATCACATTTTGGCCAATAGGATTGTAAGCCGGCCCACCATGGTAAGGTAGACTCTATTAGGGTGGGTTAGGGGATGGGAGTGAGAGAGGAATAGGGGATGGCGTTTTAGAGAGGGAAGAGGGGGATAGGTGGTCTTAAGGGGTACCACTCTTACACCCTCAAGTGCAAAGTCGGGGAACACAACAACCACCTGATAAATAATTGGGATCCAGCTGGTCCCCCTTAGGCCTGGTTCAACACTGGGATCGCAAAAGGCAAATCGCAATCACCTATGGAGTGTGATTGCATTTCTACCAAGCAATTGTGGCTCAATGTTGCAGTGATTGCGTTTTTCGGTTTCATTCCAGAGAATGAGAATGGCGTTCTAACTGCCAGCAAAATGTTGCACGCAGTGCACTTTTGCGATATACGCACATCACAGGCACTGCAAGGATTTACCGCAGTGCTTTGCTGAATACCGGCTATCAGCAAAAAGCAAAAACACTACCCACCAAAGCACCCCAAGTGTGAACTGGCCCTTAAGAGAACTTGATTGGTGATTACAAATTGTTGAAACCTGCAGAGTAGAACTCAGGGGCGTATTTAAAATGATTTAAATAGACCCCCAAATTGTACCTATGGCCTCCTCCTCCCCATAGCCATACCAATCCTCACCAAAAAGGTACAAGGCATAGAAACGCAAACAAAACAAAAAAAGATGCAGGCCAACAATTGTAATTCTGGACAATACCAATTGCACTAGCAAAAATCCGGCAATGCAATTTGCATGTTCATCGCCGTGCTGTTGCTATTGGCAAAATGTGAACGTTACAATTTTTAAATCAAAACGTGCTTAATAAAAAAGGGCCCTAATTAGTTAATCTCCATCTAAGATAGTTTATTATATTCTTTTTTTAACAGAGTCCTTTGGCTAATCCAGTTGGCTAAAACTAAATCACATTTTGGCCAATAGGATTGTAAGCCGGCCCACCATGGTAAGGTAGACTCTATTAGGGTGGGTTAGGGGATGGGAGTGAGAGAGGAATAGGGGATGGTGTTTTGGAGAGGGAAGAGGGGGATAGGTGGTCTTAAGGGGTACCACTCTTACACCCTCAAGTGCAAAGTCGGGGAACACAACGACCACCTGATAAATAATTGGGATCCAGCTGGTCCCCCTTAGGCCTGGTTCAACACTGGGATCGCAAAAGGCAAATCGCAATCGCCTATGGAGTGTGATTGCATTTCTACCAAGCAATTGTGGCTCCATGTTGCAGTGATTGCGTTTTTCGGTCTCATTCCAGAGAAGGAGAATGGCGTTCTAACTGCCAACAAAATGTTGCACGCAGTGCACTTTTGCGATATACGCACATCACAGGCACTGCATGGATTTACTGCAGTGCTTTGCTGAATACCGGCTATCAGCAAAAAGCAGAAACACTACCCACCAAAGCACCCCAAGTGTAAACTGGCCCTTAAGAGAACTTGATTAGTGATTACAAATTGTTGAAACCTGCAGAGTAGAACTCAGGGGCGTATTTAAAATGATTTAAATAGACCCCGAAATTGTACCTATGGCCTCCTCCTCCTCCCCATAGCCATACCAATCCTCACCAAAAGGTGCAAGGCATATAAACGCAAACAAAACAAAAAAAGATGCAGGCAAACAATTGTAATTCTGGAAAATACCAATTGCACTAGCAAAAAGCCGGCAATGCAATTTACATGTTCATCGCCGTGCTGTTGCTATTGGCAAAATGTGAACGATACAATTTTTAAATCGAAACGTGCTTAATAAAAAAGGGCCCTAATTAGTTAATCTCCATCTAAGATAGTTTATTATATTCTTTTTTTAACAGAGTCCTTTGGCTAATCCAGTTGGCTAAAACATTTTGGCCAATAGGATTGTAAGCCGGCCCACCATGGTGAGGTAGACTCTATTAGGGCGAGTTAGGGGATGGGAGTGAGAGAGGAATAGGGAATGGCGTTTTGAAGAGGGAAGAGGGGGATAGGTGGTCTTAAGAGGTACAAATCTTACACCCTCAAGTGCAAAGTCAGGGAACACAACGACCACCTGATAAATAATTGGGATCCAGCTGGTCCCCCTTAGGCCTGGTTCAACACTGGGATCGCAAAAGGCAAATCGCAATCGCCTATGGAGTGTGATTGCATTTCTACCAAGCAATTGTGGCTCCATGTTGCAGTGATTGCGTTTTTCGGTCTCATTCCAGAGAATGAGAATAGCGTTCTAACTGCCAGCAAAATGTTGCACGCAGTGCACTTTTGCGATATACGCACATCACAGGCACTGCAAGGATTTACCGCAGTGCTTTGCTGAATACCGGCTATCAGCAAAGAGCAGAAACACTACCCACCAAAGCACCCCAAGTGTGAACTGGCCCTTAAGAGAACTTGATTGGTGATTACAAATTGTTGAAACCTGCAGAGTAGAACTCAGGGGCGTATTTAAAATGATTTAAATAGACCCCCAAATTGTACCTATGGCCTCCTCCTCCCCATAGCCATACCAATCCTCACCAAAAAGGTACAAGGCATAGAACTAGAAAACAAAACAAAAAAAGATGCAGGTCAACAATTGTAATTCTGGAAAATACCAATTGCACTAGCAAAAACCCGACAATACAATTTACATGTTCATCACCGTGCTGTTGCTATTGGCAAAATGTGAACGATACAATTTTTAAATCGAAACATGCTTAATAAAAAGGGGCCCTAATTAGTTAATCTCCATCTAAGATAGTTTATTATATTCTTTTTTTAACAGAGTCCTTTGGCTAATCCAGTTGGCTAAAACTAAATCACATTTTGGCCAATAGGATTGTAAGCCGGCCCACCATGGTAAGGTAGACTCTATTAGGGTGGGTTAGGGGATGGGAGTGAGAGAGGAATAGGGGATGGCGTTTTAGAGAGGGAAGAGGGGGATAGGTGGTCTTAAGGGGTACCACTCTTACACCCTCAAGTGCAAAGTCGGGGAACACAACAACCACCTGATAAATAATTGGGATCCAGCTGGTCCCCCTTAGGCCTGGTTCAACACTGGGATCGCAAAAGGCAAATCGCAATCACCTATGGAGTGTGATTGCATTTCTACCAAGCAATTGTGGCTCAATGTTGCAGTGATTGCGTTTTTCGGTTTCATTCCAGAGAATGAGAATGGCGTTCTAACTGCCAGCAAAATGTTGCACGCAGTGCACTTTTGCGATATACGCACATCACAGGCACTGCAAGGATTTACCGCAGTGCTTTGCTGAATACCGGCTATCAGCAAAAAGCAAAAACACTACCCACCAAAGCACCCCAAGTGTGAACTGGCCCTTAAGAGAACTTGATTGGTGATTACAAATTGTTGAAACCTGCAGAGTAGAACTCAGGGGCGTATTTAAAATGATTTAAATAGACCCCCAAATTGTACCTATGGCCTCCTCCTCCCCATAGCCATACCAATCCTCACCAAAAAGGTACAAGGCATAGAAACGCAAACAAAACAAAAAAAGATGCAGGCCAACAATTGTAATTCTGGACAATACCAATTGCACTAGCAAAAATCCGGCAATGCAATTTGCATGTTCATCGCCGTGCTGTTGCTATTGGCAAAATGTGAACGTTACAATTTTTAAATCAAAACGTGCTTAATAAAAAAGGGCCCTAATTAGTTAATCTCCATCTAAGATAGTTTATTATATTCTTTTTTTAACAGAGTCCTTTGGCTAATCCAGTTGGCTAAAACTAAATCACATTTTGGCCAATAGGATTGTAAGCCGGCCCACCATGGTAAGGTAGACTCTATTAGGGTGGGTTAGGGGATGGGAGTGAGAGAGGAATAGGGGATGGTGTTTTGGAGAGGGAAGAGGGGGATAGGTGGTCTTAAGGGGTACCACTCTTACACCCTCAAGTGCAAAGTCGGGGAACACAACGACCACCTGATAAATAATTGGGATCCAGCTGGTCCCCCTTAGGCCTGGTTCAACACTGGGATCGCAAAAGGCAAATCGCAATCGCCTATGGAGTGTGATTGCATTTCTACCAAGCAATTGTGGCTCCATGTTGCAGTGATTGCGTTTTTCGGTCTCATTCCAGAGAAGGAGAATGGCGTTCTAACTGCCAACAAAATGTTGCACGCAGTGCACTTTTGCGATATACGCACATCACAGGCACTGCATGGATTTACTGCAGTGCTTTGCTGAATACCGGCTATCAGCAAAAAGCAGAAACACTACCCACCAAAGCACCCCAAGTGTAAACTGGCCCTTAAGAGAACTTGATTAGTGATTACAAATTGTTGAAACCTGCAGAGTAGAACTCAGGGGCGTATTTAAAATGATTTAAATAGACCCCGAAATTGTACCTATGGCCTCCTCCTCCTCCCCATAGCCATACCAATCCTCACCAAAAGGTGCAAGGCATATAAACGCAAACAAAACAAAAAAAGATGCAGGCAAACAATTGTAATTCTGGAAAATACCAATTGCACTAGCAAAAAGCCGGCAATGCAATTTACATGTTCATCGCCGTGCTGTTGCTATTGGCAAAATGTGAACGATACAATTTTTAAATCGAAACGTGCTTAATAAAAAAGGGCCCTAATTAGTTAATCTCCATCTAAGATAGTTTATTATATTCTTTTTTTAACAGAGTCCTTTGGCTAATCCAGTTGGCTAAAACTAAATCACATTTTGGCCAATAGGATTGTAAGCCGGCCCACCATGGTGAGGTAGACTCTATTAGGGCGAGTTAGGGGATGGGAGTGAGAGAGGAATAGGGAATGGCGTTTTGAAGAGGGAAGAGGGGGATAGGTGGTCTTAAGAGGTACAAATCTTACACCCTCAAGTGCAAAGTCAGGGAACACAACGACCACCTGATAAATAATTGGGATCCAGCTGGTCCCCCTTAGGCCTGGTTCAACACTGGGATCGCAAAAGGCAAATCGCAATCGCCTATGGAGTGTGATTGCATTTCTACCAAGCAATTGTGGCTCCATGTTGCAGTGATTGCGTTTTTCGGTCTCATTCCAGAGAATGAGAATAGCGTTCTAACTGCCAGCAAAATGTTGCACGCAGTGCACTTTTGCGATATACGCACATCACAGGCACTGCAAGGATTTACCGCAGTGCTTTGCTGAATACCGGCTATCAGCAAAGAGCAGAAACACTACCCACCAAAGCACCCCAAGTGTGAACTGGCCCTTAAGAGAACTTGATTGGTGATTACAAATTGTTGAAACCTGCAGAGTAGAACTCAGGGGCGTATTTAAAATGATTTAAATAGACCCCCAAATTGTACCTATGGCCTCCTCCTCCCCATAGCCATACCAATCCTCACCAAAAAGGTACAAGGCATAGAACTAGAAAACAAAACAAAAAAAGATGCAGGTCAACAATTGTAATTCTGGAAAATACCAATTGCACTAGCAAAAACCCGACAATACAATTTACATGTTCATCACCGTGCTGTTGCTATTGGCAAAATGTGAACGATACAATTTTTAAATCGAAACATGCTTAATAAAAAGGGGCCCTAATTAGTTAATCTCCATCTAAGATAGTTTATTATATTCTTTTTTTAACAGAGTCCTTTGGCTAATCCAGTTGGCTAAAACTAAATCACATTTTGGCCAATAGGATTGTAAGCCGGCCCACCATGGTAAGGTAGACTCTATTAGGGTGGGTTAGGGGATGGGAGTGAGAGAGGAATAGGGGATGGCGTTTTAGAGAGGGAAGAGGGGGATAGGTGGTCTTAAGGGGTACCACTCTTACACCCTCAAGTGCAAAGTCGGGGAACACAACAACCACCTGATAAATAATTGGGATCCAGCTGGTCCCCCTTAGGCCTGGTTCAACACTGGGATCGCAAAAGGCAAATCGCAATCACCTATGGAGTGTGATTGCATTTCTACCAAGCAATTGTGGCTCAATGTTGCAGTGATTGCGTTTTTCGGTTTCATTCCAGAGAATGAGAATGGCGTTCTAACTGCCAGCAAAATGTTGCACGCAGTGCACTTTTGCGATATACGCACATCACAGGCACTGCAAGGATTTACCGCAGTGCTTTGCTGAATACCGGCTATCAGCAAAAAGCAAAAACACTACCCACCAAAGCACCCCAAGTGTGAACTGGCCCTTAAGAGAACTTGATTGGTGATTACAAATTGTTGAAACCTGCAGAGTAGAACTCAGGGGCGTATTTAAAATGATTTAAATAGACCCCCAAATTGTACCTATGGCCTCCTCCTCCCCATAGCCATACCAATCCTCACCAAAAAGGTACAAGGCATAGAACTAGAAAACAAAACAAAAAAAGATGCAGGTCAACAATTGTAATTCTGGAAAATACCAATTGCACTAGCAAAAACCCGACAATACAATTTACATGTTCATCACCGTGCTGTTGCTATTGGCAAAATGTGAACGATACAATTTTTAAATCGAAACATGCTTAATAAAAAAGGGCCCTAATTAGTTAATCTCCATCTAAGATAGTTTATTATATTCTTTTTTTAACAGAGTCCTTTGGCTAATCCAGTTGGCTAAAACTAAATCACATTTTGGCCAATAGGATTGTAAGCCGGCCCACCATGGTAAGGTAGACTCTATTAGGGTGGGTTAGGGGATGGGAGTGAGAGAGGAATAGGGGATGGCATTTTAGAGAGGGAAGAGGGGGATAGGTGGTCTTAAGGGGTACCACTCTTACACCCTCAAGTGCAAAGTCGGGGAACACAACGACCACCTGATAAATAATTGGGATCCAGCTGGTCCCCCTTAGGCCTGGTTCAACACTGGGATCGCAAAAGGCAAATCGCAATCACCTATGGAGTGTGATTGCATTTCTACCAAGCAATTGTGGCTCAATGTTGCAGTGATTGCGTTTTTCGGTTTCATTCCAGAGAATGAGAATGGCGTTCTAACTGCCAGCAAAATGTTGCACGCAGTGCACTTTTGCGATATACGCACATCACAGGCACTGCAAGGATTTACCGCAGTGCTTTGCTGAATACCGGCTATCAGCAAAAAGCAGAAACACTACCCACCAAAGCACCCCAAGTGTGAACTGGCCCTTAAGAGAACTTGATTGGTGATTACAAATTGCTGAAACCTGCAGAGTAGAACTCAGGGGCGTATTTAAAATGATTTAAATAGACCCCCAAATTGTACCTATGGCCTCCTCCTCCCCATAGCCATACCAATCCTCACCAAAAAGGTACAAGGCATAGAAACGCAAACAAAACAAAAAAAGATGCAGGCCAACAATTGTAATTCTGGACAATACCAATTGCACTAGCAAAAACCCGGCAATGCAATTTGCATGTTCATCGCCGTGCTGTTGCTATTGGCAAAATGTGAACGTTACAATTTTTAAATCAAAACGTGCTTAATAAAAAAGGGCCCTAATTAGTTAATCTCCATCTAAGATAGTTTATTATATTCTTTTTTTAACAGAGTCCTTTGGCTAATCCAGTTGGCTAAAACTAAATCACATTTTGGCCAATAGGATTGTAAGCCGGCCCACCATGGTAAGGTAGACTCTATTAGGGTGGGTTAGGGGATGGGAGTGAGAGAGGAATAGGGGATGGTGTTTTGGAGAGGGAAGAGGGGGATAGGTGGTCTTAAGGGGTACCACTCTTACACCCTCAAGTGCAAAGTCGGGGAACACAACGACCACCTGATAAATAATTGGGATCCAGCTGGTCCCCCTTAGGCCTGGTTCAACACTGGGATCGCAAAAGGCAAATCGCAATCGCCTATGGAGTGTGATTGCATTTCTACCAAGCAATTGTGGCTCCATGTTGCAGTGATTGCGTTTTTCGGTCTCATTCCAGAGAAGGAGAATGGCGTTCTAACTGCCAACAAAATGTTGCACGCAGTGCACTTTTGTGATATACGCACATCACAGGCACTGCAAGGATTTACTGCAGTGCTTTGCTGAATACCGGCTATCAGCAAAAAGCAGAAACACTACCCACCAAAGCACCCCAAGTGTAAACTGGCCCTTAAGAGAACTTGATTAGTGATTACAAATTGTTGAAACCTGCAGAGTAGAACTCAGGGGCGTATTTAAAATGATTTAAATAGACCCCGAAATTGTACCTATGGCCTCCTCCTCCTCCCCATAGCCATACCAATCCTCACCAAAAGGTGCAAGGCATATAAACGCAAACAAAACAAAAAAAGATGCAGGCAAACAATTGTAATTCTGGAAAATACCAATTGCACTAGCAAAAAGCCGGCAATGCAATTTACATGTTCATCGCCGTGCTGTTGCTATTGGCAAAATGTGAACGATACAATTTTTAAATCGAAACGTGCTTAATAAAAAAGGGCCCTAATTAGTTAATCTCCATCTAAGATAGTTTATTATATTCTTTTTTTAACAGAGTCCTTTGGCTAATCCAGTTGGCTAAAACTAAATCACATTTTGGCCAATAGGATTGTAAGCCGGCCCACCATGGTGAGGTAGACTCTATTAGGGCGAGTTAGGGGATGGGAGTGAGAGAGGAATAGGGAATGGCGTTTTGAAGAGGGAAGAGGGGGATAGGTGGTCTTAAGAGGTACAAATCTTACACCCTCAAGTGCAAAGTCAGGGAACACAACGACCACCTGATAAATAATTGGGATCCAGCTGGTCCCCCTTAGGCCTGGTTCAACACTGGGATCGCAAAAGGCAAATCGCAATCGCCTATGGAGTGTGATTGCATTTCTACCAAGCAATTGTGGCTCCATGTTGCAGTGATTGCGTTTTTCGGTCTCATTCCAGAGAATGAGAATAGCGTTCTAACTGCCAGCAAAATGTTGCACGCAGTGCACTTTTGCGATATACGCACATCACAGGCACTGCAAGGATTTACCGCAGTGCTTTGCTGAATACCGGCTATCAGCAAAGAGCAGAAACACTACCCACCAAAGCACCCCAAGTGTGAACTGGCCCTTAAGAGAACTTGATTGGTGATTACAAATTGTTGAAACCTGCAGAGTAGAACTCAGGGGCGTATTTAAAATGATTTAAATAGACCCCCAAATTGTACCTATGGCCTCCTCCTCCCCATAGCCATACCAATCCTCACCAAAAAGGTACAAGGCATAGAACTAGAAAACAAAACAAAAAAAGATGCAGGTCAACAATTGTAATTCTGGAAAATACCAATTGCACTAGCAAAAACCCGACAATACAATTTACATGTTCATCACCGTGCTGTTGCTATTGGCAAAATGTGAACGATGCAATTTTTAAATCGAAACATGCTTAATAAAAAGGGGCCCTAATTAGTTAATCTCCATCTAAGATAGTTTATTATATTCTTTTTTTAACAGAGTCCTTTGGCTAATCCAGTTGGCTAAAACTAAATCACATTTTGGCCAATAGGATTGTAAGCCGGCCCACCATGGTAAGGTAGACTCTATTAGGGTGGGTTAGGGGATGGGAGTGAGAGAGGAATAGGGGATGGCGTTTTAGAGAGGGAAGAGGGGGATAGGTGGTCTTAAGGGGTACCACTCTTACACCCTCAAGTGCAAAGTCGGGGAACACAACGACCACCTGATAAATAATTGGGATCCAGCTGGTCCCCCTTAGGCCTGGTTCAACACTGGGATCGCAAAAGGCAAATCGCAATCACCTATGGAGTGTGATTGCATTTTTACCAAGCAATTGTGGCTCAATGTTGCAGTGATTGCGTTTTTCGGTTTCATTCCAGAGAATGAGAATGGCGTTCTAACTGCCAGCAAAATGTTGCACGCAGTGCACTTTTGCGATATACGCACATCACAGGCACTGCAAGGATTTACCGCAGTGCTTTGCTGAATACCGGCTATCAGCAAAAAGCAGAAACACTACCCACCAAAGCACCCCAAGTGTGAACTGGCCCTTAAGAGAACTTGATTGGTGATTACAAATTGTTGAAACCTGCAGAGTAGAACTCAGGGGCGTATTTAAAATGATTTAAATAGACCCCCAAATTGTACCTATGGCCTCCTCCTCCCCATAGCCATACCAATCCTCACCAAAAAGGTACAAGGCA
Source organism: Hyperolius riggenbachi (assembly GCF_040937935.1). NCBI lineage: Eukaryota > Metazoa > Chordata > Amphibia > Anura > Hyperoliidae > Hyperolius > Hyperolius riggenbachi. The sequence goes on along the minus strand of NC_090654.1, from coordinate 69,885,615 downwards.
TAGAAACGCAAACAAAACAAAAAAAGATGCAGGCCAACAATTGTAATTCTGGACAATACCAATTGCACTAGCAAAAACCCGGCAATGCAATTTGCATGTTCATCGCCGTGCTGTTGCTATTGGCAAAATGTGAACGTTACAATTTTTAAATCAAAACGTGCTTAATAAAAAAGGGCCCTAATTAGTTAATCTCCATCTAAGATAGTTTATTATATTCTTTTTTTAACAGAGTCCTTTGGCTAATCCAGTTGGCTAAAACTAAATCACATTTTGGCCAATAGGATTGTAAGCCGGCCCACCATGGTAAGGTAGACTCTATTAGGGCGAGTTAGGGGATGGGAGTGAGAGAGGAATAGGGGATGGGGTTTTGAAGAGGGAAGAGGGGGATAGGAGGTCTTAAGAGGTACCAATCTTAGACCCTGAAGTGCAAAGTCAGGGAACACAACGACCACCTGATAAATAATTGGGATCCAGCTGGTCCCCCTTAGGCCTGGTTCAACACTGGGATTGCAAAAGGCAAATCGCAATCGCCTATGGAGTGTGATTGCATTTCTACCAAGCAATTGTGGCTCCATGTTGCAGTGATTGCGTTTTTGGTCTCATTCCAGAGAATGAGAATGGCGTTCTAACTGCCAGCAAAATGTTGCACGCAGTGCACTTTTGCGATATACGCACATCACAGGCACTGCAAGGATTTACCGCAGTGCTTTGCTGAATACCGCCTATCAGCAAAGAGCAGAAACACTACTCACCAAAGCACCCCATGTGTGAACTGGCCCTTAAGAGAACTTGATTGGTGATTACAAATTGTTGAAACTTGCAGAGTAGAACTCAGGGGCGTATTTAAAATGATTTAAATAGACCCCCAAATTGTACCTATGGCCTCCTCCTCCCCATAGCCATACCAATCCTCACGAAAAAGGGACAAGGCATAGAAACGCAAACAAAACAAAAAAAGATGCAGGCCAACAATTGTAATTCTGGAAAATACCAATTGCACTAGCAAAAAGCCGGCAATGCAATTTACATGTTCATCGCCGTGCTGTTGCTATTGGCAAAATGTGAACGATACAATTTTTAAATCGAAACGTGCTCTAATTAGTTATTCTCCATCTAAGATAGTTTATTATATTCTTTTTTTTAACAGAGTCCTTTGGCTAATCCAGTTGGCTAAAACTAAATCACATTTTGGCCAATAGGATTGTAAGCCGGCCCACCATGGTAAGGTAGACTCTATTAGGGCGAGTTAGGGGATGGGAGTGAGAGAGGAATAGGGGATGGCGTTTTGAAGAGGGAAGAGGGGGATAGGTGGTCTTAAGAGATACCAATCTTACACCCTGAAGTGCAAAGTCAGGGAACACAACGACCACCTGATAAATAATTGGGATCCAGCTGGTCCCCCTTAGGCCTGGTTCAACACTGGGATCGCAAAAGGCAAATCGCAATCACCTATGGAGTGTGATTGCATTTCTACCAAGCAATTGTGGCTCAATGTTGCAGTGATTGCGTTTTTCGGTTTCATTCCAGAGAATGAGAATGGCGTTCTAACTGCCAGCAAAATGTTGCACGCAGTGCACTTTTGCGATATATGCACATCACAGGCACTGCAAGGATTTACCGCAGTGCTTTGCTGAATACCGGCTATCAGCAAAAAGCAGAAACACTACCCACCAAAGCACCCCAAGTGTGAACTGGCCCTTAAGAGAACTTGATTGGTGATTACAAATTGTTGAAACCTGCAGAGTAGAACTCAGGGGCGTATTTAAAATGATTTAAATAGACCCCCAAATTGTACCTATGGCCTCCTCCTCCCCATAGCCATACCAATCCTCACCAAAAAGGTACAAGGCATAGAAACGCAAACAAAACAAAAAAAGATGCAGGCCAACAATTGTAATTCTGGACAATACCAATTGCACTAGCAAAAACCCGGCAATGCAATTTGCATGTTCATCGCCGTGCTGTTGCTATTGGCAAAATGTGAACGTTACAATTTTTAAATCAAAACGTGCTTAATAAAAAAGGGCCCTAATTAGTTAATCTCCATCTAAGATAGTTTATTATATTCTTTTTTTAACAGAGTCCTTTGGCTAATCCAGTTGGCTAAAACTAAATCACATTTTGGCCAATAGGATTGTAAGCCGGCCCACCATGGTAAGGTAGACTCTATTAGGGCGAGTTAGGGGATGGGAGTGAGAGAGGAATAGGGGATGGCGTTTTGAAGAGGGAAGAGGGGGATAGGTGGTCTTAAGAGATACCAATCTTACACCCTGAAGTGCAAAGTCAGGGAACACAACGACCACCTGATAAATAATTGGGATCCAGCTGGTCCCTCTTAGGCCTGGTTCAACACTGGGATTGCAAAAGGCAAATCGCAATCGCCTATGGAGTGTGATTGCATTTCTACCAAGCAATTGTGGCTCCATGTTGCAGTGATTGCGTTTTTGGTCTCATTCCAGAGAATGAGAATGGCGTTCTAACTGCCATAAAATGTTGCACGCAGTGCACTTTTGCGATATACGCACATCACAGGCACTGCAAGGATTTACCGCAGTGCTTTGCTAAATACCGCCTATCAGCAAAGAGCAGAAACACTACCCACCAAAGCACCCCAAGTGTGAACTGGCCCTTAAGAGAACTTGATTGGTGATTACAAATTGTTGAAACTTGCAGAGTAGAACTCAGGGGCGTATTTAAAATGATTTACATAGACCCCCAAATTGTACCTATGGCCTCCTCCTCCCCATAGCCATACCAATCCTCACCAAAAAGGTACAAGGCATAGAACTAGAAAACAAAACAAAAAAAGATGCAGGTCAACAATTGTAATTCTGGAAAATACCAATTGCACTAGCAAAAACCCGACAATACAATTTACATGTTCATCACCGTGCTGTTGCTATTGGCAAAATGTGAACGATACAATTTTTAAATCGAAACATGCTTAATAAAAAAGGGCCCTAATTAGTTAATCTCCATCTAAGATAGTTTATTATATTCTTTTTTTAACAGAGTCCTTTGGCTAATCCAGTTGGCTAAAACTAAATCACATTTTGGCCAATAGGATTGTAAGCCGGCCCACCATGGTGAGGTAGACTCTATTAGGGCGAGTTAGGGGATGGGAGTGAGAGAGGAATAGGGAATGGCGTTTTGAAGAGGGAAGAGGGGGATAGGTGGTCTTAAGAGGTACAAATCTTACACCCTCAAGTGCAAAGTCAGGGAACACAACGACCACCTGATAAATAATTGGGATCCAGCTGGTCCCCCTTAGGCCTGGTTCAACACTGGGATCGCAAAAGGCAAATCGCAATCGCCTATGGAGTGTGATTGCATTTCTACCAAGCAATTGTGGCTCCATGTTGCAGTGATTGCGTTTTTCGGTCTCATTCCAGAGAATGAGAATAGCGTTCTAACTGCCAGCAAAATGTTGCACGCAGTGCACTTTTGCGATATACGCACATCACAGGCACTGCAAGGATTTACCGCAGTGCTTTGCTGAATACCGGCTATCAGCAAAGAGCAGAAACACTACCCACCAAAGCCCCCCCCCCTAGTGTGAACTGGCCCTTAAGAGAACTTGATTGGTGATTACAAATTGTTGAAACCTGCAGAGTAGAACTCAGGGGCGTATTTAAAATGATTTAAATAGACCCCCAAATTGTACCTATGGCCTCCTCCTCCCCATAGCCATACCAATCCTCACCAAAAAGGTACAAGGCATAGAACTAGAAAACAAAACAAAAAAAGATGCAGGTCAACAATTGTAATTCTGGAAAATACCAATTGCACTAGCAAAAACCCGACAATACAATTTACATGTTCATCACCGTGCTGTTGCTATTGGCAAAATGTGAACGATACAATTTTTAAATCGAAACATGCTTAATAAAAAGGGGCCCTAATTAGTTAATCTCCATCTAAGATAGTTTATTATATTCTTTTTTTAACAGAGTCCTTTGGCTAATCCAGTTGGCTAAAACTAAATCACATTTTGGCCAATAGGATTGTAAGCCGGCCCACCATGGTAAGGTAGACTCTATTAGGGTGGGTTAGGGGATGGGAGTGAGAGAGGAATAGGGGATGGCGTTTTAGAGAGGGAAGAGGGGGATAGGTGGTCTTAAGGGGTACCACTCTTACACCCTCAAGTGCAAAGTCGGGGAACACAACAACCACCTGATAAATAATTGGGATCCAGCTGGTCCCCCTTAGGCCTGGTTCAACACTGGGATCGCAAAAGGCAAATCGCAATCACCTATGGAGTGTGATTGCATTTCTACCAAGCAATTGTGGCTCAATGTTGCAGTGATTGCGTTTTTCGGTTTCATTCCAGAGAATGAGAATGGCGTTCTAACTGCCAGCAAAATGTTGCACGCAGTGCACTTTTGCGATATACGCACATCACAGGCACTGCAAGGATTTACCGCAGTGCTTTGCTGAATACCGGCTATCAGCAAAAAGCAAAAACACTACCCACCAAAGCACCCCAAGTGTGAACTGGCCCTTAAGAGAACTTGATTGGTGATTACAAATTGTTGAAACCTGCAGAGTAGAACTCAGGGGCGTATTTAAAATGATTTAAATAGACCCCCAAATTGTACCTATGGCCTCCTCCTCCCCATAGCCATACCAATCCTCACCAAAAAGGTACAAGGCATAGAAACGCAAACAAAACAAAAAAAGATGCAGGCCAACAATTGTAATTCTGGACAATACCAATTGCACTAGCAAAAACCCGGCAATGCAATTTGCATGTTCATCGCCGTGCTGTTGCTATTGGCAAAATGTGAACGTTACAATTTTTAAATCAAAACGTGCTTAATAAAAAAGGGCCCTAATTAGTTAATCTCCATCTAAGATAGTTTATTATATTCTTTTTTTAACAGAGTCCTTTGGCTAATCCAGTTGGCTAAAACTAAATCACATTTTGGCCAATAGGATTGTACGCCGGCCCACCATGGTAAGGTAGACTCTATTAGGGCGAGTTAGGGGATGGGAGTGAGAGAGGAATAGGGGATGGCGTTTTGAAGAGGGAAGAGGGGGATAGGAGGTCTTAAGAGGTACCAATCTTAGACCCTGAAGTGCAAAGTCAGGGAACACAACGACCACCTGATAAATAATTGGGATCCAGCTGGTCCCCCTTAGGCCTGGTTCAACACTGGGATTGCAAAAGGCAAATCGCAATCGCCTATGGAGTGTGATTGCATTTCTACCAAGCAATTGTGGCTCCATGTTGCAGTGATTGCGTTTTTGGTCTCATTCCAGAGAATGAGAATGGCGTTCTAACTGCCAGCAAAATGTTGCACGCAGTGCACTTTTGCGATATACGCACATCACAGGCACTGCAAGGATTTACCGCAGTGCTTTGCTGAATACCGCCTATCAGCAAAGAGCAGAAACACTACTCACCAAAGCACCCCATGTGTGAACTGGCCCTTAAGAGAACTTGATTGGTGATTACAAATTGTTGAAACTTGCAGAGTAGAACTCAGGGGCGTATTTAAAATGATTTAAATAGACCCCCAAATTGTACCTATGGCCTCCTCCTCCCCATAGCCATACCAATCCTCACGAAAAAGGGACAAGGCATAGAAACGCAAACAAAACAAAAAAAGATGCAGGCCAACAATTGTAATTCTGGAAAATACCAATTGCACTAGCAAAAAGCCGGCAATGCAATTTACATGTTCATCGCCGTGCTGTTGCTATTGGCAAAATGTGAACGATACAATTTTTAAATCGAAACGTGCTCTAATTAGTTATTCTCCATCTAAGATAGTTTATTATATTCTTTTTTTTAACAGAGTCCTTTGGCTAATCCAGTTGGCTAAAACTAAATCACATTTTGGCCAATAGGATTGTAAGCCGGCCCACCATGGTAAGGTAGACTCTATTAGGGCGAGTTAGGGGATGGGAGTGAGAGAGGAATAGGGGATGGCGTTTTGAAGAGGGAAGAGGGGGATAGGTGGTCTTAAGAGATACCAATCTTACACCCTGAAGTGCAAAGTCAGGGAACACAACGACCACCTGATAAATAATTGGGATCCAGCTGGTCCCCCTTAGGCCTGGTTCAACACTGGGATTGCAAAAGGCAAATCGCAATCGCCTATGGAGTGTGATTGCATTTCTACCAAGCAATTGTGGCTCCATGTTGCAGTGATTGCGTTTTTCGGTCTCATTCCAGAGAATGAGAATGGCGTTCTGATTGCCAGCAAAATGTTGCACGCAGTGCACTTTTGCGATATACGCACATCACATGCACTGCAAGGATTTACCGCAGTGCTTTGCTGAATACCGGCTATCAGCAAAGAGCAGAAACACTATCCACCAAAGCACCCCAAGTGTGAACTGGCCCTTAAGAGAACTTAATTGGTGATTACAAATTGTTGAAACCTGCAGAGTAGAACTCAGGGGCGTATTTAAAATGATTTAAATAGACCCCCAAATTGTACCTATGGCCTCCTCCTCCCCATAGCCATACCAATCCTCACCAAAAAGGTACAAGGCATAGAACTAGAAAACAAAACAAAAAAAGATGCAGGTCAACAATTGTAATTCTGGAAAATACCAATTGCACTAGCAAAAACCCGACAATACAATTTACATGTTAATCACCGTGCTGTTGCTATTGGCAAAATGTGAACGACACAATTTTTAAATCGAAACATGCTTAATAAAAAAGGGCCCTAATTAGTTAATCTCCATCTAAGATAGTTTATTATATTCTTTTTTTAACAGAGTCCTTTGGCTAATCCAGTTGGCTAAAACTAAATCACATTTTGGCCAATAGGATTGTAAGCCAGCCCACCATGGTAAGGTAGACTCTATTAGGGTGGGTTAGGGGATGGGAGTGAGAGAGGAATAGGGGATGGCATTTTAGAGAGGGAAGAGGGGGATAGGTGGTCTTAAGGGGTACCACTCTTACACCCTCAAGTGCAAAGTCGGGGAACACAACGACCACCTGATAAATAATTGGGATCCAGCTGGTCCCCCTTAGGCCTGGTTCAACACTGGGATCGCAAAAGGCAAATCGCAATCACCTATGGAGTGTGATTGCATTTCTACCAAGCAATTGTGGCTCAATGTTGCAGTGATTGCGTTTTTCGGTTTCATTCCAGAGAATGAGAATGGCGTTCTAACTGCCAGCAAAATGTTGCACGCAGTGCACTTTTGCGATATACGCACATCACAGGCACTGCAAGGATTTACCGCAGTGCTTTGCTGAATACCGGCTATCAGCAAAAAGCAGAAACACTACCCACCAAAGCACCCCAAGTGTGAACTGGCCCTTAAGAGAACTTGATTGGTGATTACAAATTGCTGAAACCTGCAGAGTAGAACTCAGGGGCGTATTTAAAATGATTTAAATAGACCCCCAAATTGTACCTATGGCCTCCTCCTCCCCATAGCCATACCAATCCTCACCAAAAAGGTACAAGGCATAGAAACGCAAACAAAACAAAAAAAGATGCAGGCCAACAATTGTAATTCTGGACAATACCAATTGCACTAGCAAAAACCCGGCAATGCAATTTGCATGTTCATCGCCGTGCTGTTGCTATTGGCAAAATGTGAACGTTACAATTTTTAAATCAAAACGTGCTTAATAAAAAAGGGCCCTAATTAGTTAATCTCCATCTAAGATAGTTTATTATATTCTTTTTTTTAACAGAGTCCTTTGGCTAATCCAGTTGGCTAAAACTAAATCACATTTTGGCCAATAGGATTGTAAGCCGGCCCACCATGGTAAGGTAGACTCTATTAGGGTGGGTTAGGGGATGGGAGTGAGAGAGGAATAGGGGATGGTGTTTTGGAGAGGGAAGAGGGGGATAGGTGGTCTTAAGGGGTACCACTCTTACACCCTCAAGTGCAAAGTCGGGGAACACAACGACCACCTGATAAATAATTGGGATCCAGCTGGTCCCCCTTAGGCCTGGTTCAACACTGGGATCGCAAAAGGCAAATCGCAATCGCCTATGGAGTGTGATTGCATTTCTACCAAGCAATTGTGGCTCCATGTTGCAGTGATTGCGTTTTTCGGTCTCATTCCAGAGAAGGAGAATGGCGTTCTAACTGCCAACAAAATGTTGCACGCAGTGCACTTTTGCGATATACGCACATCACAGGCACTGCAAGGATTTACTGCAGTGCTTTGCTGAATACCGGCTATCAGCAAAAAGCAGAAACACTACCCACCAAAGCACCCCAAGTGTAAACTGGCCCTTAAGAGAACTTGATTAGTGATTACAAATTGTTGAAACCTGCAGAGTAGAACTCAGGGGCGTATTTAAAATGATTTAAATAGACCCCGAAATTGTACCTATGGCCTCCTCCTCCTCCCCATAGCCATACCAATCCTCACCAAAAGGTGCAAGGCATATAAACGCAAACAAAACAAAAAAAGATGCAGGCAAACAATTGTAATTCTGGAAAATACCAATTGCACTAGCAAAAAGCCGGCAATGCAATTTACATGTTCATCGCCGTGCTGTTGCTATTGGCAAAATGTGAACGATACAATTTTTAAATCGAAACGTGCTTAATAAAAAAGGGCCCTAATTAGTTAATCTCCATCTAAGATAGTTTATTATATTCTTTTTTTAACAGAGTCCTTTGGCTAATCCAGTTGGCTAAAACTAAATCACATTTTGGCCAATAGGATTGTAAGCCGGCCCACCATGGTGAGGTAGACTCTATTAGGGCGAGTTAGGGGATGGGAGTGAGAGAGGAATAGGGAATGGCGTTTTGAAGAGGGAAGAGGGGGATAGGTGGTCTTAAGAGGTACAAATCTTACACCCTCAAGTGCAAAGTCAGGGAACACAACGACCACCTGATAAATAATTGGGATCCAGCTGGTCCCCCTTAGGCCTGGTTCAACACTGGGATCGCAAAAGGCAAATCGCAATCGCCTATGGAGTGTGATTGCATTTCTACCAAGCAATTGTGGCTCCATGTTGCAGTGATTGCGTTTTTCGGTCTCATTCCAGAGAATGAGAATAGCGTTCTAACTGCCAGCAAAATGTTGCACGCAGTGCACTTTTGCGATATACGCACATCACAGGCACTGCAAGGATTTACCGCAGTGCTTTGCTGAATACCGGCTATCAGCAAAGAGCAGAAACACTACCCACCAAAGCACCCCAAGTGTGAACTGGCCCTTAAGAGAACTTGATTGGTGATTACAAATTGTTGAAACCTGCAGAGTAGAACTCAGGGGCGTATTTAAAATGATTTAAATAGACCCCCAAATTGTACCTATGGCCTCCTCCTCCCCATAGCCATACCAATCCTCACCAAAAAGGTACAAGGCATAGAACTAGAAAACAAAACAAAAAAAGATGCAGGTCAACAATTGTAATTCTGGAAAATACCAATTGCACTAGCAAAAACCCGACAATACAATTTACATGTTCATCACCGTGCTGTTGCTATTGGCAAAATGTGAACGATACAATTTTTAAATCGAAACATGCTTAATAAAAAGGGGCCCTAATTAGTTAATCTCCATCTAAGATAGTTTATTATATTCTTTTTTTAACAGAGTCCTTTGGCTAATCCAGTTGGCTAAAACTAAATCACATTTTGGCCAATAGGATTGTAAGCCGGCCCACCATGGTAAGGTAGACTCTATTAGGGTGGGTTAGGGGATGGGAGTGAGAGAGGAATAGGGGATGGCGTTTTAGAGAGGGAAGAGGGGGATAGGTGGTCTTAAGGGGTACCACTCTTACACCCTCAAGTGCAAAGTCGGGGAACACAACAACCACCTGATAAATAATTGGGATCCAGCTGGTCCCCCTTAGGCCTGGTTCAACACTGGGATCGCAAAAGGCAAATCGCAATCACCTATGGAGTGTGATTGCATTTCTACCAAGCAATTGTGGCTCAATGTTGCAGTGATTGCGTTTTTCGGTTTCATTCCAGAGAATGAGAATGGCGTTCTAACTGCCAGCAAAATGTTGCACGCAGTGCACTTTTGCGATATACGCACATCACAGGCACTGCAAGGATTTACCGCAGTGCTTTGCTGAATACCGGCTATCAGCAAAAAGCAAAAACACTACCCACCAAAGCACCCCAAGTGTGAACTGGCCCTTAAGAGAACTTGATTGGTGATTACAAATTGTTGAAACCTGCAGAGTAGAACTCAGGGGCGTATTTAAAATGATTTAAATAGACCCCCAAATTGTACCTATGGCCTCCTCCTCCCCATAGCCATACCAATCCTCACCAAAAAGGTACAAGGCATAGAAACGCAAACAAAACAAAAAAAGATGCAGGCCAACAATTGTAATTCTGGACAATACCAATTGCACTAGCAAAAATCCGGCAATGCAATTTGCATGTTCATCGCCGTGCTGTTGCTATTGGCAAAATGTGAACGTTACAATTTTTAAATCAAAACGTGCTTAATAAAAAAGGGCCCTAATTAGTTAATCTCCATCTAAGATAGTTTATTATATTCTTTTTTTAACAGAGTCCTTTGGCTAATCCAGTTGGCTAAAACTAAATCACATTTTGGCCAATAGGATTGTAAGCCGGCCCACCATGGTAAGGTAGACTCTATTAGGGTGGGTTAGGGGATGGGAGTGAGAGAGGAATAGGGGATGGTGTTTTGGAGAGGGAAGAGGGGGATAGGTGGTCTTAAGGGGTACCACTCTTACACCCTCAAGTGCAAAGTCGGGGAACACAACGACCACCTGATAAATAATTGGGATCCAGCTGGTCCCCCTTAGGCCTGGTTCAACACTGGGATCGCAAAAGGCAAATCGCAATCGCCTATGGAGTGTGATTGCATTTCTACCAAGCAATTGTGGCTCCATGTTGCAGTGATTGCGTTTTTCGGTCTCATTCCAGAGAAGGAGAATGGCGTTCTAACTGCCAACAAAATGTTGCACGCAGTGCACTTTTGCGATATACGCACATCACAGGCACTGCATGGATTTACTGCAGTGCTTTGCTGAATACCGGCTATCAGCAAAAAGCAGAAACACTACCCACCAAAGCACCCCAAGTGTAAACTGGCCCTTAAGAGAACTTGATTAGTGATTACAAATTGTTGAAACCTGCAGAGTAGAACTCAGGGGCGTATTTAAAATGATTTAAATAGACCCCGAAATTGTACCTATGGCCTCCTCCTCCTCCCCATAGCCATACCAATCCTCACCAAAAGGTGCAAGGCATATAAACGCAAACAAAACAAAAAAAGATGCAGGCAAACAATTGTAATTCTGGAAAATACCAATTGCACTAGCAAAAAGCCGGCAATGCAATTTACATGTTCATCGCCGTGCTGTTGCTATTGGCAAAATGTGAACGATACAATTTTTAAATCGAAACGTGCTTAATAAAAAAGGGCCCTAATTAGTTAATCTCCATCTAAGATAGTTTATTATATTCTTTTTTTAACAGAGTCCTTTGGCTAATCCAGTTGGCTAAAACATTTTGGCCAATAGGATTGTAAGCCGGCCCACCATGGTGAGGTAGACTCTATTAGGGCGAGTTAGGGGATGGGAGTGAGAGAGGAATAGGGAATGGCGTTTTGAAGAGGGAAGAGGGGGATAGGTGGTCTTAAGAGGTACAAATCTTACACCCTCAAGTGCAAAGTCAGGGAACACAACGACCACCTGATAAATAATTGGGATCCAGCTGGTCCCCCTTAGGCCTGGTTCAACACTGGGATCGCAAAAGGCAAATCGCAATCGCCTATGGAGTGTGATTGCATTTCTACCAAGCAATTGTGGCTCCATGTTGCAGTGATTGCGTTTTTCGGTCTCATTCCAGAGAATGAGAATAGCGTTCTAACTGCCAGCAAAATGTTGCACGCAGTGCACTTTTGCGATATACGCACATCACAGGCACTGCAAGGATTTACCGCAGTGCTTTGCTGAATACCGGCTATCAGCAAAGAGCAGAAACACTACCCACCAAAGCACCCCAAGTGTGAACTGGCCCTTAAGAGAACTTGATTGGTGATTACAAATTGTTGAAACCTGCAGAGTAGAACTCAGGGGCGTATTTAAAATGATTTAAATAGACCCCCAAATTGTACCTATGGCCTCCTCCTCCCCATAGCCATACCAATCCTCACCAAAAAGGTACAAGGCATAGAACTAGAAAACAAAACAAAAAAAGATGCAGGTCAACAATTGTAATTCTGGAAAATACCAATTGCACTAGCAAAAACCCGACAATACAATTTACATGTTCATCACCGTGCTGTTGCTATTGGCAAAATGTGAACGATACAATTTTTAAATCGAAACATGCTTAATAAAAAGGGGCCCTAATTAGTTAATCTCCATCTAAGATAGTTTATTATATTCTTTTTTTAACAGAGTCCTTTGGCTAATCCAGTTGGCTAAAACTAAATCACATTTTGGCCAATAGGATTGTAAGCCGGCCCACCATGGTAAGGTAGACTCTATTAGGGTGGGTTAGGGGATGGGAGTGAGAGAGGAATAGGGGATGGCGTTTTAGAGAGGGAAGAGGGGGATAGGTGGTCTTAAGGGGTACCACTCTTACACCCTCAAGTGCAAAGTCGGGGAACACAACAACCACCTGATAAATAATTGGGATCCAGCTGGTCCCCCTTAGGCCTGGTTCAACACTGGGATCGCAAAAGGCAAATCGCAATCACCTATGGAGTGTGATTGCATTTCTACCAAGCAATTGTGGCTCAATGTTGCAGTGATTGCGTTTTTCGGTTTCATTCCAGAGAATGAGAATGGCGTTCTAACTGCCAGCAAAATGTTGCACGCAGTGCACTTTTGCGATATACGCACATCACAGGCACTGCAAGGATTTACCGCAGTGCTTTGCTGAATACCGGCTATCAGCAAAAAGCAAAAACACTACCCACCAAAGCACCCCAAGTGTGAACTGGCCCTTAAGAGAACTTGATTGGTGATTACAAATTGTTGAAACCTGCAGAGTAGAACTCAGGGGCGTATTTAAAATGATTTAAATAGACCCCCAAATTGTACCTATGGCCTCCTCCTCCCCATAGCCATACCAATCCTCACCAAAAAGGTACAAGGCATAGAACTAGAAAACAAAACAAAAAAAGATGCAGGTCAACAATTGTAATTCTGGAAAATACCAATTGCACTAGCAAAAACCCGACAATACAATTTACATGTTCATCACCGTGCTGTTGCTATTGGCAAAATGTGAACGATACAATTTTTAAATCGAAACATGCTTAATAAAAAAGGGCCCTAATTAGTTAATCTCCATCTAAGATAGTTTATTATATTCTTTTTTTAACAGAGTCCTTTGGCTAATCCAGTTGGCTAAAACTAAATCACATTTTGGCCAATAGGATTGTAAGCCGGCCCACCATGGTAAGGTAGACTCTATTAGGGTGGGTTAGGGGATGGGAGTGAGAGAGGAATAGGGGATGGCATTTTAGAGAGGGAAGAGGGGGATAGGTGGTCTTAAGGGGTACCACTCTTACACCCTCAAGTGCAAAGTCGGGGAACACAACGACCACCTGATAAATAATTGGGATCCAGCTGGTCCCCCTTAGGCCTGGTTCAACACTGGGATCGCAAAAGGCAAATCGCAATCACCTATGGAGTGTGATTGCATTTCTACCAAGCAATTGTGGCTCAATGTTGCAGTGATTGCGTTTTTCGGTTTCATTCCAGAGAATGAGAATGGCGTTCTAACTGCCAGCAAAATGTTGCACGCAGTGCACTTTTGCGATATACGCACATCACAGGCACTGCAAGGATTTACCGCAGTGCTTTGCTGAATACCGGCTATCAGCAAAAAGCAGAAACACTACCCACCAAAGCACCCCAAGTGTGAACTGGCCCTTAAGAGAACTTGATTGGTGATTACAAATTGCTGAAACCTGCAGAGTAGAACTCAGGGGCGTATTTAAAATGATTTAAATAGACCCCCAAATTGTACCTATGGCCTCCTCCTCCCCATAGCCATACCAATCCTCACCAAAAAGGTACAAGGCATAGAAACGCAAACAAAACAAAAAAAGATGCAGGCCAACAATTGTAATTCTGGACAATACCAATTGCACTAGCAAAAACCCGGCAATGCAATTTGCATGTTCATCGCCGTGCTGTTGCTATTGGCAAAATGTGAACGTTACAATTTTTAAATCAAAACGTGCTTAATAAAAAAGGGCCCTAATTAGTTAATCTCCATCTAAGATAGTTTATTATATTCTTTTTTTAACAGAGTCCTTTGGCTAATCCAGTTGGCTAAAACTAAATCACATTTTGGCCAATAGGATTGTAAGCCGGCCCACCATGGTAAGGTAGACTCTATTAGGGTGGGTTAGGGGATGGGAGTGAGAGAGGAATAGGGGATGGTGTTTTGGAGAGGGAAGAGGGGGATAGGTGGTCTTAAGGGGTACCACTCTTACACCCTCAAGTGCAAAGTCGGGGAACACAACGACCACCTGATAAATAATTGGGATCCAGCTGGTCCCCCTTAGGCCTGGTTCAACACTGGGATCGCAAAAGGCAAATCGCAATCGCCTATGGAGTGTGATTGCATTTCTACCAAGCAATTGTGGCTCCATGTTGCAGTGATTGCGTTTTTCGGTCTCATTCCAGAGAAGGAGAATGGCGTTCTAACTGCCAACAAAATGTTGCACGCAGTGCACTTTTGTGATATACGCACATCACAGGCACTGCAAGGATTTACTGCAGTGCTTTGCTGAATACCGGCTATCAGCAAAAAGCAGAAACACTACCCACCAAAGCACCCCAAGTGTAAACTGGCCCTTAAGAGAACTTGATTAGTGATTACAAATTGTTGAAACCTGCAGAGTAGAACTCAGGGGCGTATTTAAAATGATTTAAATAGACCCCGAAATTGTACCTATGGCCTCCTCCTCCTCCCCATAGCCATACCAATCCTCACCAAAAGGTGCAAGGCATATAAACGCAAACAAAACAAAAAAAGATGCAGGCAAACAATTGTAATTCTGGAAAATACCAATTGCACTAGCAAAAAGCCGGCAATGCAATTTACATGTTCATCGCCGTGCTGTTGCTATTGGCAAAATGTGAACGATACAATTTTTAAATCGAAACGTGCTTAATAAAAAAGGGCCCTAATTAGTTAATCTCCATCTAAGATAGTTTATTATATTCTTTTTTTAACAGAGTCCTTTGGCTAATCCAGTTGGCTAAAACTAAATCACATTTTGGCCAATAGGATTGTAAGCCGGCCCACCATGGTGAGGTAGACTCTATTAGGGCGAGTTAGGGGATGGGAGTGAGAGAGGAATAGGGAATGGCGTTTTGAAGAGGGAAGAGGGGGATAGGTGGTCTTAAGAGGTACAAATCTTACACCCTCAAGTGCAAAGTCAGGGAACACAACGACCACCTGATAAATAATTGGGATCCAGCTGGTCCCCCTTAGGCCTGGTTCAACACTGGGATCGCAAAAGGCAAATCGCAATCGCCTATGGAGTGTGATTGCATTTCTACCAAGCAATTGTGGCTCCATGTTGCAGTGATTGCGTTTTTCGGTCTCATTCCAGAGAATGAGAATAGCGTTCTAACTGCCAGCAAAATGTTGCACGCAGTGCACTTTTGCGATATACGCACATCACAGGCACTGCAAGGATTTACCGCAGTGCTTTGCTGAATACCGGCTATCAGCAAAGAGCAGAAACACTACCCACCAAAGCACCCCAAGTGTGAACTGGCCCTTAAGAGAACTTGATTGGTGATTACAAATTGTTGAAACCTGCAGAGTAGAACTCAGGGGCGTATTTAAAATGATTTAAATAGACCCCCAAATTGTACCTATGGCCTCCTCCTCCCCATAGCCATACCAATCCTCACCAAAAAGGTACAAGGCATAGAACTAGAAAACAAAACAAAAAAAGATGCAGGTCAACAATTGTAATTCTGGAAAATACCAATTGCACTAGCAAAAACCCGACAATACAATTTACATGTTCATCACCGTGCTGTTGCTATTGGCAAAATGTGAACGATGCAATTTTTAAATCGAAACATGCTTAATAAAAAGGGGCCCTAATTAGTTAATCTCCATCTAAGATAGTTTATTATATTCTTTTTTTAACAGAGTCCTTTGGCTAATCCAGTTGGCTAAAACTAAATCACATTTTGGCCAATAGGATTGTAAGCCGGCCCACCATGGTAAGGTAGACTCTATTAGGGTGGGTTAGGGGATGGGAGTGAGAGAGGAATAGGGGATGGCGTTTTAGAGAGGGAAGAGGGGGATAGGTGGTCTTAAGGGGTACCACTCTTACACCCTCAAGTGCAAAGTCGGGGAACACAACGACCACCTGATAAATAATTGGGATCCAGCTGGTCCCCCTTAGGCCTGGTTCAACACTGGGATCGCAAAAGGCAAATCGCAATCACCTATGGAGTGTGATTGCATTTCTACCAAGCAATTGTGGCTCAATGTTGCAGTGATTGCGTTTTTCGGTTTCATTCCAGAGAATGAGAATGGCGTTCTAACTGCCAGCAAAATGTTGCACGCAGTGCACTTTTGCGATATACGCACATCACAGGCACTGCAAGGATTTACCGCAGTGCTTTGCTGAATACCGGCTATCAGCAAAAAGCAGAAACACTACCCACCAAAGCACCCCAAGTGTGAACTGGCCCTTAAGAGAACTTGATTGGTGATTACAAATTGTTGAAACCTGCAGAGTAGAACTCAGGGGCGTATTTAAAATGATTTAAATAGACCCCCAAATTGTACCTATGGCCTCCTCCTCCCCATAGCCATACCAATCCTCACCAAAAAGGTACAAGGCATAGAAACGCAAACAAAACAAAAAAAGATGCAGGCCAACAATTGTAATTCTGGACAATACCAATTGCACTAGCAAAAACCCGGCAATGCAATTTGCATGTTCATCGCCGTGCTGTTGCTATTGGCAAAATGTGAACGTTACAATTTTTAAATCAAAACGTGCTTAATAAAAAAGGGCCCTAATTAGTTAATCTCCATCTAAGATAGTTTATTATATTCTTTTTTTAACAGAGTCCTTTGGCTAATCCAGTTGGCTAAAACTAAATCACATTTTGGCCAATAGGATTGTAAGCCGGCCCACCATGGTAAGGTAGACTCTATTAGGGCGAGTTAGGGGATGGGAGTGAGAGAGGAATAGGGGATGGCGTTTTGAAGAGGGAAGAGGGGGATAGGTGGTCTTAAGAGATACCAATCTTACACCCTGAAGTGCAAAGTCAGGGAACACAACGACCACCTGATAAATAATTGGGATCCAGCTGGTCCCTCTTAGGCCTGGTTCAACACTGGGATTGCAAAAGGCAAATCGCAATCGCCTATGGAGTGTGATTGCATTTCTACCAAGCAATTGTGGCTCCATGTTGCAGTGATTGCGTTTTTGGTCTCATTCCAGAGAATGAGAATGGCGTTCTAACTGCCATAAAATGTTGCACGCAGTGCACTTTTGCGATATACGCACATCACAGGCACTGCAAGGATTTACCGCAGTGCTTTGCTAAATACCGCCTATCAGCAAAGAGCAGAAACACTACCCACCAAAGCACCCCAAGTGTGAACTGGCCCTTAAGAGAACTTGATTGGTGATTACAAATTGTTGAAACTTGCAGAGTAGAACTCAGGGGCGTATTTAAAATGATTTACATAGACCCCCAAATTGTACCTATGGCCTCCTCCTCCCCATAGCCATACCAATCCTCACCAAAAAGGTACAAGGCATAGAACTAGAAAACAAAACAAAAAAAGATGCAGGTCAACAATTGTAATTCTGGAAAATACCAATTGCACTAGCAAAAACCCGACAATACAATTTACATGTTCATCACCGTGCTGTTGCTATTGGCAAAATGTGAACGATACAATTTTTAAATCGAAACATGCTTAATAAAAAAGGGCCCTAATTAGTTAATCTCCATCTAAGATAGTTTATTATATTCTTTTTTTAACAGAGTCCTTTGGCTAATCCAGTTGGCTAAAACTAAATCACATTTTGGCCAATAGGATTGTAAGCCGGCCCACCATGGTGAGGTAGACTCTATTAGGGCGAGTTAGGGGATGGGAGTGAGAGAGGAATAGGGAATGGCGTTTTGAAGAGGGAAGAGGGGGATAGGTGGTCTTAAGAGGTACAAATCTTACACCCTCAAGTGCAAAGTCAGGGAACACAACGACCACCTGATAAATAATTGGGATCCAGCTGGTCCCCCTTAGGCCTGGTTCAACACTGGGATCGCAAAAGGCAAATCGCAATCGCCTATGGAGTGTGATTGCATTTCTACCAAGCAATTGTGGCTCCATGTTGCAGTGATTGCGTTTTTCGGTCTCATTCCAGAGAATGAGAATAGCGTTCTAACTGCCAGCAAAATGTTGCACGCAGTGCACTTTTGCGATATACGCACATCACAGGCACTGCAAGGATTTACCGCAGTGCTTTGCTGAATACCGGCTATCAGCAAAGAGCAGAAACACTACCCACCAAAGCACCCCAAGTGTGAACTGGCCCTTAAGAGAACTTGATTGGTGATTACAAATTGTTGAAACCTGCAGAGTAGAACTCAGGGGCGTATTTAAAATGATTTAAATAGACCCCCAAATTGTACCTATGGCCTCCTCCTCCCCATAGCCATACCAATCCTCACCAAAAAGGTACAAGGCATAGAAACGCAAACAAAACAAAAAAAGATGCAGGCCAACAATTGTAATTCTGGACAATACCAATTGCACTAGCAAAAACCCGGCAATGCAATTTGCATGTTCATCGCCGTGCTGTTGCTATTGGCAAAATGTGAACGTTACAATTTTTAAATCAAAACGTGCTTAATAAAAAAGGGCCCTAATTAGTTAATCTCCATCTAAGATAGTTTATTATATTCTTTTTTTAACAGAGTCCTTTGGCTAATCCAGTTGGCTAAAACTAAATCACATTTTGGCCAATAGGATTGTAAGCCGGCCCACCATGGTAAGGTAGACTCTATTAGGGCGAGTTAGGGGATGGGAGTGAGAGAGGAATAGGGGATGGCGTTTTGAAGAGGGAAGAGGGGGATAGGTGGTCTTAAGAGATACCAATCTTACACCCTGAAGTGCAAAGTCAGGGAACACAACGACCACCTGATAAATAATTGGGATCCAGCTGGTCCCTCTTAGGCCTGGTTCAACACTGGGATTGCAAAAGGCAAATCGCAATCGCCTATGGAGTGTGATTGCATTTCTACCAAGCAATTGTGGCTCCATGTTGCAGTGATTGCGTTTTTGGTCTCATTCCAGAGAATGAGAATGGCGTTCTAACTGCCATAAAATGTTGCACGCAGTGCACTTTTGCGATATACGCACATCACAGGCACTGCAAGGATTTACCGCAGTGCTTTGCTAAATACCGCCTATCAGCAAAGAGCAGAAACACTACCCACCAAAGCACCCCAAGTGTGAACTGGCCCTTAAGAGAACTTGATTGGTGATTACAAATTGTTGAAACTTGCAGAGTAGAACTCAGGGGCGTATTTAAAATGATTTACATAGACCCCCAAATTGTACCTATGGCCTCCTCCTCCCCATAGCCATACCAATCCTCACCAAAAAGGTACAAGGCATAGAACTAGAAAACAAAACAAAAAAAGATGCAGGTCAACAATTGTAATTCTGGAAAATACCAATTGCACTAGCAAAAACCCGACAATACAATTTACATGTTCATCACCGTGCTGTTGCTATTGGCAAAATGTGAACGATACAATTTTTAAATCGAAACATGCTTAATAAAAAAGGGCCCTAATTAGTTAATCTCCATCTAAGATAGTTTATTATATTCTTTTTTTAACAGAGTCCTTTGGCTAATCCAGTTGGCTAAAACTAAATCACATTTTGGCCAATAGGATTGTAAGCCGGCCCACCATGGTGAGGTAGACTCTATTAGGGCGAGTTAGGGGATGGGAGTGAGAGAGGAATAGGGAATGGCGTTTTGAAGAGGGAAGAGGGGGATAGGTGGTCTTAAGAGGTACAAATCTTACACCCTCAAGTGCAAAGTCAGGGAACACAACGACCACCTGATAAATAATTGGGATCCAGCTGGTCCCCCTTAGGCCTGGTTCAACACTGGGATCGCAAAAGGCAAATCGCAATCGCCTATGGAGTGTGATTGCATTTCTACCAAGCAATTGTGGCTCCATGTTGCAGTGATTGCGTTTTTCGGTCTCATTCCAGAGAATGAGAATAGCGTTCTAACTGCCAGCAAAATGTTGCACGCAGTGCACTTTTGCGATATACGCACATCACAGGCACTGCAAGGATTTACCGCAGTGCTTTGCTGAATACCGGCTATCAGCAAAGAGCAGAAACACTACCCACCAAAGCACCCCAAGTGTGAACTGGCCCTTAAGAGAACTTGATTGGTGATTACAAATTGTTGAAACCTGCAGAGTAGAACTCAGGGGCGTATTTAAAATGATTTAAATAGACCCCCAAATTGTACCTATGGCCTCCTCCTCCCCATAGCCATACCAATCCTCACCAAAAAGGTACAAGGCATAGAACTAGAAAACAAAACAAAAAAAGATGCAGGTCAACAATTGTAATTCTGGAAAATACCAATTGCACTAGCAAAAACCCGACAATACAATTTACATGTTCATCACCGTGCTGTTGCTATTGGCAAAATGTGAACGATACAATTTTTAAATCGAAACATGCTTAATAAAAAGGGGCCCTAATTAGTTAATCTCCATCTAAGATAGTTTATTATATTCTTTTTTTAACAGAGTCCTTTGGCTAATCCAGTTGGCTAAAACTAAATCACATTTTGGCCAATAGGATTGTAAGCCGGCCCACCATGGTAAGGTAGACTCTATTAGGGTGGGTTAGGGGATGGGAGTGAGAGAGGAATAGGGGATGGCGTTTTAGAGAGGGAAGAGGGGGATAGGTGGTCTTAAGGGGTACCACTCTTACACCCTCAAGTGCAAAGTCGGGGAACACAACAACCACCTGATAAATAATTGGGATCCAGCTGGTCCCCCTTAGGCCTGGTTCAACACTGGGATCGCAAAAGGCAAATCGCAATCACCTATGGAGTGTGATTGCATTTCTACCAAGCAATTGTGGCTCAATGTTGCAGTGATTGCGTTTTTCGGTTTCATTCCAGAGAATGAGAATGGCGTTCTAACTGCCAGCAAAATGTTGCACGCAGTGCACTTTTGCGATATACGCACATCACAGGCACTGCAAGGATTTACCGCAGTGCTTTGCTGAATACCGGCTATCAGCAAAAAGCAAAAACACTACCCACCAAAGCACCCCAAGTGTGAACTGGCCCTTAAGAGAACTTGATTGGTGATTACAAATTGTTGAAACCTGCAGAGTAGAACTCAGGGGCGTATTTAAAATGATTTAAATAGACCCCCAAATTGTACCTATGGCCTCCTCCTCCCCATAGCCATACCAATCCTCACCAAAAAGGTACAAGGCATAGAAACGCAAACAAAACAAAAAAAGATGCAGGCCAACAATTGTAATTCTGGACAATACCAATTGCACTAGCAAAAACCCGGCAATGCAATTTGCATGTTCATCGCCGTGCTGTTGCTATTGGCAAAATGTGAACGTTACAATTTTTAAATCAAAACGTGCTTAATAAAAAAGGGCCCTAATTAGTTAATCTCCATCTAAGATAGTTTATTATATTCTTTTTTTAACAGAGTCCTTTGGCTAATCCAGTTGGCTAAAACTAAATCACATTTTGGCCAATAGGATTGTACGCCGGCCCACCATGGTAAGGTAGACTCTATTAGGGCGAGTTAGGGGATGGGAGTGAGAGAGGAATAGGGGATGGCGTTTTGAAGAGGGAAGAGGGGGATAGGAGGTCTTAAGAGGTACCAATCTTAGACCCTGAAGTGCAAAGTCAGGGAACACAACGACCACCTGATAAATAATTGGGATCCAGCTGGTCCCCCTTAGGCCTGGTTCAACACTGGGATTGCAAAAGGCAAATCGCAATCGCCTATGGAGTGTGATTGCATTTCTACCAAGCAATTGTGGCTCCATGTTGCAGTGATTGCGTTTTTGGTCTCATTCCAGAGAATGAGAATGGCGTTCTAACTGCCAGCAAAATGTTGCACGCAGTGCACTTTTGCGATATACGCACATCACAGGCACTGCAAGGATTTACCGCAGTGCTTTGCTGAATACCGCCTATCAGCAAAGAGCAGAAACACTACTCACCAAAGCACCCCATGTGTGAACTGGCCCTTAAGAGAACTTGATTGGTGATTACAAATTGTTGAAACTTGCAGAGTAGAACTCAGGGGCGTATTTAAAATGATTTAAATAGACCCCCAAATTGTACCTATGGCCTCCTCCTCCCCATAGCCATACCAATCCTCACGAAAAAGGGACAAGGCATAGAAACGCAAACAAAACAAAAAAAGATGCAGGCCAACAATTGTAATTCTGGAAAATACCAATTGCACTAGCAAAAAGCCGGCAATGCAATTTACATGTTCATCGCCGTGCTGTTGCTATTGGCAAAATGTGAACGATACAATTTTTAAATCGAAACGTGCTCTAATTAGTTATTCTCCATCTAAGATAGTTTATTATATTCTTTTTTTTAACAGAGTCCTTTGGCTAATCCAGTTGGCTAAAACTAAATCACATTTTGGCCAATAGGATTGTAAGCCGGCCCACCATGGTAAGGTAGACTCTATTAGGGCGAGTTAGGGGATGGGAGTGAGAGAGGAATAGGGGATGGCGTTTTGAAGAGGGAAGAGGGGGATAGGTGGTCTTAAGAGATACCAATCTTACACCCTGAAGTGCAAAGTCAGGGAACACAACGACCACCTGATAAATAATTGGGATCCAGCTGGTCCCCCTTAGGCCTGGTTCAACACTGGGATTGCAAAAGGCAAATCGCAATCGCCTATGGAGTGTGATTGCATTTCTACCAAGCAATTGTGGCTCCATGTTGCAGTGATTGCGTTTTTCGGTCTCATTCCAGAGAATGAGAATGGCGTTCTGATTGCCAGCAAAATGTTGCACGCAGTGCACTTTTGCGATATACGCACATCACATGCACTGCAAGGATTTACCGCAGTGCTTTGCTGAATACCGGCTATCAGCAAAGAGCAGAAACACTATCCACCAAAGCACCCCAAGTGTGAACTGGCCCTTAAGAGAACTTAATTGGTGATTACAAATTGTTGAAACCTGCAGAGTAGAACTCAGGGGCGTATTTAAAATGATTTAAATAGACCCCCAAATTGTACCTATGGCCTCCTCCTCCCCATAGCCATACCAATCCTCACCAAAAAGGTACAAGGCATAGAACTAGAAAACAAAACAAAAAAAGATGCAGGTCAACAATTGTAATTCTGGAAAATACCAATTGCACTAGCAAAAACCCGACAATACAATTTACATGTTCATCACCGTGCTGTTGCTATTGGCAAAATGTGAACGACACAATTTTTAAATCGAAACATGCTTAATAAAAAAGGGCCCTAATTAGTTAATCTCCATCTAAGATAGTTTATTATATTCTTTTTTTAACAGAGTCCTTTGGCTAATCCAGTTGGCTAAAACTAAATCACATTTTGGCCAATAGGATTGTAAGCCGGCCCACCATGGTAAGGTAGACTCTATTAGGGTGGGTTAGGGGATGGGAGTGAGAGAGGAATAGGGGATGGCATTTTAGAGAGGGAAGAGGGGGATAGGTGGTCTTAAGGGGTACCACTCTTACACCCTCAAGTGCAAAGTCGGGGAACACAACGACCACCTGATAAATAATTGGGATCCAGCTGGTCCCCCTTAGGCCTGGTTCAACACTGGGATCGCAAAAGGCAAATCGCAATCACCTATGGAGTGTGATTGCATTTCTACCAAGCAATTGTGGCTCAATGTTGCAGTGATTGCGTTTTTCGGTTTCATTCCAGAGAATGAGAATGGCGTTCTAACTGCCAGCAAAATGTTGCACGCAGTGCACTTTTGCGATATACGCACATCACAGGCACTGCAAGGATTTACCGCAGTGCTTTGCTGAATACCGGCTATCAGCAAAAAGCAGAAACACTACCCACCAAAGCACCCCAAGTGTGAACTGGCCCTTAAGAGAACTTGATTGGTGATTACAAATTGCTGAAACCTGCAGAGTAGAACTCAGGGGCGTATTTAAAATGATTTAAATAGACCCCCAAATTGTACCTATGGCCTCCTCCTCCCCATAGCCATACCAATCCTCACCAAAAAGGTACAAGGCATAGAAACGCAAACAAAACAAAAAAAGATGCAGGCCAACAATTGTAATTCTGGACAATACCAATTGCACTAGCAAAAACCCGGCAATGCAATTTGCATGTTCATCGCCGTGCTGTTGCTATTGGCAAAATGTGAACGTTACAATTTTTAAATCAAAACGTGCTTAATAAAAAAGGGCCCTAATTAGTTAATCTCCATCTAAGATAGTTTATTATATTCTTTTTTTAACAGAGTCCTTTGGCTAATCCAGTTGGCTAAAACTAAATCACATTTTGGCCAATAGGATTGTAAGCCGGCCCACCATGGTAAGGTAGACTCTATTAGGGTGGGTTAGGGGATGGGAGTGAGAGAGGAATAGGGGATGGTGTTTTGGAGAGGGAAGAGGGGGATAGGTGGTCTTAAGGGGTACCACTCTTACACCCTCAAGTGCAAAGTCGGGGAACACAACGACCACCTGATAAATAATTGGGATCCAGCTGGTCCCCCTTAGGCCTGGTTCAACACTGGGATCGCAAAAGGCAAATCGCAATCGCCTATGGAGTGTGATTGCATTTCTACCAAGCAATTGTGGCTCCATGTTGCAGTGATTGCGTTTTTCGGTCTCATTCCAGAGAAGGAGAATGGCGTTCTAACTGCCAACAAAATGTTGCACGCAGTGCACTTTTGCGATATACGCACATCACAGGCACTGCAAGGATTTACTGCAGTGCTTTGCTGAATACCGGCTATCAGCAAAAAGCAGAAACACTACCCACCAAAGCACCCCAAGTGTAAACTGGCCCTTAAGAGAACTTGATTAGTGATTACAAATTGTTGAAACCTGCAGAGTAGAACTCAGGGGCGTATTTAAAATGATTTAAATAGACCCCGAAATTGTACCTATGGCCTCCTCCTCCTCCCCATAGCCATACCAATCCTCACCAAAAGGTGCAAGGCATATAAACGCAAACAAAACAAAAAAAGATGCAGGCAAACAATTGTAATTCTGGAAAATACCAATTGCACTAGCAAAAAGCCGGCAATGCAATTTACATGTTCATCGCCGTGCTGTTGCTATTGGCAAAATGTGAACGATACAATTTTTAAATCGAAACGTGCTTAATAAAAAAGGGCCCTAATTAGTTAATCTCCATCTAAGATAGTTTATTATATTCTTTTTTTAACAGAGTCCTTTGGCTAATCCAGTTGGCTAAAACTAAATCACATTTTGGCCAATAGGATTGTAAGCCGGCCCACCATGGTGAGGTAGACTCTATTAGGGCGAGTTAGGGGATGGGAGTGAGAGAGGAATAGGGAATGGCGTTTTGAAGAGGGAAGAGGGGGATAGGTGGTCTTAAGAGGTACAAATCTTACACCCTCAAGTGCAAAGTCAGGGAACACAACGACCACCTGATAAATAATTGGGATCCAGCTGGTCCCCCTTAGGCCTGGTTCAACACTGGGATCGCAAAAGGCAAATCGCAATCGCCTATGGAGTGTGATTGCATTTCTACCAAGCAATTGTGGCTCCATGTTGCAGTGATTGCGTTTTTCGGTCTCATTCCAGAGAATGAGAATAGCGTTCTAACTGCCAGCAAAATGTTGCACGCAGTGCACTTTTGCGATATACGCACATCACAGGCACTGCAAGGATTTACCGCAGTGCTTTGCTGAATACCGGCTATCAGCAAAGAGCAGAAACACTACCCACCAAAGCACCCCAAGTGTGAACTGGCCCTTAAGAGAACTTGATTGGTGATTACAAATTGTTGAAACCTGCAGAGTAGAACTCAGGGGCGTATTTAAAATGATTTAAATAGACCCCCAAATTGTACCTATGGCCTCCTCCTCCCCATAGCCATACCAATCCTCACCAAAAAGGTACAAGGCATAGAACTAGAAAACAAAACAAAAAAAGATGCAGGTCAACAATTGTAATTCTGGAAAATACCAATTGCACTAGCAAAAACCCGACAATACAATTTACATGTTCATCACCGTGCTGTTGCTATTGGCAAAATGTGAACGATACAATTTTTAAATCGAAACATGCTTAATAAAAAGGGGCCCTAATTAGTTAATCTCCATCTAAGATAGTTTATTATATTCTTTTTTTAACAGAGTCCTTTGGCTAATCCAGTTGGCTAAAACTAAATCACATTTTGGCCAATAGGATTGTAAGCCGGCCCACCATGGTAAGGTAGACTCTATTAGGGCGAGTTAGGGGATGGGAGTGAGAGAGGAATAGGGGATGGGGTTTTGAAGAGGGAAGAGGGGGATAGGAGGTCTTAAGAGGTACCAATCTTAGACCCTGAAGTGCAAAGTCAGGGAACACAACGACCACCTGATAAATAATTGGGATCCAGCTGGTCCCCCTTAGGCCTGGTTCAACACTGGGATTGCAAAAGGCAAATCGCAATCGCCTATGGAGTGTGATTGCATTTCTACCAAGCAATTGTGGCTCCATGTTGCAGTGATTGCGTTTTTGGTCTCATTCCAGAGAATGAGAATGGCGTTCTAACTGCCAGCAAAATGTTGCACGCAGTGCACTTTTGCGATATACGCACATCACAGGCACTGCAAGGATTTACCGCAGTGCTTTGCTGAATACCGCCTATCAGCAAAGAGCAGAAACACTACTCACCAAAGCACCCCATGTGTGAACTGGCCCTTAAGAGAACTTGATTGGTGATTACAAATTGTTGAAACTTGCAGAGTAGAACTCAGGGGCGTATTTAAAATGATTTAAATAGACCCCCAAATTGTACCTATGGCCTCCTCCTCCCCATAGCCATACCAATCCTCACGAAAAAGGGACAAGGCATAGAAACGCAAACAAAACAAAAAAAGATGCAGGCCAACAATTGTAATTCTGGAAAATACCAATTGCACTAGCAAAAAGCCGGCAATGCAATTTACATGTTCATCGCCGTGCTGTTGCTATTGGCAAAATGTGAACGATACAATTTTTAAATCGAAACGTGCTCTAATTAGTTATTCTCCATCTAAGATAGTTTATTATATTCTTTTTTTTAACAGAGTCCTTTGGCTAATCCAGTTGGCTAAAACTAAATCACATTTTGGCCAATAGGATTGTAAGCCGGCCCACCATGGTAAGGTAGACTCTATTAGGGCGAGTTAGGGGATGGGAGTGAGAGAGGAATAGGGGATGGCGTTTTGAAGAGGGAAGAGGGGGATAGGTGGTCTTAAGAGATACCAATCTTACACCCTGAAGTGCAAAGTCAGGGAACACAACGACCACCTGATAAATAATTGGGATCCAGCTGGTCCCCCTTAGGCCTGGTTCAACACTGGGATTGCAAAAGGCAAATCGCAATCGCCTATGGAGTGTGATTGCATTTCTACCAAGCAATTGTGGCTCCATGTTGCAGTGATTGCGTTTTTCGGTCTCATTCCAGAGAATGAGAATGGCGTTCTGATTGCCAGCAAAATGTTGCACGCAGTGCACTTTTGCGATATACGCACATCACATGCACTGCAAGGATTTACCGCAGTGCTTTGCTGAATACCGGCTATCAGCAAAGAGCAGAAACACTATCCACCAAAGCACCCCAAGTGTGAACTGGCCCTTAAGAGAACTTAATTGGTGATTACAAATTGTTGAAACCTGCAGAGTAGAACTCAGGGGCGTATTTAAAATGATTTAAATAGACCCCCAAATTGTACCTATGGCCTCCTCCTCCCCATAGCCATACCAATCCTCACCAAAAAGGTACAAGGCATAGAACTAGAAAACAAAACAAAAAAAGATGCAGGTCAACAATTGTAATTCTGGAAAATACCAATTGCACTAGCAAAAACCCGACAATACAATTTACATGTTCATCACCGTGCTGTTGCTATTGGCAAAATGTGAACGACACAATTTTTAAATCGAAACATGCTTAATAAAAAAGGGCCCTAATTAGTTAATCTCCATCTAAGATAGTTTATTATATTCTTTTTTTAACAGAGTCCTTTGGCTAATCCAGTTGGCTAAAACTAAATCACATTTTGGCCAATAGGATTGTAAGCCGGCCCACCATGGTAAGGTAGACTCTATTAGGGTGGGTTAGGGGATGGGAGTGAGAGAGGAATAGGGGATGGCATTTTAGAGAGGGAAGAGGGGGATAGGTGGTCTTAAGGGGTACCACTCTTACACCCTCAAGTGCAAAGTCGGGGAACACAACGACCACCTGATAAATAATTGGGATCCAGCTGGTCCCCCTTAGGCCTGGTTCAACACTGGGATCGCAAAAGGCAAATCGCAATCACCTATGGAGTGTGATTGCATTTCTACCAAGCAATTGTGGCTCAATGTTGCAGTGATTGCGTTTTTCGGTTTCATTCCAGAGAATGAGAATGGCGTTCTAACTGCCAGCAAAATGTTGCACGCAGTGCACTTTTGCGATATACGCACATCACAGGCACTGCAAGGATTTACCGCAGTGCTTTGCTGAATACCGGCTATCAGCAAAAAGCAGAAACACTACCCACCAAAGCACCCCAAGTGTGAACTGGCCCTTAAGAGAACTTGATTGGTGATTACAAATTGCTGAAACCTGCAGAGTAGAACTCAGGGGCGTATTTAAAATGATTTAAATAGACCCCCAAATTGTACCTATGGCCTCCTCCTCCCCATAGCCATACCAATCCTCACCAAAAAGGTACAAGGCATAGAAACGCAAACAAAACAAAAAAAGATGCAGGCCAACAATTGTAATTCTGGACAATACCAATTGCACTAGCAAAAACCCGGCAATGCAATTTGCATGTTCATCGCCGTGCTGTTGCTATTGGCAAAATGTGAACGTTACAATTTTTAAATCAAAACGTGCTTAATAAAAAAGGGCCCTAATTAGTTAATCTCCATCTAAGATAGTTTATTATATTCTTTTTTTAACAGAGTCCTTTGGCTAATCCAGTTGGCTAAAACTAAATCACATTTTGGCCAATAGGATTGTAAGCCGGCCCACCATGGTAAGGTAGACTCTATTAGGGTGGGTTAGGGGATGGGAGTGAGAGAGGAATAGGGGATGGTGTTTTGGAGAGGGAAGAGGGGGATAGGTGGTCTTAAGGGGTACCACTCTTACACCCTCAAGTGCAAAGTCGGGGAACACAACGACCACCTGATAAATAATTGGGATCCAGCTGGTCCCCCTTAGGCCTGGTTCAACACTGGGATCGCAAAAGGCAAATCGCAATCGCCTATGGAGTGTGATTGCATTTCTACCAAGCAATTGTGGCTCCATGTTGCAGTGATTGCGTTTTTCGGTCTCATTCCAGAGAAGGAGAATGGCGTTCTAACTGCCAACAAAATGTTGCACGCAGTGCACTTTTGCGATATACGCACATCACAGGCACTGCAAGGATTTACTGCAGTGCTTTGCTGAATACCGGCTATCAGCAAAAAGCAGAAACACTACCCACCAAAGCACCCCAAGTGTAAACTGGCCCTTAAGAGAACTTGATTAGTGATTACAAATTGTTGAAACCTGCAGAGTAGAACTCAGGGGCGTATTTAAAATGATTTAAATAGACCCCGAAATTGTACCTATGGCCTCCTCCTCCTCCCCATAGCCATACCAATCCTCACCAAAAGGTGCAAGGCATATAAACGCAAACAAAACAAAAAAAGATGCAGGCAAACAATTGTAATTCTGGAAAATACCAATTGCACTAGCAAAAAGCCGGCAATGCAATTTACATGTTCATCGCCGTGCTGTTGCTATTGGCAAAATGTGAACGATACAATTTTTAAATCGAAACGTGCTTAATAAAAAAGGGCCCTAATTAGTTAATCTCCATCTAAGATAGTTTATTATATTCTTTTTTTAACAGAGTCCTTTGGCTAATCCAGTTGGCTAAAACTAAATCACATTTTGGCCAATAGGATTGTAAGCCGGCCCACCATGGTGAGGTAGACTCTATTAGGGCGAGTTAGGGGATGGGAGTGAGAGAGGAATAGGGAATGGCGTTTTGAAGAGGGAAGAGGGGGATAGGTGGTCTTAAGAGGTACAAATCTTACACCCTCAAGTGCAAAGTCAGGGAACACAACGACCACCTGATAAATAATTGGGATCCAGCTGGTCCCCCTTAGGCCTGGTTCAACACTGGGATCGCAAAAGGCAAATCGCAATCGCCTATGGAGTGTGATTGCATTTCTACCAAGCAATTGTGGCTCCATGTTGCAGTGATTGCGTTTTTCGGTCTCATTCCAGAGAATGAGAATAGCGTTCTAACTGCCAGCAAAATGTTGCACGCAGTGCACTTTTGCGATATACGCACATCACAGGCACTGCAAGGATTTACCGCAGTGCTTTGCTGAATACCGGCTATCAGCAAAGAGCAGAAACACTACCCACCAAAGCACCCCAAGTGTGAACTGGCCCTTAAGAGAACTTGATTGGTGATTACAAATTGTTGAAACCTGCAGAGTAGAACTCAGGGGCGTATTTAAAATGATTTAAATAGACCCCCAAATTGTACCTATGGCCTCCTCCTCCCCATAGCCATACCAATCCTCACCAAAAAGGTACAAGGCATAGAACTAGAAAACAAAACAAAAAAAGATGCAGGTCAACAATTGTAATTCTGGAAAATACCAATTGCACTAGCAAAAACCCGACAATACAATTTACATGTTCATCACCGTGCTGTTGCTATTGGCAAAATGTGAACGATACAATTTTTAAATCGAAACATGCTTAATAAAAAGGGGCCCTAATTAGTTAATCTCCATCTAAGATAGTTTATTATATTCTTTTTTTAACAGAGTCCTTTGGCTAATCCAGTTGGCTAAAACTAAATCACATTTTGGCCAATAGGATTGTAAGCCGGCCCACCATGGTAAGGTAGACTCTATTAGGGTGGGTTAGGGGATGGGAGTGAGAGAGGAATAGGGGATGGCGTTTTAGAGAGGGAAGAGGGGGATAGGTGGTCTTAAGGGGTACCACTCTTACACCCTCAAGTGCAAAGTCGGGGAACACAACGACCACCTGATAAATAATTGGGATCCAGCTGGTCCCCCTTAGGCCTGGTTCAACACTGGGATCGCAAAAGGCAAATCGCAATCACCTATGGAGTGTGATTGCATTTCTACCAAGCAATTGTGGCTCAATGTTGCAGTGATTGCGTTTTTCGGTTTCATTCCAGAGAATGAGAATGGCGTTCTAACTGCCAGCAAAATGTTGCACGCAGTGCACTTTTGCGATATACGCACATCACAGGCACTGCAAGGATTTACCGCAGTGCTTTGCTGAATACCGGCTATCAGCAAAAAGCAGAAACACTACCCACCAAAGCACCCCAAGTGTGAACTGGCCCTTAAGAGAACTTGATTGGTGATTACAAATTGTTGAAACCTGCAGAGTAGAACTCAGGGGCGTATTTAAAATGATTTAAATAGACCCCCAAATTGTACCTATGGCCTCCTCCTCCCCATAGCCATACCAATCCTCACCAAAAAGGTACAAGGCATAGAAACGCAAACAAAACAAAAAAAGATGCAGGCCAACAATTGTAATTCTGGACAATACCAATTGCACTAGCAAAAACCCGGCAATGCAATTTGCATGTTCATCGCCGTGCTGTTGCTATTGGCAAAATGTGAATGTTACAATTTTTAAATCAAAACGTGCTTAATAAAAAAGGGCCCTAATTAGTTAATCTCCATCTAAGATAGTTTATTATATTCTTTTTTTAACAGAGTCCTTTGGCTAATCCAGTTGGCTAAAACTAAATCACATTTTGGCCAATAGGATTGTAAGCCGGCCCACCATGGTAAGGTAGACTCTATTAGGGCGAGTTAGGGGATGGGAGTGAGAGAGGAATAGGGGATGGGGTTTTGAAGAGGGAAGAGGGGGATAGGAGGTCTTAAGAGGTACCAATCTTAGACCCTGAAGTGCAAAGTCAGGGAACACAACGACCACCTGATAAATAATTGGGATCCAGCTGGTCCCCCTTAGGCCTGGTTCAACACTGGGATTGCAAAAGGCAAATCGCAATCGCCTATGGAGTGTGATTGCATTTCTACCAAGCAATTGTGGCTCCATGTTGCAGTGATTGCGTTTTTGGTCTCATTCCAGAGAATGAGAATGGCGTTCTAACTGCCAGCAAAATGTTGCACGCAGTGCACTTTTGCGATATACGCACATCACAGGCACTGCAAGGATTTACCGCAGTGCTTTGCTGAATACCGCCTATCAGCAAAGAGCAGAAACACTACTCACCAAAGCACCCCATGTGTGAACTGGCCCTTAAGAGAACTTGATTGGTGATTACAAATTGTTGAAACTTGCAGAGTAGAACTCAGGGGCGTATTTAAAATGATTTAAATAGACCCCAAAATTGTACCTATGGCCTCCTCCTCCCCATAGCCATACCAATCCTCACGAAAAAGGGACAAGGCATAGAAACGCAAACAAAACAAAAAAAGATGCAGGCCAACAATTGTAATTCTGGAAAATACCAATTGCACTAGCAAAAAGCCGGCAATGCAATTTACATGTTCATCGCCGTGCTGTTGCTATTGGCAAAATGTGAACGATACAATTTTTAAATTGAAACATGCTTAATAAAAAAGGGCCCTAATTAGGTAATCTCCATCTAAGATAGTTTATTATTTATTTTTTTTTAACAGAGTCCTTTGGCTAATCCAGTTGGCTAAAACTAAATCACATTTTGGCCAATAGGATTGTAAGCCGGCCCACCATGGTAAGATAGACTCTATTAGGGCGAGTTAGGGGATGGGAGTGAGAGAGGAATAGGGGATGGCGTTTTGAAGAGGGAAGAGGGGGATAGGAGGTCTTAAGAGGTACCAATCTTAGACACTGAAGTGCAAAGTCAGGGAACACAACGACCACCTGATAAATAATTGGGATCCAGCTGGTTTCCCTTAGGCCTGGTTCAACACTGGGATTGCAAAAGGCAAATCGCAATCGCCTATGGAGTGTGATTGCATTTCTACCAAGCAATTGTGGCTCCATGTTGCAGTGATTGCGTTTTTCGGTCTCATTCCAGAGAATGAGAATGGCGTTCTAACTGCCAGCAAAATGTTGCACGCAGTGGCACTTTTGCGATATACGCACATCACAGGCACTGCAAGGATTTACCGCAGTGCTTTGCTGAATACCGGCTATCAGCAAAGAGCAGAAACACTACCCACCAAAGCACCCCAAGTGTGAACTGGCCCTTAAGAGAACTTGATTGGTGATTACAAATTGTTGAAACCTGCAGAGTAGAACTCAGGGGTGTATTTAAAATGATTTAAATAGACCCCCAAATTGTACCTATGGCCTCCTCCTCCCCATAGCCATACCAATCCTCACAATAAAGGTACAAGGCATAGAACTGCAAACAAAACAAAAAAAGATGCAGGCCAACAATTGTAATTCTGGAAAATACCAATTGCACTAGCAAAAACCCGACAATACAATTTACATGTTCATCACCGTGCTGTTGCTATTGGCAAAATGTGAACGATACAATTTTTAAATCGAAACATGCTTAATAAAAAAGGGCCCTAATTAGTTAATCTCCATCTAAGATAGTTTATTATATTCTTTTTTTAACAGAGTCCTTTGGCTAATCCAGTTGGCTAAAAATAAATCACATTTTGACCAATAGGATTGTAAGCCGGCCCACCATGGTAAGGTAGACTCTATTAGTGTGAGTTAGGGGATGGGAGTGAGAGAGGAATAGGGGATGGCGTTTTGGATAGGGAAGAGGGGGATAGGTGGTCTTAAGAGGTACCAATCTTACACCCTCAAGTGCAAAGTCGGGGAACACAACGACCACCTGATAAATAATTGGGATCCAGCTGGTCCCCCTTAGGCCGGGTTCAACACTGGGATCGCAAAAGGCAAATCGCAATCGCCTATGGAGTGTGATTGCATTTCTACCAAGCAATTGTGGCTCCATGTTGCAGTGATTGCGTTTTTCGGTTTCATTCCAGAGAATGAGAATGGCATTCTAACTGCCAGCAAAATGTTGCACGCAGTGCACTTTTGCGATATACGCACATCACAGGCACTGCAAGGATTTACCGCAGTGCTTTGCTGAATACCGCCTCTCAGCAAAGAGCAGAAACACTACCCACCAAAGCACCCCAAGTGTGAACTGGCCCTTAAGAGAACTTGGTTGGTGATTACAAATTGTTGCAACCTGCAGAGTAGAACTCAGGGGCGTATTTAAAATGATTTAAATAGACCCCCAAATTGTACCTATGGCCTCCTCCTCCCCATAGCCATACCAATCCTCACCAAAAAGGTACAAGGCATAGAACTGCAAACAAAACAAAAAAAGATGCAGGCCAACTATTGTAATTCTGGAAAATACCAATTGCACTAGCAAAAACCCGACAATACAATTTACATGTTCATCACCGTGCTGTTGCTATTGGCAAAATGTGAACGATACAATTTTTAAATTGAAACATGCTTAATAAAAAAGGGCCCTAATTAGTTAATCTCCATCTAAGATAGTTTATTATATTCTTTTTTTAACAGAGTCCTTTGGCTAATCCAGTTGGCTAAAACTAAATCACATTTTGGCCAATAGGATTGTAAGCTGGCCCACCATGGTAAGATAGACTCTATTAGGGCGAGTTAGGGGATGGGAGTGAGAGAGGAATAGGGGGTGGCGTTTTGGAGAGGGAAGAGGGGGTAGGTGGTCTTAAGAGGTACCACTCTTACACCCTCAAGTGCAAAGTCGGAGAACACAACAACCACCTGAGAAATAATTGGGATCCAGCTGGTCCCCCTTAGGCCTGGTTCAGCACTGAGATCGCAAAAGGCAAATCGCAATCGCCTATGGAGTGTGATTGCATTTCTACCAAGCAATTGTGGCTCCATGTTGCAGTGATTGCGTTTTTCGGTCTCATTCCAGAGAAAGAGAATGGCGTTCTAACTGCCAGCAAAATGTTGCACGCAGTGCACTTTTGCGATATACGCACATCACAGGCACTGCAAGGATTTACCGCAGTGCTTTGCTGAATACCGGCTATCAGCAAAGAGCAGAAACACTATCCACCAAAGCACCCCAAGTGTGAACTGGCCCTTAAGAGAACTTGATTGGTGATTACAAATTGCTGAAACTTGCAGAGTAGAACTCAGGGGCGTATTTAAAATGATTTAAATAGACCCCCAAATTGTACCTATGGCCTCCTCCTCCCCATAGCCATACCAATCCTCACCAAAAAGGTACAAGGCATAGAAACGCAAACAAAACAAAAAAAGATGCAGGCCAACAATTGTAATTCTGGAAAATACCAATTGCACTAGCAATAACCCGACAATGCAATTTACATGTGCATCACCGTGCTGTTGCTATTGGCAAAGTGTGAACGATACAATTTTTAAATCGAAACATGCTTAATAAAAAAGGGCCCTAATTAGTTAATCTCCATCTAAGATAGTTTATTATATTCTTTTTTTAACAGAGTCCTTTGGCTAATACAGTTGGCTAAAACTAAATCACATTTTGGCCAATAGGATTGTAAGCCGGCCCACCATGGTTAGGTAGACTATTAGGGCGAGTTAGGGGATGGGAGTGAGGAATAGGGGATGGCGTTTTGAAGAGGGAAGAGGGGGATAGGTGGTCTTAAGAGGTACCAATCTTACACCCTCAAGTGCAAAGTCAGGGAACACAACGACTACCTGATAAATAATTGGGATCCAGCTGGTCCCCCTTAGGCCTGGTTCAACACTGGGATCGCAAAAGGCAAATCGCAATCGCCTATGGAGTGTGATTGCATTTCTACCAAGCAATTGTGGCTCCATGTTGCAGTGATTGCGTTTTTCGGTCTCATTCCAGAGAATGAGAATTGCGTTCTAACTGCCAGAAAAATGTTGCACGCAGTGGACTTTTGCGATAAACGCACATCACAGGCACTGCAAGGATTTACCGCAGTGCTTTGCTGAATACCGGCTATCAGCAAAGAGCAGAAACATTACCCACCAAAGCACCCCAAGTGTGAACTGGCCCTTAAGAGAACTTGATTGGTGATTACAAATTGTTGCAACCTGCAGAGTAGAACTCGGGCGTATTTAAAATGATTTAAATAGACCCCCAAATTGTACCTATGGCATCCTCCTCCCCATAGCCATACCAATCCTCACCAAAAAGGTACAAGGCATAGAAGCGCAAACAAAACAAAAAAAGATGCAGGCCAACAATTGTAATTCTGGAAAAAACCAATTGCACAAGCAAAAAGCCGGCAATGCAATTTATGTGTTCATCGCCGTGCTGTTGCTATTGGCAAAATGTGAACGATACAATTTTTAAATCGAAACGTGCTTAATAAAAAAGGGCCCTAATTAGTTAATCTCCATCTAAGATAGTTTATTATATTCTTTTTTTAACAGAGTCCTTTGGCTAATCCAGTTGGCTAAAACTAAATCACATTTTGGCCAATAGGATTGTAAGCCGGCCCACCATGGTAAGGTAGACTATTAGGGTGAGTTAGGGGATGGGAGTGAGAGAGGAATAGGGGATGGCGTTTTGAAGAGGGAAGAGGGGGATAGGTGGTCTTAAGAGGTTCCAATCTTACACCCTCAAGTGCAAAGTCAGGGAACACAACGACCACCTGATAAATAATTGGGATCCAGCTGGTCCCCCTTAGGCCGGGTTCAACACTGGGATCACAAAAGGCAAATCGCAATCGCCTATGGAGTGTGATTGCATTTCTACCAAGCAATTGTGGCTCCATGTTGCAGTGATTGCGTTTTTCGTTCTCATTCCAGAGAATGAGAATGGCGTTCTAACTGCCAGCAAAATGTTGCACGCAGTGCACTTTTGCGATATACGCACATCACAGGCACTGCAAGGATTTACCGCAGTGCTTTGCTGAATACCGGCTATCAGCAAAGAGCAGAAACACTACTTATTAAAGCACCCCAAGTGTAAACTGGCCCTTAAGAGAACTTTATTGGTGATTACAAATTGTTGCAACCTGCAGAGTAGAACTCAGGGGCATATTTAAAATGATTTAAATATACCCCCAAATTATAATAATGGCCTCCTCCTCCCCATAGCCATACCAATCCTCACCAAAAAGGTACAAAGCATAGAAACGCAAACAAAACAAAAAGAGATGCAGGCCAACAATTGTAATTCTGGAAAATACCAATTGCACTAGCAAAAACCCGGCAATGCAATTCACATGTTCATCGCCGTGCTGTTGCTAAGGGCAAAATGGGAACGATACAATTTTTAAATCGAAACGTGCTTCATAAAAAAGGGCGCTAATTAATTAATCTCCGTCTAAGATAGTTTATTATATTCTTTTTTTAACAGAGTCCTTTGGCTAATCCAGTTGGCTAAAACTAAATCACATTTTGGCAAATAGGATTGTAAGCCGGCCCACCATGGTAAGGTACACTCTATTAGGTCGGGTTCGGGAATTGGGGTGAGAGAGGAATAGGGGATAGCGTTTTGGAGAGGGAAGATGGGGATAGGTGGTCTTTAAGAGACTCTGAAGCGAGAATAAATCTCGCTTCAGAGCTCAAAGTTAGCAGGGGAACGTGTGCCCCTACTAAACCGCCGCTATCTCGCCACTAAACGGGGGTCCCTTCACCCCCAAACCCACCACTGCAACACTTGGTCGCAGACTTGGTCGCTCCTGGAGGCAGGGCTAACCGCCGCAGCCCTGCCTCCAGTCGTGTCTATCAGCGGCGCATCGCCGCCTCTCCCCCGCCCCTCTCAGTGAAGGAAGACTGAGAGGGGCGGGGGAGAGGCGGAAATACGCGCTGACAGACGCGCGTGGGGCAGGGCTGCGGCGGTTAGCCCTGCCCCAACCAGGAAGCGCTCCCCCTTTGCACCGAGGGGATTTGGGGGATCAGGGACCCCCGTTAAGCCGCGGGATAGCGGCGGTTTAGCAGGGGCACACATGCCCCTGCTATTTGTGAGGTCTGAAGTGAGATTTATTCTCGCTTCAGACTCTTTAAGGGGTTCCACTCTTACACCATCAAGTGCAAAGTCGGGGAACACAACGACCACCTGATAAATAATTGGGATCCAGCTGGTCCCCCTTAGGCCGGGTTCAACACTGGGATCGCAAAAGGCAAATCGCAATCACCTATGGAGTGTAATTGTATTTCTACCAAGCAATTGTGGCTCCATGTTACAGTGATTGCGTTTTTCGGTCTTATTCCAGAGAATGAGAATGGCGTTCTAACTGCCAGCAAAATGTTGCACGCAGTGCACTTTTGCGATATACGCACATCACAGGCACTGCAAGGATTTACTGCAGTGCTTTGCTGAATACCGGCTAACAGCAAAGAGCAGAAACACTACCCACCAAAGCACCCCAAGTGTGAACTGGCCCTTAAGAGAAATTTATTGGTGATTACAAATTGTTGCAACCTGCAATGTAGAACTCAGGAGCGTATTTAAAATGATTTAAATATACCCCCAAATCCTAATAATGGCCTCCTCCTCCCCATAGCCATACCAATCCTCACCAAAAAAGGTACAAAGCATAGAACTGCAAACAAAACAAAAAAAGATGCAGGCCAACAATTGTAATTCTGGAAAATACCAATTGCACTAGCAAAAACCCGGCAATGCAATTCACATGTTCATCGCCGTGCTGTTGCTATTGGAAAAATGTAAACGATACAATTTTTAAATCGAAACATGCTTAATAAAAAAGGGCGCTAATTAGTTAATCTCCATCTAAGATAGTTTATTATAATATTTTTTTAACAGAGTCCTTTGGCTAATCCAGTTGGCTAAAACTAAGGGCCCGTTTCCAGTAGTGCGGTGCGAATCACCGGGATTCCACCGCTGACGAAATCGCATGCGGATGCGATTCCGCGGGCGATTTTTTTTTTTTTTAAACTCTTTTTATTGAAGAATGTATCAAAAAATTTACAACATTGCGTTCAGAACAAAGTTCTATATCACATTTATATAACAAAGCCACTTCAGAAGATATAAAACTAACAAGATTACAGGGTACATTGCAAATTATCAACCATCAGTACAGTGTAGGTCAACAGAGAGGACATAGATTATAGATTTATACCAAGATTCTTATGAGACTGACAGATTTGTGGTTGCGTATTGACCAAGTCAAAAGCGTCTTCTCAGTAGGATCGTGTCCACTGTAATCAAATGGTGTGAGAAAACACTGTAACCAGGTCTATCCTGTAGAAAATAGTGAAGGAATACAATATAACCATTAACTAAAACAACAACATCTACGATCTATCTGCACCGTGGGCCTTATAGTACGTGATCAGGATAATGAAGCATAGAGATTACAATCAAGCGGGGTGGGCACCCTCTCTCGTATTATTATATCTATCCAGTCGTAGGGGGGCGTTGCATTTTAACAAAATGTTAGCAAGTATTACGGGTCTCAGTGAACATCAACAGTGAGAGGACTGTCTATCCAAGGTGTCCAGGTAAGTAAGAATTTACCGATACAGCCACGGTTTTTGTAAGTGATCTGCTCTAATAACAAATTGGCATTTATAAGGCTCTTCCATTTTGCGATATTGGGTGGTCTAGGGTTCATCCAATGCAGGACAATGGCTTTATTGGCAAAGTAGCAGGTTTTCCTAATTAAGGCCCTGTTCTGTTTGGTCCATACTTCTTCATCTAGTATACCAAGAAGGGCAATTTGGGGGGAGGGGTCTACCTGTATTTCTATAACCTGCGAAATTATTGTGAAGATATCTTTCCAGTAGTTTTTAAGGCGCGGGCAGTTCCACACCATATGTAGGTAATCTGCTGCATATAACTTACACCTGGGACAGGAGTCTGATTGAGAATTTCCCATTTTTACCATTCTTTTAGGGGTAAGGTATACTTGGTGTATTAAGTAGGTTTGAATGAGTCTATCATTTGCAGAAACGGAGATTTGTGCAGGTAAATCCCATACCCCTTCCCATTCTTCATTAGTTAAGGTTGGGAATACCTCCCGCCACCTATCATAGGAGAGATCATTACCAATTTTGGCCATTACTGCATATGAATATAGGATAGAAGTAAGTCCAGCAGGGCCCTGGGTTTTAAATATGCCTATTAGCGGGAAATCAGAGAGGGATGGGCGTTCTCCCGTAAATTGCGTATTAAGCGCATGTCGTAACTGTAAATATTTATAAAAGCTGTTTCTGGGAAGGTTAAACTGCAGCTGCATCTGCTCAAAAGCTTTGACGGTGTTAGCGTCATACACCTGGTGAATATACTGCACTCCTTTAGCTATCCACCATCTGGCTTCCTGAGATGCCACAAGCTCCGAGAGAGCAGGGTTAAACCATAAAGGGGTATCTGGGATAGTGTTTGAAAATTTTGCCACCTGTTTGATTTGTGCCCAAATTTTATGGCTGAGCCTGTGGACTAAAAGGCCTCCTCTACCCCCAAGTGATTTTGCCTCGAGAAACCCCAAAAGAGGGCAGTTGGCCAGGCAATATGCAATGTGGCGTTCAGATTTTGGCATTGGGGTTCCATCAAACCAGGGTTTCATATATCTTAATTGTCCAGCTAAATAATAGAGATAAAAATCCGGGAGTGCCAAACCACCGGAGTCTTTTGGTTTTTGTAATGTGGCCAGTTTAAGTTTGGGTCTAGTGTTGCCCCAAATGAAAGGAGACATCAAAGAGTTGAGGTCCTTGAAGAATTTGACAGGTACAGTGACCGCAACATGTTCCAGTATGTACAATATTTTGGGGAGGAGGATCATTTTGATCAAATTTATACGTCCGGCCACAGAGAGTGGTAGCTTAGACCACATCTTGAATTTAAGCTTCACTAGATCTAATAATGGGAATACATTTTTTAAGAGGATATCTGAAGGGTTTTTTGTTATAATTATTCCAAGGTATTTAAATTCTTCAACTAAGGGGCCGGGGCACCCCAATCTGTGGGTATTAATTGGGGTAGATCCGAAATACATTATGACAGATTTGTCCCAGTTAATAAGTAGGCCTGAGTATTTTCCGAAAACCTCAAGTAGCCTAATAGCCCTTGGCAGAGACATTTCCAGTCTATCCAAGAATAGAATCATGTCGTCTGCATATAGGCCTATGCGTTCCTCCAATTCCCCAATGACTATTCCCTGGTATATCGAATCGTTTCGAATAACAATAGCAAAGACTTCTATGGCAAGGGCAAATAACATAGGTGATAACGGGCAGCCCTGACGTGTGCCCCTGGCTAACGAAAATGTTCGTGTTTGCTGGTTATTAAGTTTAATGTTTGCTACCGGGTGATTATATATCATCTTGACCCATTGTATGAAGTTGTCCCCTAATTGAAATTTCTCCAGACATCTGAACAGGAATGGCCATTCAATAGTCAAAGGCCTTTGCCGCATCTAATGCGGCAAAGGCCCATTCCCTCTGCTCCTGCCCAGCCATCTGGGCAACCACCTGTACCCGTCTGAGATTGATTGAGGTTGATCGTCCTGGCATGAACCCCGTTTGGTCCTCGTTCACCAGGTTTAGTATTACCTTCTTAAGCCTGTTAGCTAGCACCTTTGTGAGGAGTTTGTAGTCAGAATTTAGAAGTGAGATTGGCCTATATGAGGCACAATCTTCTGGATCCTTCCCAGGTTTTAGGATTACAACTATTGTGGCCTCATTCATGGAGTCTGGTAAGTTATTAGTCTGTACACAGTGCAGAAGTGTTTCATTAAAGAAGGGCAGTATAATTCCCGAGTATTTTTTATATAACTCAGCGGGAATTCCGTCTGGGCCTGGGGATTTCTGGTTAGGCATGTCTGCGAGGGCAACCTTCAATTCCTCAATTGTAATGGGGTTGTTTAATAATTTAACCATGTCCTGTTGTAAAGTAGGGAATTCAATTTTGGCTAAATATTCATCAATCTCAGACTGAGGTACCCCAAGGGAGGAAGAATACAGGTTAGTGTAAAAGTCAAGAAATCTGGCATTAATACTTGTTATATCTGTAACACAGTTGCCATCCTTATCTCTGATACGTAGTACATTTGTACCCCCCCTATCTTGCTTTACCATATGTGCTAAAAGACTGCTTGATTGATTCCCCATTTCGAAGAAGTGTTGCTTGGTAAAGAAAAGTTTTCGCTTAGATTTCTCGTCAGTGTGAATTTTATACAAGCGTTGTGCCTGAAGCCATTGTTGTTTATTGGTTTCAGATGAGGAGGAGGCATACAGATTTTCAGCTTGCTCTAGATTTTGTACAAGATGCAATTCTATTCTGTGCGAGTCCTTCTTTATAAAGGAAATAGATGATTTGACACATCCCCTGAGGTAGGACTTAAATGAGTCCCATAATATTAATTTATCTTCAGTAGCGTTATTGGCAGTAATATACTGCATCAATTGGTCAGGGATTCTGTCATTTTTGCTAAACAGGGATAACCAGAATGGGTGAATTGAATAACTGAATTGTCTTGGAGGACCCGCACAGGACAGCTCACAATATATAGGTGAGTGATCAGATACTCCCCTCACCTTAAATTCCACCTTCTGAATTATTGTAGCCAGCCCAGGGCAGCCCAGTATGTAATCTATTCTGGAGAGTGTGTTATTATGGGAGGCACAACAAGTATAAGCTCGTATGGTTGGATTTCTAAACCTCCAGATGTCCAACCAACCTGCGCCAGTCAGAAAAGACTGTAGATGCCCGTCCCCAGTACCTCCGGAGTATGGCATCTTATCTAACTTAGGATCAAGCATTAGAATCACAAACACTGGTCCACATGACAGCCCAGGGGCCCCAGGTCTCTCTCACTCACTGGGGCCCCCAAACCACCATGCGACACCTAGAGGGAAGTGCGGGCAAGCCCTGGACCTCTCACCTCCAGGGAACTCACCCCACCACCTCTAAACTGAATGCCAACTGCAACAAACACAATTGCTAACTTCCAGTCAGAGCAATATCCTGCCTCTATCTGGCCAGCAGACGCTTGTCAGCCAATCAGGTGCACTGTCATACACCCTTTGCCAGCAGCAGCAGCATTTTGGTACCTCAAGAGACCCCTCCCCACCCGAGCCCACAGTGCAGACAACTTAGCATATTTAACAAATAAACATCTCCTCAACATGAGGGAACTTATAAAGAAAAAGAAGTAGCGCAGATTCCTGCAGCAGATCAGATGGGGGAATTGCCTTTAGGATAATATCCCAGGCAATTTCTAGCCCAGATGGATCAAAAACAGAGACACACGTATGCTGGAGTTGCAAACAGCTACATCAGATGATATATAAAGACTGTTCTTATAATTCGGGTCTATTGATCAAGCGCGCGTGGAAAAACAAATCAAGATTTGCTTTTCTGCAGCAGGGTAAACCATAGTATCAGGCGATAATGTTTATTCCGAACTGGGCAAAGTACCTTTCGTTGCCAGCCAATCTGCAGCTTCCTTTGGAGTGGCAAAGAATTGGATTTTGCTTCCGTCTATGACCCTGAGACGGGCAGGATAAGCCATGGAGTATTTATACTCCTTGGCTCTCAGGAGTTTCTTGACAGCAATAAAGGAAGCTCGAATCTTTTGAAGTTCAAAGGAAAAGTCAGGGTATATGCTTAATGACACGTTTTCAAAAGTGATGGTTTGCTTCTTCCTAGCCATTTGTAGGATTTTGTCCCGGTCCTTGCAGTTCAGGAGTCTAGCAAGAAAGGGGCGAGGGGGGGCTCCCGGGGGGAGGGGGGATGCAGGTACACGGTGTGCTCTTTCTACTGCGTATGCTCGGGAGAAGTTCTCTCTGCCGAATTCCTTAATTAGCCAGTCCTCGATAAATTCAGACGGGTCATTACCCTCTGCTCTCTCAGGAAGGCCTATAATCCGGATGTTATTGCGACGCGAGCGATTTTCCAAGTCGTCACCTTTTTGTCGCCAGAGTTCAACTGTTTTAGCTAATGCTTTGTGGTTACCTGGTAAAGGGCTGACAGTGTCCTCTAGTGCAGAAATTCTGCGTTCTGTATCTGTGACCCTGGATCTGATATTCTGCAAATCCTGACGGATTAGGCCCATGTCGACTTTCACCTCTTCCAGCCGCCCCGTGAGATCTGTCTGGACAGTTGATATGGCTCCTAATAGCTGGTCTGCCACTTGTTTTAAAGTAGGCTCTGGGGCCTCCTGTTCCCCCTCGCTTGTTTTAGGAGAGTCA
This sequence comes from Hyperolius riggenbachi, assembly GCF_040937935.1. Classification (NCBI taxonomy): domain Eukaryota; kingdom Metazoa; phylum Chordata; class Amphibia; order Anura; family Hyperoliidae; genus Hyperolius; species Hyperolius riggenbachi. The sequence continues at coordinate 69,841,318 of NC_090654.1, read as the reverse complement.
TCTCCGTAGGTAGCAGCCATTCCCCACTCCTCCCCCGCTGACTGTCCGGTAGCGAGTTCCGTGTTTTTTTCCGCGTCTGGCTCTGACGCATTACTTTTGTTCTGGCTCCTGTCTCCCGTCTTAGTGCCCTTAGACTGACCGTGCTTGGTAGATGTCCTCGGAGGCAGTGTAGCGTCCTTCTCCGGAATGACAGAGGCGCCAGGAGGAACTTCAGAAGGACTCGCCGCGGCCTTCCCCGTCTTGCGGGCGCCATCTTGGTTATCCACGCGAGCAAACTCTTTGAGTTTCTCCACTGCGGTCTGCCGAGTGTTCATCTCGGATGATGTGAGATATATCAGCGCAGGTGTAGGTAGTCAGGTACCCCAGTTCAGCGGGTTCAAATGCCCAAATTCTCTGCAGGATTCGTGTAGTAGCTAGTTTCAGAGCGGGAGCTCTCTCACATACGTGTAGCTCAGACGGCTTCCGGTACCGCCCCCCCCCCCGCGGGCGATTTTTGCCGCGATTTCGCATGCGATTTCGCATAGGCAGGGTATATGCGAATTTAACCATGTCACTGCCTGGTTCAATTTGCATTAGTTTTCATGCGAATTCGCACGCGAAATCGCGGCAAAAAACGCATGTGAGTTTTCCCTATTAAATGCATTATGTGCGAATCGCCTGCATTCCTCACGCAGGCGAATTCTGCAGGCTCTACCGTGCAGAAAAATCCTGCACAGAAAAACGCTCAGAAATCCTGACAAGTGGAAACAGTCCCATCCACTTTCATTGCCTATGCGAATTCGCATGCAGGCCACGCATGCGAATTCGCCCTAGTGGAAACGGGCCCTAAATAACATTTTGGCCAATAGGATTGTAAGCCGGCCCACCATGGTAAGGTAGACTCTATTAGGGCGGGTTAGGTGATGGGAGTGAGAGAGGAATAGAGTATAGCGTTTTGGAGAGGGAAGAGGGGGATAGGTGGTCTTAAAGGGTACCACTCTTACACCCTCAAGTGCAAAGTCGGGGAACACAATGACCACCTGATAAATAATTGGGATCCGGCTGGTCCCCCTTAGGCCGGGTTCAACACTGGGATCGCAAAAGGCAAATCACAATCACCTATGGAGTGTAATTGTATTTCTACCAAGCAATTGTGGCTCCATGTTACAGTGATTGCGTTTTTATGTCTTATTCCAGAGAATGAGAATGGCGTTCTAACTGCCAGCAAAATGTTGCACGCAGTGCACTTTTGCGATATACGCACATCACAGGCACTGCAAGGATTTACCGCAGTGCTTTGCTGAATACCGGCTATCAGCAAAGAGCAGAAAAACTACTTATTAAAGCACCCCAAGTGTGAACTGGCCCTTAAGAGAACTTTATTGGTGATTACAAATTGTTGCAACCTGCAGAGTAGAACTGAGGGGCATATTTAAAATGATTTAAATATACCCCCAAATTCTAATAATGGCCTCCTCCTCCCCATAGCCATACCAATCCTCAACAAAAAGGTACAAAGCATAGAAACGCAAACAAAACAAAAAAAGATGCAGGCCAACAATTGTAATTCTGGAAAATACCAATTGCACTAGCAAAAACCCAGCAATGCAATTTACATGTACATCGCCGTGCTGTTGCTAAGGGCAAAATGGGAACGATACAATTTTTAAATCAAAACGTGCTTAATAAAAAAGGGCGCTAATTAGTTCATTACTTCATCTAAGATAGTTTATTATATTCTTTTTTTAACAGAGTCCTTTGGCTAATCCAGTTGGCTAAAACTAAATCACATTTTGGCCAATAGGATTGTAATCTGGCCCACCATAGTAAGGTAGACTCTATTAGGTGGGGTTAGGGAATGGGAGTGAGAGAGGAATAGGGGATAGCGTTTTGGAGAGGGAAGATAAGGATAGGTGGTCTTAAGGGGTACCACTCTTACACCATCAAGTGCAAAGTCGGGGAACACAACGACCACTTGATAAATAATTGGGATCCAGCTGGTCCCCCTTAGGCCGGGTTCAACATTGGGATCGCAAAAGGCAAATCGCAATCGCCTATGGAGTGTGATTGCGTTTCTACCAAGCAATTGTGGCTCCATGTTGCAGTGATTGAGTTTTTCGGTCACATTCCAGAGAATGAGAATGGTGTTCTAACTGCCAAGAAAAAGTTGCACGCTGTGCACTTTTGCGATATACGCACATCACAGGCACTGCAAGGATTTACTGCAGTGCTTTGCTGAATACCGGCTATCAGCAAAGAGCAGAAACAGTACCCACCAAAGCACCCCAAGTGTAAACTGGCCCTTAAGAGAACTTTATTGGTGATTACAAATTGTTGCAACCTGCAGAGTAGAACTCAGGGGCATATTTAAAATGATTTAAATATACCCCCAAATTCTAATAATGGCCTCCTCCTCCCCATAGCCATACCAATCCTCACCAAAAAGGTACAAAGCATAGAAACGCAAACAAAACAAAAAAAGATGCAGGCCAACAATTGTAATTCTGGAAAATACCAATTGCACTAGCAAAAACCCGGCAATGCAATTTACATGTTCATCGCCGTGCTGTTGCTATTGGCAAAATGGGAACGATACAATTTTTAAATCGAAACGTGCTTAATAAAAAAGGGCCCTAATTAGTTAATCTCCATCTAAGATAGTTTATTATATTCTTTTTTTAACAGAGTCCTTTGGCTAATCCAGTTGGCTAAAACTAAATCACATTTTGGCCAATAGGATTGTAAGCCGGCCCACCATGGTAAGGTAGACTCTATTAGGGCGGGTTAGGGAATGGGAGTGAGAGAGGAATAGGGGCAGGGCCGGATTTACCACTAGGCACAGTAGGCACGTGCCTATAGGCGGCAAGCATGTGAGAGGCAGGGACTGTCGGGCAATTCGCATCTCTCTGGGAAATGCAGAAAGTTTTGGAGCGGTGCGTGCAAGCATCCACATCAAGTTGGGCCAGCTCCACTGAAGTAGGGTGGGGGGGATGAATAATGCTCTTGCTCTGAGGTTGTTAATACATTCGGAGACCTTTCCTACTTATGCCTATGGCAAAGCAGACTATAGTGCAGAGACTGAGATCCGCCTCACCGCCGGCTCCCCTTCCACGCTCCTCTCGTTATCAGCTTTAATGTTTTCCGCTCCCCCTGCTCCAAGTGAATTGATTGTGGCCACGTAACTCCGCCCCCCGCTCTGTCCCTGTGCTACACGTGCTTCTTGCTTGTAATGCCGCTGGGGCTGATCGTAGAAAGCCCCAGGGAGTGCTTACTGTGGAAGTCCTGCAGTTGAGCCATGAGGGGATCGTGGGGCAGTGCAGACATGGCAGGTGAGAGACTGGGCTTTAGTACACAGGCTGTATCTGCTCAGAACTAGAGGGTCATACTGATGGGCTACAGGAAGCTGGATGTTTGTTTGGCCGTGGCTGCCTGTGACCTTGTCAGCTGAGGTCCTGGGCCCTGATTTGTGTCTGCATAGAATTCCTTTGCACTGTGCAGCAAGCATCATGAATGATGTCTGTGACTGCTCATGACAAAATTCCTCTCCCTTATGCAGCCCTCCCTGTCTGCTTAATATTTTTGGACTCTAGTCTGCAGCACTGACAGGTAGGAGCTGCAGAGCAGTGTGTACCTGATATTGAGACAGGTATTGGGATATCAGATCATGTGACACAATGATAAGGGGATCAGGAGGGGTTGGGATCCATCCAAAAGGCTGTGGAAGAGATTTTCAGGTGATCCAGGCTTTGGGATGGGAAGTGGAGGTAGGAATAGTTTCCAGAAAAATGGCAAAATATTTGTTGAAGGGCACCTGGGAACAAAATTACATACTTGTCTAAGGAGAGGAAGGCTCCTGGATCCTAGTAAGGTTTCTGTCCTTTTTTCCTCCCTTGCCACTTACAGACCCTCCAAAGATTACCAACAAGGGCATGTTTATAATCTGATCGGGGCCACACTCCTCATGTGCCACAAGCGCAGCCATACTTCACCTGTGCAAGTACGGCCGTGCCTGCGCAGTAAGCCAGAACCAAGCGCAGCCATACTTCACCTGTGCAAGTACGGCCGTGCCTGTGCAGTAAGTCAGTGTGACTCATGCACGAGTGGTTCTGGCTTACTGCACAGGCATGGCTGTACTTGTACAGGTGAAGTATGGCTACGCTTGTGTCAGATGAGGAGCACTGCCCCGATCAGATTATCGACATGCTGTCAGCTGGAGGGACCTGGGCAGAGGACAGTATGGGAAGCTTCTCCTTAGGTAAGTATGTGTTTCGGAATCTGCAGTTTTGTTCTGGTTCTCTTAAAGGATTCAGAAAGTATGGTTGTGTCTGCGCTAGCGATTAAAAACAGAACTCAAACGCTCAGTGTGAACCAGCCCTTACATCTGCTGCTGAAGGAGGTAACGTTAGAATACGTTTTAAAATGTGTGGTTTAAAGGGAACCTGCAGCAAGAAGTGTATGAAGGCTGCCATACTGTCCTGCTGATCTCTTTACCTTCAGTAGTGTCTGGATTGCACACCTGAAACAAGAATGCAGTCAGAAACATCTGATCACATGCTTATGCTTATTCAGGGTCTATAGCTAAAAGCAGGGATGCTCAAATTCGGATTCGGAAGATACCCGGATAGTTGCAATCCGGATATCTCCCAGTAGTGCTGTGCGGGCTGGGCGGGTGGTCAAGCTTACCTCTCTGACGTCTTCTTCGCTTGTCCCTCGGCGCCTCCCACGATGCGGTCCACGCGCATCACGTGACTACAAACGCTTCCTCCTTCAACCCGGAAGGAGGAAGTGTTTGTAGTCACGTGACCGCCGCGTGGACCGCATCATGGGAGGCGCCGAGGGACGAGCGAAGAAGACGCCAGAGAGGTAAGCTTGACCCCCCGCCCAGCCCGCACAGCACTACTGGGAGATATCCGGATTGCAACTATCCGGGTATCTCTCGAATCCGAATTTGAGCATCCCTGGCTAAAAGTATTAGAGGTATAGGATCAGCAGGTCAGCCAGGCAACTGGTATTGCTTTAAAGCAGATGTGAACTCAGAACTTTCTCTCTGCTCTAAAATATAGGAAACAGCATAATTACAGATAAAGAAAAACATTTCTTTGTTACATTTGATACAAATCCTGCAATTATTCTGCAGTGTGTCTTCTTTCTGCTTTCATGTAAGCAGACATATTGTTAATATCCTGTGCCTTCAAATAAGCTTATCTGCTGTAGCAGTCAGGTGACTCGGAAGAGATCAAATTACAACACAGATGAGGGGTAATTTGACAGGCTAAATTCTCTAAATACATGCAGGGTGCATTTCTCTGTTTTCCTTCTGCCCTGTGCAAGATTGCAGGTCCACTTTAAAGGAAATGAATATGGCAACCTCTGTATAATTCTCGTTTCAGGTTCCCTTTAACCCCACCAGAAGAAGAGGGTGTGACTTGGGGTAGGGTGTGGCCTTGTTGAGGGGCGGAGTTTAGGGCGCCAGAACTTCTGTGCCTATAGGCTCCTGAGGCGTAAATCCGGCACTGAATAGGGGATAGCGGTTTGGAGAAGGAAGATGGGGATAGGTGGTCTTAAGGGGTACCACTCTTACACCATCAAGTGCAAAGTCGGGGAACACAACGACCACCTGATAAATAATTGGGATCCAGCTGGTCCCCCCTTAGGCCGGGTTCAACATTGGGATCGCAAAAGGCAAATCTCAATCACCTATAGAGTGTAATTGCATTTCTACCAAGCAATTGTGGCTCCATGTTACAGTGATTGCGTTTTTCGGTCTCATTCCAGAGAATGAGAATGGCGTTCTAACTGCCAGCAAAATGTTGCACGCAGTGCACTTTTGCGATATACGCACATCACAGGCACTGCAAGGATTTACCGCAGTGCTTTGCTGAATACCGGCTATCAGCAAAAGAGCAGAAAAACGACTTATTAAAGCACCCCAAGTGTGAACTGGCCCTTAAGAGAACTTTATTGGTGATAACAAATTGTTGCAACCTGCAGAGTAGAACTCAGGGGCATATTTAAAATGATTTAAATATACTATCAAATTCTAATAATGGCCTCCTCCTCCCCATAGCCATACCAATCCTCACCAAAAATTTACAAAGCATAGAAACACAAACAAAAAAAGATGTAGGCCAACAATTGTAATTCTGGAAAATACCAATTGCACTAGCAAAAACCCGGCAATGCAATTCACATGTTCATCGCCGTGCTGTTGCTATTGGCAAAATGGGAACGATACAATTTTTAAATCGAAACGTGCTTAATAAAAAAGGGCCCTAATTACTTAATCTCCATCTAAGATAGTTTATTATATTCTTTTTTTAACAGGGTCCTTTGGCTAATCCAGTTGGCTAAAACTAAATCACAGTTTGGCCAATAGGATTGTAAGCCGGCCCACCATGGTAAGGTAGACTCTATTAGGGCGGGTTAGGTGATGGGAGTGAGAGAGGAATAGGGGATAGCGTTTTGGAGAAAGAAGATGGGGATAGGTGGTCTTAAGGGGTACCACTCTTACACCATTAAGTGCAAAGTCGGGGAACACAACGACCACCTGATAAATAATTGGGATCCAGCTGGTCCCCCTTAGGCCGGGTTCAACACTGGGATCACAAAAGGCAAATCGCAATCACCTATGGAGTGTAATTGCATTTCTACCAAGCAATTGTGGCTCCATGTTGCAGTGATTGTGTTTTTTGGTCTCATTCCAGAGAATGAGAATGGCGTTCTAACTGCCAGCAAAATGTTGCACGCAGTGCACTTTTGCGATATACGCACATCACAGGCACTGCAAGGATTTACCGCAGTGCTTTGCTGAATACCGGCTATCAGCAAAGAGCAAAAAAACTACTTATTAAAGCACCCCAAGTGTAAACTGGCCCTTAAGAGTACTTTATTGGTGATTACAAATTGTTGCAACCTGCAGAGTAGAACTCAGGGGCATATTTAAAATGATTTAAATATACCCCCAAATTCTAATAATGGCCTCCTCCTCCCCATAGCCATACCAATCCTCACCAAAAAGGTACAAAGCATAGAAACGCAAACAAAACAAAAAAAGATGCAGGCCAACAATTGTAATTCTGGAAAATACCAATTGCACTAGCAAAACCCGGCAATGCAATTTACATGTTCATCGCCGTGCTGTTGCTATTGGAAAAATGTAAACGATACAATTTTTAAATCGAAACATGCTTAATAAAAAAGGGCACTAATTAGTTAATCTCTATCTAAGATAGTTTATTATATTCTTTTTTTAACAGAGTCCTTTGGCTAATCCAGTTGGCTAAAACGAAATCACATTTTAGTAAATAGGATAGTAAGCCGGCCCACCATGGTAAGGTAGACTCTATTAGGGCGGGTAAGGTAATGGGGGTGAGAGAGGAATAGAGTATAGCGTTTTGAAGAGGGAAGAGGGGGATAGGTGGTCTTAAAGGGTACCACTCTTACACCCCCAAGTGCAAAGTCGGGGAAAACAACGACCACCTGATAAATAATTGGGATCCAGCTGGTCCCCCTTAGGCCGGGTTCAACACTGGGATCGCAAAAGTCAAATCGCAATCGCCTATGGAGTGTGATTGCGTTTCTACCAAGCAATTGTGGCTCCATGTTGCAGTGATTGAGTTTGTCGGTCACATTCCAGAGAATGAGAATGGTATTCTAACTGCCAGCAAAATGTTGCACGCAGTGCACTTTTGCGTTATACGCACATCACAGGCACTGCAAGGATTTACCGCAGTGCTTTGATGAATACCGGCTATCAGCAAAGAGCAGAAAAACTACTTATTAAAGCACCCCAAGTGTGAACTGGCCCTTAAGAGAACTTTATTGGTGATTACAAATTGTTGCAACCTGCAATGTAGAACTCAGGGGCGTATTTAAAATGATTTAAATATACCCCCAAATTCTAATAATGGCCTCCTCCTCCCCATAGCCATACCAATCCTCACCAAAAAGGTACAAAGCATAGAAACGCAAACAAAACAAAAAAAGATGCTGGCCAACAATTGTAATTCTGGAAAATACCAATTGCACTAGCAAAAACCCGCCAATGCAATTCACATGTTCATCGCCGTGCTGTTGCTATTGGCAAAATGGGAACGATACAATTTTTAAATCGAAACGTGCTTAATAAAAAAGGGCCCTAATTACTTAATTTCCATCTAAGATAGTTTATTATATTCTTTTTTTAACAGAGTCCTTTGGCTAATCCAGTTGGCTAAAACGAAATCACATTTTAGTAAATAGGATTGTAAGCCGGCCCACCATGGTAAGGTAGACTCTATTAGGGCGGGTTAGGTAATGGGAGTGAGAGAGGAATAGAGTATAGCGTTTTGAAGAGGGAAGAGGGGGATAGGTGGTCTTAAAGGGTTCCACTCTTACACCATCAAGTGCAAAGTCGGGGAACACAACGACCACCTGATAAATAATTGGGATCCAGCTGGTCCCCCTTAGGCCGGGATCAACACTGGGATCGCAAAAGGCAAATCGCAATCGCCTATGGAGTATAATTGCATTTCTACCAAGCAATTGTGGCTCCATGTTACAGTGATTGCGTTTTTCTGTCTCATTCCAGAGAATGAGAATGGCGTTCTAACTGCCAGCAAAATGTTGCACGCAGTGCAGTTTTGCGATATACGCACATCACAGGCACTGCAAGGATTTACCGCAGTGCTTTGCTGAATACCGGCTATCAGCAAAGAGCAGAAAAACTACTTATTAAAGCACCCCAAGTGTGAACTGGCCCTTAAGAGAACTTTATTGGTGATTAAAAATGGTTGCAACCTGCAATATAGAACTCAGGGGCGTATTTAAAATGATTTAAATATACCACCAAATTCTAATAATGGCCTCCTCCTCCCCATAACCATACCAATCCTCACCAAAAAGGTACAAAGCAAAGAAATGCAAACAAAACAAAAAAAGATGCAGGCCAACAATTGTAATTCTGGAAAATACCAATTGCACTAGCAAAACCCGGCAATGCAATTCACATGTTCATCGCCGTGCTGTTGCTATTGGAAAAATAGAAACGATACAATTTTTAAATCGAAACGTGCTTGATAAAAAAGGGCACTAATTAGTTAATCTCCATCTAAGATAGTTTATTATATTCTTTTTTTAACAGAGTCCTTTGGCTAATCCAGTTGGCTAAAACGAAATCACATTTTAGTAAATAGGATAGTAAGCCGGCCCACCATGGTAAGGTAGACTCTATTAGGGCGGGTTAGGTGATGGGAGTGAGAGAGGAATAGAGTACAGCGTTTTGGAGAGGGAAGAGGGGGATAGGTGGTCTTAAAGGGTTCCACTCTTACACCATCAAGTGCAAAGTCAGGGAACACAACGACCACCTGATAAATAATTGGGATCCAGCTGGTCCCCCTTAGGCCGGGTTCAATACTGGGATTGCAAAAGGCAAATCGCAATCACCTATGGAGTGTAATTGCATTTCTACCAAGCAATTGTGGCTCCATGTTACAGTGATTGCGTTTTTCTGTCTCATTCCAGAGAATGAGAATGGCTTCTAACTGCCAGCAAAATGTTGCACGCAGTGCACTTTTGTGATATACGCACATCACAGGCACTGCAAGGATTTACCGCAGTGCTTTGCTGAATACCGGCTATCAGCAAAGAGCAGAAAAACTACTTATTAAAGCACCCCAAGTGTAAACTGGCCCTTAAGAGAACTTTATTGGTGATTACAAATTGTTGCAACCTGCAGAGTAGAACTCAGGGGCATTTTTAAAATGATTTAAATATACCCCCAAATTCTAATAATGGCCTCCTCCTCCCCATAGCCATACCAATCCTCACCAAAAAGGGTCAAAGCATAGAAACGCAAACAAAACAAAAAAAGATGCAGGCCAACAATTGTAATTCTGGAAAATACCAATTGCACTAGCAAAAACCCGGCAATGCAATTCACATGTTCATCGCCGTGCTGTTGCTATTGGCAAAATGGGAACGATACAATTTTTAAATCGAAACGTGCTTAATAAAAAAGGGCCCTAATTACTTAATCTCCATCTAAGATAGTTTATTATATTCTTTTTTTAACAGAGTCCTTTGGCTAATCCAGTTGGCTAAAACTAAATCACATTTTGGCCAATAGGATTGTAAGCCGGCCCACCATGGTAAGGTAGACTCTATTAGGGCGGGTTAGGGAATAGGAGTGAGAGAGGAATGGGGGATAGCGTTTTAGAGAAGGAAGATGGGGATAGGTGGTCTTAAGTGGTACCACTCTTACACCATCAAGTGCAAAGTCGGGGAACACAGCGACCACCTGATAAATAATTGGGATCCAGCTGGTCCCCCTTAGGCCGGGTTCAACACTGGGATCGCAAAAGGCAAATTGCAATCACCTATGGAGTGTAATTGCATATCTACCAAGCAATTGTGGCTCCATGTTACAGTGATTGCGTTTTTCAGTCTCATTCCAGAGAATGAGAATGGCGTTCTAACTGCCAGAAAAATGTTACACGCAGTGCACTTTTGCGATATACGCACATCACAGGCACTGCAAGGATTTACCGCAGTGCTTTGCTGAATACCGGCTATCAGCAAAGAGCCGAAAAACTACTTATAAAAGCACCCCAAGTGTGAACTGGCCCTTAAGAGAACTTTATTGGTGATTATAAATTGTTGCAACCTGCAATGTAGAACTCAGGGGCGTATTTAAAATGATTTAAATATACTCCCAAATTATAATAATGGCCTCCTCCTCCCCATAGCCATACCAATCCTCACCAAAAAGGTACAAAGCATAGAACTGCAAACAAAACAAAAAAAGATGCAGGCCAACAATTGTAATTCTGGAAAATACCAATTGCACTAGCAAAAACCCGGTAATGCAATTCACATGTTCATCGCCGTGCTGTTGCTATTGGAAAAATGTGAACGATACAATTTTTAAATCGAAACATGCTTAATAAAAAGGGCCCTAATTAGTTAATCTCCATCTAAGATAGTTTATTATATTCTTTTTTTAACAGAGTCCTTTGGCTAATCCAGTTGGCTAAAACTAAATCACATTTTGGCCAATAGGATTGTAAGCAGGCCCACCATGGTAAGGTAGACTCTATTAGGGCGGGTTAGGTGATGGGAGTGAGAGAGGAATAGAGTATAGCGTTTTGGAGAGGGAAGAGGGGGATAGGTGGTCTTAAGGGGTACCACTCCTAGACCATCAAGTGCAAAGTCGGGGAACACAACGACCACCTGATAAATAATTGGGATCCAGCTGGTCCCCCTTAGGCCGGGTTCAACACTGGGATCGCAAAAGGCAAATCGCAATCGCCTATGGAGTGTGATTGCGTTTCTACCAAGCAATTGTGGCTCCATGTTGCAGTGATTGAGTTTGTCGGTCACATTCCAGAGAAGGAGAATGGTGTTCTAACTGCCAGCAAAATGTTGCACGTAGTGCACTTTTGCGTTATACGCACATCACAGGCACTGCAAGGATTTACCGCGGTGCTTTGATGAATACCGGCTATCAGCAAAGAGCAGAAAAACTACTTATTAAAGCACCCCAAGTGTGAACTGGCCCTTAAGAGAACTTTATTGGTGATTACAAATTGTTGCAACCTGCAATGTAGAACTCAGGGGCGTATTTAAAATGATTTAAATATACCCCCAAATTCTAATAATGGCCTCCTCCTCCCCATAGCCATACCAATCCTCACCAAAAAGGTACAAAGCATAGAAACGCAAACAAAACAAAAAAGATGCAGGCCAACAATTGTAATTCTGGAAAATACCAATTGCACTAGCAAAAACCCGGCAATGCAATTCACATGTTCATCGCCGTGCTGTTGCTATTGGCAAAATGGGAACGATACAATTTTTAAATCGAAACATGCTTAATAAAAAAGGGCGCTAATTAGTTAATCTCCATCTAAGATAGTTTATTATATTCTTTTTTTAACAGAGTCCTTTGGCTAATCCAGTTGGCTAAAACTAAATCACATTTTGGCCAATAGGATTGTAAGCCGGCCCACCATGGTAAGGTAGACTCTATTAGGGCGGGTTAGGTGATGGGAGTGAGAGAGGAATAGAGTATAGCGTTTTGGAGAGGGAAGAGGTGGATAGGTGGTCTTAAAGGGTTCCACTCTTACACCATCAAGTGCAAAGTCGGGGAACACAACGACCACCTGATAAATAATTGGGATCCAGCTGGTCCCCCTTAGGCCGGGATCAACACTGGGATCGCAAAAGGCAAATCGCAATCGCCTATGGAGTATAATTGCATTTCTACCAAGCAATTGTGGCTCCATGTTACAGTGATTGCGTTTTTCTGTCTCATTCCAGAGAATGAGAATGGCGTTCTAACTGCCAGCAAAATGTTGCACGCAGTGCAGTTTTGCGATATACGCACATCACAGGCACTGCAAGGATTTACCGCAGTGCTTTGCTGAATACCGGCTATCAGCAAAGAGCAGAAAAACTACTTATTAAAGCACCCCAAGTGTGAACTGGCCCTTAAGAGAACTTTATTGGTGATTAAAAATGGTTGCAACCTGCAATATAGAACTCAGGGGCGTATTTAAAATGATTTAAATATACCACCAAATTCTAATAATGGCCTCCTCCTCCCCATAACCATACCAATCCTCACCAAAAAGGTACAAAGCAAAGAAATGCAAACAAAACAAAAAAAGATGCAGGCCAACAATTGTAATTCTGGAAAATACCAATTGCACTAGCAAAACCCGGCAATGCAATTCACATGTTCATCGCCGTGCTGTTGCTATTGGAAAAATAGAAACGATACAATTTTTAAATCGAAACGTGCTTGATAAAAAAGGGCACTAATTAGTTAATCTCCATCTAAGATAGTTTATTATATTCTTTTTTTAACAGAGTCCTTTGGCTAATCCAGTTGGCTAAAACGAAATCACATTTTAGTAAATAGGATAGTAAGCCGGCCCACCATGGTAAGGTAGACTCTATTAGGGCGGGTTAGGTGATGGGAGTGAGAGAGGAATAGAGTACAGCGTTTTGGAGAGGGAAGAGGGGGATAGGTGGTCTTAAAGGGTTCCACTCTTACACCATCAAGTGCAAAGTCAGGGAACACAACGACCACCTGATAAATAATTGGGATCCAGCTGGTCCCCCTTAGGCCGGGTTCAATACTGGGATTGCAAAAGGCAAATCGCAATCACCTATGGAGTGTAATTGCATTTCTACCAAGCAATTGTGGCTCCATGTTACAGTGATTGCGTTTTTCTGTCTCATTCCAGAGAATGAGAATGGCTTCTAACTGCCAGCAAAATGTTGCACGCAGTGCACTTTTGTGATATACGCACATCACAGGCACTGCAAGGATTTACCGCAGTGCTTTGCTGAATACCGGCTATCAGCAAAGAGCAGAAAAACTACTTATTAAAGCACCCCAAGTGTAAACTGGCCCTTAAGAGAACTTTATTGGTGATTACAAATTGTTGCAACCTGCAGAGTAGAACTCAGGGGCATTTTTAAAATGATTTAAATATACCCCCAAATTCTAATAATGGCCTCCTCCTCCCCATAGCCATACCAATCCTCACCAAAAAGGGTCAAAGCATAGAAACGCAAACAAAACAAAAAAAGATGCAGGCCAACAATTGTAATTCTGGAAAATACCAATTGCACTAGCAAAAACCCGGCAATGCAATTCACATGTTCATCGCCGTGCTGTTGCTATTGGCAAAATGGGAACGATACAATTTTTAAATCGAAACGTGCTTAATAAAAAAGGGCCCTAATTACTTAATCTCCATCTAAGATAGTTTATTATATTCTTTTTTTAACAGAGTCCTTTGGCTAATCCAGTTGGCTAAAACTAAATCACATTTTGGCCAATAGGATTGTAAGCCGGCCCACCATGGTAAGGTAGACTCTATTAGGGCGGGTTAGGGAATAGGAGTGAGAGAGGAATGGGGGATAGCGTTTTAGAGAAGGAAGATGGGGATAGGTGGTCTTAAGTGGTACCACTCTTACACCATCAAGTGCAAAGTCGGGGAACACAGCGACCACCTGATAAATAATTGGGATCCAGCTGGTCCCCCTTAGGCCGGGTTCAACACTGGGATCGCAAAAGGCAAATTGCAATCACCTATGGAGTGTAATTGCATATCTACCAAGCAATTGTGGCTCCATGTTACAGTGATTGCGTTTTTCAGTCTCATTCCAGAGAATGAGAATGGCGTTCTAACTGCCAGAAAAATGTTACACGCAGTGCACTTTTGCGATATACGCACATCACAGGCACTGCAAGGATTTACCGCAGTGCTTTGCTGAATACCGGCTATCAGCAAAGAGCCGAAAAACTACTTATAAAAGCACCCCAAGTGTGAACTGGCCCTTAAGAGAACTTTATTGGTGATTATAAATTGTTGCAACCTGCAATGTAGAACTCAGGGGCGTATTTAAAATGATTTAAATATACTCCCAAATTATAATAATGGCCTCCTCCTCCCCATAGCCATACCAATCCTCACCAAAAAGGTACAAAGCATAGAACTGCAAACAAAACAAAAAAAGATGCAGGCCAACAATTGTAATTCTGGAAAATACCAATTGCACTAGCAAAAACCCGGTAATGCAATTCACATGTTCATCGCCGTGCTGTTGCTATTGGAAAAATGTGAACGATACAATTTTTAAATCGAAACATGCTTAATAAAAAGGGCCCTAATTAGTTAATCTCCATCTAAGATAGTTTATTATATTCTTTTTTTAACAGAGTCCTTTGGCTAATCCAGTTGGCTAAAACTAAATCACATTTTGGCCAATAGGATTGTAAGCAGGCCCACCATGGTAAGGTAGACTCTATTAGGGCGGGTTAGGTGATGGGAGTGAGAGAGGAATAGAGTATAGCGTTTTGGAGAGGGAAGAGGGGGATAGGTGGTCTTAAGGGGTACCACTCCTAGACCATCAAGTGCAAAGTCGGGGAACACAACGACCACCTGATAAATAATTGGGATCCAGCTGGTCCCCCTTAGGCCGGGTTCAACACTGGGATCGCAAAAGGCAAATCGCAATCGCCTATGGAGTGTGATTGCGTTTCTACCAAGCAATTGTGGCTCCATGTTGCAGTGATTGAGTTTGTCGGTCACATTCCAGAGAAGGAGAATGGTGTTCTAACTGCCAGCAAAATGTTGCACGTAGTGCACTTTTGCGTTATACGCACATCACAGGCACTGCAAGGATTTACCGCGGTGCTTTGATGAATACCGGCTATCAGCAAAGAGCAGAAAAACTACTTATTAAAGCACCCCAAGTGTGAACTGGCCCTTAAGAGAACTTTATTGGTGATTACAAATTGTTGCAACCTGCAATGTAGAACTCAGGGGCGTATTTAAAATGATTTAAATATACCCCCAAATTCTAATAATGGCCTCCTCCTCCCCATAGCCATACCAATCCTCACCAAAAAGGTACAAAGCATAGAAACGCAAACAAAACAAAAAAGATGCAGGCCAACAATTGTAATTCTGGAAAATACCAATTGCACTAGCAAAAACCCGGCAATGCAATTCACATGTTCATCGCCGTGCTGTTGCTATTGGCAAAATGGGAACGATACAATTTTTAAATCGAAACATGCTTAATAAAAAAGGGCGCTAATTAGTTAATCTCCATCTAAGATAGTTTATTATATTCTTTTTTTAACAGAGTCCTTTGGCTAATCCAGTTGGCTAAAACTAAATCACATTTTGGCCAATAGGATTGTAAGCCGGCCCACCATGGTAAGGTAGACTCTATTAGGGCGGGTTAGGTGATGGGAGTGAGAGAGGAATAGAGTATAGCGTTTTGGAGAGGGAAGAGGTGGATAGGTGGTCTTAAAGGGTTCCACTCTTACACCATCAAGTGCAAAGTCGGGGAACACAACGACCACCTGATAAATAATTGGGATCCAGCTGGTCCCCCTTAGGCCGGGTTCACTACTGGGATCGCAAAAGGCAAATCGCAATCGCCTATGGAGTGTGATTGCGTTTCTACCAAGCAATTGTGGCTCCATGTTACAGTGATTGCGTTTTTCAGTCTCATTCCAGAGAATGAGAATGGCTTCTAACTGCCAGCAAAATGTTGCACGCAGTGCAGTTTTGCGATATACGCACATCACAGACACTGCAAGGATTTACCGCAGTGCTTTGCTGAATACCGGCTATCAGCAAAGAGCAGAAAAACTACTTATTAAAGCACCCCAAGTGTGAACTGGCCCTTAAGAGAACTTTATTGGTGATTAAAAATGGTTGCAACCTGCAATATAGAACTCAGGGGTGTATTTAAAATGATTTAAATATACCACCAAATTCTAATAATGGCCTCCTCCTCCCCATAACCATACCAATCCTCACCAAAAAGGTACAAAGCAAAGAAATGCAAACAAAACAAAAAAAGATGCAGGCCAACAATTGTAATTCTGGAAAATACCAATTGCACTAGCAAAACCCGGCAATGCAATTCACATGTTCATCGCCGTGCTGTTGCTATTGGAAAAATAGAAACGATACAATTTTTAAATCGAAACGTGCTTGATAAAAAAGGGCACTAATTAGTTAATCTCCATCTAAGATAGTTTATTATATTCTTTTTTTAACAGAGTCCTTTGGCTAATCCAGTTGGCTAAAACGAAATCACATTTTAGTAAATAGGATAGTAAGCCGGCCCACCATGGTAAGGTAGACTCTATTAGGGCGGGTTAGGTGATGGGAGTGAGAGAGGAATAGAGTACAGCGTTTTGGAGAGGGAAGAGGGGGATAGGTGGTCTTAAAGGGTTCCACTCTTACACCATCAAGTGCAAAGTCAGAGAACACAACGACCACCTGATAAATAATTGGGATCCAGCTGGTCCCCCTTAGGCCGGGTTCAATACTGGGATTGCAAAAGGCAAATCGCAATCACCTATGGAGTGTAATTGCATTTCTACCAAGCAATTGTGGCTCCATGTTACAGTGATTGCGTTTTTCTGTCTCATTCCAGAGAATGAGAATGGCTTCTAACTGCCAGCAAAATGTTGCACGCAGTGCACTTTTGCGATATACGCACATCACAGGCACTGCAAGGAATTACCGCAGTGCTTTGCTGAATACCGGCTATCAGCAAAGAGCAGAAAAACTACTTATTAAAGCACCCCAAGTGTAAACTGGCCCTTAAGAGAACTTTATTGGTGATTACAAATTGTTGCAACCTGCAGAGTAGAACTCAGGGGCATATTTAAAATGATTTAAATATACCCCCAAATTCTAATAATGGCCTCCTCCTCCCCATAGCCATCCCAATCCTCACCAAAAAGGGTCAAAGCATAGAAACGCAAACAAAACAAAAAAAGATGCAGGCCAACAATTGTAATTCTGGAAAATACCAATTGCACTAGCAAAAACCCGGCAATGCAATTCACATGTTCATCGCCGTGCTGTTGTTATTGGCAAAATGGGAACGACACAATTTTTAAATCGAAACGTGCTTAATAAAAAGGGCCCTAATTACTTAATCTCCATCTAAGATAGTTTATTATATTCTTTTTTTAACAGAGTCCTTTGGCTAATCCAGTTGGCTAAAACTAAATCACATTTTGGCCAATAGGATTGTAAGCCGGCCCACCATGGTAAGGTAGACTCTATTAGGGCGGGTTAGGGAATAGGAGTGAGAGAGGAATAGGGGATAGCGTTTTGGAGAAGGAAGATGGGGATAGGTGGTCTTAAGGGGTACCACTCTTACACCATCAAGTGCAAAGTCGGGGAACACAGCGACCACCTGATAAATAATTGGGATCCAGCTGGTCCCCCTTAGGCCGGGTTCAACACTGGGATCGCAAAAGGCAAATCGCAATCGCCTATGGAGTGTAATTGCATATCTACCAAGCAATTGTGGCTCCATGTTACAGTGATTGCATTCTTCAGTCTCATTCCAGAGAATGAGAATGGCGTTCTAACTGCCAGCAAAATGTTACACGCAGTGCACTTTTGCGATATACGCACATCACAGGCACTGCAAGGATTTACCGCAGTGCTTTGCTGAATACCGGCTATCAGCAAAGAGCAGAAAAACTACTTATAAAAGCACCCCAAGTGTGAACTGGCCCTTAAGAGAACTTTATTGGTGATTACAAATTGTTGCAACCTGCAATGTAGAACTCAGGGGCGTATTTAAAATGATTTAAATATACCCCCAAATTCTAATAATGGCCTCCTCCTCCCCATAGCCATACCAATCCTCACCAAAAAGGTACAAAGCATAGAACTGCAAACAAAACAAAAAAAGATGCAGGCCAACAATTGTAATTCTGGAAAATACCAATTGCACTAGCAAAAACCCGGCAATGCAATTCACATGTTCATCGCCGTGCTGTTGCTATTGGAAAAATATAAACGATACAATTTTTAAATCGAAACATGCTTAATAAAAAAGGGCGCTAATTAGTTAATCTCCATCTAAGATAGTTTATTATATTCTTTTTTTAACAGAGTCCTTTGGCTAATCCAGTTGGCTAAAACTAAATCACATTTTGGCCAATAGGATTGTAAGCAGGCCCACCATGGTAAGGTAGACTCTATTAGGGCGGGTTAGGTGATGGGAGTGAGAGAGGAATAGAGTATAGCGTTTTGGAGAGGGAAGAGGGGGATAGGTGGTCTTAAAGGGTTCCACTCTTACACCATCAAGTGCAAAGTCGGGGAACACAACGACCACCTGATAAATAATTGGGATCCAGCTGGTCCCCCTTAGGCCGGGTTCAATACTGGGATTGCAAAAGGCAAATCGCAATCACCTATGGAGTGTAATTGCATTTCTACCAAGCAATTGTGGCTCCATGTTACAGTGATTGCGTTTTTCTGTCTCATTCCAGAGAATGAGAATGGCTTCTAACTGCCAGCAAAATGTTGCACGCAGTGCACTTTTGCGATATACGCACATCACAGGCACTGCAAGGATTTACCGCAGTGCTTTGCTGAATACCGGCTATCAGCAAAGAGCAGAAAAACTACTTATTAAAGCACCCCAAGTGTAAACTGGCCCTTAAGAGAACTTTATTGGTGATTACAAATTGTTGCAACCTGCAGAGTAGAACTCAGGGGCATATTTAAAATGATTTAAATATACCCCCAAATTCTAATAATGGCCTCCTCCTCCCCATAGCCATACCAATCCTCACCAAAAAGGGTCAAAGCATAGAAACGCAAACAAAACAAAAAAAGATGCAGGCCAACAATTGTAATTCTGGAAAATACCAATTGCACTAGCAAATACCCGGCAATGCAATTCACATGTTCATCGCCGTGCTGTTGCTATTGGCAAAATGGGAACGATACAATTTTTAAATCGAAACGTGCTTAATAAAAAGGGCCCTAATTACTTAATCTCCATCTAAGATAGTTTATTATATTCTTTTTTTAACAGAGTCCTTTGGCTAATCCAGTTGGCTAAAACTAAATCACATTTTGGCCAATAGGATTGTAAGCCGGCCCACCATGGTAAGGTAGACTCTATTAGGGCGGGTTAGGGAATAGGAGTGAGAGAGGAATAGGGGATAGTGTTTTGGAGAAGGAAGATGGGGATAGGTGGTCTTAAGGGGTACCACTCTTACACCATCAAGTGCAAAGTCGGGGAACACAGCGACCACCTGATAAATAATTGGGATCCAGCTGGTCCCCCTTAGGCCGGGTTCAACACTGGGATCGCAAAAGGCAAATCGCAATCGCCTATGGAGTGTAATTGCATATCTACCAAGCAATTGTGGCTCCATGTTACAGTGATTGCGTTTTTCAGTCTCATTCCAGAGAATGAGAATGGCGTTCTAACTGCCAGCAAAATGTTACACGCAGTGCACTTTTGCGATATACGCACATCACAGGCACTGCAAGGATTTACCGCAGTGCTTTGCTCAATACCGGCTATCAGCAAAGAGCAGAAAAACTACTTATAAAAGCACCCCAAGTGTGAACTGGCCCTTAAGAGAACTTTATTGGTGATTACAAATTGTTGCAACCTGCAATGTAGAACTCAGGGCCGTATTTAAAATGATTTAAATATACCCCCAAATTCTAATAATGGCCTCCTCCTCCCCATAGCCATACCAATCCTCACCAAAAAGGTACAAAGCATAGAACTGCAAACAAAACAAAAAAAGATGCAGGCCAACAATTGTAATTCTGGAAAATACCAATTGCACTAGCAAAAACCCGGCAATGCAATTCACATGTTCATCGCCGTGCTGTTGCTATTGGAAAAATATAAACGATACAATTTTTAAATCGAAACATGCTTAATAAAAAAGGGCGCTAATTAGTTAATCTCCATCTAAGATAGTTTATTATATTCTTTTTTTAACAGAGTCCTTTGGCTAATCCAGTTGGCTAAAACTAAATCACATTTTGGCCAATAGGATTGTAAGCCGGCCCACCATGGTAAGGTAGACTCTATTAGGGCGGGTTAGGTGATGGGAGTGAGAGAGGAATAGAGTATAGCTTTTTGGAGAGGGAAGAGGGGGATAGGTGGTCTTAAAGGGTTCCACTCTTACACCATTAAGTGCAAAGTCAGGGAACACAACGACCACCTGATAAATAATGGGGATCCAGCTGGTCCCCCTTAGGCCGGGTTCAACACTGGGATCGCAAAAGGCAAATCGCAATCACCTATGGAGTGTAATTGCATTTCTACCAAGCAATTGTGGCTCCATGTTGCAGTGATTGCGTTTTTCGGTCTCATTCCAGAGAATGAGAATGGCGTTCTAACTACCAGCAAAATGTTGCACGCAGTGCACTTTTGCGATATACGCACATCACAGGCACTGCAAGGATTTACCGCAGTGCTTTGATGAATACCGGCTATCAGCAAAGAGCAGAAAAACTACTTATTAAAGCACCCCAAGTGTGAACTGGCCCTTAAGAGAACTTTATTGGTGATTACAAATTGTTGCAACCTGCAGAGTAGAACTAAGGGGCATATTTAAAATGATTTAAATATACCATCAAATTCTAATAATGGCCTCCTCCTCCCCATAGACATACCAATCCTCACCAAAAAGGTACAAAGCATAGAAACGCAAACAAAACAAAAAAAGATGCAGGCCAACAATTGTAATTCTGGAAAATACCAATTGCACTAGCAAAAACTCGGCAATGCAATTTACATGTTCACTGCTGTGCTGTTGCTATTGGAAAAATGTAAACGATACAATTTTTAAATCGAAACATGCTTAATAAAAAAGGGCGCTAATTAGTTAATCTCCATCTAAGATAGTTTATTATATTCTTTTTTTAACAGAGTCCTTTGGCTAATCCAGTTGGCTAAAACTAAATCACATTTTGGCCAATAGGATTGTAAGCCGGCCCACCATGGTAAGGTAGACTCTATTAGGGCGGGTTAGGGAATAGGAGTGAGAGAGGAATAGGGGATAGCGTTTTGGAGAAGGAAGATGGGGATAGGTGGTCTTAAGGGGTACCACTCTTACACCATCAAGTGCAAAGTCGGGGAACACAGCGACCACCTGATAAATAATTGGGATCCAGCTGGTCCCCCTTAGGCCGGGTTCAACACTGGGATCGCAAAAGGCAAATCGCAATCGCCTATGGAGTGTAATTGCATTTCTACCAAGCAATTGTGGCTCCATGTTACAGTGATTGCGTTCTTCAGTCTCATTCCAGAGAATGATAATGGCGTTCTAACTGCCAGCAAAATGTTACACGCAGTGCACTTTTGCGATATACGCACATCACAGGCACTGCAAGGATTTACCGCAGTGCTTTGCTGAATACCGGCTATCAGCAAAAAGCAGAAAAACTACTTATAAAAGCACCCCAAGTGTGAACTGGCCCTTAAAGGATACCCCAACTGAAATGTGACATAATGAGATAGACATGTGTATGTACAGTGCTTAGCACACATATAACTATGCTGTGTTCCTTTTTTTATTTTTCTGCATGAAAGAGTTAAATATCAGGTATGTAAGTGGCTGACTTAGTTCTGACTCAGACAGGAAGTGACTACAGTGTGACCCTGACTGATAAGAAATTCCAACTATAAAACACTTTCCTAGCAGAAAATGGCTTCTGAGAGCAAGAAAGAGGTAAAAAAAGGGGAATTTCTTATCAGTGAGGGTCACACTGTACTCACTTCCTGTCTGAGTCAGAACTGAGTCAGCCACTTACATACCTGATATTTAACTCTTTCATGCAGAGAAAGAAAAAAAGGAACACAGCATAGTTATCTGTGTGCTAGGCACTGTACATACACTTGTCTATCTCATTATGTCACATTTCAGTTGGGGTATCCTTTAAGAGAACTTTATTGGTGATTACAAATTGTTGCAACCTGCAATGTAGAACTCAGGGGCGTATTTAAAATGATTTAAATATACTCCCAAATTCTAATAATGGCCTCCTCCTTCCCATAGCCATACCAATCCTCACCAAAAAGGTACAAAGCATAGAACTGCAAACAAAACAAAAAAAGATGCAGACCAACAATTGTAATTCTGGAAAATACCAATTGCACTAGCAAAAACCCGGCAATGCAATTCACATGTTCATCGCCGTGCTGTTGCTATTGGAAAAATGTGAACGATACAATTTTTAAATCGAAACATGCCTAATAAAAAAGGGAGCTAATTAGTTAATCTCCATCTAAGATAGTTTATTATATTCTTTTTTTAACAGAGTCCTTTGGCTAATCCAGTTGGCTAAAACTAAATCACATTTTGGCCAATAAGATTGTAAGCCGGCCCACCATGGTAAGGTAGACTCTATTAGGGCGGGTTAGGTGATAGGAGTGAGAGAGGAATAGAGTATAGCGTTTTGAAGAGGGAAGAGGGGGATAGGTGGTCTTAAAGGGTTCCACTCTTACACCATCAAGTGCAAAGTCGGGGAACACAACGACCACCTGATAAATAATTGGGATCCAGCTGGTCCCCCTTAGGCCGGGTTCAATACTGGGATTGCAAAAGGCAAATCGCAATCACCTATGGAGTGTAACTGCATTTCTACCAAGCAATTGTGGCTCCATGTTACAGTGATTGCGTTTTTCTGTCTCATTCCAGAGAATGAGAATGGCTTCTAACTGCCAGCAAAATGTTGCACGCAGTGCACTTTTGCGATATACGCACATCACAGGCACTGCAAGGATTTACCGCAGTGCTTTGCTGAATACCGGCTATCAGCAAAGAGCAGAAAAACTACTTATTAAAGCACCCCAAGTGTAAACTGGCCCTTAAGAGAACTTTATTGGTGATTACAAATTGTTGCAACCTGCAGAGTATTATTATTATTATTATTATTATTTATTGTATTTATAAAGCGCCAACATATTACGCAGCGCTGGACAATAAATATATACAATGATACAAGGATGACATACATAGGGTTATACACATAGAACAAAGTTATACATACAAATTGTACAAAATACATGATCATGCAATATGGGCTGGTTAGGTAGGCCCAGTAATACAAGTACAGGCTGTCATAGGACAGGAGCACATGACCCTGTAGATTACACTAGGGAGTGGAGGACCCTGCCAGAGGCTTACAATCTAAAGGGAGGGGTGGAAACACTAGGGGGGGCGGTTAAATATTCCTTAGAGAGTTACTGTGTGGTAGGAGGTGGGTAGGCCATCATAAAGAGGTGGGTTTTGAGGGCTTGCTTGAATGTGTTGAAAGAGGGAGCAAGTCTGATGGGTGGTGGAAGGGCATTCCAGAGGGTGGGGGCAGCTCTTGAGAAATCCTGGAGGCGGGCAAGGGAGTGTGAAATGCGCGGGGTGGTGAGGCGAAGGTCGTTGGAGGAACGGAGGGGGCGACCTGGTGTATACTTGTGAACAAGCTGCGAGATGTAGGTAGGGCATGTTTTGTGCACAGATTTATATGCCAGGCATAGAATCTTGAAACTTATCCTGAGACGGATAGGGAGCCAGTGCAGGGATTCACAAAGGGGAGATGTGGATGCAGAGCGGTGCGAAGAATGGATGAGTCTTGCAGCCGCGTTCATCACTGATTGAAGGGGGGCAGTGCATTTCAGGGGGAGGCCAGAAAGGAGTGAGTTACAGTAATCAAGGCGGGAGATGATGAGGGCATGGATGAGCAGTTTGGTCGTGTCCGGGGTTAAGAATGGGCGGATCTTGGAGATATTACGGAGGTGGAAATTGCAGGCTCTTGTGATGTTTTGGATGTGTGGGATGAAGGAGAGGTCAGAGTCCAAGGTGACACCCAGGCAGCGGGCCTGGGAGGTAGGGAGAATGGTTGTGTTGTCGATTGTGAGGTGGAAACCTGGGATGGGTGCAGCAGCATGGGGTGGAAGAATCAGGAGCTCAGTTTTGTCTAGGTTAAGCTTTAGGAACCTAGCTGACATCCAGGAGGAAATTGCTGAGAGACACGAGGAGACCTTGTTTATGGTGGTGGCTGAGAGATCGGGGGTATGGAGGTAAATCTGAGTGTCATCTGCATAAAGGTGGTAATTGAAGCCCAGGGAGGAGATAAGCTTGCCAATTGAGGAAGTGTATATGGAGAAAAGAAGGGGGCCTAGAACAGAGCCCTGGGGGACCCCAACTGAAAGGGGGGCAGGAGTTGAGGAGGAGCCATTGAAGGAAGCGGTGAAGGAGCGATTGGATAGGTAGGAGGAGATCCAGGCCAAGGCAAGCCCATGGATGCCCATGATTTAAATATACCCCCAAATTCTAATAATGGCCTCCTCCTCCCCATAGCCATACCAATCCTCACCAAAAAGGGTCAAAGCCAATTCTTGGAATGGGAAAGCGCATTTAAAACAAAAGAAATCTTATCAAATCATGAGTTTTATTATAAACAGGTTAGAAGCTATGTATTCAAAACTACGGGAAGAACAGGGAGAATAAAATCCCATCCTAGATTCAATGATCTGGTTAGTGGTTTAGACCATAAACAGTCTCTGTCTGGGCTTTATTCTTTTATAAGAGATACCCAAGTTCGAAAAAAGAACCAATTCATACAAATGCATAAATGGGCTGATTTATTGGATATCCCGAGAGACGAGTTTATTGAACACGCGAAAGAAGGTTGGAGTGCAATTCGACGCTCAATGATAAATGAAAACTGGAGGGAAATGTACCTTAAAATCTTATATAGGGCGTATATCCCAATCAAACAGTCTTACTCACTCAAACATACTGAAAATATACTGAAATGTCCGAAATGTGGAAATCTAGACCCCGACTTCAATCATAGGATATGGTTTTGCAGTTCGATCCAACGTTTTTGGAAAGAAGTCATAGATTTTCTAAACACGATCTCCAAAGGCCAAAAAACAGTTGACCCTCTGTTATGTTTATTCCACAGTATTAGGTACCAGGAAAGTAATAATCTTATTACTATTTCCAAATGGGAGCATCTACTATTAATGGCTGCCCAAAAGACAGTGATGAAAAAATGGATAGAACCCTCTCCCCCGACTCTAGTAGAAGTAATGACATTACTCAATCATATTTTGCAAATGGAAAGAATTACTTTGGAACGTATGAAGCCTAAAACAATTCCAAGATTTTTTAAAACATGGCAAACGTTTATAGAAAAAACATACGATAGATCCCAAATAGTTTCTCTAATGAGGTTTTTCGAAAATACGGAATGGTATTTGAAAGGCAAGATAGGGGGTTACTTGGGCCGTTTGGAAAGTTAAACCAATCCTTTAGATCTCAATGGGGGACCACTGGGAGGAAGGGGGGGGGGGAGGGGGAATAGGGGAATCGCAAGTATTAGAGGGTTAATCCTAGCTAGCCTGGGATTGAGTTATAAGTTAAAATTAAAATGTGGCTCAAAATCAAAAATTAAGGAATAAGTGACAAAACAGTGCAAAGGACTATTAAGGCAAAGTCTGAACGGTAATTATTTTGGTGAATGAAACAAGTGATTAAACGTTGATCTTATTAACCTGTTCTGTTATATATGTATACATGGCAATGTAACAAATTTTTCCTTTTTTACAATAACGTGTGCTGTTTGTCATATGTTTTTCTATGACTTGAGTCAATAAAAAGAATTTGAAAAAAAAAAAAAAAAAAAAAAAAGGGTCAAAGCATAGAAACGCAAACAAAACAAAAAAAGATGCAGGCCAACAATTGTAATTCTGGAAAATACCAATTGCACTAGCAAAAACCCGGCAATGCAATTCACATGTTCATCGCCGTGCTGTTGCTATTGGAAAAATGTAAACGATACAATTTTTAAATCGAAACATGCTTAATAAAAAAGGGCGCTAATTAGTTAATCTCCATCTAAGATAGTTTATTATATTCTTTTTTTAACAGAGTCCTTTGGCTAATCCAGTTGGCTAAAACTAAATCACATTTTGGCCAATAGGATTGTAAGCCGGCCCACCATGGTAAGGTAGACTCTATTAGGGCGGGTTAGGTGATGGGAGTGAGAGAGGAATAGAGTATAGCATTTTGGAGAGGGAAGAGGGGGATAGGTGGTCTTAAAGGGTTCCACTCTTACACCATCAAGTGCAAAGTCGGGGAACACAACGACCACCTGATAAATAATTGGGATCCAGCTGGTCCCCCTTAGGCCGGGTTCAATACTGGGATCGCAAAAGGCAAATCGCAATCACCTATGGAGTGTAATTGCATTTCTACCAAGCAATTGTGGCTCCATGTTACAGTGATTGTGTTTTTCTGTCTCATTCCAGAGAATGAGAATGGCTTCTAACTGCCAGCAAAATGTTGCACGCAGTGCACTTTTGCGATATACGCACATCACAGGCACTGATTTACCGCACTGCTTTGCTAAATATAGGCTATCAGCAAAGAGCAGAAAAACTACTTATTAAAGCACCCCAAGTGTAACTGGCCCTTAAGAGAACTTTATTGGTGATTACAAATTGTTGCAACCTGCAGAGTAGAACTCAGGGGCATATTTAAAATGATTTAAATATACCCCCAAATTCTAATAATGGCCTCCTCCTCCCCATAGCCATACCAATCCTCACCAAAAAGGGTCAAAGCATAGAAACGCAAACAAAACAAAAAAAGATGCAGGCCAACAATTGTAATTCTGGAAAATACCAATTGCACTAGCAAAAACCCGGCAATGCAATTCACATGTTCATCGCCGTGCTGTTGCTATTGGCAAAATGGGAACGATACAATTTTTAAATCGAAGCGTGCTTAATAAAAAGGGCCCTAATTACTTAATCTCCATCTAAGATAGTTTATTATATTCTTTTTTTAACAAAGTCCTTTGGCTAATCCAGTTGGCTAAAACTAAATCACATTTTGGCCAATAGGATTGTAAGCCGGCCCACCATGGTAAGGTAGACTCTATTAGGACGGGTTAGGGAATAGGAGTGAGAGAGGAATAGGGGATAGCGTTTTGGAGAAGGAAGATGGGGATAGGTGGTCTTAAGGGGTACCACTCTTACACCATCAAGTGCAAAGTCGGGGAACACAGCGGCCACCTGATAAATAATTGGGATCCAGCTGGTCCCCCTTAGGCCGGGATCAACACTGGGATCGCAAAAGGCAAATCGCAATCGCCTATGGAGTGTAATTGCATATCTACCAAGCAATTGTGGCTCCATGTTACAGTGATTGCGTTTTTCAGTCTCATTCCAGAGAATGAGAATGGCGTTCTAACTGCCAGCAAAATGTTACACGCAGTGCACTTTTGCGATATACGCACATCACAGGCACTGCAAGGATTTACCGCAGTGCTTTGCTGAATACCGGCTATCAGCAAAGAGCAGAAAAACTACTTATAAAAGCACCCCAAGTGTGAACTGGCCCTTAAGAGAACCTAATTGGTGATTACAAATTGTTGCAACCTGCAATGTAGAACTCAGGGGCGTATTTTAAATGATTTAAATATACCCCCAAATTCTAATAATGGCCTCCTCCTCCCCATAGCCATACCAATCCTCACCAAAAAGGTACAAAACATAGAACTGCAAACAAAACAAAAAAAGATGCAGGCCAACAATTGTAATTCTGGAAAATACCAATTGCACTAGCAAAAACCCGGCAATGCAATTCACATGTTCATCGCCGTGCTGTTGCTATTGGAAAAATGTAAACGATACAATTTTTAAATCGAAACATGCTTAATAAAAAAGGGCCCTAATTACTTAATCTCCATCTAAGATAGTTTATTATATTCTTTTTTTAACAGAGTCCTTTGGCTAATCCAGTTGGCTAAAACTAAATCACATTTTGGCCAATAGGATTGTAAGCAGGCCCACCATGGTAAGGTAGACTCTATTAGGGCGGGTTAGGTGATGGGAGTGGGAGAGGAATAGAGTATAGCGTTTTGGAGAGGGAAGAGGGGGATAGGTGGTCTTAAAGGGTTCCACTCTTACACCATCAAGTGCAAAGTCGGGGAACACAACGACCACCTGATAAATAATTGGGATCCAGCTGGTCCCCCTTAGGCCGGGTTCAATACTGGGATTGCAAAAGGCAAATCGCAATCACCTATGGAGTGTAATTGCATTTCTACCAAGCAATTGTGGCTCCATGTTACAGTGATTGCGTTTTTCTGTCTCATTCCGGAGAATGAGAATGGCTTCTAACTGCCAGCAAAATGTTGCACGCAGTGCACTTTTGCGATATACGCACATCACAGGCACTGCAAGGATTTACCGCAGTGCTTTGCTGAATACCGGCTATCAGCAAAGAGCAGAAAAACTACTTATTAAAGCACCCCAAGTGTAAACTGGCCCTTAAGAGAACTTTATTGGTGATTACAAATTGTTGCAACCTGCAGAGTAGAACTCAGGGGCATATTTAAAATGATTTAAATATACCCCCAAATTCTAATAATGGCCTCCTCCTCCCCATAGCCATACCAATCCTCACCAAAAGGGTCAAAGCATAGAAACGCAAACAAAACAAAAAAAGATGCAGGCCAACAATTGTAATTCTGGATAATACCAATTGCACTAGCAAAAACCCGGCAATGCAATTCACATGTTCATCGCCGTGCTGTTGCTATTGGCAAAATGGGAACGATACAATTTTTAAATCGAAACGTGCTTAATAAAAAGGGCCCTAATTACTTAATCTCCATCTAAGATAGTTTATTATATTCTTTTTTTAACAGAGTCCTTTGGCTAATCCAGTTGGCTAAAACTAAATCACATTTTGGCCAATAGGATTGTAAGCCGGCCCACCATGGTAAGGTAGACTCTATTAGGGCGGGTTAGGGAATAGGAGTGAGAGAGGAATAGGGGATAGCGTTTTGGAGAAGGAAGATGGGGATAGGTGGTCTTAAGGGGTACCACTCTTACACCATCAAGTGCAAAGTCGGGGAACACAGCGACCACCTGATAAATAATTGGGATCCAGCTGGTCCCCCTTAGGCCGGGTTCAACACTGGGATCGCAAAAGGCAAATCGCAATTGCCTATGGAGTGTAATTGCATATCTACCAAGCAATTGTGGCTCAATGTTACAGTGATTGCGTTTTTCAGTCTCATTCCAGAGAATGAGAATGGCGTTCTAACTGCCAGCAAAATGTTACACGCAGTGCACTTTTGCGATATACGCACATCACAGGCACTGCAAGGATTTACCGCAGTGCTTTGCTCAATACCGGCTATCAGCAAAGAGCAGAAAAACGACTTATAAAAGCACCCCAAGTGTGAACTGGCCCTTAAGAGAACTTTATTGGTGATTACAAATTGTTGCAACCTGCAATGTAGAACTCAGGGGCGTATTTAAAATGATTTAAATATACCCCCAAATTCTAATAATGGCCTCCTCCTCCCCATAGCCATACCAATCCTCACCAAAAAGGTACAAAGCATAGAACTGCAAACAAAACAAAAAAAGATGCAGGCCAACAATTGTAATTCTGGAAAATACCAATTGCACTAGCAAAACCCGGCAATGCAATTCACATGTTCATCGCCGTGCTGTTGCTATTGGAAAAATAGAAACGATACAATTTTTAAATTGAAACGTGCTTGATAAAAAAGGGCACTAATTAGTTAATCTCCATCTAAGATAGTTTATTATATTCTTTTTTTAACAGAGTCCTTTGGCTAATCCAGTTGGCTAAAACGAAATCACATTTTAGTAAATAGGATAGTAAGCCGGCCCACCATGGTGAGGTAGACTCTATTAGGGCGGGTTAGGTGATGGGAGTGAGAGAGGAATAGAGTACAGCGTTTTGGAGAGGGAAGAGGGGGATAGGTGGTCTTAAAGGGTTCCACTCTTACACCATCAAGTGCAAAGTCAGGGAACACAACGACCACCTGATAAATAATTGGGATCCAGCTGGTCCCCCTTAGGCCGGGTTCAATACTGGGATTGCAAAAGGCAAATCGCAATCACCTATGGAGTGTAATTGCATTTCTACCAAGCAATTGTGGCTCCATGTTACAGTGATTGCGTTTTTCTGTCTCATTCCAGAGAATGAGAATGGCTTCTAACTGCCAGCAAAATGTTGCACGCAGTGCACTTTTGTGATATACGCACATCACAG
The DNA here is from genome assembly GCF_040937935.1 of Hyperolius riggenbachi. Classification (NCBI taxonomy): domain Eukaryota; kingdom Metazoa; phylum Chordata; class Amphibia; order Anura; family Hyperoliidae; genus Hyperolius; species Hyperolius riggenbachi. The sequence continues at coordinate 69,810,924 of NC_090654.1, read as the reverse complement.
GCACTGCAAGGATTTACCGCAGTGCTTTGCTGAATACCGGCTATCAGCAAAGAGCAGAAAAACTACTTATTAAAGCACCCCAAGTGTAAACTGGCCCTTAAGAGAACTTTATTGGTGATTACAAATTGTTGCAACCTGCAGAGTAGAACTCAGGGGCATTTTTAAAATGATTTAAATATACCCCCAAATTCTAATAATGGCCTCCTCCTCCCCATAGCCATACCAATCCTCACCAAAAAGGGTCAAAGCATAGAAACGCAAACAAAACAAAAAAAGATGCAGGCCAACAATTGTAATTCTGGAAAATACCAATTGCACTAGCAAAAACCCGGCAATGCAATTCACATGTTCATCGCCGTGCTGTTGCTATTGGCAAAATGGGAACGATACAATTTTTAAATCGAAACGTGCTTAATAAAAAAGGGCCCTAATTACTTAATCTCCATCTAAGATAGTTTATTATATTCTTTTTTTAACAGAGTCCTTTGGCTAATCCAGTTGGCTAAAACTAAATCACATTTTGGCCAATAGGATTGTAAGCCGGCCCACCATGGTAAGGTAGACTCTATTAGGGCGGGTTAGGGAATAGGAGTGAGAGAGGAATGGGGGATAGCGTTTTAGAGAAGGAAGATGGGGATAGGTGGTCTTAAGTGGTACCACTCTTACACCATCAAGTGCAAAGTCGGGGAACACAGCGACCACCTGATAAATAATTGGGATCCAGCTGGTCCCCCTTAGGCCGGGTTCAACACTGGGATCGCAAAAGGCAAATTGCAATCACCTATGGAGTGTAATTGCATATCTACCAAGCAATTGTGGCTCCATGTTACAGTGATTGCGTTTTTCAGTCTCATTCCAGAGAATGAGAATGGCGTTCTAACTGCCAGAAAAATGTTACACGCAGTGCACTTTTGCGATATACGCACATCACAGGCACTGCAAGGATTTACCGCAGTGCTTTGCTGAATACCGGCTATCAGCAAAGAGCCGAAAAACTACTTATAAAAGCACCCCAAGTGTGAACTGGCCCTTAAGAGAACTTTGTTGGTGATTATAAATTGTTGCAACCTGCAATGTAGAACTCAGGGGCGTATTTAAAATGATTTAAATATACTCCCAAATTATAATAATGGCCTCCTCCTCCCCATAGCCATACCAATCCTCACCAAAAAGGTACAAAGCATAGAACTGCAAACAAAACAAAAAAAGATGCAGGCCAACAATTGTAATTCTGGAAAATACCAATTGCACTAGCAAAAACCCGGTAATGCAATTCACATGTTCATCGCCGTGCTGTTGCTATTGGAAAAATGTGAACGATACAATTTTTAAATCGAAACATGCTTAATAAAAAGGGCCCTAATTAGTTAATCTCCATCTAAGATAGTTTATTATATTCTTTTTTTAACAGAGTCCTTTGGCTAATCCAGTTGGCTAAAACTCAATCACATTTTGGCCAATAGGATTGTAAGCAGGCCCACCATGGTAAGGTAGACTCTATTAGGGCGGGTTAGGTGATGGGAGTGAGAGAGGAATAGAGTATAGCGTTTTGGAGAGGGAAGAGGGGGATAGGTGGTCTTAAAGGGTTCCACTTTTACACCATCAAGTGCAAAGTCGGGGAACACAACGACCACCTGATAAATAATTGGGATCCAGCTGGTCCCCCTTAGGCCGGGTTCAATACTGGGATTGCAAAAGGCAAATCGCAATCACCTATGGAGTGTAATTGCATTTCTACCAAGCAATTGTGGCTCCATGTTACAGTGATTGCGTTTTTCTGTCTCATTCCAGAGAATGAGAATGGCTTCTAACTGCCAGCAAAATGTTGCACGCAGTGCACTTTTGCGATATACGCACATCACAGGCACTGCAAGGATTTACCGCAGTGCTTTGCTGAATACCGGCTATCAGCAAAGAGCAGAAAAACTACTTATTAAAGCACCCCAAGTGTAAACTGGCCCTTAAGAGAACTTTATTGGTGATTACAAATTGTTGCAACCTGCAGAGTAGAACTCAGGGGCATATTTAAAATGATTTAAATATACCCCCAAATTCTAATAATGGCCTCCTCCTCCCCATAGCCATACCAATCCTCACCAAAAAGGGTCAAAGCATAGAAACGCAAACAAAACAAAAAAAGATGCAGGCCAACAATTGTAATTCTGGAAAATACCAATTGCACTAGCAAAAACCCGGCAATGCAATTCACATGTTCATCGCCGTGCTGTTGCTATTGGCAAAATGGGAACGATACAATTTTTAAATCGAAACGTGCTTAATAAAAAGGGCCCTAATTACTTAATCTCCATCTAAGATAGTTTATTATATTCTTTTTTTAACAGAGTCCTTTGGCTAATCCAGTTGGCTAAAACTAAATCACATTTTGGCCAATAGGATTGTAAGCCGGGCCACCATGGTAAGGTAGACTCTATTAGGGCGGGTTAAGGAATAGGAGTGATAGAGGAATAGGGGATAGCGTTTTGGAGAAGGAAGATGGGGATAGGTGGTCTTAAGGGGTACCACTCCTACACCATCAAGTGCAAAGTCGGGGAACACAACGACCACCTGATAAATAATTGGGATCCAGCTGGTCCCCCTTAGGCCGGGTTCAACACTGGGATCGCAAAAGGCAAATCGCAATCGCCTATGGAGTGTGATTGCGTTTCTACCAAGCAATGGTGGCTCCATGTTGCAGTGATTGAGTTTGTCGGTCACATTCCAGAGAAGGAGAATGGTGTTCTAACTGCCAGCAAAATGTTGCACGTAGTGCACTTTTGCGTTATACGCACATCACAGGCACTGCAAGGATTTACCGCGGTGCTTTGATGAATACCGGCTATCAGCAAAGAGCAGAAAAACTACTTATTAAAGCACCCCAAGTGTGAACTGGCCCTTAAGAGAACTTTATTGGTGATTACAAATTGTTGCAACCTGCAATGTAGAACTCAGGGGCGTATTTAAAATGATTTAAATATACCCCCAAATTCTAATAATGGCCTCCTCCTCCCCATAGCCATACCAATCCTCACCAAAAAGGTACAAAGCATAGAAACGCAAACAAAACAAAAAAGATGCAGGCCAACAATTGTAATTCTGGAAAATACCAATTGCACTAGCAAAAACCCGGCAATGCAATTCACATGTTCATCGCCGTGCTGTTGCTATTGGCAAAATGGGAACGATACCATTTTTAAATCGAAACATGCTTAATAAAAAAGGGCGCTAATTAGTTAATCTCCATCTAAGATAGTTTATTATATTCTTTTTTTAACAGAGTCCTTTGGCTAATCCAGTTGGCTAAAACTAAATCACATTTTGGCCAATAGGATTGTAAGCCGGCCCACCATGGTAAGGTAGACTCTATTAGGGCGGGTTAGGTGATGGGAGTGAGAGAGGAATAGAGTATAGCGTTTTGGAGAGGGAAGAGGTGGATAGGTGGTCTTAAAGGGTTCCACTCTTACACCATCAAGTGCAAAGTCGGGGAACACAACGACCACCTGATAAATAATTGGGATCCAGCTGGTCCCCCTTAGGCCGGGTTCACTACTGGGATCGCAAAAGGCAAATCGCAATCGCCTATGGAGTGTGATTGCGTTTCTACCAAGCAATTGTGGCTCCATGTTACAGTGATTGCGTTTTTCAGTCTCATTCCAGAGAATGAGAATGGCTTCTAACTGCCAGCAAAATGTTGCACGCAGTGCAGTTTTGCGATATACGCACATCACAGACACTGCAAGGATTTACCGCAGTGCTTTGCTGAATACCGGCTATCAGCAAAGAGCAGAAAAACTACTTATTAAAGCACCCCAAGTGTGAACTGGCCCTTAAGAGAACTTTATTGGTGATTAAAAATGGGTGCAACCTGCAATATAGAACTCAGGGGTGTATTTAAAATGATTTAAATATACCACCAAATTCTAATAATGGCCTCCTCCTCCCCATAACCATACCAATCCTCACCAAAAAGGTACAAAGCAAAGAAATGCAAACAAAACAAAAAAAGATGCAGGCCAACAATTGTAATTCTGGAAAATACCAATTGCACTAGCAAAACCCGGCAATGCAATTCACATGTTCATCGCCGTGCTGTTGCTATTGGAAAAATAGAAACGATACAATTTTTAAATCGAAACGTGCTTGATAAAAAAGGGCACTAATTAGTTAATCTCCATCTAAGATAGTTTATTATATTCTTTTTTTAACAGAGTCCTTTGGCTAATCCAGTTGGCTAAAACGAAATCACATTTTAGTAAATAGGATAGTAAGCCGGCCCACCATGGTAAGGTAGACTCTATTAGGGCGGGTTAGGTGATGGGAGTGAGAGAGGAATAGAGTACAGCGTTTTGGAGAGGGAAGAGGGGGATAGGTGGTCTTAAAGGGTTCCACTCTTACACCATCAAGTGCAAAGTCAGAGAACACAACGACCACCTGATAAATAATTGGGATCCAGCTGGTCCCCCTTAGGCCGGGTTCAATACTGGGATTGCAAAAGGCAAATCGCAATCACCTATGGAGTGTAATTGCATTTCTACCAAGCAATTGTGGCTCCATGTTACAGTGATTGCGTTTTTCTGTCTCATTCCAGAGAATGAGAATGGCTTCTAACTGCCAGCAAAATGTTGCACGCAGTGCACTTTTGCGATATACGCACATCACAGGCACTGCAAGGAATTACCGCAGTGCTTTGCTGAATACCGGCTATCAGCAAAGAGCAGAAAAACTACTTATTAAAGCACCCCAAGTGTAAACTGGCCCTTAAGAGAACTTTATTGGTGATTACAAATTGTTGCAACCTGCAGAGTAGAACTCAGGGGCATATTTAAAATGATTTAAATATACCCCCAAATTCTAATAATGGCCTCCTCCTCCCCATAGCCATCCCAATCCTCACCAAAAAGGGTCAAAGCATAGAAACGCAAACAAAACAAAAAAAGATGCAGGCCAACAATTGTAATTCTGGAAAATACCAATTGCACTAGCAAAAACCCGGCAATGCAATTCACATGTTCATCGCCGTGCTGTTGTTATTGGCAAAATGGGAACGATACAATTTTTAAATCGAAACGTGCTTAATAAAAAGGGCCCTAATTACTTAATCTCCATCTAAGATAGTTTATTATATTCTTTTTTTAACAGAGTCCTTTGGCTAATCCAGTTGGCTAAAACTAAATCACATTTTGGCCAATAGGATTGTAAGCCGGCCCACCATGGTAAGGTAGACTCTATTAGGGCGGGTTAGGGAATAGGAGTGAGAGAGGAATAGGGGATAGCGTTTTGGAGAAGGAAGATGGGGATAGGTGGTCTTAAGGGGTACCACTCTTACACCATCAAGTGCAAAGTCGGGGAACACAGCGACCACCTGATAAATAATTGGGATCCAGCTGGTCCCCCTTAGGCCGGGTTCAACACTGGGATCGCAAAAGGCAAATCGCAATCGCCTATGGAGTGTAATTGCATATCTACCAAGCAATTGTGGCTCCATGTTACAGTGATTGCGTTCTTCAGTCTCATTCCAGAGAATGAGAATGGCGTTCTAACTGCCAGCAAAATGTTACACGCAGTGCACTTTTGCGATATACGCACATCACAGGCACTGCAAGGATTTACCGCAGTGCTTTGCTGAATACCGGCTATCAGCAAAGAGCAGAAAAACTACTTATAAAAGCACCCCAAGTGTGAACTGGCCCTTAAGAGAACTTTATTGGTGATTACAAATTGTTGCAACCTGCAGAGTATTATTATTATTATTATTTATTGTATTTATAAAGCGCCAACATATTACGCAGCGCTGGACAATAAATATATACAATGATACAAGGATGACATACATAGGGTTATACACATAGAACAAAGTTATACATACAAATTGTACAAAATACATGATCATGCAATATGGGCTGGTTAGGTAGGCCCAGTAATACAAGTACAGGCTGTCATAGGACAGGAGCACATGACCCTGTAGATTACACTAGGGAGTGGAGGACCCTGCCAGAGGCTTACAATCTAAAGGGAGTGGTGGAAACACTAGGGGGGGCGGTTAAATATTCCTTAGAGAGTTACTGTGTGGTAGGAGGTGGGTAGGCCATCATAAAGAGGTGGGTTTTGAGGGCTTGCTTGAATGTGTTGAAAGAGGGAGCAAGTCTGATGGGTGGTGGAAGGGCATTCCAGAGGGTGGGGGCAGCTCTTGAGAAATCCTGGAGGCGGGCAAGGGAGTGTGAAATGCGCGGGGTGGTGAGGCGAAGGTCGTTGGAGGAACGGAGGGGGCGACCTGGTGTATACTTGTGAACAAGCTGCGAGATGTAGGTAGGGCATGTTTTGTGCACAGATTTATATGCCAGGCATAGAATCTTGAAACTTATCCTGAGACGGATAGGGAGCCAGTGCAGGGATTCACAAAGGGGAGATGTGGATGCAGAGCGGTGCGAAGAATGGATGAGTCTTGCAGCCGCGTTCATCACTGATTGAAGGGGGGCAGTGCATTTCAGGGGGAGGCCAGAAAGGAGTGAGTTACAGTAATCAAGGCGGGAGATGATGAGGGCATGGATGAGCAGTTTGGTCGTGTCCGGGGTTAAGAATGGGCGGATCTTGGAGATATTACGGAGGTGGAAATTGCAGGCTCTTGTGATGTTTTGGATGTGTGGGATGAAGGAGAGGTCAGAGTCCAAGGTGACACCCAGGCAGCGGGCCTGGGAGGTAGGGAGAATGGTTGTGTTGTCGATTGTGAGGTGGAAACCTGGGATGGGTGCAGCAGCATGGGGTGGAAGGATCAGGAGCTCAGTTTTGTCTAGGTTAAGCTTTAGGAACCTAGCTGACATCCAGGAGGAAATTGCTGAGAGACACGAGGAGACCTTGTTTATGGTGGTGGCTGAGAGATCGGGGGTATGGAGGTAAATCTGAGTGTCATCTGCATAAAGGTGGTAATTGAAGCCCAGGGAGGAGATAAGCTTGCCAATTGAGGAAGTGTATATGGAGAAAAGAAGGGGGCCTAGAACAGAGCCCTGGGGGACCCCAACTGAAAGGGGGGCAGGAGTTGAGGAGGAGCCATTGAAGGAAGCGGTGAAGGAGCGATTGGATAGGTAGGAGGAGATCCAGGCCAAGGCAAGCCCATGGATGCCCATGATTTAAATATACCCCCAAATTCTAATAATGGCCTCCTCCTCCCCATAGCCATACCAATCCTCACCAAAAAGGGTCAAAGCCAATTCTTGGAATGGGAAAGCGCATTTAAAACAAAAGAAATCTTATCAAATCATGAGTTTTATTATAAACAGGTTAGAAGCTATGTATTCAAAACTACGGGAAGAACAGGGAGAATAAAATCCCATCCTAGATTCAATGATCTGGTTAGTGGTTTAGACCATAAACAGTCTCTGTCTGGGCTTTATTCTTTTATAAGAGATACCCAAGTTCGAAAAAAGAACCAATTCATACAAATGCATAAATGGGCTGATTTATTGGATATCCCGAGAGACGAGTTTATTGAACACGCGAAAGAAGGTTGGAGTGCAATTCGACGCTCAATGATAAATGAAAACTGGAGGGAAATGTACCTTAAAATCTTATATAGGGCGTATATCCCAATCAAACAGTCTTACTCACTCAAACATACTGAAAATATACTGAAATGTCCGAAATGTGGAAATCTAGACCCCGACTTCAATCATAGGATATGGTTTTGCAGTTCGATCCAACTTTTTTGGAAAGAAGTCATAGATTTTCTAAACACGATCTCCAAAGGCCAAAAAACAGTTGACCCTCTGTTATGTTTATTCCACAGTATTAGGTACCAGGAAAGTAATAATCTTATTACTATTTCCAAATGGGAGCATCTACTATTAATGGCTGCCCAAAAGACAGTGATGAAAAAATGGATAGAACCCTCTCCCCCGACTCTAGTAGAAGTAATGACATTACTCAATCATATTTTGCAAATGGAAAGAATTACTTTGGAACGTATGAAGCCTAAAACAATTCCAAGATTTTTTAAAACATGGCAAACGTTTATAGAAAAAACATACGATAGATCCCAAATAGTTTCTCTAATGAGGTTTTTCGAAAATACGGAATGGTATTTGAAAGGCAAGATAGGGGGTTACTTGGGCCGTTTGGAAAGTTAAACCAATCCTTTAGATCTCAATGGGGGACCACTGGGAGGAAGGGGGGGGGGAGGGGGAATAGGGGAATCGCAAGTATTAGAGGGTTAATCCTAGCTAGCCTGGGATTGAGTTATAAGTTAAAATTAAAATGTGGCTCAAAATCAAAAATTAAGGAATAAGTGACAAAACAGTGCAAAGGACTATTAAGGCAAAGTCTGAACGGTAATTATTTTGGTGAATGAAACAAGTGATTAAACGTTGATCTTATTAACCTGTTCTGTTATATATGTATACATGGCAATGTAACAAATTTTTCCTTTTTTACAATAACGTGTGCTGTTTGTCATATGTTTTTCTATGACTTGAGTCAATAAAAAGAATTTGAAAAAAAAAAAAAAAAAAAAAAAAAAGGGTCAAAGCATAGAAACGCAAACAAAACAAAAAAAGATGCAGGCCAACAATTGTAATTCTGGAAAATACCAATTGCACTAGCAAAAACCCGGCAATGCAATTCACATGTTCATCGCCGTGCTGTTGCTATTGGAAAAATGTAAACGATACAATTTTTAAATCGAAACATGCTTAATAAAAAAGGGCGCTAATTAGTTAATCTCCATCTAAGATAGTTTATTATATTCTTTTTTTAACAGAGTCCTTTGGCTAATCCAGTTGGCTAAAACTAAATCACATTTTGGCCAATAGGATTGTAAGCCGGCCCACCATGGTAAGGTAGACTCTATTAGGGCGGGTTAGGTGATGGGAGTGAGAGAGGAATAGAGTATAGCGTTTTGGAGAGGGAAGAGGGGGATAGGTGGTCTTAAAGGGTTCCACTCTTACACCATCAAGTGCAAAGTCGGGGAACACAACGACCACCTGATAAATAATTGGGATCCAGCTGGTCCCCCTTAGGCCGGGTTCAATACTGGGATCGCAAAAGGCAAATCGCAATCACCTATGGAGTGCAATTGCATTTCTACCAAGCAATTGTGGCTCCATGTTACAGTGATTGTGTTTTTCTGTCTCATTCCAGAGAATGAGAATGGCTTCTAACTGCCAGCAAAATGTTGCACGCAGTGCACTTTTGCGATATACGCACATCACAGGCACTGATTTACCGCACTGCTTTGCTAAATATAGGCTATCAGCAAAGAGCAGAAAAACTACTTATTAAAGCACCCCAAGTGTAACTGGCCCTTAAGAGAACTTTATTGGTGATTACAAATTGTTGCAACCTGCAGAGTAGAACTCAGGGGCATATTTAAAATGATTTAAATATACCCCCAAATTCTAATAATGGCCTCCTCCTCCCCATAGCCATACCAATCCTCACCAAAAAGGGTCAAAGCATAGAAACGCAAACAAAACAAAAAAAGATGCAGGCCAACAATTGTAATTCTGGATAATACCAATTGCACTAGCAAAAACCCGGCAATGCAATTCACATGTTCATCGCCGTGCTGTTGCTATTGGCAAAATGGGAACGATACAATTTTTAAATCAAAGCGTGCTTAATAAAAAGGGCCCTAATTACTTAATCTCCATCTAAGATAGTTTATTATATTCTTTTTTTAACAAAGTCCTTTGGCTAATCCAGTTGGCTAAAACTAAATCACATTTTGGCCAATAGGATTGTAAGCCGGCCCACCATGGTAAGGTAGACTCTATTAGGGCGGGTTAGGGAATAGGAGTGAGAGAGGAATAGGGGATAGCGTTTTGGAGAAGGAAGATGGGGATAGGTGGTCTTAAGGGGTACCACTCTTACACCATCAAGTGCAAAGTCGGGGAACACAGCGACCACCTGATAAATAATTGGGATCCAGCTGGTCCCCCTTAGGCCGGGATCAACACTGGGATCGCAAAAGGCAAATCGCAATCGCCTATGGAGTGTAATTGCATATCTACCAAGCAATTGTGGCTCCATGTTACAGTGATTGCGTTTTTCAGTCTCATTCCAGAGAATGAGAATGGTGTTCTAACTGCCAGCAAAATGTTACACGCAGTGCACTTTTGCGATATACGCACATCACAGGCACTGCAAGGATTTACCGCAGTGCTTTGCTGAATACCGGCTATCAGCAAAGAGCAGAAAAACTACTTATAAAAGCACCCCAAGTGTGAACTGGCCCTTAAGAGAACCTAATTGGTGATTACAAATTGTTGCAACCTGCAATGTAGAACTCAGGGGCGTATTTTAAATGATTTAAATATACCCCCAAATTCTAATAATGGCCTCCTCCTCCCCATAGCCATACCAATCCTCACCAAAAAGGTACAAAACATAGAACTGCAAACAAAACAAAAAAAGATGCAGGCCAACAATTGTAATTCTGGAAAATACCAATTGCACTAGCAAAAACCCGGCAATGCAATTCACATGTTCATCGCCGTGCTGTTGCTATTGGAAAAATGTAAACGATACAATTTTTAAATCGAAACATGCTTAATAAAAAAGGGCCCTAATTACTTAATCTCCATCTAAGATAGTTTATTATATTCTTTTTTTAACAGAGTCCTTTGGCTAATCCAGTTGGCTAAAACTAAATCACATTTTGGCCAATAGGATTGTAAGCCGGCCCACCATGGTAAGGTAGACTCTATTAGGGCGGGTTAGGGAATAGGAGTGAGAGAGGAATAGGGGATAGCGTTTTGGAGAAGGAAGATGGGGATAGGTGGTCTTAAGGGGTACCACTCTTACACCATCAAGTGCAAAGTCGGGGAACACAGCGACCACCTGATAAATAATTGGGATCCAGCTGGTCCCCCTTAGGCCGGGTTCAACACTGGGATCGCAAAAGGCAAATCGCAATCGCCTATGGAGTGTAATTGCATATCTACCAAGCAATTGTGGCTCCATGTTACAGTGATTGCGTTTTTCAGTCTCATTCCAGAGAATGAGAATGGCGTTCTAACTGCCAGCAAAATGTTACACGCAGTGCACTTTTGCGATATACGCACATCACAGGCACTGCAAGGATTTACCGCAGTGCTTTGCTCAATACCGGCTATCAGCAAAGAGCAGAAAAACGACTTATAAAAGCACCCCAAGTGTGAACTGGCCCTTAAGAGAACTTTATTGGTGATTACAAATTGTTGCAACCTGCAATGTAGAACTCAGGGGCGTATTTAAAATGATTTAAATATACCCCCAAATTCTAATAATGGCCTCCTCCTCCCCATAGCCATACCAATCCTCACCAAAAAGGTACAAAGCATAGAACTGCAAACAAAACAAAAAAAGATGCAGGCCAACAATTGTAATTCTGGAAAATACCAATTGCACTAGCAAAAACCCGGCAATGCAATTCACATGTTCATCGCCGTGCTGTTGCTATTGGAAACATGTAAACGATACAATTTTTAAATCGAAACATGCTTAATAAAAAAGGGCGCTAATTAGTTAATCTCCATCTAAGATAGTTTATTATATTCTTTTTTTAACAGAGTCCTTTGGCTAATCCAGTTGGCTAAAACTAAATCACATTTTGGCCAATAGGATTGTAAGCCGGCCCACCATGGTAAGGTAGACTCTATTAGGGCGGGTTAGGTGATGGGAGTGAGAGAGGAATAGAGTATAGCGTTTTGGAGAGGGAAGAGGGGGATAGGTGGTCTTAAAGGGTTCCACTCTTACACCATCAAGTGCAAAGTCGGGGAACACAACCACCACCTGATAAATAATTGGGATCCAGCTGGTCCCCCTGAGGCCGGGTTCAATACTGGGATTGCAAAAGGCAAATCGCAATCACCTATGGAGTGTAATTGCATTTCTACCAAGCAATTGTGGCTCCATGTTACAGTGATTGCGTTTTTCTGTCTCATTCCAGAGAATGAGAATGGCTTCTAACTGCCAGCAAAATGTTGCACGCAGTGCACTTTTGCGATATACGCACATCACAGGCACTGCAAGGATTTACCGCAGTGCTTTGCTGAATACCGGCTATCAGCAAAGAGCAGAAAAACTACTTATTAAAGCACCCCAAGTGTGAACTGGCCCTTAAGAGAACTTTATTGGTGATTACAAATTGTTGCAACCTGCAGAGTAGAACTCAGGGGCATATTTAAAATGATTTAAATATACCCCCAAATTCTAATAATGGCCTCCTCCTCCCCATAGCCATACCAATCCTCACCAAAAAGGGTCAAAGCATAGAAACGCAAACAAAACAAAAAAAGATGCAGGCCAACAATTGTAATTCTGGAAAATACCAATTGCACTAGCAAAAACCCGGCAATGCAATTCACATGTTCATCGCCGCGCTGTTGCTATTGGCAAAATGGGAACGATACAATTTTTAAATCGAAACGTGCTTAATAAAAAAGGGCCCTAATTACTTAATCTCCATCTAAGATAGTTTATTATATTCTTTTTTTTAACAGAGTCCTTTGGCTAATCCAGTTGGCTAAAACTAAATCACATTTTGGCCAATAGGATTGTAAGCAGGCCCACCATGGTAAGGTAGACTCTATTAGGGTGGGATAGGTGATGGGAGTGAGAGAGGAATAGAGTATAGCGTTTTGGAGAGGGAAGAGGGGGATAGGTGGTCTTAAAGGGTTCCACTCTTAAACCATCAAGTGCAAAGTCGGGGAACACAGCGACCACCTGATAAATAATTGGGATCCAGCTGGTCCCCCTTAGGCCGGGTTCAACACTGGGATCGCAAAAGGCAAATCGCAATCGCCTATGGAGTGTAATTGCATATCTACCAAGCAATTGTGGCTCCATGTTACAGTGATTGCGTTTTTCTGTCTCATTCCAGAGAATGAGAATGGCTTCTAACTGCCAGCAAAATGTTGCACGCAGTGCACTTTTGCGATATACGCACATCACAGGCACTGCAAGGATTTACCGCAGTGCTTTGCTGAATACCGGCTATCAGCAAAGAGCAGAAAAACTACTTATTAAAGCACCCCAAGTGTAAACTGGCCCTTAAGAGAACTTTATTGGTGATTACAAATTGTTGCAACCTGCAGAGTAGAACTCAGGGGCATATTTAAAATGATTTAAATATACCCCCAAATTCTAATAATGGCCTCCTCCTCCCCATAGCCATACCAATCCTCACCAAAAAGGGTCAAAGCATAGAAACGCAAACAAAACAAAAAAAGATGCAGGCCAACAATTGTAATTCTGGATAATACCAATTGCACTAGCAAAAACCCGGCAATGCAATTCACATGTTCATCGCCGTGCTGTTGCTATTGGCAAAATGGGAACGATACAATTTTTAAATCGAAACGTGCTTAATAAAAAGGGCCCTAATTACTTAATCTCCATCTAAGATAGTTTATTATATTATTTTTTTAACAGAGTCCTTTGGCTAATCCAGTTGGCTAAAACTAAATCACATTTTGGCCAATAGGATTGTAAGCCGGCCCACCATGGTAAGGTAGACTCTATTAGGGCGGGTTAGGGAATAGGAGTGAGAGAGGAATAGGGGATAGCGTTTTGGAGAAGGAAGATGGGGATAGGTGGTCTTAAGGGGTACCACTCTTACACCATCAAGTGCAAAGTCGGGGAACACAGCGACCACCTGATAAATAATTGGGATCCAGCTGGTCCCCCTTAGGCCGGGTTCAACACTGGGATCGCAAAAGGCAAATCGCAATCGCCTATGGAGTGTAATTGCATATCTACCAAGCAATTGTGGCTCCATGTTACAGTGATTGCATTTTTCAGTCTCATTCCAGAGAATGAGAATGGCGTTCTAACTGCCAGCAAAATGTTACACGCAGTGCACTTTTGCGATATACGCACATCACAGGCACTGCAAGGATTTACCGCAGTGCTTTGTTCAATACCGGCTATCAGCAAAGAGCAGAAAAACTACTTATAAAAGCACCCCAAGTGTGAACTGGCCCTTAAGAGAACTTTATTGGTGATTACAAATTGTTGCAACCTGCAATGTAGAACTCAGGGGCGTATTTAAAATGATTTAAATATACCCCCAAATTCTAATAATCGCCTCCTCCTCCCCATAGCCATACCAATCCTCACCAAAAAGGTACAAAGCATAGAACTGCAAACAAAACAAAAAAAGATGCAGGCCAACAATTGTAATTCTGGAAAATACCAATTGCACTAGCAAAAACCCGGCAATGCAATTCACATGTTCATCGCCGTGCTGTTGCTATTGGAAACATGTAAACGATACAATTTTTAAATCGAAACATGCTTAATAAAAAAGGGCGCTAATTAGTTAATCTCCATCTAAGATAATTTATTATATTCTTTTTTTAACAGAGTCCTTTGGCTAATCCAGTTGGCTAAAACTAAATCACATTTTGGCCAATAGGATTGTAAGCCGGCCCACCATGGTAAGGTAGACTCTATTAGGGCGGGTTAGGTGATGGGAGTGAGAGAGGAATAGAGTATAGCGTTTTGGAGAGGGAAGAGGGGGATAGGTGGTCTTAAAGGGTTCCACTCTTACACCATCAAGTGCAAAGTCGGGGAACACAACGACCACCTGATAAATAATTGGGATCCAGCTGGTCCCCCTTAGGCCGGGTTCAATACTGGGATTGCAAAAGGCAAATCGCAATCACCTATGGAGTGTAATTGCATTTCTACCAAGCAATTGTGGCTCCATGTTACAGTGATTGCGTTTTTCTGTCTCATTCCAGAGAATGAGAATGGCTTCTAACTGCCAGCAAAATGTTGCACGCAGTGCACTTTTGCGATATACGCACATCACAGGCACTGCAAGGATTTACCGCAGTGCTTTGCTGAATACCGGCTATCAGCAAAGAGCAGAAAAACTACTTATTAAAGCACCCCAAGTGTAAACTGGCCCTTAAGAGAACTTTATTGGTGATTACAAATTGTTGCAACCTGCAGAGTAGAACTCAGGGGCATATTTAAAATGATTTAAATATACCCCCAAATTCTAATAATGGCCTCCTCCTCCCCATAGCCATACCAATCCTCACCAAAAAGGGTCAAAGCATAGAAACGCAAACAAAACAAAAAAAGATGCAGGCCAACAATTGTAATTCTGGATAATACCAATTGCACTAGCAAAAACCCGGCAATGCAATTCACATGTTCATCGCCGTGCTGTTGCTATTGGCAAGATGGGAACGATACAATTTTTAAATCGAAACGTGCTTAATAAAAAGGGCCCTAATTACTTAATCTCCATCTAAGATAGTTTATTATATTCTTTTTTTAACAGAGTCCTTTGGCTAATCCAGTTGGCTAAAACTAAATCACATTTTGGCCAATAGGATTGTAAGCCGGCCCACCATGGTAAGGTAGACTCTATTAGGGCGGGTTAGGTGATGGGAGTGAGAGAGGAATAGAGTATAGCGTTTTGGAGAGGGAAGAGGTGGATAGGTGGTCTTAAAGGGTTCCACTCTTACACCATCAAGTGCAAAGTCGGGGAACACAACGACCACCTGATAAATAATTGGGATCCAGCTGGTCCCCCTTAGGCCGGGTTCACTACTGGGATCGCAAAAGGCAAATCGCAATCGCCTATGGAGTGTGATTGCGTTTCTACCAAGCAATTGTGGCTCCATGTTACAGTGATTGCGTTTTTCAGTCTCATTCCAGAGAATGAGAATGGCGTTCTAACTGCCAGCAAAATGTTGCACGCAGTGCAGTTTTGCGATATACGCACATCACAGACACTGCAAGGATTTACCGCAGTGCTTTGCTGAATACCGGCTATCAGCAAAGAGCAGAAAAACTACTTATTAAAGCACCCCAAGTGTGAACTGGCCCTTAAAGGATACCCCAACTGAAATGTGACATAATGAGATAGACATGTGTATGTACAGTGCTTAGCACACATATAACTATGCTGTGTTCCTTTTTTTATTTTTCTGCATGAAAGAGTTAAATATCAGGTATGTAAGTGGCTGACTCAGTTCTGACTCAGACAGGAAGTGACTACAGTGTGACCCTGACTGATAAGAAATTCCAACTATAAAACACTTTCCTAGCAGAAAATGGCTTCTGAGAGCAAGAAAGAGGTAAAAAAAGGGGAATTTCTTATCAGTGAGGGTCACACTGTACTCACTTCCTGTCTGAGTCAGAACTGAGTCATCCACTTACATACCTGATATTTAACTCTTTCATGCAGAGAAAGAAAAAAAGGAACACAGCATAGTTATCTGTGTGCTAGGCACTGTACATACACTTGTCTATCTCATTATGTCACATTTCAGTTGGGGTATCCTTTAAGAGAACTTTATTGGTGATTACAAATTGTTGCAACCTGCAATGTAGAACTCAGGGGCGTATTTAAAATGATTTAAATATACCCCCAAATTCTAATAATGGCCTCCTCCTTCCCATAGCCATACCAATCCTCACCAAAAAGGTACAAAGCATAGAACTGCAAACAAAACAAAAAAAGATGCAGGCCAACAATTGTAATTCTGGAAAATACCAATTGCACTAGCAAAAACCCGGCAATGCAATTCACATGTTCATCGCCGTGCTGTTGCTATTGGAAAAATGTGAACGATACAATTTTTAAATCGAAACATGCTTAATAAAAAAGGGCGCTAATTAGTTAATCTCCATCTAAGATAGTTTATTATATTCTTTTTTTAACAGAGTCCTTTGGCTAATCCAGTTGGCTAAAACTAAATCACATTTTGGCCAATAGGATTGTAAGCCGGCCCACCATGGTAAGGTAGACTCTATTAGGGCGGGTTAGGTGATAGGAGTGAGAGAGGAATAGAGTATAGCGTTTTGAAGAGGGAAGAGGGGGATAGGTGGTCTTAAAGGGTTCCACTCTTACACCATCAAGTGCAAAGTCGGGGAACACAACGACCACCTGATAAATAATTGGGATCCAGCTGGTCCCCCTTAGGCCGGGTTCAATACTGGGATTGCAAAAGGCAAATCGCAATCACCTATGGAGTGTAACTGCATTTCTACCAAGCAATTGTGGCTCCATGTTACAGTGATTGCGTTTTTCTGTCTCATTCCAGAGAATGAGAATGGCTTCTAACTGCCAGCAAAATGTTGCACGCAGTGCACTTTTGCGATATACGCACATCACAGGCACTGCAAGGATTTACCGCAGTGCTTTGCTGAATACCGGCTATCAGCAAAGAGCAGAAAAACTACTTATTAAAGCACCCCAAGTGTAACTGGCCGTTAAGAGAACTTTATTGGTGATTACAAATTGTTGCAACCTGCAGAGTATTATTATTATTATTATTATTATTTATTGTATTTATAAAGCGCCAACATATTACGCAGCGCTGGACAATAAATATATACAAGGATGACATACATAGGGTTATACACATAGAACAAAGTTATACATACAAATTGTACAAAATACATGATCATGCAATATGGGCTGGTTAGGTAGGCCCAGTAATACAAGTACAGGCTGTCATAGGACAGGAGCACATGACCCTGTAGATTACACTAGGGAGTGGAGGACCCTGCCAGAGGCTTACAATCTAAAGGGAGGGGTGGAAACACTAGGGGGGGCGGTTAAATATTCCTTAGAGAGTTACTGTGTGGTAGGAGGTGGGTAGGCCATCATAAAGAGGTGGGTTTTGAGGGCTTGCTTGAATGTGTTGAAAGAGGGAGCAAGTCTGATGGGTGGTGGAAGGGCATTCCAGAGGGTGGGGGCAGCTCTTGAGAAATCCTGGAGGCGGGCAAGGGAGTGTGAAATGCGCGGGGTGGTGAGGCGAAGGTCGTTGGAGGAACGGAGGGGGCGACCTGGTGTATACTTGTGAACAAGCTGCGAGATGTAGGTAGGGCATGTTTTGTGCACAGATTTATATGCCAGGCATAGAATCTTGAAACTTATCCTGAGACGGATAGGGAGCCAGTGCAGGGATTCACAAAGGGGAGATGTGGATGCAGAGCGGTGCGAAGAATGGATGAGTCTTGCAGCCGCGTTCATCACTGATTGAAGGGGGGCAGTGCATTTCAGGGGGAGGCCAGAAAGGAGTGAGTTACAGTAATCAAGGCGGGAGATGATGAGGGCATGGATGAGCAGTTTGGTCGTGTCCGGGGTTAAGAATGGGCGGATCTTGGAGATATTACGGAGGTGGAAATTGCAGGCTCTTGTGATGTTTTGGATGTGTGGGATGAAGGAGAGGTCAGAGTCCAAGGTGACACCCAGGCAGCGGGCCTGGGAGGTAGGGAGAATGGTTGTGTTGTCGATTGTGAGGTGGAAACCTGGGATGGGTGCAGCAGCATGGGGTGGAAGGATCAGGAGCTCAGTTTTGTCTAGGTTAAGCTTTAGGAACCTAGCTGACATCCAGGAGGAAATTGCTGAGAGACACGAGGAGACCTTGTTTATGGTGGTGGCTGAGAGATCGGGGGTATGGAGGTAAATCTGAGTGTCATCTGCATAAAGGTGGTAATTGAAGCCCAGGGAGGAGATAAGCTTGCCAATTGAGGAAGTGTATATGGAGAAAAGAAGGGGGCCTAGAACAGAGCCCTGGGGGACCCCAACTGAAAGGGGGGCAGGAGTTGAGGAGGAGCCATTGAAGGAAGCGGTGAAGGAGCGATTGGATAGGTAGGAGGAGATCCAGGCCAAGGCAAGCCCATGGATGCCCATGATTTAAATATACCCCCAAATTCTAATAATGGCCTCCTCCTCCCCATAGCCATACCAATCCTCACCAAAAAGGGTCAAAGCCAATTCTTGGAATGGGAAAGCGCATTTAAAACAAAAGAAATCTTATCAAATCATGAGTTTTATTATAAACAGGTTAGAAGCTATGTATTCAAAACTACGGGAAGAACAGGGAGAATAAAATCCCATCCTAGATTCAATGATCTGGTTAGTGGTTTAGACCATAAACAGTCTCTGTCTGGGCTTTATTCTTTTATAAGAGATACCCAAGTTCGAAAAAAGAACCAATTCATACAAATGCATAAATGGGCTGATTTATTGGATATCCCGAGAGACGAGTTTATTGAACACGCGAAAGAAGGTTGGAGTGCAATTCGACGCTCAATGATAAATGAAAACTGGAGGGAAATGTACCTTAAAATCTTATATAGGGCGTATATCCCAATCAAACAGTCTTACTCACTCAAACATACTGAAAATATACTGAAATGTCCGAAATGTGGAAATCTAGACCCCGACTTCAATCATAGGATATGGTTTTGCAGTTCGATCCAACTTTTTTGGAAAGAAGTCATAGATTTTCTAAACACGATCTCCAAAGGCCAAAAAACAGTTGACCCTCTGTTATGTTTATTCCACAGTATTAGGTACCAGGAAAGTAATAATCTTATTACTATTTCCAAATGGGAGCATCTACTATTAATGGCTGCCCAAAAGACAGTGATGAAAAAATGGATAGAACCCTCTCCCCCGACTCTAGTAGAAGTAATGACATTACTCAATCATATTTTGCAAATGGAAAGAATTACTTTGGAACGTATGAAGCCTAAAACAATTCCAAGATTTTTTAAAACATGGCAAACGTTTATAGAAAAAACATATGATAGATCCCAAATAGTTTCTCTAATGAGGTTTTTCGAAAATACGGAATGGTATTTGAAAGGCAAGATAGGGGGTTACTTGGGCCGTTTGGAAAGTTAAACCAATCCTTTAGATCTCAATGGGGGACCACTGGGAGGAAGGGGGGGGGGGAGGGGGAATAGGGGAATCGCAAGTATTAGAGGGTTAATCCTAGCTAGCCTGGGATTGAGTTATAAGTTAAAATTAAAATGTGGCTCAAAATCAAAAATTAAGGAATAAGTGACAAAACAGTGCAAAGGACTATTAAGGCAAAGTCTGAACGGTAATTATTTTGGTGAATGAAACAAGTGATTAAACGTTGATCTTATTAACCTGTTCTGTTATATATGTATACATGGCAATGTAACAAATTTTTCCTTTTTTACAATAACGTGTGCTGTTTGTCATATGTTTTTCTATGACTTGAGTCAATAAAAAGAATTTGAAAAAAAAAAAAAAAGGGTCAAAGCATAGAAACGCAAACAAAACAAAAAAAGATGCAGGCCAACAATTGTAATTCTGGAAAATACCAATTGCACTAGCAAAAACCCGGCAATGCAATTCACATGTTCATCGCCGTGCTGTTGCTATTGGAAAAATGTAAACGATACAATTTTTAAATCGAAACATGCTTAATAAAAAAGGGTGCTAATTAGTTAATCTCCATCTAAGATAGTTTATTTATATTCTTTTTTTAACAGAGTCCTTTGGCTAATCCAGTTGGCTAAAACTAAATCACATTTTGGCCAATAGGATTGTAAGCCGGCCCACCATGGTAAGGTAGACTCTATTAGGGCGGGTTAGGTGATGGGAGTGAGAGAGGAATAGAGTATAGCGTTTTGGAGAGGGAAGAGGGGGATAGGTGGTCTTAAAGGGTTCCACTCTTACACCATCAAGTGCAAAGTCGGGGAACACAACCACCACCTGATAAATAATTGGGATCCAGCTGGTCCCCCTGAGGCCGGGTTCAATACTGGGATTGCAAAAGGCAAATCGCAATCACCTATGGAGTGTAATTGCATTTCTACCAAGCAATTGTGGCTCCATGTTACAGTGATTGTGTTTTTCTGTCTCATTCCAGAGAATGAGAATGGCTTCTAACTGCCAGCAAAATGTTGCACGCAGTGCACTTTTGCGATATACGCACATCACAGGCACTGATTTACCGCACTGCTTTGCTAAATATAGGCTATCAGCAAAGAGCAGAAAAACTACTTATTAAAGCACCCCAAGTGTAACTGGCCCTTAAGAGAACTTTATTGGTGATTACAAATTGTTGCAACCTGCAGAGTAGAACTCAGGGGCATATTTAAAATGATTTAAATATACCCCCAAATTCTAATAATGGCCTCCTCCTCCCCATAGCCATACCAATCCTCACCAAAAAGGTACAAAACATAGAACTGCAAACAAAACAAAAAAAGATGCAGGCCAACAATTGTAATTCTGGAAAATACCAATTGCACTAGCAAAAACCCGGCAATGCAATTCACATGTTCATCGCCGTGCTGTTGCTATTGGAAAAATGTAAACGATACAATTTTTAAATCGAAACATGCTTAATAAAAAAGGGCCCTAATTACTTAATCTCCATCTAAGATAGTTTATTATATTCTTTTTTTAACAGAGTCCTTTGGCTAATCCACTTGGCTAAAACTAAATCACATTTTGGCCAATAGGATTGTAAGCAGGCCCACCATGGTAAAGTAGACTCTATTAGGGCGGGTTAGGTGATGGGAGTGGGAGAGGAATAGAGTATAGCGTTTTGGAGAGGGAAGAGGGGGATAGGTGGTCTTAAAGGGTTCCACTCTTACACCATCAAGTGCAAAGTCGGGGAACACAACGACCACCTGATAAATAATTGGGATCCAGCTGGTCCCCCTTAGGCCGGGTTCAATACTGGGATTGCAAAAGGCAAATCGCAATCACCTATGGAGTGTAATTGCATTTCTACCAAGCAATTGTGGCTCCATGTTACAGTGATTGCGTTTTTCTGTCTCATTCCGGAGAATAAGAATGGCTTCTAACTGCCAGCAAAATGTTGCACGCAGTGCACTTTTGCGATATACGCACATCACAGGCACTGCAAGGATTTACCGCAGTGCTTTGCTGAATACCGGCTATCAGCAAAGAGCAGAAAAACTACTTATTAAAGCACCCCAAGTGTAAACTGGCCCTTAAGAGAACTTTATTGGTGATTACAAATTGTTGCAACCTGCAGAGTAGAACTCAGGGGCATATTTCAAATGATTTAAATATACCCCCAAATTCTAATAATGGCCTCCTCCTCCCCATAGCCATACCAATCCTCACCAAAAAGGGTCAAAGCATAGAAACGCAAACAAAACAAAAAAAGATGCAGGCCAACAATTGTAATTCTGGATAATACCAATTGCACTAGCAAAAACCCGGCAATGCAATTCACATGTTCATCGCCGTGCTGTTGCTATTGGCAAAATGGGAACGATACAATTTTTAAATCGAAACGTGCTTAATAAAAAGGGCCCTAATTACTTAATCTCCATCTAAGATAGTTTATTATATTATTTTTTTAACAGAGTCCTTTGGCTAATCCAGTTGGCTAAAACTAAATCACATTTTGGCCAATAGGATTGTAAGCCGGCCCACCATGGTAAGGTAGACTCTATTAGGGCGGGTTAGGGAATAGGAGTGAGAGAGGAATAGGGGATAGCATTTTGGAGAAGGAAGATGGGGATAGGTGGTCTTAAGGGGTACCACTCTTACACCATCAAGTGCAAAGTCGGGGAACACAGCGACCACCTGATAAATAATTGGGATCCAGCTGGTCCCCCTTAGGCCGGGTTCAACACTGGGATCGCAAAAGGCAAATCGCAATCGCCTATGGAGTGTAATTGCATATCTACCAAGCAATTGTGGCTCCATGTTACAGTGATTGCGTTTTTCAGTCTCATTCCAGAGAATGAGAATGGCGTTCTAACTGCCAGCAAAATGTTACACGCAGTGCACTTTTGCGATATACGCACATCACAGGCACTGCAAGGATTTACCGCAGTGCTTTGCTCAATACCGGCTATCAGCAAAGAGCAGAAAAACGACTTATAAAAGCACCCCAAGTGTGAACTGGCCCTTAAGAGAACTTTATTGGTGATTACAAATTGTTGCAACCTGCAATGTAGAACTCAGGGGCGTATTTAAAATGATTTAAATATACCCCCAAATTCTAATAATGGCCTCCTCCTCCCCATAGCCATACCAATCCTCACCAAAAAGGTACAAAGCATAGAACTGCAAACAAAACAAAAAAAGATGCAGGCCAACAATTGTAATTCTGGAAAATACCAATTGCACTAGCAAAAACCCGGCAATGCAATTCACATGTTCATCGCCGTGCTGTTGCTATTGGAAACATGTAAACGATACAATTTTTAAATCGAAACATGCTTAATAAAAAAGGGCGCTAATTAGTTAATCTCCATCTAAGATAGTTTATTATATTCTTTTTTTAACAGAGTCCTTTGGCTAATCCAGTTGGCTAAAACTAAATCACATTTTGGCCAATAGGATTGTAAGCCGGCCCACCATGGTAAGGTAGACTCTATTAGGGCGGGTTAGGTGATGGGAGTGAGAGAGGAATAGAGTATAGCGTTTTGGAGAGGGAAGAGGGGGATAGGTGGTCTTAAAGGGTTCCACTCTTACACCATCAAGTGCAAAGTCGGGGAACACAACCACCACCTGATAAATAATTGGGATCCAGCTGGTCCCCCTGAGGCCGGGTTCAATACTGGGATTGCAAAAGGCAAATCGCAATCACCTATGGAGTTATGTGCATTTCTACCAAGCAATTGTGGCTCCATGTTACAGTGATTGCGTTTTTCTGTCTCATTCCAGAGAATGAGAATGGCTTCTAACTGCCAGCAAAATGTTGCACGCAGTGCACTTTTGCGATATACGCACATCACAGGCACTGCAAGGATTTACCGCAGTGCTTTGCTGAATACCGGCTATCAGCAAAGAGCAGAAAAACTACTTATTAAAGCACCCCAAGTGTGAACTGGCCCTTAAGAGAACTTTATTGGTGATTACAAATTGTTGCAACCTGCAGAGTAGAACTCAGGGGCATATTTAAAATGATTTAAATATACCCCCAAATTCTAATAATGGCCTCCTCCTCCCCATAGCCATACCAATCCTCACCAAAAAGGGTCAAAGCATAGAAACGCAAACAAAACAAAAAAAGATGCAGGCCAACAATTGTAATTCTGGAAAATACCAATTGCACTAGCAAAAACCCGGCAATGCAATTCACATGTTCATCGCCGTGCTGTTGCTATTGGCAAAATGGGAACGATACAATTTTTAAATCGAAACGTGCTTAATAAAAAAGGGCCCTAATTACTTAATCTCCATCTAAGATAGTTTATTATATTCTTTTTTTTAACAGAGTCCTTTGGCTAATCCAGTTGGCTAAAACTAAATCACATTTTGGCCAATAGGATTGTAAGCAGGCCCACCATGGTAAGGTAGACTCTATTAGGGTGGGTTAGGTGATGGGAGTGAGAGAGGAATAGAGTATAGCGTTTTGGAGAGGGAAGAGGGGGATAGGTGGTCTTAAAGGGTTCCACTCTTACACCATCAAGTGCAAAGTCAGGGAACACAACGACCACCTGATAAATAATTGGGATCCAGCTGGTCCCCCTTAGGCCGGGTTCAATACTGGGATTGCAAAAGGCAAATCGCAATCACCTATGGAGTGTAATTGCATTTCTACCAAGCAATTGTGGCTCCATGTTACAGTGATTGCGTTTTTCTGTCTCATTCCAGAGAATGAGAATGGCTTCTAACTGCCAGCAAAATGTTGCACGCAGTGCACTTTTGCGATATACGCACATCACAGGCACTGCAAGGATTTACCGCAGTGCTTTGCTGAATACCGGCTATCAGCAAAGAGCAGAAAAACTACTTATTAAAGCACCCCAAGTGTAAACTGGCCCTTAAGAGAACTTTATTGGTGATTACAAATTGTTGCAACCTGCAGAGTAGAACTCAGGGGCATATTTAAAATGATTTAAATATACCCCCAAATTCTAATAATGGCCTCCTCCTCCCCATAGCCATACCAATCCTCACCAAAAAGGGTCAAAGCATAGAAACGCAAACAAAACAAAAAAAGATGCAGGCCAACAATTGTAATTCTGGATAATACCAATTGCACTAGCAAAAACCCGGCAATGCAATTCACATGTTCATCGCCGTGCTGTTGCTATTGGCAAAATGGGAACGATACAATTTTTAAATCGAAACGTGCTTAATAAAAAGGGCCCTAATTACTTAATCTCCATCTAAGATAGTTTATTATATTATTTTTTTAACAGAGTCCTTTGGCTAATCCAGTTGGCTAAAACTAAATCACATTTTGGCCAATAGGATTGTAAGCCGGCCCACCATGGTAAGGTAGACTCTATTAGGGCGGGTTAGGGAATAGGAGTGAGAGAGGAATAGGGGATAGCGTTTTGGAGAAGGAAGATGGGGATAGGTGGTCTTAAGGGGTACCACTCTTACACCATCAAGTGCAAAGTCGGGGAACACAGCGACCACCTGATAAATAATTGGGATCCAGCTGGTCCCCCTTAGGCCGGGTTCAACACTGGGATCGCAAAAGGCAAATCGCAATCGCCTATGGAGTGTAATTGCATATCTACCAAGCAATTGTGGCTCCATGTTACAGTGATTGCATTTTTCAGTCTCATTCCAGAGAATGAGAATGGCGTTCTAACTGCCAGCAAAATGTTACACGCAGTGCACTTTTGCGATATACGCACATCACAGGCACTGCAAGGATTTACCGCAGTGCTTTGCTCAATACCGGCTATCAGCAAAGAGCAGAAAAACTACTTATAAAAGCACCCCAAGTGTGAACTAGCCCTTAAGAGAACTTTATTGGTGATTACAAATTGTTGCAACCTGCAATGTAGAACTCAGGGGCGTATTTAAAATGATTTAAATATACCCCCAAATTCTAATAATCGCCTCCTCCTCCCCATAGCCATACCAATCCTCACCAAAAAGGTACAAAGCATAGAACTGCAAACAAAACAAAAAAAGATGCAGGCCAACAATTGTAATTCTGGAAAATACCAATTGCACTAGCAAAAACCCGGCAATGCAATTCACATGTTCATCGCCGTGCTGTTGCTATTGGAAACATGTAAACGATACAATTTTTAAATCGAAACATGCTTAATAAAAAAGGGCGCTAATTAGTTAATCTCCATCTAAGATAGTTTATTATATTCTTTTTTTAACAGAGTCCTTTGGCTAATCCAGTTGGCTAAAACTAAATCACATTTTGGCCAATAGGATTGTAAGCCGGCCCACCATGGTAAGGTAGACTCTATTAGGGCGGGTTAGGTGATGGGAGTGAGAGAGGAATAGAGTATAGCGTTTTGGAGAGGGAAGAGGGGGATAGGTGGTCTTAAAGGGTTCCACTCTTACACCATCAAGTGCAAAGTCGGGGAACACAACCACCACCTGATAAATAATTGGGATCCAGCTGGTCCCCCTGAGGCCGGGTTCAATACTGGGATTGCAAAAGGCAAATCGCAATCACCTATGGAGTGTAATTGCATTTCTACCAAGCAATTGTGGCTCCATGTTACAGTGATTGCGTTTTTCTGTCTCATTCCAGAGAATGAGAATGGCTTCTAACTGCCAGCAAAATGTTGCACGCAGTGCACTTTTGCGATATACGCACATCACAGGCACTGCAAGGATTTACCGCAGTGCTTTGCTGAATACCGGCTATCAGCAAAGAGCAGAAAAACTACTTATTAAAGCACCCCAAGTGTAAACTGGCCCTTAAGAGAACTTTATTGGTGATTACAAATTGTTGCAACCTGCAGAGTAGAACTCAGGGGCATATTTAAAATGATTTAAATATACCCCCAAATTCTAATAATGGCCTCCTCCTCCCCATAGCCATACCAATCCTCACCAAAAAGGGTCAAAGCATAGAAACGCAAACAAAACAAAAAAAGATGCAGGCCAACAATTGTAATTCTGGATAATACCAATTGCACTAGCAAAAACCCGGCAATGCAATTCACATGTTCATCGCCGTGCTGTTGCTATTGGCAAAATGGGAACGATACAATTTTTAAATCGAAACGTGCTTAATAAAAAGGGCCCTAATTACTTAATCTCCATCTAAGATAGTTTATTATATTCTTTTTTTAACAGAGTCCTTTGGCTAATCCAGTTGGCTAAAACTAAATCACATTTTGGCCAATAGGATTGTAAGCCGGCCCACCATGGTAAGGTAGACTCTATTAGGGCGGGTTAGGTGATGGGAGTGAGAGAGGAATAGAGTATAGCGTTTTGGAGAAGGAAGATGGGGATAGGTGGTCTTAAGGGGTACCACTCTTACACCATCAAGTGCAAAGTCGGGGAACACAGCGACCACCTGATAAATAATTGGGATCCAGCTGGTCCCCCTTAGGCCGGGATCAACACTGGGATCGCAAAAGGCAAATCGCAATCGCCTATGGAGTGTAATTGCATATCTACCAAGCAATTGTGGCTCCATGTTACAGTGATTGCGTTTTTCAGTCTCATTCCAGAGAATGAGAATGGCGTTCTAACTGCCAGCAAAATGTTACACGCAGTGCACTTTTGCGATATACGCACATCACAGGCACTGCAAGGATTTACCGCAGTGCTTTGCTGAATACCGGCTATCAGCAAAGAGCAGAAAAACTACTTATAAAAGCACCCCAAGTGTGAACTGGCCCTTAAGAGAACCTAATTGGTGATTACAAATTGTTGCAACCTGCAATGTAGAACTCAGGGGCGTATTTTAAATGATTTAAATATACCCCCAAATTCTAATAATGGCCTCCTCCTCCCCATAGCCATACCAATCCTCACCAAAAAGGTACAAAACATAGAACTGCAAACAAAACAAAAAAAGATGCAGGCCAACAATTGTAATTCTGGAAAATACCAATTGCACTAGCAAAAACCCGGCAATGCAATTCACATGTTCATCGCCGTGCTGTTGCTATTGGAAAAATGTAAACGATACAATTTTTAAATCGAAACATGCTTAATAAAAAAGGGCCCTAATTACTTAATCTCCATCTAAGATAGTTTATTATATTCTTTTTTTAACAGAGTCCTTTGGCTAATCCAGTTGGCTAAAACTAAATCACATTTTGGCCAATAGGATTGTAAGCAGGCCCACCATGGTAAGGTAGACTCTATTAGGGCGGGTTAGGTGATGGGAGTGGGAGAGGAATAGAGTATAGCGTTTTGGAGAGGGAAGAGGGGGATAGGTGGTCTTAAAGGGTTCCACTCTTACACCATCAAGTGCAAAGTCGGGGAACACAACGACCACCTGATAAATAATTGGGATCCAGCTGGTCCCCCTTAGGCCGGGTTCAATACTGGGATTGCAAAAGGCAAATCGCAATCACCTATGGAGTGTAATTGCATTTCTACCAAGCAATTGTGGCTCCATGTTACAGTGATTGCGTTTTTCTGTCTCATTCCAGAGAATAAGAATGGCTTCTAACTGCCAGCAAAATGTTGCACGCAGTGCACTTTTGCGATATACGCACATCACAGGCACTGCAAGGATTTACCGCAGTGCTTTGCTGAATACCGGCTATCAGCAAAGAGCAGAAAAACTACTTATTAAAGCACCCCAAGTGTAAACTGGCCCTTAAGAGAACTTTATTGGTGATTACAAATTGTTGCAACCTGCAGAGTAGAACTCAGGGGCATATTTCAAATGATTTAAATATACCCCCAAATTCTAATAATGGCCTCCTCCTCCCCATAGCCATACCAATCCTCACCAAAAAGGGTCAAAGCATAGAAACGCAAACAAAACAAAAAAAGATGCAGGCCAACAATTGTAATTCTGGATAATACCAATTGCACTAGCAAAAACCCGGCAATGCAATTCACATGTTCATCGCCGTGCTGTTGCTATTGGCAAAATGGGAACGATACAATTTTTAAATCGAAACGTGCTTAATAAAAAAGGGCCCTAATTACTTAATCTCTATCTAAGATAGTTTATTATATTCTTTTTTTTAACAGAGTCCTTTGGCTAATCCAGTTGGCTAAAACTAAATCACATTTTGGCCAATAGGATTGTAAGCAGGCCCACCATGGTAAGGTAGACTCTATTAGGGTGGGTTAGGTGATGGGAGTGAGAGAGGAATAGAGTATAGCGTTTTGGAGAGGGAAGAGGGGGATAGGTGGTCTTAAAGGGTTCCACTCTTACACCATCAAGTGCAAAGTCAGGGAACACAATGACCACCTGATAAATAATTGGGATCCAGCTGGTCCCCCTTAGGCCGGGTTCAATACTGGGATTGCAAAAGGCAAATCGCAATCACCTATGGAGTGTAATTGCATTTCTACCAAGCAATTGTGGCTCCATGTTACAGTGATTGCGTTTTTCTGTCTCATTCCAGAGAATGAGAATGGCTTCTAACTGCCAGCAAAATGTTGCACGCAGTGCACTTTTGCGATATACGCACATCACAGGCACTGCAAGGATTTACCGCAGTGCTTTGCCGAATACCGGCTATCAGCAAAGAGCAGAAAAACTACTTATTAAAGCACCCCAAGTGTGAACTGGCCCTTAAGAGAACTTTATTGGTGATTACAAATTGTTGCAACCTGCAGAGTAGAACTCAGGGGCATATTTAAAATGATTTAAATATACCCCCAAATTCTAATAATGGCCTCCTCCTCCCCATAGCCATACCAATCCTCACCAAAAAGGGTCAAAGCATAGAAACGCAAACAAAACAAAAAAAGATGCAGGCCAACAATTGTAATTCTGGAAAATACCAATTGCACTAGCAAAAACCCGGCAATGCAATTCACATGTTCATCGCCGTGCTGTTGCTATTGGCAAAATGGGAACGATACAATTTTTAAATCGAAACGTGCTTAATAAAAAAGGGCCCTAATTACTTAATCTCCATCTAAGATAGTTTATTATATTCTTTTTTTAACAGAGTCCTTTGGCTAATCCAGTTGGCTAAAACTAAATCACATTTTGGCCAATAGGATTGTAAGCCGGCCCACCATGGTAAGGTAGACTCTATTAGGGCGGGTTAGGGAATAGGAGTGAGAGAGGAATAGGGGATAGCGTTTTGGAGAAGGAAGATGGGGATAGGTGGTCTTAAGGGGCACCACTCTTACACCATCAAGTGCAAAGTCGGGGAACACAGCGACCACCTGATAAATAATTGGGATCCAGCTGGACCCCCTTAGGCCGGGTTCAACACTGGGATCACAAAAGGCAAATCGCAATCGCCTATGGAGTGTAATTGCATATCTACCAAGCAATTGTGGCTCCATGTTACAGTGATTGCGTTTTTCAGTCTCATTCCAGAGAATGAGAATGGCGTTCTAACTGCCAGCAAAATGTTACACGCAGTGCACTTTTGCGATATACGCACATCACAGGCACTGCAAGGATTTACCGCAGTGCTTTGCTCAATACCGGCTATCAGCAAAGAGCAGAAAAACTACTTATAAAAGCACCCCAAGTGTGAACTGGCCCTTAAGAGAACTTTATTGGTGATTACAAATTGTTGCAACCTGCAATGTAGAACTCAGGGGCGTATTTAAAATGATTTAAATATACCCCCAAATTCTAATAATCGCCTCCTCCTCCCCATAGCCATACCAATCCTCACCAAAAAGGTACAAAGCATAGAACTGCAAACAAAACAAAAAAAGATGCAGGCCAACAATTGTAATTCTGGAAAATACCAATTGCACTAGCAAAAACCCGGCAATGCAATTCACATGTTCATCGCCGTGCTGTTGCTATTGGAAACATGTAAACGATACAATTTTTAAATCGAAACATGCTTAATAAAAAAGGGCGCTAATTAGTTAATCTCCATCTAAGATAGTTTATTATATTCTTTTTTTAACAGAGTCCTTTGGCTAATCCAGTTGGCTAAAACTAAATCACATTTTGGCCAATAGGATTGTAAGCCGGCCCACCATGGTAAGGTAGACTCTATTAGGGCGGGTTAGGTGATGGGAGTGAGAGAGGAATAGAGTATAGCGTTTTGGAGAGGGAAGAGGGGGATAGGTGGTCTTAAAGGGTTCCACTCTTACACCATCAAGTGCAAAGTCGGGGAACACAACCACCACCTGATAAATAATTGGGATCCAGCTGGTCCCCCTTAGGCCGGGTTCAATACTGGGATTGCAAAAGGCAAATCGCAATCACCTATGGAGTGTAATTGCATTTCTACCAAGCAATTGTGGCTCCATGTTACAGTGATTGCGTTTTTCTGTCTCATTCCAGAGAATGAGAATGGCTTCTAACTGCCAGCAAAATGTTGCACGCAGTGCACTTTTGCGATATACGCACATCACAGGCACTGCAAGGATTTACCGCAGTGCTTTGCTGAATACCGGCTATCAGCAAAGAGCAGAAAAACTACTTATTAAAGCACCCCAAGTGTAAACTGGCCCTTAAGAGAACTTTATTGGTGATTACAAATTGTTGCAACCTGCAGAGTAGAACTCAGGGGCATATTTAAAATGATTTAAATATACCCCCAAATTCTAATAATGGCCTCCTCCTCCCCATAGCCATACCAATCCTCACCAAAAAGGGTCAAAGCATAGAAACGCAAACAAAACAAAAAAAGATGCAGGCCAACAATTGTAATTCTGGATAATACCAATTGCACTAGCAAAAACCCGGCAATGCAATTCACATGTTCATCGCCGTGCTGTTGCTATTGGCAAAATGGGAACGATACAATTTTTAAATCGAAACGTGCTTAATAAAAAGGGCCCTAATTACTTAATCTCCATCTAAGATAGTTTATTATATTCTTTTTTTAACAGAGTCCTTTGGCTAATCCAGTTGGCTAAAACTAAATCACATTTTGGCCAATAGGTTTGTAAGCCGGCCCACCATGGTAAGGTAGACTCTATTAGGGCGGGTTAGGGAATAGGAGTGAGAGAGGAATAGGGGATAGCGTTTTGGAGAAGGAAGATGGGGATAGGTGGTCTTAAGGGGCACCACTCTTACACCATCAAGTGCAAAGTCGGGGAACACAGCGACCACCTGATAAATAATTGGGATCCAGCTGGACCCCCTTAGGCCGGGTTCAACACTGGGATCACAAAAGGCAAATCGCAATCGCCTATGGAGTGTAATTGCATATCTACCAAGCAATTGTGGCTCCATGTTACAGTGATTGCGTTTTTCAGTCTCATTCCAGAGAATGAGAATGGCGTTCTAACTGCCAGCAAAATGTTACACGCAGTGCACTTTTGCGATATACGCACATCACAGGCACTGCAAGGATTTACCGCAGTGCTTTGCTCAATACCGGCTATCAGCAAAGAGCAGAAAAACTACTTATAAAAGCACCCCAAGTGTGAACTGGCCCTTAAGAGAACTTTATTGGTGATTACAAATTGTTGCAACCTGCAATGTAGAACTCAGGGGCGTATTTAAAATGATTTAAATATACCCCCAAATTCTAATAATCGCCTCCTCCTCCCCATAGCCATACCAATCCTCACCAAAAAGGTACAAAGCATAGAACTGCAAACAAAACAAAAAAAGATGCAGGCCAACAATTGTAATTCTGGAAAATACCAATTGCACTAGCAAAAACCCGGCAATGCAATTCACATGTTCATCGCCGTGCTGTTGCTATTGGAAACATGTAAACGATACAATTTTTAAATCGAAACATGCTTAATAAAAAAGGGCGCTAATTAGTTAATCTCCATCTAAGATAGTTTATTATATTCTTTTTTTAACAGAGTCCTTTGGCTAATCCAGTTGGCTAAAACTAAATCACATTTTGGCCAATAGGATTGTAAGCCGGCCCACCATGGTAAGGTAGACTCTATTAGGGCGGGTTAGGGAATGGGAGTGAGAGAGGAATAGGGGCAGGGCCGGATTTACCACTAGGCACAGTAGGCACGTGCCTATAGGCGGCAAGCATGTGAGAGGCAGGGACTGTCGGGCAATTCGCATCTCTCTGGGAAATGCAGAAAGTTTTGGAGCGGTGCGTGCAAGCATCCACATCAAGTTGGGCCAGCTCCACTGAAGTAGGGTGGGGGGGATGAATAATGCTCTTGCTCTGAGGTTGTTAATACATTCGGAGACCTTTCCTACTTATGCCTATGGCAAAGCAGACTATAGTGCAGAGACTGAGATCCGCCTCACCGCCGGCTCCCCTTCCACGCTCCTCTCGTTATCAGCTTTAATGTTTTCCGCTCCCCCTGCTCCAAGTGAATTGATTGTGGCCACGTAACTCCGCCCCCCGCTCTGTCCCTGTGCTACACGTGCTTCTTGCTTGTAATGCCGCTGGGGCTGATCGTAGAAAGCCCCAGGGAGTGCTTACTGTGGAAGTCCTGCAGTTGAGCCATGAGGGGATCGTGGGGCAGTGCAGACATGGCAGGTGAGAGACTGGGCTTTAGTACACAGGCTGTATCTGCTCAGAACTAGAGGGTCATACTGATGGGCTACAGGAAGCTGGATGTTTGTTTGGCCGTGGCTGCCTGTGACCTTGTCAGCTGAGGTCCTGGGCCCTGATTTGTGTCTGCATAGAATTCCTTTGCACTGTGC
Source organism: Hyperolius riggenbachi (assembly GCF_040937935.1). Taxonomy (NCBI): domain Eukaryota; kingdom Metazoa; phylum Chordata; class Amphibia; order Anura; family Hyperoliidae; genus Hyperolius; species Hyperolius riggenbachi. The sequence continues at coordinate 69,777,748 of NC_090654.1, read as the reverse complement.
AGCAAGCATCATGAATGATGTCTGTGACTGCTCATGACAAAATTCCTCTCCCTTATGCAGCCCTCCCTGTCTGCTTAATATTCCTGGACTCTAGTCTGCAGCACTGACAGGTAGGAGCTGCAGAGCAGTGTGTACCTGATATTGAGACAGGTATTGGGATATCAGATCATGTGACACAATGATAAGGGGATCAGGAGGGGTTGGGATCCATCCAAAAGGCTGTGGAAGAGATTTTCAGGTGATCCAGGCTTTGGGATGGGAAGTGGAGGTAGGAATAGTTTCCAGAAAAATGGCAAAATATTTGTTGAAGGGCACCTGGGAACAAAATTACATACTTGTCTAAGGAGAGGAAGGCTCCTGGATCCTAGTAAGGTTTCTGTCCTTTTTTCCTCCCTTGCCACTTACAGACCCTCCAAAGATTACCAACAAGGGCATGTTTATAATCTGATCGGGGCCACACTCCTCATGTGCCACAAGCGCAGCCATACTTCACCTGTGCAAGTACGGCCGTGCCTGCGCAGTAAGCCAGAACCAAGCGCAGCCATACTTCACCTGTGCAAGTACGGCCGTGCCTGTGCAGTAAGTCAGTGTGACTCATGCACGAGTGGTTCTGGCTTACTGCACAGGCATGGCTGTACTTGTACAGGTGAAGTATGGCTACGCTTGTGTCAGATGAGGAGCACTGCCCCGATCAGATTATCGACATGCTGTCAGCTGGAGGGACCTGGGCAGAGGACAGTATGGGAAGCTTCTCCTTAGGTAAGTATGTGTTTCGGAATCTACAGTTTTGTTCTGGTTCTCTTAAAGGATTCAGAAAGTATGGTTGTGTCTGCGCTAGCGATTAAAAACAGAACTCAAACGCTCAGTGTGAACCAGCCCTTACATCTGCTGCTGAAGGAGGTAACGTTAGAATACGTTTTAAAATGTGTGGTTTAAAGGGAACCTGCAGCAAGAAGTGTATGAAGGCTGCCATACTGTCCTGCTGATCTCTTTACCTTCAGTAGTGTCTGGATTGCACACCTGAAACAAGAATGCAGTCAGAAACATCTGATCACATGCTTATGCTTATTCAGGGTCTATAGCTAAAAGCAGGGATGTTCAAATTCAGATTCGGAAGATACCCGGATAGTTGCAATCCGGATATCTCCCAGTAGTGCTGTGCGGGCTGGGCGGGTGGTCAAGCTTACCTCTCTGACGTCTTCTTCGCTTGTCCCTCGGCGCCTCCCACGATGCGGTCCACGCGCATCACGTGACTACAAACGCTTCCTCCTTCAACCCGGAAGGAGGAAGTGTTTGTAGTCACGTGACCGCCGCGTGGACCGCATCATGGGAGGCGCCGAGGGACGAGCGAAGAAGACGCCAGAGAGGTAAGCTTGACCCCCCGCCCAGCCCGCACAGCACTACTGGGAGATATCCGGATTGCAACTATCCGGGTATCTCCCGAATCCGAATTTGAGCATCCCTGGCTAAAAGTATTAGAGGTATAGGATCAGCAGGTCAGCCAGGCAACTGGTATTGCTTTAAAGCAGATGTGAACTCAGAACTTTCTCTCTGCTCTAAAATATAGGAAACAGCATAATTACAGATAAAGAAAAACATTTCTTTGTTACATTTGATACAAATCCTGCAATTATTCTGCAGTGTGTCTTCTTTCTGCTTTCATGTAAGCAGACATATTGTTAATATCCTGTGCCTTCAAATAAGCTTATCTGCTGTAGCAGTCAGGTGACTCGGAAGAGATCAAATTACAACACAGATGAGGGGTAATTTGACAGGCTAAATTCTCTAAATACATGCAGGGTGCATTTCTCTGTTTTCCTTCTGCCCTGTGCAAGATTGCAGGTCCACTTTAAAGGAAATGAATATGGCAACCTCTGTATAATTCTCGTTTCAGGTTCCCTTTAACCCCACCAGAAGAAGAGGGTGTGACTTGGGGTAGGGTGTGGCCTTGTTGAGGGGCGGAGTTTAGGGCGCCAGAACTTCTGTGCCTATAGGCTCCTGAGGCGTAAATCCGGCACTGAATAGGGGATAGCGGTTTGGAGAAGGAAGATGGGGATAGGTGGTCTTAAGGGGTACCACTCTTACACCATCAAGTGCAAAGTCGGGGAACACAACGACCACCTGATAAATAATTGGGATCCAGCTGGTCCCCCCTTAGGCCGGGTTCAACATTGGGATCGCAAAAGGCAAATCTCAATCACCTATAGAGTGTAATTGCATTTCTACCAAGCAATTGTGGCTCCATGTTACAGTGATTGCGTTTTTCGGTCTCATTCCAGAGAATGAGAATGGCGTTCTAACTGCCAGCAAAATGTTGCAGGCAGTGCACTTTTGCGATATACGCACATCACAGGCACTGCAAGGATTTACCGCAGTGCTTTGCTGAATACCGGCTATCAGCAAAAGAGCAGAAAAACGACTTATTAAAGCACCCCAAGTGTGAACTGGCCCTTAAGAGAACTTTATTGGTGATTACAAATTGTTGCAACCTGCAGAGTAGAACTCAGGGGCATATTTAAAATGATTTAAATATACTATCAAATTCTAATAATGGCCTCCTCCTCCCCATAGCCATACCAATCCTCACCAAAAATTTACAAAGCATAGAAACACAAACAAAAAAAGATGCAGGCCAACAATTGTAATTCTGGAAAATACCAATTGCACTAGCAAAAACCCGGCAATGCAATTCACATGTTCATCGCCGTGCTGTTGCTATTGGCAAAATGGGAACGATACAATTTTTAAATCGAAACGTGCTTAATAAAAAAGGGCGCTAATTACTTAATCTCCATCTAAGATAGTTTATTATATTCTTTTTTTAACAGAGTCCTTTGGCTAATCCAGTTGGCTAAAACTAAATCACATTTTGGCCAATAGGATTGTAAGCCGGCCCACCATGGTAAGGTAGACTCTATTAGGGCGGGTTAGGGAATAGGAGTGAGAGAGGAATAGGGGATAGCGTTTTGGAGAAGGAAGATGGGGATAGGTGGTCTTAAGGGGTACCACTCTTACACCATCAAGTGCAAAGTCGGGGAACACAGCGACCACCTGATAAATAATTGGGATCCAGCTGGTCCCCCTTAGGCCGGGTTCAACACTGGGATCGCAAAAGGCAAATCGCAATCGCCTATGGAGTGTGATTGCGTTTCTACCAAGCAATTGTGGCTCCATGTTGCAGTGATTGAGTTTGTCGGTCACATTCCAGAGAATGAGAATGGTGTTCTAACTGCCAGCAAAATGTTGCACGCAGTGCACTTTTGCGATATACGCACATCACAGGCACTGCAAGGATTTACCGCAGTGCTTTGCTGAATACCGGCTATCAGCAAAGAGCAGAAAAACTACTTATTAAAGCACCCCAAGTGTGAACTGGCCCTTAAGAGAACTTTATTGGTGATTACAAATTGTTGCAACCTGCAGAGTAGAACTCAGGGGCATATTTAAAATGATTTAAATATACCCCCAAATTCTAATAATGGCCTCCTCCTCCCCATAGCCATACCAATCCTCACCAAAAAGGTACAAAGCATAGAAACGCAAACAAAACAAAAAAAGATGCAGGCCAACAATTGTAATTCTGGAAAATACCAATTGCACTAGCAAAAACCCGGCAATGCAATTCACATGTTCATCGCCGTGCTGTTGCTATTGGCAAAATGGGAACGATACAATTTTTAAATCGAAACGTGCTTAATAAAAAAGGGCCCTAATTACTTAATCTCCATCTAAGATAGTTTATTATATTCTTTTTTTAACAGAGTCCTTTGGCTAATCCAGTTGGCTAAAACGAAATCACATTTTAGTAAATAGGATAGTAAGCCGGCCCACCATGGTAAGGTAGACTCTATTAGGGCGGGTAAGGTAATGGGGGTGAGAGAGGAATAGAGTATAGCGTTTTGAAGAGGGAAGAGGGGGATAGGTGGTGTTAAAGGGTACCACTCTTACACCCCCAAGTGCAAAGTCGGGGAAAACAACGACCACCTGATAAATAATTGGGATCCAGCTGGTCCCCCTTAGGCCGGGTTCAACACTGGGATCGCAAAAGGCAAATCGCAATCGCCTATGGAGTGTGATTGCGTTTCTACCAAGCAATTGTGGCTCCATGTTGCAGTGATTGAGTTTGTCGGTCACATTCCAGAGAATGAGAATGGTGTTCTAACTGCCAGCAAAATGTTGCACGTAGTGCACTTTTGCGTTATACGCACATCACAGGCACTGCAAGGATTTACCGCAGTGCTTTGATGAATACCGGCTATCAGCAAAGAGCAGAAAAACTACTTATTAAAGCACCCCAAGTGTGAACTGGCCCTTAAGAGAACTTTATTGGTGATTACAAATTGTTGCAACCTGCAATGTAGAACTCAGGGGCGTATTTAAAATGATTTAAATATACCCCCAAATTCTAATAATGGCCTCCTCCTCCCCATAGCCATACCAATCCTCACCAAAAAGGTACAAAGCATAGAACTGCAAACAAAACAAAAAAAGATGCAGGCCAACAATTGTAATTCTGGAAAATACCAATTGCACTAGCAAAAACCCGGCAATGCAATTCACATGTTCATCGCCGTGCTGTTGCTATTGGCAAAATGGGAACGATACAATTTTTAAATCGAAACATGCTTAATAAAAAAGGGCGCTAATTAGTTAATCTCCATCTAAGATAGTTTATTATATTCTTTTTTTAACAGAGTCCTTTGGCTAATCCAGTTGGCTAAAACTAAATCACATTTTGGCCAATAGGATTGTAAGCCGGCCCACCATGGTAAGGTAGACTCTATTAGGGCGGGTTAGGTGATGGGAGTGAGAGAGGAATAGAGTATAGCGTTTTGGAGAGGGAAGAGGGGGATAGGTGGTCTTAAAGGGTTCCACTCTTACACCATCAAGTGCAAAGTCGGGGAACACAACGACCACCTGATAAATAATTGGGATCCAGCTGGTCCCCCTTAGGCCGGGTTCACTACTGGGATCGCAAAAGTCAAATCGCAATCGCCTATGGAGTGTGATTGCGTTTTTACCAAGCAATTGTGGCTCCATGTTGCAGTGATTGAGTTTGTCGGTCACATTCTAGAGAATGAGAATGGTGTTCTAACTGCCAGCAAAATGTTGCACGCAGTGCACTTTTGCGTTATACGCACATCACAGGCACTGCAAGGATTTACCGCAGTGCTTTGATGAATACCGGCTATCAGCAAAGAGCAGAAAAACTACTTATTAAAGCACCCCAAGTGTGAACTGGCCCTTAAGAGAACTTTATTGGTGATTAAAAATGGTTGCAACCTGCAATATAGAACTCAGGGGCGTATTTAAAATGATTTAAATATACCACCAAATTCTAATAATGGCCTCCTCCTCCCCATAACCATACCAATCCTCACCAAAAAGGTACAAAGCAAAGAAATGCAAACAAAACAAAAAAAGATGCAGGCCAACAATTGTAATTCTGGAAAATACTAATTGCACTAGCAAAACCCGGCAATGCAATTCACATGTTCATCGCCGTGCTGTTGCTATTGGAAAAATAGAAACGATACAATTTTTAAATCGAAACGTGCTTGATAAAAAAGGGCACTAATTAGTTAATCTCCATCTAAGATAGTTTATTATATTCTTTTTTTAACAGAGTCCTTTGGCTAATCCAGTTGGCTAAAACGAAATCACATTTTAGTAAATAGGATAGTAAGCCGGCCCACCATGGTAAGGTAGACTCTATTAGGGCGGGTTAGGTGATGGGAGTGAGAGAGGAATAGAGTACAGCGTTTTGGAGAGGGAAGAGGGGGATAGGTGGTCTTAAAGGGTTCCACTCTTACACCATCAAGTGCAAAGTCAGAGAACACAACGACCACCTGATAAATAATTGGGATCCAGCTGGTCCCCCTTAGGCCGGGTTCAATACTGGGATTGCAAAAGGCAAATCGCAATCACCTATGGAGTGTAATTGCATTTCTACCAAGCAATTGTGGCTCCATGTTACAGTGATTGCGTTTTTCTGTCTCATTCCAGAGAATGAGAATGGCTTCTAACTGCCAGCAAAATTTGCACGCAGTGCACTTTTGCGATATACGCACATCACAGGCACTGCAAGGAATTACCGCAGTGCTTTGCTGAATACCGGCTATCAGCAAAGAGCAGAAAAACTACTTATTAAAGCACCCCAAGTGTAAACTGGCCCTTAACCACCTTAGCGGTATGGACGAGCTCAGCTCGTCCATTACCGCCAGAGGGTGCCGCTCAGGCCCTGCTGGGCCGATTTACCTGAAATAAAGAGCAGCACACGCAGCCGGCACTTTGCCAGCCGCGTGTGCTGCCCGATCGCCGCCGCTCTGCGGCGATCCGCCGCGAGCAGCGGCGAAAGAGGGTCCCCCCAGCCGCCTGAGCCCTGCGCAGCCGGAACAAATAGTTCCGGCCAGCGCTAAGGGCTGGATCGGAGGCGGCAGACGTCAGGACGTCGGCTGACGTCCATGACGTCACTCCGCTCGTCGCTATGGCGACGATCTAAGCAAAACAAGGAAGGCCGCTCATTGCGGCCTTCCTTGTTTATTCCGGGCGCCGGAGGCGATCAGAAGAACGCCTCCGGAGCGCCATCTAGTGGGCTTTCATGCAGCCAACTTTCAGTTGGCTGCATGAAATATTTTTTTTTTTATTTAAAAAAAACCCTCATGCAGCTGCCCTGGCGATCTTAATAGAACGCCAGGGTGGTTAAGAGAACTTTATTGGTGATTACAAATTGTTGCAACCTGCAGAGTAGAACTCAGGGGCATATTTAAAATGATTTAAATATACCCCCAAATTCTAATAATGGCCTCCTCCTCCCCATAGCCATCCCAATCCTCACCAAAAAGGGTCAAAGCATAGAAACGCAAACAAAACAAAAAAAGATGCAGGCCAACAATTGTAATTCTGGATAATACCAATTGCACTAGCAAAAACCCGGCAATGCAATTCACATGTTCATCGCCGTGCTGTTGCTATTGGCAAAATGGGAACGATACAATTTTTAAATCGAAACGTGCTTAATAAAAAGGGCCCTAATTACTTAATCTCCATCTAAGATAGTTTATTATATTCTTTTTTTAACAGAGTCCTTTGGCTAATCCAGTTGGCTAAAACTAAATCACATTTTGGCCAATAGGTTTGTAAGCCGGCCCACCATGGTAAGGTAGACTCTATTAGGGCGGGTTAGGGAATAGGAGTGAGAGAGGAATAGGGGATAGCGTTTTGGAGAAGGAAGATGGGGATAGGTGGTCTTAAGGGGCACCACTCTTACACCATCAAGTGCAAAGTCGGGGAACACAGCGACCACCTGATAAATAATTGGGATCCAGCTGGACCCCCTTAGGCCGGGTTCAACACTGGGATCGCAAAAGGCAAATCGCAATCGCCTATGGAGTGTAATTGCATATCTACCAAGCAATTGTGGCTCCATGTTACAGTGATTGCGTTTTTCAGTCTCATTCCAGAGAATGAGAATGGCGTTCTAACTGCCAGCAAAATGTTACACGCAGTGCACTTTTGCGATATACGCACATCACAGGCACTGCAAGGATTTACCGCAGTGCTTTGCTCAATACCGGCTATCAGCAAAGAGCAGAAAAACTACTTATAAAAGCACCCCAAGTGTGAACTGGCCCTTAAGAGAACTTTATTGGTGATTACAAATTGTTGCAACCTGCAATGTAGAACTCAGGGGCGTATTTAAAATGATTTAAATATACCCCCAAATTCTAATAATCGCCTCCTCCTCCCCATAGCCATACCAATCCTCACCAAAAAGGTACAAAGCATAGAACTGCAAACAAAACAAAAAAAGATGCAGGCCAACAATTGTAATTCTGGAAAATACCAATTGCACTAGCAAAAACCCGGCAATGCAATTCACATGTTCATCGCCGTGCTGTTGCTATTGGAAACATGTAAACGATACAATTTTTAAATCGAAACATGCTTAATAAAAAAGGGCGCTAATTAGTTAATCTCCATCTAAGATAGTTTATTATATTCTTTTTTTAACAGAGTCCTTTGGCTAATCCAGTTGGCTAAAACTAAATCACATTTTGGCCAATAGGATTGTAAGCCGGCCCACCATGGTAAGGTAGACTCTATTAGGGCGGGTTAGGGAATGGGAGTGAGAGAGGAATAGGGGCAGGGCCGGATTTACCACTAGGCACAGTAGGCACGTGCCTATAGGCGGCAAGCATGTGAGAGGCAGGGACTGTCGGGCAATTCGCATCTCTCTGGGAAATGCAGAAAGTTTTGGAGCGGTGCGTGCAAGCATCCACATCAAGTTGGGCCAGCTCCACTGAAGTAGGGTGGGGGGGATGAATAATGCTCTTGCTCTGAGGTTGTTAATACATTCGGAGACCTTTCCTACTTATGCCTATGGCAAAGCAGACTATAGTGCAGAGACTGAGATCCGCCTCACCGCCGGCTCCCCTTCCACGCTCCTCTCGTTATCAGCTTTAATGTTTTCCGCTCCCCCTGCTCCAAGTGAATTGATTGTGGCCACGTAACTCCGCCCCCCGCTCTGTCCCTGTGCTACACGTGCTTCTTGCTTGTAATGCCGCTGGGGCTGATCGTAGAAAGCCCCAGGGAGTGCTTACTGTGGAAGTCCTGCAGTTGAGCCATGAGGGGATCGTGGGGCAGTGCAGACATGGCAGGTGAGAGACTGGGCTTTAGTACACAGGCTGTATCTGCTCAGAACTAGAGGGTCATACTGATGGGCTACAGGAAGCTGGATGTTTGTTTGGCCGTGGCTGCCTGTGACCTTGTCAGCTGAGGTCCTGGGCCCTGATTTGTGTCTGCATAGAATTCCTTTGCACTGTGCAGCAAGCATCATGAATGATGTCTGTGACTGCTCATGACAAAATTCCTCTCCCTTATGCAGCCCTCCCTGTCTGCTTAATATTCCTGGACTCTAGTCTGCAGCACTGACAGGTAGGAGCTGCAGAGCAGTGTGTACCTGATATTGAGACAGGTATTGGGATATCAGATCATGTGACACAATGATAAGGGGATCAGGAGGGGTTGGGATCCATCCAAAAGGCTGTGGAAGAGATTTTCAGGTGATCCAGGCTTTGGGATGGGAAGTGGAGGTAGGAATAGTTTCCAGAAAAATGGCAAAATATTTGTTGAAGGGCACCTGGGAACAAAATTACATACTTGTCTAAGGAGAGGAAGGCTCCTGGATCCTAGTAAGGTTTCTGTCCTTTTTTCCTCCCTTGCCACTTACAGACCCTCCAAAGATTACCAACAAGGGCATGTTTATAATCTGATCGGGGCCACACTCCTCATGTGCCACAAGCGCAGCCATACTTCACCTGTGCAAGTACGGCCGTGCCTGCGCAGTAAGCCAGAACCAAGCGCAGCCATACTTCACCTGTGCAAGTACGGCCGTGCCTGTGCAGTAAGTCAGTGTGACTCATGCACGAGTGGTTCTGGCTTACTGCACAGGCATGGCTGTACTTGTACAGGTGAAGTATGGCTACGCTTGTGTCAGATGAGGAGCACTGCCCCGATCAGATTATCGACATGCTGTCAGCTGGAGGGACCTGGGCAGAGGACAGTATGGGAAGCTTCTCCTTAGGTAAGTATGTGTTTCGGAATCTGCAGTTTTGTTCTGGTTCTCTTAAAGGATTCAGAAAGTATGGTTGTGTCTGCGCTAGCGATTAAAAACAGAACTCAAACGCTCAGTGTGAACCAGCCCTTACATCTGCTGCTGAAGGAGGTAACGTTAGAATACGTTTTAAAATGTGTGGTTTAAAGGGAACCTGCAGCAAGAAGTGTATGAAGGCTGCCATACTGTCCTGCTGATCTCTTTACCTTCAGTAGTGTCTGGATTGCACACCTGAAACAAGAATGCAGTCAGAAACATCTGATCACATGCTTATGCTTATTCAGGGTCTATAGCTAAAAGCAGGGATGCTCAAATTCGGATTCGGAAGATACCCGGATAGTTGCAATCCGGATATCTCCCAGTAGTGCTGTGCGGGCTGGGCGGGTGGTCAAGCTTACCTCTCTGACGTCTTCTTCGCTTGTCCCTCGGCGCCTCCCACGATGCGGTCCACGCGCATCACGTGACTACAAACGCTTCCTCCTTCAACCCGGAAGGAGGAAGTGTTTGTAGTCACGTGACCGCCGCGTGGACCGCATCATGGGAGGCGCCGAGGGACGAGCGAAGAAGACGCCAGAGAGGTAAGCTTGACCCCCCGCCCAGCCCGCACAGCACTACTGGGAGATATCCGGATTGCAACTATCCGGGTATCTCCCGAATCCGAATTTGAGCATCCCTGGCTAAAAGTATTAGAGGTATAGGATCAGCAGGTCAGCCAGGCAACTGGTATTGCTTTAAAGCAGATGTGAACTCAGAACTTTCTCTCTGCTCTAAAATATAGGAAACAGCATAATTACAGATAAAGAAAAACATTTCTTTGTTACATTTGATACAAATCCTGCAATTATTCTGCAGTGTGTCTTCTTTCTGCTTTCATGTAAGCAGACATATTGTTAATATCCTGTGCCTTCAAATAAGCTTATCTGCTGTAGCAGTCAGGTGACTCGGAAGAGATCAAATTACAACACAGATGAGGGGTAATTTGACAGGCTAAATTCTCTAAATACATGCAGGGTGCATTTCTCTGTTTTCCTTCTGCCCTGTGCAAGATTGCAGGTCCACTTTAAAGGAAATGAATATGGCAACCTCTGTATAATTCTCGTTTCAGGTTCCCTTTAACCCCACCAGAAGAAGAGGGTGTGACTTGGGGTAGGGTGTGGCCTTGTTGAGGGGCGGAGTTTAGGGCGCCAGAACTTCTGTGCCTATAGGCTCCTGAGGCGTAAATCCGGCACTGAATAGGGGATAGCGGTTTGGAGAAGGAAGATGGGGATAGGTGGTCTTAAGGGGTACCACTCTTACACCATCAAGTGCAAAGTCGGGGAACACAACGACCACCTGATAAATAATTGGGATCCAGCTGGTCCCCCCTTAGGCCGGGTTCAACATTGGGATCGCAAAAGGCAAATCTCAATCACCTATAGAGTGTAATTGCATTTCTACCAAGCAATTGTGGCTCCATGTTACAGTGATTGCGTTTTTCGGTCTCATTCCAGAGAATGAGAATGGCGTTCTAACTGCCAGCAAAATGTTGCAGGCAGTGCACTTTTGCGATATACGCACATCACAGGCACTGCAAGGATTTACCGCAGTGCTTTGCTGAATACCGGCTATCAGCAAAAGAGCAGAAAAACGACTTATTAAAGCACCCCAAGTGTGAACTGGCCCTTAAGAGAACTTTATTGGTGATTACAAATTGTTGCAACCTGCAGAGTAGAACTCAGGGGCATATTTAAAATGATTTAAATATACTATCAAATTCTAATAATGGCCTCCTCCTCCCCATAGCCATACCAATCCTCACCAAAAATTTACAAAGCATAGAAACACAAACAAAAAAAGATGCAGGCCAACAATTGTAATTCTGGAAAATACCAATTGCACTAGCAAAAACCCGGCAATGCAATTCACATGTTCATCGCCGTGCTGTTGCTATTGGCAAAATGGGAACGATACAATTTTTAAATCGAAACGTGCTTAATAAAAAAGGGCGCTAATTACTTAATCTCCATCTAAGATAGTTTATTATATTCTTTTTTTAACAGAGTCCTTTGGCTAATCCAGTTGGCTAAAACTAAATCACATTTTGGCCAATAGGATTGTAAGCCGGCCCACCATGGTAAGGTAGACTCTATTAGGGCGGGTTAGGGAATAGGAGTGAGAGAGGAATAGGGGATAGCGTTTTGGAGAAGGAAGATGGGGATAGGTGGTCTTAAGGGGTACCACTCTTACACCATCAAGTGCAAAGTCGGGGAACACAGCGACCACCTGATAAATAATTGGGATCCAGCTGGTCCCCCTTAGGCCGGGTTCAACACTGGGATCGCAAAAGGCAAATCGCAATCGCCTATGGAGTGTGATTGCGTTTCTACCAAGCAATTGTGGCTCCATGTTGCAGTGATTGAGTTTGTCGGTCACATTCCAGAGAATGAGAATGGCGTTCTAACTGCCAGCAAAATGTTGCACGCAGTGCACTTTTGCGTTATACGCACATCACAGGCACTGCAAGGATTTACCGCAGTGCTTTGATGAATACCGGCTATCAGCAAAGAGCAGAAAAACTACTTATTAAAGCACCCCAAGTGTGAACTGGCCCTTAAGAGAACTTTATTGGTGATTAAAAATGGTTGCAACCTGCAATATAGAACTCAGGGGCGTATTTAAAATGATTTAAATATACCACCAAATTCTAATAATGGCCTCCTCCTCCCCATAACCATACCAATCCTCACCAAAAAGGTACAAAGCAAAGAAATGCAAACAAAACAAAAAAAGATGCAGGCCAACAATTGTAATTCTGGAAAATACCAATTGCACTAGCAAAACCCGGCAATGCAATTCACATGTTCATCGCCGTGCTGTTGCTATTGGAAAAATAGAAACGATACAATTTTTAAATCGAAACGTGCTTGATAAAAAAGGGCACTAATTAGTTAATCTCCATCTAAGATAGTTTATTATATTCTTTTTTTAACAGAGTCCTTTGGCTAATCCAGTTGGCTAAAACGAAATCACATTTTAGTAAATAGGATAGTAAGCCGGCCCACCATGGTAAGGTAGACTCTATTAGGGCGGGTTAGGTGATGGGAGTGAGAGAGGAATAGAGTACAGCGTTTTGGAGAGGGAAGAGGGGGATAGGTGGTCTTAAAGGGTTCCACTCTTACACCATCAAGTGCAAAGTCAGAGAACACAACGACCACCTGATAAATAATTGGGATCCAGCTGGTCCCCCTTAGGCCGGGTTCAATACTGATATTGCAAAAGGCAAATCGCAATCACCTATGGAGTGTAATTGCATTTCTACCAAGCAATTGTGGCTCCATGTTACAGTGATTGCGTTTTTCTGTCTCATTCCAGAGAATGAGAATGGCTTCTAACTGCCAGCAAAATTTGCACGCAGTGCACTTTTGCGATATACGCACATCACAGGCACTGCAAGGAATTACCGCAGTGCTTTGCTGAATACCGGCTATCAGCAAAGAGCAGAAAAACTACTTATTAAAGCACCCCAAGTGTAAACTGGCCCTTAAGAGAACTTTATTGGTGATTACAAATTGTTGCAACCTGCAGAGTAGAACTCAGGGGCATATTTAAAATGATTTAAATATACCCCCAAATTCTAATAATGGCCTCCTCCTCCCCATAGCCATCCCAATCCTCACCAAAAAGGGTCAAAGCATAGAAACGCAAACAAAACAAAAAAAGATGCAGGCCAACAATTGTAATTCTGGATAATACCAATTGCACTAGCAAAAACCCGGCAATGCAATTCACATGTTCATCGCCGTGCTGTTGCTATTGGCAAAATGGGAACGATACAATTTTTAAATCGAAACGTGCTTAATAAAAAGGGCCCTAATTACTTAATCTCCATCTAAGATAGTTTATTATATTCTTTTTTTAACAGAGTCCTTTGGCTAATCCAGTTGGCTAAAACTAAATCACATTTTGGCCAATAGGTTTGTAAGCCGGCCCACCATGGTAAGGTAGACTCTATTAGGGCGGGTTAGGGAATAGGAGTGAGAGAGGAATAGGGGATAGCGTTTTGGAGAAGGAAGATGGGGATAGGTGGTCTTAAGGGGCACCACTCTTACACCATCAAGTGCAAAGTCGGGGAACACAGCGACCACCTGATAAATAATTGGGATCCAGCTGGACCCCCTTAGGCCGGGTTCAACACTGGGATCGCAAAAGGCAAATCGCAATCGCCTATGGAGTGTAATTGCATATCTACCAAGCAATTGTGGCTCCATGTTACAGTGATTGCGTTTTTCAGTCTCATTCCAGAGAATGAGAATGGCGTTCTAACTGCCAGCAAAATGTTACACACAGTGCACTTTTGCGATATACGCACATCACAGGCACTGCAAGGATTTACCGCAGTGCTTTGCTCAATACCGGCTATCAGCAAAGAGCAGAAAAACTACTTATAAAAGCACCCCAAGTGTGAACTGGCCCTTAAGAGAACTTTATTGGTGATTACAAATTGTTGCAACCTGCAATGTAGAACTCAGGGGCGTATTTAAAATGATTTAAATATACCCCCAAATTCTAATAATCGCCTCCTCCTCCCCATAGCCATACCAATCCTCACCAAAAAGGTACAAAGCATAGAACTGCAAACAAAACAAAAAAAGATGCAGGCCAACAATTGTAATTCTGGAAAATACCAATTGCACTAGCAAAAACCCGGCAATGCAATTCACATGTTCATCGCCGTGCTGTTGCTATTGGAAACATGTAAACGATACAATTTTTAAATCGAAACATGCTTAATAAAAAAGGGCGCTAATTAGTTAATCTCCATCTAAGATAGTTTATTATATTCTTTTTTTAACAGAGTCCTTTGGCTAATCCAGTTGGCTAAAACTAAATCACATTTTGGCCAATAGGATTGTAAGCCGGCCCACCATGGTAAGGTAGACTCTATTAGGGCGGGTTAGGGAATGGGAGTGAGAGAGGAATAGGGGCAGGGCCGGATTTACCACTAGGCACAGTAGGCACGTGCCTATAGGCGGCAAGCATGTGAGAGGCAGGGACTGTCGGGCAATTCGCATCTCTCTGGGAAATGCAGAAAGTTTTGGAGCGGTGCGTGCAAGCATCCACATCAAGTTGGGCCAGCTCCACTGAAGTAGGGTGGGGGGGATGAATAATGCTCTTGCTCTGAGGTTGTTAATACATTCGGAGACCTTTCCTACTTATGCCTATGGCAAAGCAGACTATAGTGCAGAGACTGAGATCCGCCTCACCGCCGGCTCCCCTTCCACGCTCCTCTCGTTATCAGCTTTAATGTTTTCCGCTCCCCCTGCTCCAAGTGAATTGATTGTGGCCACGTAACTCCGCCCCCCGCTCTGTCCCTGTGCTACACGTGCTTCTTGCTTGTAATGCCGCTGGGGCTGATCGTAGAAAGCCCCAGGGAGTGCTTACTGTGGAAGTCCTGCAGTTGAGCCATGAGGGGATCGTGGGGCAGTGCAGACATGGCAGGTGAGAGACTGGGCTTTAGTACACAGGCTGTATCTGCTCAGAACTAGAGGGTCATACTGATGGGCTACAGGAAGCTGGATGTTTGTTTGGCCGTGGCTGCCTGTGACCTTGTCAGCTGAGGTCCTGGGCCCTGATTTGTGTCTGCATAGAATTCCTTTGCACTGTGCAGCAAGCATCATGAATGATGTCTGTGA
Organism: Hyperolius riggenbachi; assembly: GCF_040937935.1. Taxonomy (NCBI): domain Eukaryota; kingdom Metazoa; phylum Chordata; class Amphibia; order Anura; family Hyperoliidae; genus Hyperolius; species Hyperolius riggenbachi. The sequence goes on along the minus strand of NC_090654.1, from coordinate 69,762,460 downwards.
CTGCTCATGACAAAATTCCTCTCCCTTATGCAGCCCTCCCTGTCTGCTTAATATTCCTGGACTCTAGTCTGCAGCACTGACAGGTAGGAGCTGCAGAGCAGTGTGTACCTGATATTGAGACAGGTATTGGGATATCAGATCATGTGACACAATGATAAGGGGATCAGGAGGGGTTGGGATCCATCCAAAAGGCTGTGGAAGAGATTTTCAGGTGATCCAGGCTTTGGGATGGGAAGTGGAGGTAGGAATAGTTTCCAGAAAAATGGCAAAATATTTGTTGAAGGGCACCTGGGAACAAAATTACATACTTGTCTAAGGAGAGGAAGGCTCCTGGATCCTAGTAAGGTTTCTGTCCTTTTTTCCTCCCTTGCCACTTACAGACCCTCCAAAGATTACCAACAAGGGCATGTTTATAATCTGATCGGGGCCACACTCCTCATGTGCCACAAGCGCAGCCATACTTCACCTGTGCAAGTACGGCCGTGCCTGCGCAGTAAGCCAGAACCAAGCGCAGCCATACTTCACCTGTGCAAGTACGGCCGTGCCTGTGCAGTAAGTCAGTGTGACTCATGCACGAGTGGTTCTGGCTTACTGCACAGGCATGGCTGTACTTGTACAGGTGAAGTATGGCTACGCTTGTGTCAGATGAGGAGCACTGCCCCGATCAGATTATCGACATGCTGTCAGCTGGAGGGACCTGGGCAGAGGACAGTATGGGAAGCTTCTCCTTAGGTAAGTATGTGTTTCGGAATCTGCAGTTTTGTTCTGGTTCTCTTAAAGGATTCAGAAAGTATGGTTGTGTCTGCGCTAGCGATTAAAAACAGAACTCAAACGCTCAGTGTGAACCAGCCCTTACATCTGCTGCTGAAGGAGGTAACGTTAGAATACGTTTTAAAATGTGTGGTTTAAAGGGAACCTGCAGCAAGAAGTGTATGAAGGCTGCCATACTGTCCTGCTGATCTCTTTACCTTCAGTAGTGTCTGGATTGCACACCTGAAACAAGAATGCAGTCAGAAACATCTGATCACATGCTTATGCTTATTCAGGGTCTATAGCTAAAAGCAGGGATGCTCAAATTCGGATTCGGAAGATACCCGGATAGTTGCAATCCGGATATCTCCCAGTAGTGCTGTGCGGGCTGGGCGGGTGGTCAAGCTTACCTCTCTGACGTCTTCTTCGCTTGTCCCTCGGCGCCTCCCACGATGCGGTCCACGCGCATCACGTGACTACAAACGCTTCCTCCTTCAACCCGGAAGGAGGAAGTGTTTGTAGTCACGTGACCGCCGCGTGGACCGCATCATGGGAGGCGCCGAGGGACGAGCGAAGAAGACGCCAGAGAGGTAAGCTTGACCCCCCGCCCAGCCCGCACAGCACTACTGGGAGATATCCGGATTGCAACTATCCGGGTATCTCCCGAATCCGAATTTGAGCATCCCTGGCTAAAAGTATTAGAGGTATAGGATCAGCAGGTCAGCCAGGCAACTGGTATTGCTTTAAAGCAGATGTGAACTCAGAACTTTCTCTCTGCTCTAAAATATAGGAAACAGCATAATTACAGATAAAGAAAAACATTTCTTTGTTACATTTGATACAAATCCTGCAATTATTCTGCAGTGTGTCTTCTTTCTGCTTTCATGTAAGCAGACATATTGTTAATATCCTGTGCCTTCAAATAAGCTTATCTGCTGTAGCAGTCAGGTGACTCGGAAGAGATCAAATTACAACACAGATGAGGGGTAATTTGACAGGCTAAATTCTCTAAATACATGCAGGGTGCATTTCTCTGTTTTCCTTCTGCCCTGTGCAAGATTGCAGGTCCACTTTAAAGGAAATGAATATGGCAACCTCTGTATAATTCTCGTTTCAGGTTCCCTTTAACCCCACCAGAAGAAGAGGGTGTGACTTGGGGTAGGGTGTGGCCTTGTTGAGGGGCGGAGTTTAGGGCGCCAGAACTTCTGTGCCTATAGGCTCCTGAGGCGTAAATCCGGCACTGAATAGGGGATAGCGGTTTGGAGAAGGAAGATGGGGATAGGTGGTCTTAAGGGGTACCACTCTTACACCATCAAGTGCAAAGTCGGGGAACACAACGACCACCTGATAAATAATTGGGATCCAGCTGGTCCCCCCTTAGGCCGGGTTCAACATTGGGATCGCAAAAGGCAAATCTCAATCACCTATAGAGTGTAATTGCATTTCTACCAAGCAATTGTGGCTCCATGTTACAGTGATTGCGTTTTTCGGTCTCATTCCAGAGAATGAGAATGGCGTTCTAACTGCCAGCAAAATGTTGCAGGCAGTGCACTTTTGCGATATACGCACATCACAGGCACTGCAAGGATTTACCGCAGTGCTTTGCTGAATACCGGCTATCAGCAAAAGAGCAGAAAAACGACTTATTAAAGCACCCCAAGTGTAAACTGGCCCTTAAGAGAACTTTATTGGTGATTACAAATTGTTGCAACCTGCAGAGTAGAACTCAGGGGCATATTTAAAATGATTTAAATATACTATCAAATTCTAATAATGGCCTCCTCCTCCCCATAGCCATACCAATCCTCACCAAAAATTTACAAAGCATAGAAACACAAACAAAAAAAGATGCAGGCCAACAATTGTAATTCTGGAAAATACCAATTGCACTAGCAAAAACCCGGCAATGCAATTCACATGTTCATCGCCGTGCTGTTGCTATTGGCAAAATGGGAACGATACAATTTTTAAATCGAAACGTGCTTAATAAAAAAGGGCGCTAATTACTTAATCTCCATCTAAGATAGTTTATTATATTCTTTTTTTAACAGAGTCCTTTGGCTAATCCAGTTGGCTAAAACTAAATCACATTTTGGCCAATAGGATTGTAAGCCGGCCCACCATGGTAAGGTAGACTCTATTAGGGCGGGTTAGGGAATAGGAGTGAGAGAGGAATAGGGGATAGCGTTTTGGAGAAGGAAGATGGGGATAGGTGGTCTTAAGGGGTACCACTCTTACACCATCAAGTGCAAAGTCGGGGAACACAGCGACCACCTGATAAATAATTGGGATCCAGCTGGTCCCCCTTAGGCCGGGTTCAACACTGGGATCGCAAAAGGCAAATCGCAATCGCCTATGGAGTGTGATTGCGTTTCTACCAAGCAATTGTGGCTCCATGTTGCAGTGATTGAGTTTGTCGGTCACATTCCAGAGAATGAGAATGGCGTTCTAACTGCCAGCAAAATGTTGCACGCAGTGCACTTTTGCGTTATACGCACATCACAGGCACTGCAAGGATTTACCGCAGTGCTTTGATGAATACCGGCTATCAGCAAAGAGCAGAAAAACTACTTATTAAAGCACCCCAAGTGTGAACTGGCCCTTAAGAGAACTTTATTGGTGATTAAAAATGGTTGCAACCTGCAATATAGAACTCAGGGGCGTATTTAAAATGATTTAAATATACCACCAAATTCTAATAATGGCCTCCTCCTCCCCATAACCATACCAATCCTCACCAAAAAGGTACAAAGCAAAGAAATGCAAACAAAACAAAAAAAGATGCAGGCCAACAATTGTAATTCTGGAAAATACCAATTGCACTAGCAAAACCCGGCAATGCAATTCACATGTTCATCGCCGTGCTGTTGCTATTGGAAAAATAGAAACGATACAATTTTTAAATCGAAACGTGCTTGATAAAAAAGGGCACTAATTAGTTAATCTCCATCTAAGATAGTTTATTATATTCTTTTTTTAACAGAGTCCTTTGGCTAATCCAGTTGGCTAAAACGAAATCACATTTTAGTAAATAGGATAGTAAGCCGGCCCACCATGGTAAGGTAGACTCTATTAGGGCGGGTTAGGTGATGGGAGTGAGAGAGGAATAGAGTACAGCGTTTTGGAGAGGGAAGAGGGGGATAGGTGGTCTTAAAGGGTTCCACTCTTACACCATCAAGTGCAAAGTCAGAGAACACAACGACCACCTGATAAATAATTGGGATCCAGCTGGTCCCCCTTAGGCCGGGTTCAATACTGATATTGCAAAAGGCAAATCGCAATCACCTATGGAGTGTAATTGCATTTCTACCAAGCAATTGTGGCTCCATGTTACAGTGATTGCGTTTTTCTGTCTCATTCCAGAGAATGAGAATGGCTTCTAACTGCCAGCAAAATTTGCACGCAGTGCACTTTTGCGATATACGCACATCACAGGCACTGCAAGGAATTACCGCAGTGCTTTGCTGAATACCGGCTATCAGCAAAGAGCAGAAAAACTACTTATTAAAGCACCCCAAGTGTAAACTGGCCCTTAAGAGAACTTTATTGGTGATTACAAATTGTTGCAACCTGCAGAGTAGAACTCAGGGGCATATTTAAAATGATTTAAATATACCCCCAAATTCTAATAATGGCCTCCTCCTCCCCATAGCCATCCCAATCCTCACCAAAAAGGGTCAAAGCATAGAAACGCAAACAAAACAAAAAAAGATGCAGGCCAACAATTGTAATTCTGGATAATACCAATTGCACTAGCAAAAACCCGGCAATGCAATTCACATGTTCATCGCCGTGCTGTTGCTATTGGCAAAATGGGAACGATACAATTTTTAAATCGAAACGTGCTTAATAAAAAGGGCCCTAATTACTTAATCTCCATCTAAGATAGTTTATTATATTCTTTTTTTAACAGAGTCCTTTGGCTAATCCAGTTGGCTAAAACTAAATCACATTTTGGCCAATAGGTTTGTAAGCCGGCCCACCATGGTAAGGTAGACTCTATTAGGGCGGGTTAGGGAATAGGAGTGAGAGAGGAATAGGGGATAGCGTTTTGGAGAAGGAAGATGGGGATAGGTGGTCTTAAGGGGCACCACTCTTACACCATCAAGTGCAAAGTCGGGGAACACAGCGACCACCTGATAAATAATTGGGATCCAGCTGGACCCCCTTAGGCCGGGTTCAACACTGGGATCGCAAAAGGCAAATCGCAATCGCCTATGGAGTGTAATTGCATATCTACCAAGCAATTGTGGCTCCATGTTACAGTGATTGCGTTTTTCAGTCTCATTCCAGAGAATGAGAATGGCGTTCTAACTGCCAGCAAAATGTTACACGCAGTGCACTTTTGCGATATACGCACATCACAGGCACTGCAAGGATTTACCGCAGTGCTTTGCTCAATACCGGCTATCAGCAAAGAGCAGAAAAACTACTTATAAAAGCACCCCAAGTGTGAACTGGCCCTTAAGAGAACTTTATTGGTGATTACAAATTGTTGCAACCTGCAATGTAGAACTCAGGGGCGTATTTAAAATGATTTAAATATACCCCCAAATTCTAATAATCGCCTCCTCCTCCCCATAGCCATACCAATCCTCACCAAAAAGGTACAAAGCATAGAACTGCAAACAAAACAAAAAAAGATGCAGGCCAACAATTGTAATTCTGGAAAATACCAATTGCACTAGCAAAAACCCGGCAATGCAATTCACATGTTCATCGCCGTGCTGTTGCTATTGGAAACATGTAAACGATACAATTTTTAAATCGAAACATGCTTAATAAAAAAGGGCGCTAATTAGTTAATCTCCATCTAAGATAGTTTATTATATTCTTTTTTTAACAGAGTCCTTTGGCTAATCCAGTTGGCTAAAACTAAATCACATTTTGGCCAATAGGATTGTAAGCCGGCCCACCATGGTAAGGTAGACTCTATTAGGGCGGGTTAGGGAATGGGAGTGAGAGAGGAATAGGGGCAGGGCCGGATTTACCACTAGGCACAGTAGGCACGTGCCTATAGGCGGCAAGCATGTGAGAGGCAGGGACTGTCGGGCAATTCGCATCTCTCTGGGAAATGCAGAAAGTTTTGGAGCGGTGCGTGCAAGCATCCACATCAAGTTGGGCCAGCTCCACTGAAGTAGGGTGGGGGGGATGAATAATGCTCTTGCTCTGAGGTTGTTAATACATTCGGAGACCTTTCCTACTTATGCCTATGGCAAAGCAGACTATAGTGCAGAGACTGAGATCCGCCTCACCGCCGGCTCCCCTTCCACGCTCCTCTCGTTATCAGCTTTAATGTTTTCCGCTCCCCCTGCTCCAAGTGAATTGATTGTGGCCACGTAACTCCGCCCCCCGCTCTGTCCCTGTGCTACACGTGCTTCTTGCTTGTAATGCCGCTGGGGCTGATCGTAGAAAGCCCCAGGGAGTGCTTACTGTGGAAGTCCTGCAGTTGAGCCATGAGGGGATCGTGGGGCAGTGCAGACATGGCAGGTGAGAGACTGGGCTTTAGTACACAGGCTGTATCTGCTCAGAACTAGAGGGTCATACTGATGGGCTACAGGAAGCTGGATGTTTGTTTGGCCGTGGCTGCCTGTGACCTTGTCAGCTGAGGTCCTGGGCCCTGATTTGTGTCTGCATAGAATTCCTTTGCACTGTGCAGCAAGCATCATGAATGATGTCTGTGACTGCTCATGACAAAATTCCTCTCCCTTATGCAGCCCTCCCTGTCTGCTTAATATTCCTGGACTCTAGTCTGCAGCACTGACAGGTAGGAGCTGCAGAGCAGTGTGTACCTGATATTGAGACAGGTATTGGGATATCAGATCATGTGACACAATGATAAGGGGATCAGGAGGGGTTGGGATCCATCCAAAAGGCTGTGGAAGAGATTTTCAGGTGATCCAGGCTTTGGGATGGGAAGTGGAGGTAGGAATAGTTTCCAGAAAAATGGCAAAATATTTGTTGAAGGGCACCTGGGAACAAAATTACATACTTGTCTAAGGAGAGGAAGGCTCCTGGATCCTAGTAAGGTTTCTGTCCTTTTTTCCTCCCTTGCCACTTACAGACCCTCCAAAGATTACCAACAAGGGCATGTTTATAATCTGATCGGGGCCACACTCCTCATGTGCCACAAGCGCAGCCATACTTCACCTGTGCAAGTACGGCCGTGCCTGCGCAGTAAGCCAGAACCAAGCGCAGCCATACTTCACCTGTGCAAGTACGGCCGTGCCTGTGCAGTAAGTCAGTGTGACTCATGCACGAGTGGTTCTGGCTTACTGCACAGGCATGGCTGTACTTGTACAGGTGAAGTATGGCTACGCTTGTGTCAGATGAGGAGCACTGCCCCGATCAGATTATCGACATGCTGTCAGCTGGAGGGACCTGGGCAGAGGACAGTATGGGAAGCTTCTCCTTAGGTAAGTATGTGTTTCGGAATCTGCAGTTTTGTTCTGGTTCTCTTAAAGGATTCAGAAAGTATGGTTGTGTCTGCGCTAGCGATTAAAAACAGAACTCAAACGCTCAGTGTGAACCAGCCCTTACATCTGCTGCTGAAGGAGGTAACGTTAGAATACGTTTTAAAATGTGTGGTTTAAAGGGAACCTGCAGCAAGAAGTGTATGAAGGCTGCCATACTGTCCTGCTGATCTCTTTACCTTCAGTAGTGTCTGGATTGCACACCTGAAACAAGAATGCAGTCAGAAACATCTGATCACATGCTTATGCTTATTCAGGGTCTATAGCTAAAAGCAGGGATGCTCAAATTCGGATTCGGAAGATACCCGGATAGTTGCAATCCGGATATCTCCCAGTAGTGCTGTGCGGGCTGGGCGGGTGGTCAAGCTTACCTCTCTGACATCTTCTTCGCTTGTCCCTCGGCGCCTCCCACGATGCGGTCCACGCGCATCACGTGACTACAAACGCTTCCTCCTTCAACCCGGAAGGAGGAAGTGTTTGTAGTCACGTGACCGCCGCGTGGACCGCATCATGGGAGGCGCCGAGGGACGAGCGAAGAAGACGCCAGAGAGGTAAGCTTGACCCCCCGCCCAGCCCGCACAGCACTACTGGGAGATATCCGGATTGCAACTATCCGGGTATCTCCCGAATCCGAATTTGAGCATCCCTGGCTAAAAGTATTAGAGGTATAGGATCAGCAGGTCAGCCAGGCAACTGGTATTGCTTTAAAGCAGATGTGAACTCAGAACTTTCTCTCTGCTCTAAAATATAGGAAACAGCATAATTACAGATAAAGAAAAACATTTCTTTGTTACATTTGATACAAATCCTGCAATTATTCTGCAGTGTGTCTTCTTTCTGCTTTCATGTAAGCAGACATATTGTTAATATCCTGTGCCTTCAAATAAGCTTATCTGCTGTAGCAGTCAGGTGACTCGGAAGAGATCAAATTACAACACAGATGAGGGGTAATTTGACAGGCTAAATTCTCTAAATACATGCAGGGTGCATTTCTCTGTTTTCCTTCTGCCCTGTGCAAGATTGCAGGTCCACTTTAAAGGAAATGAATATGGCAACCTCTGTATAATTCTCGTTTCAGGTTCCCTTTAACCCCACCAGAAGAAGAGGGTGTGACTTGGGGTAGGGTGTGGCCTTGTTGAGGGGCGGAGTTTAGGGCGCCAGAACTTCTGTGCCTATAGGCTCCTGAGGCGTAAATCCGGCACTGAATAGGGGATAGCGGTTTGGAGAAGGAAGATGGGGATAGGTGGTCTTAAGGGGTACCACTCTTACACCATCAAGTGCAAAGTCGGGGAACACAACGACCACCTGATAAATAATTGGGATCCAGCTGGTCCCCCCTTAGGCCGGGTTCAACATTGGGATCGCAAAAGGCAAATCTCAATCACCTATAGAGTGTAATTGCATTTCTACCAAGCAATTGTGGCTCCACGTTACAGTGATTGCGTTTTTCGGTCTCATTCCAGAGAATGAGAATGGCGTTCTAACTGCCAGCAAAATGTTGCACGCAGTGCACTTTTGCGATATACGCACATCACAGGCACTGCAAGGATTTACCGCAGTGCTTTGCTGAATACCGGCTATCAGCAAAAGAGCAGAAAAACGACTTATTAAAGCACCCCAAGTGTGAACTGGCCCTTAAGAGAACTTTATTGGTGATTACAAATTGTTGCAACCTGCAGAGTAGAACTCAGGGGCATATTTAAAATGATTTAAATATACTATCAAATTCTAATAATGGCCTCCTCCTCCCCATAGCCATACCAATCCTCACCAAAAATTTACAAAGCATAGAAACACAAACAAAAAAAGATGCAGGCCAACAATTGTAATTCTGGAAAATACCAATTGCACTAGCAAAAACCCGGCAATGCAATTCACATGTTCATCGCCGTGCTGTTGCTATTGGCAAAATGGGAACGATACAATTTTTAAATCGAAACGTGCTTAATAAAAAAGGGCGCTAATTACTTAATCTCCATCTAAGATAGTTTATTATATTCTTTTTTTAACAGAGTCCTTTGGCTAATCCAGTTGGCTAAAACTAAATCACATTTTGGCCAATAGGATTGTAAGCCGGCCCACCATGGTAAGGTAGACTCTATTAGGGCGGGTTAGGGAATAGGAGTGAGAGAGGAATAGGGGATAGCGTTTTGGAGAAGGAAGATGGGGATAGGTGGTCTTAAGGGGTACCACTCTTACACCATCAAGTGCAAAGTCGGGGAACACAGCGACCACCTGATAAATAATTGGGATCCAGCTGGTCCCCCTTAGGCCGGGTTCAACACTGGGATCGCAAAAGGCAAATCGCAATCGCCTATGGAGTGTGATTGCGTTTCTACCAAGCAATTGTGGCTCCATGTTGCAGTGATTGAGTTTGTCGGTCACATTCCAGAGAATGAGAATGGCGTTCTAACTGCCAGCAAAATGTTGCACGCAGTGCACTTTTGCGTTATACGCACATCACAGGCACTGCAAGGATTTACCGCAGTGCTTTGATGAATACCGGCTATCAGCAAAGAGCAGAAAAACTACTTATTAAAGCACCCCAAGTGTGAACTGGCCCTTAAGAGAACTTTATTGGTGATTAAAAATGGTTGCAATCTGCAATATAGAACTCAGGGGCGTATTTAAAATGATTTAAATATACCACCAAATTCTAATAATGGCCTCCTCCTCCCCATAACCATACCAATCCTCACCAAAAAGGTACAAAGCAAAGAAATGCAAACAAAACAAAAAAAGATGCAGGCCAACAATTGTAATTCTGGAAAATACCAATTGCACTAGCAAAACCCGGCAATGCAATTCACATGTTCATCGCCGTGCTGTTGCTATTGGAAAAATAGAAACGATACAATTTTTAAATCGAAACGTGCTTGATAAAAAAGGGCACTAATTAGTTAATCTCCATCTAAGATAGTTTATTATATTCTTTTTTTAACAGAGTCCTTTGGCTAATCCAGTTGGCTAAAACGAAATCACATTTTAGTAAATAGGATAGTAAGCCGGCCCACCATGGTAAGGTAGACTCTATTAGGGCGGGTTAGGTGATGGGAGTGAGAGAGGAATAGAGTACAGCGTTTTGGAGAGGGAAGAGGGGGATAGGTGGTCTTAAAGGGTTCCACTCTTACACCATCAAGTGCAAAGTCAGAGAACACAACGACCACCTGATAAATAATTGGGATCCAGCTGGTCCCCCTTAGGCCGGGTTCAATACTGGGATTGCAAAAGGCAAATCGCAATCACCTATGGAGTGTAATTGCATTTCTACCAAGCAATTGTGGCTCCATGTTACAGTGATTGCGTTTTTCTGTCTCATTCCAGAGAATGAGAATGGCTTCTAACTGCCAGCAAAATGTTGCACGCAGTGCACTTTTGCGATATACGCACATCACAGGCACTGCAAGGAATTACCGCAGTGCTTTGCTGAATACCGGCTATCAGCAAAGAGCAGAAAAACTACTTATTAAAGCACCCCAAGTGTAAACTGGCCCTTAAGAGAACTTTATTGGTGATTACAAATTGTTGCAACCTGCAGAGTAGAACTCAGGGGCATATTTAAAATGATTTAAATATACCCCCAAATTCTAATAATGGCCTCCTCCTCCCCATAGCCATCCCAATCCTCACCAAAAAGGGTCAAAGCATAGAAACGCAAACAAAACAAAAAAAGATGCAGGCCAACAATTGTAATTCTGGAAAATACCAATTGCACTAGCAAAAACCCGGCAATGCAATTCACATGTTCATCGCCGTGCTGTTGCTATTGGCAAAATGGGAACGATACAATTTTTAAATCGAAACGTGCTTAATAAAAAGGGCCCTAATTACTTAATCTCCATCTAAGATAGTTTATTATATTCTTTTTTTAACAGAGTCCTTTGGCTAATCCAGTTGGCTAAAACTAAATCACATTTTGGCCAATAGGATTGTAAGCCGGCCCACCATGGTAAGGTAGACTCTATTAGGGCGGGTTAGGGAATAGGAGTGAGAGAGGAATAGGGGATAGCGTTTTGGAGAAGGAAGATGGGGATAGGTGGTCTTAAGGGGTACCACTCTTACACCATCAAGTGCAAAGTCGGGGAACACAGCGACCACCTGATAAATAATTGGGATCCAGCTGGTCCCCCTTAGGCCGGGTTCAACACTGGGATCGCAAAAGGCAAATCGCAATCGCCTATGGAGTGTAATTGCATATCTACCAAGCAATTGTGGCTCCATGTTACAGTGATTGCGTTCTTCAGTCTCATTCCAGAGAATGATAATGGCGTTCTAACTGCCAGCAAAATGTTACACGCAGTGCACTTTTGCGATATACGCACATCACAGGCACTGCAAGGATTTACCGCAGTGCTTTGCTGAATACCGGCTATCAGCAAAAAGCAGAAAAACTACTTATAAAAGCACCCCAAGTGTGAACTGGCCCTTAAAGGATACCCCAACTGAAATGTGACATAATGAGATAGACATGTGTATGTACAGTGCTTAGCACACATATAACTATGCTGTGTTCCTTTTTTTATTTTTCTGCATGAAAGAGTTAAATATCAGGTATGTAAGTGGCTGACTCAGTTCTGACTCAGACAGGATGTGACTACAGTGTGACCCTGACTGATAAGAAATTCCAACTATAAAACACTTTCCTAGCAGAAAATGGCTTCTGAGAGCAAGAAAGAGGTAAAAAAAGGGGAATTTCTTATCAGTGAGGGTCACACTGTACTCACTTCCTGTCTGAGTCAGAACTGAGTCAGCCACTTACATACCTGATATTTAACTCTTTCATGCAGAGAAAGAAAAAAAGGAACACAGCATAGTTATCTGTGTGCTAGGCACTGTACATACACTTGTCTATCTCATTATGTCACATTTCAGTTGGGGTATCCTTTAAGAGAACTTTATTGGTGATTACAAATTGTTGCAACCTGCAATGTAGAACTCAGGGGCGTATTTAAAATGATTTAAATATACCCCCAAATTCTAATAATGGCCTCCTCCTTCCCATAGCCATACCAATCCTCACCAAAAAGGTACAAAGCATAGAACTGCAAACAAAACAAAAAAAGATGCAGGCCAACAATTGTAATTCTGGAAAATACCAATTGCACTAGCAAAAACCCGGCAATGCAATTCACATGTTCATCGCCGTGCTGTTGCTATTGGAAAAATGTGAACGATACAATTTTTAAATCGAAACATGCTTAATAAAAAAGGGCGCTAATTAGTTAATCTCCATCTAAGATAGTTTATTATATTCTTTTTTTAACAGAGTCCTTTGGCTAATCCAGTTGGCTAAAACTAAATCACATTTTGGCCAATAGGATTGTAAGCCGGCCCACCATGGTAAGGTAGACTCTATTAGGGCGGGTTAGGTGATAGGAGTGAGAGAGGAATAGAGTATAGCGTTTTGAAGAGGGAAGAGGGGGATAGGTGGTCTTAAAGGGTTCCACTCTTACACCATCAAGTGCAAAGTCGGGGAACACAACGACCACCTGATAAATAATTGGGATCCAGCTGGTCCCCCTTAGGCCGGGTTCAATACTGGGATTGCAAAAGGCAAATCGCAATCACCTATGGAGTGTAACTGCATTTCTACCAAGCAATTGTGGCTCCATGTTACAGTGATTGCGTTTTTCTGTCTCATTCCAGAGAATGAGAATGGCTTCTAACTGCCAGCAAAATGTTGCACGCAGTGCACTTTTGCGATATACGCACATCACAGGCACTGCAAGGATTTACCGCAGTGCTTTGCTGAATACCGGCTATCAGCAAAGAGCAGAAAAACTACTTATTAAAGCACCCCAAGTGTAAACAGGCCCTTAAGAGAACTTTATTGGTGATTACAAATTGTTGCAACCTGCAGAGTATTATTATTATTATTATTATTATTATTATTTATTGTATTTATAAAGCGCCAACATATTACGCAGCGCTGGACAATAAATATATACAATGATACAAGGATGACATACATAGGGTTATACACATAGAACAAAGTTATACATACAAATTGTACAAAATACATGATCATGCAATATGGGCTGGTTAGGTAGGCCCAGTAATACAAGTACAGGCTGTCATAGGACAGGAGCACATGACCCTGTAGATTACACTAGGGAGTGGAGGACCCTGTCAGAGGCTTACAATCTAAAGGGAGGGGTGGAAACACTAGGGGGGGCGGTTAAATATTCCTTAGAGAGTTACTGTGTGGTAGGAGGTGGGTAGGCCATCATAAAGAGGTGGGTTTTGAGGGCTTGCTTGAATGTGTTGAAAGAGGGAGCAAGTCTGATGGGTGGTGGAAGGGCATTCCAGAGGGTGGGGGCAGCTCTTGAGAAATCCTGGAGGCGGGCAAGGGAGTGTGAAATGCGCGGGGTGGTGAGGCGAAGGTCGTTGGAGGAACGGAGGGGGCGACCTGGTGTATACTTGTGAACAAGCTGCGAGATGTAGGTAGGGCATGTTTTGTGCACAGATTTATATGCCAGGCATAGAATCTTGAAACTTATCCTGAGACGGATAGGGAGCCAGTGCAGGGATTCACAAAGGGGAGATGTGGATGCAGAGCGGTGCGAAGAATGGATGAGTCTTGCAGCCGCGTTCATCACTGATTGAAGGGGGGCAGTGCATTTCAGGGGGAGGCCAGAAAGGAGTGAGTTACAGTAATCAAGGCGGGAGATGATGAGGGCATGGATGAGCAGTTTGGTCGTGTCCGGGGTTAAGAATGGGCGGATCTTGGAGATATTACGGAGGTGGAAATTGCAGGCTCTTGTGATGTTTTGGATGTGTGGGATGAAGGAGAGGTCAGAGTCCAAGGTGACACCCAGGCAGCGGGCCTGGGAGGTAGGGAGAATGGTTGTGTTGTCGATTGTGAGGTGGAAACCTGGGATGGGTGCAGCAGCATGGGGTGGAAGGATCAGGAGCTCAGTTTTGTCTAGGTTAAGCTTTAGGAACCTAGCTGACATCCAGGAGGAAATTGCTGAGAGACACGAGGAGACCTTGTTTATGGTGGTGGCTGAGAGATCGGGGGTATGGAAGTAAATCTGAGTGTCATCTGCATAAAGGTGGTAATTGAAGCCCAGGGAGGAGATAAGCTTGCCAATTGAGGAAGTGTATATGGAGAAAAGAAGGGGGCCTAGAACAGAGCCCTGGGGGACCCCAACTGAAAGGGGGGCAGGAGTTGAGGAGGAGCCATTGAAGGAAGCGGTGAAGGAGCGATTGGATAGGTAGGAGGAGATCCAGGCCAAGGCAAGCCCATGGATGCCCATGATTTGAATATACCCCCAAATTCTAATAATGGCCTCCTCCTCCCCATAGCAATACCAATCCTCACCAAAAAGGGTCAAAGCCAATTCTTGGAAGGGGGAAGCGCATTTAAAACAAAAGAAATCTTATCAAATCATGAGTTTTATTATAAACAGGTTAGAAGCTATGTATTCAAAACTACGGGAAGAACAGGGAGAATAAAATCCCATCCTAGATTCAATGATCTGGTTAGTGGTTTAGACCATAAACAGTCTCTGTCTGGGCTTTATTCTTTTATAAGAGATACCCAAGTTCGAAAAAAGAACCAATTCATACAAATGCATAAATGGGCTGATTTATTGGATATCCCGAGAGACGAGTTTATTGAACACGCCAAAGAAGGTTGGAGTGCAATTCGACGCTCAATGATAAATGAAAACTGGAGGGAAATGTACCTTAAAATCTTATATAGGGCGTATATCCCAATCAAACAGTCTTACTCACTCAAACATACTGAAAATATACTGAAATGTCCGAAATGTGGAAATCTAGACCCCGACTTCAATCATAGGATATGGTTTTGCAGTTCGATCCAACTTTTTTGGAAAGAAGTCATAGATTTTCTAAACACGATCTCCAAAGGCCAAAAAACAGTTGACCCTCTGTTATGTTTATTCCACAGTATTAGGTACCAGGAAAGTAATAATCTTATTACTATTTCCAAATGGGAGCATCTACTATTAATGGCTGCCCAAAAGACAGTGATGAAAAAATGGATAGAACCCTCTCCCCCGACTCTAGTAGAAGTAATGACATTACTCAATCATATTTTGCAAATGGAAAGAATTACTTTGGAACGTATGAAGCCTAAAACAATTCCAAGATTTTTTAAAACATGGCAAACGTTTATAGAAAAAACATACGATAGATCCCAAATAGTTTCTCTAATGAGGTTTTTCGAAAATACGGAATGGTATTTGAAAGGCAAGATAGGGGGTTACTTGGGCCGTTTGGACAGTTAAACCAATCCTTTAGATCTCAATGGGGGACCACTGGGAGGAAGGGGGGGGGGAGGGGGAATAGGGGAATCGCAAGTATTAGAGGGTTAATCCTAGCTAGCCTGGGATTGAGTTATAAATTAAAATTAAAATGTGGCTCAAAATCAAAAATTAAGGAATAAGTGACAAAACAGTGCAAAGGACTATTAAGGCAAAGTCTGAACGGTAATTATTTTGGTGAATGAAACAAGTGATTAAACGTTGATCTTATTAACCTGTTCTGTTATATATGTATACATGGCAATGTAACAAATTTTTCCTTTTTTACAATAACGTGTGCTGTTTGTCATATGTTTTTCTATGACTTGAGTCAATAAAAAGAATTTGAAAAAAAAAAAAAAAAAAAAAAAAGGGTCAAAGCATAGAAACGCAAACAAAACAAAAAAAGATGCAGGCCAACAATTGTAATTCTGGAAAATACCAATTGCACTAGCAAAAACCCGGCAATGCAATTCACATGTTCATCGCCGTGCTGTTGCTATTGGAAAAATGTAAACGATACAATTTTTAAATCAAAACATGCTTAATAAAAAAGGGCGCTAATTAGTTAATCTCCATCTAAGATAGTTTATTATATTCTTTTTTTAACAGAGTCATTTGGCTAATCCAGTTGGCTAAAACTAAATCACATTTTGGCCAATAGGATTGTAAGCCGGCCCACCATGGTAAGGTAGACTCTATTAGGGCGGGTTAGGTGATGGGAGTGAGAGAGGAATAGAGTATAGCGTTTTGGAGAGGGAAGAGGGGGATAGGTGGTCTTAAAGGGTTCCACTCTTACACCATCAAGTGCAAAGTTGGGGAACACAACGACCACCTGATAAATAATTGGGATCCAGCTGGTCCCCCTTAGGCCGGGTTCAATACTGGGATTGCGAAAGGCAAATCGCAATCACCTATGGAGTGTAATTGCATTTCTACCAAGCAATTGTGGCTCCATGTTACAGTGATTGTGTTTTTCTGTCTCATTCCAGAGAATGAGAATGGCTTCTAACTGCCAGCAAAATGTTGCACGCAGTGCACTTTTGCGATATACGCACATCACAGGCACTGCAAGGATTTACCGCACTGCTTTGCTAAATATAGGCTATCAGCAAAGAGCAGAAAAACTACTTATAAAAGCACCCCAAGTGTGAACTGGCCCTTAAGAGAACTTTATTGGTGATTACAAATTGTTGCAACCTGCAATGTAGAACTCAGGGGCGTATTTAAAATGATTTAAATATACCCCCAAATTCTAATAATCGCCTCCTCCTCCCCATAGCCATACCAATCCTCACCAAAAAGGTACAAAGCATAGAACTGCAAACAAAACAAAAAAAGATGCAGGCCAACAATTGTAATTCTGGAAAATACCAATTGCACTAGCAAAAACCCGGCAATGCAATTCACATGTTCATCGCCGTGCTGTTGCTATTGGAAACATGTCAACGATACAATTTTTAAATCGAAACATGCTTAATAAAAAAGGGCGCTAATTAGTTAATCTCCATCTAAGATAGTTTATTATATTCTTTTTTTAACAGAGTCCTTTGGCTAATCCAGTTGGCTAAAACTAAATCACATTTTGGCCAATAGGATTGTAAGCCGGCCCACCATGGTAAGGTAGACTCTATTAGGGCGGGTTAGGTGATGGGAGTGAGAGAGGAATAGAGTATAGCGTTTTGGAGAGGGAAGAGGGGGATAGGTGGTCTTAAAGGGTTCCACTCTTACACCATCAAGTGCAAAGTCGGGGAACACAACGACCACCTGATAAATAATTGGGATCCAGCTGGTCCCCCTTAGGCCGGGTTCAATACTGGGATTGCAAAAGGCAAATCGCAATCACCTATGGAGTGTAATTGCATTTCTACCAAGCAATTGTGGCTCCATGTTACAGTGATTGCGTTTTTCTGTCTCATTCCAGAGAATGAGAATGGCTTCTAACTGCCAGCAAAATGTTGCACGCAGTGCACTTTTGCGATATACGCACATCACAGGCACTGCAAGGATTTACCGCAGTGCTTTGCTGAATACCGGCTATCAGCAAAGAGCAGAAAAACTACTTATTAAAGCACCCCAAGTGTAAACTGGCCCTTAAGAGAACTTTATTGGTGATTACAAATTGTTGCAACCTGCAGAGTAGAACTCAGGGGCATATTTAAAATGATTTAAATATACCCCCAAATTCTAATAATGGCCTCCTCCTCCCCATAGCCATACCAATCCTCACCAAAAAGGGTCAAAGCATAGAAACGCAAACAAAACAAAAAAAGATGCAGGCCAACAATTTTAATTCTGGATAATACCAATTGCACTAGCAAAAACCCGGCAATGCAATTCACATGTTCATCGCCGTGCTGTTGCTATTGGCAAAATGGGAACGATACAATTTTTAAATCGAAACGTGCTTAATAAAAAGGGCCCTAATTACTTAATCTCCATCTTAAATAGTTTATTATATTCTTTTTTTAACAGAGTCCTTTGGCTAATCCAGTTGGCTAAAACTAAATCACATTTTGGCCAATAGGATTGTAAGCCGGCCCACCATGGTAAGGTAGACTCTATTAGGGCGGGTTAGGGAATAGCAGTGAGAGAGGAATAGGGGATAGCGTTTTGGAGAAGGAAGATGGGGATAGGTGGTCTTAAGGGGCACCACTCTTACACCATCAAGTGCAAAGTCGGGGAACACAGCGACCACCTGATAAATAATTGGGATCCAGCTGGACCCCCTTAGGCCGGGTTCAACACTGGGATCGCAAAAGGCAAATCGCAATCGCCTATGGAGTGTAATTGCATATCTACCAAGCAATTGTGGCTCCATGTTACAGTGATTGCGTTTTTCAGTCTCATTCCAGAGAATGAGAATGGCGTTCTAACTGCCAGCAAAATGTTACACGCAGTGCACTTTTGCGATATACGCACATCACAGGCACTGCAAGGATTTACCGCAGTGCTTTGCTCAATACCGGCTATCAGCAAAGAGCAGAAAAACTACTTATAAAAGCACCCCAAGTGTGAACTGGCCCTTAAGAGAACTTTATTGGTGATTACAAATTGTTGCAACCTGCAATGTAGAACTCAGGGGCGTATTTAAAATGATTTAAATATACCCCCAAATTCTAATAATCGCCTCCTCCTCCCCATAGCCATACCAATCCTCACCAAAAAGGTACAAAGCATAGAACTGCAAACAAAACAAAAAAAGATGCAGGCCAACAATTGTAATTCTGGAAAATACCAATTGCACTAGCAAAAACCCGGCAATGCAATTCACATGTTCATCGCCGTGCTGTTGCTATTGGAAACATGTAAACGATACAATTTTTAAATCGAAACATGCTTAATAAAAAAGGGCGCTAATTAGTTAATCTCCATCTAAGATAGTTTATTATATTCTTTTTTTAACAGAGTCCTTTGGCTAATCCAGTTGGCTAAAACTAAATCACATTTTGGCCAATAGGATTGTAAGCCGGCCCACCATGGTAAGGTAGACTCTATTAGGGCGGGTTAGGTGATGGGAGTGAGAGAGGAATAGAGTATAGCGTTTTGGAGAGGGAAGAGGGGGATAGGTGGTCTTAAAGGGTTCCACTCTTACACCATCAAGTGCAAAGTCGGGGAACACAACGACCACCTGATAAATAATTGGGATCCAGCTGGTCCCCCTTAGGCCGGGTTCAATACTGGGATTGCAAAAGGCAAATCGCAATCACCTATGGAGTGTAATTGCATTTCTACCAAGCAATTGTGGCTCCATGTTACAGTGATTGCGTTTTTCTGTCTCATTCCAGAGAATGAGAATGGCTTCTAACTGCCAGCAAAATGTTGCACGCAGTGCACTTTTGCTATATACGCACATCACAGGCACTGCAAGGATTTACCGCAGTGCTTTGCTGAATACCGGCTATCAGCAAAGAGCAGAAAAACTACTTATTAAAGCACCCCAAGTGTAAACTGGCCCTTAAGAGAACTTTATTGGTGATTACAAATTGTTGCAACCTGCAGAGTAGAACTCAGGGGCATATTTAAAATGATTTAAATATACCCCCAAATTCTAATAATGGCCTCCTCCTCCCCATAGCCATACCAATCCTCACCAAAAAGGGTCAAAGCATAGAAACGCAAACAAAACAAAAAAAGATGCAGGCCAACAATTGTAATTCTGGAAAATACCAATTGCACTAGCAAAAACCCGGCAATGCAATTCACATGTTCATCGCCGTGCTGTTGCTATTGGCAAAATGGGAACGATACAATTTTTAAATCGAAACGTGCTTAATAAAAAAGGGCCCTAATTACTTAATCTCCATCTAAGATAGTTTATTATATTCTTTTTTTAACAGAGCCCTTTGGCTAATCCAGTTGGCTAAAACTAAATCACATTTTGGCCAATAGGATTGTAAGCCGGCCCACCATGGTAAGGTAGACTCTATTAGGGCGGGTTAGGGAATAGGAGTGAGAGAGGAATAGGGGATAGCGTTTTGGAGAAGGAAGATGGGGATAGGTGGTCTTAAGGGGTACCACTCTTACACCATCAAGTGCAAAGTCGGGGAACACAGCGACCACCTGATAAATAATTGGGATCCAGCTGGTCCCCCTTAGGCCGGGTTCAACACTGGGATCGCAAAAGGCAAATCGCAATCGCCTATGGAGTGTAATTGCATATCTACCAAGCAATTGTGGCTCCATGTTACAGTGATTGCGTTTTTCAGTCTCATTCCAGAGAATAAGAATGGCGTTCTAACTGCCAGCAAAATGTTACACGCAGTGCACTTTTGCGATATACGCACATCACAGGCACTGCAAGGATTTACCGCAGTGCTTTGCTCAATACCGGCTAGCAGCAAAGAGCAGAAAAACTACTTATAAAAGCACCCCAAGTGTGAACTGGCCCTTAAGAGAACTTTATTGGTGATTACAAATTGTTGCAACCTGCAATGCAGAACTCAGGGGCGTATTTAAAATGATTTAAATATACCCCCAAATTCTAATAATCGCCTCCTCCTCCCCATAGCCATACCAATCCTCACCAAAAAGGTACAAAGCATAGAACTGCAAACAAAACAAAAAAAGATGCAGGCCAACAATTGTAATTCTGGAAAATACCAATTGCACTAGCAAAAACCCGGCAATGCAATTCACATGTTCATCGCTGTGCTGTTGCTATTGGAAACATGTAAACGATACAATTTTTAAATCGAAACATGCTTAATAAAAAAGGGCGCTAATTAGTTAATCTCCATCTAAGATAGTTTATTATATTCTTTTTTTAACAGAGTCCTTTGGCTAATCCAGTTGGCTAAAACTAAATCACATTTTGGCCAATAGGATTGTAAGCCGGCCCACCATGGTAAGGTAGACTCTATTAGGGCGGGTTAGGTGATGGGAGTGAGAGAGGAATAGAGTATAGCGTTTTGGAGAGGGAAGAGGGGGATAGGTGGTCTTAAAGGGTTCCACTCTTACACCATCAAGTGCAAAGTCGGGGAACACAACGACCACCTGATAAATAATTGGGATCCAGCTGGTCCCCCTTAGGCCGGGTTCAATACTGGGATTGCAAAAGGCAAATCGCAATCACCTATGGAGTGTAATTGCATTTCTACCAAGCAATTGTGGCTCCATGTTACAGTGATTGCGTTTTTCTGTCTCATTCCAGAGAATGAGAATGGCTTCTAACTGCCAGCAAAATGTTGCACGCAGTGCACTTTTGGGATATACGCACATCACAGGCACTGCAAGGATTTACCGCACTGCTTTGCTAAATATAGGCTATCAGCAAAGAGCAGAAAAACTACTTATTAAAGCACCCCAAGTGTAACTGGCCCTTAAGAGAACTTTATTGGTGATTACAAATTGTTGCAACCTGCAGAGTAGAACTCAGGGGCATATTTAAAATGATTTAAATATACCCCCAAATTCTAATAATGGCCTCCTCCTCCCCATAGCCATACCAATCCTCACCAAAAAGGGTCAAAGCATAGAAACGCAAACAAAACAAAAAAAGATGCAGGCCAACAATTGTAATTCTGGAAAATACCAATTGCACTAGCAAAAACCCGGCAATGCAATTCACATGTTCATCGCCGTGCTGTTGCTATTGGCAAAATGGGAACGATACAATTTTTAAATCGAAACGTGCTTAATAAAAAGGGCCCTAATTACTTAATCTCCATCTAAGATAGTTTATTATATTCTTTTTTTAACAGAGTCCTTTGGCTAATCCAGTTGGCTAAAACTAAATCACATTTTGGCCAATAGGATTGTAAGCCGGCCCACCATGGTAAGGTAGACTCTATTAGGGCGGGTTAGGGAATAGGAGTGAGAGAGGAATAGGGGATAGCGTTTTGGAGAAGGAAGATGGGGATAGGTGGTCTTAAGGGGTACCACTCTTACACCATCAAGTGCAAAGTCGGGGAACACAGCGACCACCTGATAAATAATTGGGATCCAGCTGGTCCCCCTTAGGCCGGGTTCAACACTGGGATCGCAAAAGGCAAATCGCAATCGCCTATGGAGTGTAATTGCATATCTACCAAGCAATTGTGGCTCCATGTTACAGTGATTGCGTTTTTCAGTCTCATTCCAGAGAATGAGAATGGCGTTCTAACTGCCAGCAAAATGTTACACGCAGTGCATTTTTGCGATATACGCACATCACAGGCACTGCAAGGATTTACCGCAGTGCTTTGCTCAATACCGGCTATCAGCAAAGAGCAGAAAAACTACTTATAAAAGCACCCCAAGTGTGAACTGGCCCTTAAGAGAACTTTATTGGTGATTACAAATTGTTGCAACCTGCAATGTAGAACTCAGGGGCGTATTTAAAATGATTTAAATATACCCCCAAATTCTAATAATCGCCTCCTCCTCCCCATAGCCATACCAATCCTCACCAAAAAGGTACAAAGCATAGAACTGCAAACAAAACAAAAAAAGATGCAGGCCAACAATTGTAATTCTGGAAAATACCAATTGCACTAGCAAAAACCCGGCAATGCAATTCACATGTTCATCGCCGTGCTGTTGCTATTGGAAACATGTAAACGATACAATTTTTAAATCGAAACATGCTTAATAAAAAAGGGCGCTAATTAGTTAATCTCCATCTAAGATAGTTTATTATATTCTTTTTTTAACAGAGTCCTTTGGCTAATCCAGTTGGCTAAAACTAAATCACATTTTGGCCAATAGGATTGTAAGCCGGCCCACCATGGTAAGGTAGACTCTATTAGGGCGGGTTAGGTGATGGGAGTGAGAGAGGAATAGAGTATAGCGTTTTGGAGAGGGAAGAGGGGGATAGGTGGTCTTAAAGGGTTCCACTCTTACACCATCAAGTGCAAAGTCGGGGAACACAACGACCACCTGATAAATAATTGGGATCCAGCTGGTCCCCCTTAGGCCGGGTTCAATACTGGGATTGCAAAAGGCAAATCGCAATCACCTATGGAGTGTAATTGCATTTCTACCAAGCAATTGTGGCTCCATGTTACAGTGATTGCGTTTTTCTGTCTCATTCCAGAGAATGAGAATGGCTTCTAACTGCCAGCAAAATGTTGCACGCAGTGCACTTTTGCGATATACGCACATCACAGGCACTGCAAGGATTTACCGCAGTGCTTTGCTGAATACCGGCTATCAGCAAAGAGCAGAAAAACTACTTATTAAAGCACCCCAAGTGTAAACTGGCCCTTAAGAGAACTTTATTGGTGATTACAAATTGTTGCAACCTGCAGAGTAGAACTCAGGGGCATATTTAAAATGATTTAAATATACCCCCAAATTCTAATAATGGCCTCCTCCTCCCCATAGCCATACCAATCCTCACCAAAAAGGGTCAAAGCATAGAAACGCAAACAAAACAAAAAAAGATGCAGGCCAACAATTGTAATTCTGGATAATACCAATTGCACTAGCAAAAACCCGGCAATGCAATTCACATGTTCATCGCCGTGCTGTTGCTATTGGCAAAATGGGAACGATACAATTTTTAAATCGAAACGTGCTTAATAAAAAGGGCCCTAATTACTTAATCTCCATCTAAGATAGTTTATTATATTATTTTTTTTAACAGAGTCCTTTGGCTAATCCAGTTGGCTAAAACTAAATCACATTTTGGCCAATAGGATTGTAAGCCGGCCCACCATGGTAAGGTAGACTCTATTAGGGCGGGTTAGGGAATAGGAGTGAGAGAGGAATAGGGGATAGCGTTTTGGAGAAGGAAGATGGGGATAGGTGGTCTTAAGGGGTACCACTCTTACACCATCAAGTGCAAAGTCGGGGAACACAGCGACCACCTGATAAATAATTGGGATCCAGCTGGTCCCCCTTAGGCCGGGTTCAACACTGGGATCGCAAAAGGCAAATCGCAATCGCCTATGGAGTGTAATTGCATATCTACCAAGCAATTGTGGCTCCATGTTACAGTGATTGCATTTTTCAGTCTCATTCCAGAGAATGAGAATGGCGTTCTAACTGCCAGCAAAATGTTACACGCAGTGCACTTTTGCGATATACGCACATCACAGGCACTGCAAGGATTTACCGCAGTGCTTTGCTCAATACCGGCTATCAGCAAAGAGCAGAAAAACTACTTATAAAAGCACCCCAAGTGTGAACTGGCCCTTAAGAGAACTTTATTGGTGATTACAAATTGTTGCAACCTGCAATGTAGAACTCAGGGGCGTATTTAAAATGATTTAAATATACCCCCAAATTCTAATAATCGCCTCCTCCTCCCCATAGCCATACCAATCCTCACCAAAAAGGTACAAAGCATAGAACTGCAAACAAAACAAAAAAAGATGCAGGCCAACAATTGTAATTCTGGAAAATACCAATTGCACTAGCAAAAACCCGGCAATGCAATTCACATGTTCATCGCCGTGCTGTTGCTATTGGAAACATGTAAACGATACAATTTTTAAATCGAAACATGCTTAATAAAAAAGGGCGCTAATTAGTTAATCTCCATCTAAGATAGTTTATTATATTCTTTTTTTAACAGAGTCCTTTGGCTAATCCAGTTGGCTAAAACTAAATCACATTTTGGCCAATAGGATTGTAAGCCGGCCCACCATGGTAAGGTAGACTCTATTAGGGCGGGTTAGGTGATGGGAGTGAGAGAGGAATAGAGTATAGCGTTTTGGAGAGGGAAGAGGGGGATAGGTGGTCTTAAAGGGTTCCACTCTTACACCATCAAGTGCAAAGTCGGGGAACACAACGACCACCTGATAAATAATTGGGATCCAGCTGGTCCCCCTTAGGCCGGGTTCAATACTGGGATTGCAAAAGGCAAATCGCAATCACCTATGGAGTGTAATTGCATTTCTACCAAGCAATTGTGGCTCCATGTTACAGTGATTGCGTTTTTCTGTCTCATTCCAGAGAATGAGAATGGCTTCTAACTGCCAGCAAAATGTTGCACGCAGTGCACTTTTGCGATATACGCACATCACAGGCACTGCAAGGATTTACCGCAGTGCTTTGCTGAATACCGGCTATCAGCAAAGAGCAGAAAAACTACTTATTAAAGCACCCCAAGTGTAAACTGGCCCTTAAGAGAACTTTATTGGTGATTACAAATTGTTGCAACCTGCAGAGTAGAACTCAGGGGCATATTTAAAATGATTTAAATATACCCCCAAATTCTAATAATGGCCTCCTCCTCCCCATAGCCATACCAATCCTCACCAAAAAGGGTCAAAGCATAGAAACGCAAACAAAACAAAAAAAGATGCAGGCCAACAATTGTAATTCTGGATAATACCAATTGCACTAGCAAAAACCCGGCAATGCAATTCACATGTTCATCGCCGTGCTGTTGCTATTGGCAAAATGGGAACGATACAATTTTTAAATCGAAACGTGCTTAATAAAAAGGGCCCTAATTACTTAATCTCCATCTAAGATAGTTTATTATATTCTTTTTTTAACAGAGTCCTTTGGCTAATCCAGTTGGCTAAAACTAAATCACATTTTGGCCAATAGGATTGTAAGCCGGCCCACCATGGTAAGGTAGACTCTATTAGGGCGGGTTAGGGAATAGGAGTGAGAGAGGAATAGGGGATAGCGTTTTGGAGAAGGAAGATGGGGATAGGTGGTCTTAAGGGGTACCACTCTTACACCATCAAGTGCAAAGTCGGGGAACACAGCGACCACCTGATAAATAATTGGGATCCAGCTGGTCCCCCTTAGGCCGGGTTCAACACTGGGATCGCAAAAGGCAAATCGCAATCGCCTATGGAGTGTAATTGCATATCTACCAAGCAATTGTGGCTCCATGTTACAGTGATTGCATTTTTCAGTCTCATTCCAGAGAATGAGAATGGCGTTCTAACTGCCAGCAAAATGTTACACGCAGTGCACTTTTGCGATATACGCACATCACAGGCACTGCAAGGATTTACCGCAGTGCTTTGCTCAATACCGGCTATCAGCAAAGAGCAGAAAAACTACTTATAAAAGCACCCCAAGTGTGAACTGGCCCTTAAGAGAACTTTATTGGTGATTACAAATTGTTGCAACCTGCAATGTAGAACTCAGGGGCGTATTTAAAATGATTTAAATATACCCCCAAATTCTAATAATCGCCTCCTCCTCCCCATAGCCATACCAATCCTCACCAAAAAGGTACAAAGCATAGAACTGCAAACAAAACAAAAAAAGATGCAGGCCAACAATTGTAATTCTGGAAAATACCAATTGCACTAGCAAAAACCCGGCAATGCAATTCACATGTTCATCGCCGTGCTGTTGCTATTGGAAACATGTAAACGATACAATTTTTAAATCGAAACATGCTTAATAAAAAAGGGCGCTAATTAGTTAATCTCCATCTAAGATAGTTTATTATATTCTTTTTTTAACAGAGTCCTTTGGCTAATCCAGTTGGCTAAAACTAAATCACATTTTGGCCAATAGGATTGTAAGCCGGCCCACCATGGTAAGGTAGACTCTATTAGGGCGGGTTAGGTGATGGGAGTGAGAGAGGAATAGAGTATAGCGTTTTGGAGAGGGAAGAGGGGGATAGGTGGTCTTAAAGGGTTCCACTCTTACACCATCAAGTGCAAAGTCGGGGAACACAACGACCACCTGATAAATAATTGGGATCCAGCTGGTCCCCCTTAGGCCGGGTTCAATACTGGGATTGCAAAAGGCAAATCGCAATCACCTATGGAGTGTAATTGCATTTCTACCAAGCAATTGTGGCTCCATGTTACAGTGATTGCGTTTTTCTGTCTCATTCCAGAGAATGAGAATGGCTTCTAACTGCCAGCAAAATGTTGCACGCAGTGCACTTTTGCGATATACGCACATCACAGGCACTGCAAGGATTTACCGCAGTGCTTTGCTGAATACCGGCTATCAGCAAAGAGCAGAAAAACTACTTATTAAAGCACCCCAAGTGTAAACTGGCCCTTAAGAGAACTTTATTGGTGATTACAAATTGTTGCAACCTGCAGAGTAGAACTCAGGGGCATATTTAAAATGATTTAAATATACCCCCAAATTCTAATAATGGCCTCCTCCTCCCCATAGCCATACCAATCCTCACCAAAAAGGGTCAAAGCATAGAAACGCAAACAAAACAAAAAAAGATGCAGGCCAACAATTGTAATTCTGGATAATACCAATTGCACTAGCAAAAACCCGGCAATGCAATTCACATGTTCATCGCCGTGCTGTTGCTATTGGCAAAATGGGAACGATACAATTTTTAAATCGAAACGTGCTTAATAAAAAGGGCCCTAATTACTTAATCTCCATCTAAGATAGTTTATTATATTCTTTTTTTAACAGAGTCCTTTGGCTAATCCAGTTGGCTAAAACTAAATCACATTTTGGCCAATAGGATTGTAAGCCGGCCCACCATGGTAAGGTAGACTCTATTAGGGCGGGTTAGGGAATAGGAGTGAGAGAGGAATAGGGGATAGCGTTTTGGAGAAGGAAGATGGGGATAGGTGGTCTTAAGGGGTACCACTCTTACACCATCAAGTGCAAAGTCGGGGAACACAGCGACCACCTGATAAATAATTGGGATCCAGCTGGTCCCCCTTAGGCCGGGTTCAACACTGGGATCGCAAAAGGCAAATCGCAATCGCCTATGGAGTGTAATTGCATATCTACCAAGCAATTGTGGCTCCATGTTACAGTGATTGCATTTTTCAGTCTCATTCCAGAGAATGAGAATGGCGTTCTAACTGCCAGCAAAATGTTACACGCAGTGCACTTTTGCGATATACGCACATCACAGGCACTGCAAGGATTTACCGCAGTGCTTTGCTCAATACCGGCTATCAGCAAAGAGCAGAAAAACTACTTATAAAAGCACCCCAAGTGTGAACTGGCCCTTAAGAGAACTTTATTGGTGATTACAAATTGTTGCAACCTGCAATGTAGAACTCAGGGGCGTATTTAAAATGATTTAAATATACCCCCAAATTCTAATAATCGCCTCCTCCTCCCCATAGCCATACCAATCCTCACCAAAAAGGTACAAAGCATAGAACTGCAAACAAAACAAAAAAAGATGCAGGCCAACAATTGTAATTCTGGAAAATACCAATTGCACTAGCAAAAACCCGGCAATGCAATTCACATGTTCATCGCCGTGCTGTTGCTATTGGAAACATGTAAACGATACAATTTTTAAATCGAAACATGCTTAATAAAAAAGGGCGCTAATTAGTTAATCTCCATCTAAGATAGTTTATTATATTCTTTTTTTAACAGAGTCCTTTGGCTAATCCAGTTGGCTAAAACTAAATCACATTTTGGCCAATAGGATTGTAAGCCGGCCCACCATGGTAAGGTAGACTCTATTAGGGCGGGTTAGGTGATGGGAGTGAGAGAGGAATAGAGTATAGCGTTTTGGAGAGGGAAGAGGGGGATAGGTGGTCTTAAAGGGTTCCACTCTTACACCATCAAGTGCAAAGTCGGGGAACACAACGACCACCTGATAAATAATTGGGATCCAGCTGGTCCCCCTTAGGCCGGGTTCAATACTGGGATTGCAAAAGGCAAATCGCAATCACCTATGGAGTGTAATTGCATTTCTACCAAGCAATTGTGGCTCCATGTTACAGTGATTGCGTTTTTCTGTCTCATTCCAGAGAATGAGAATGGCTTCTAACTGCCAGCAAAATGTTGCACGCAGTGCACTTTTGCGATATACGCACATCACAGGCACTGCAAGGATTTACCGCAGTGCTTTGCTGAATACCGGCTATCAGCAAAGAGCAGAAAAACTACTTATTAAAGCACCCCAAGTGTAAACTGGCCCTTAAGAGAACTTTATTGGTGATTACAAATTGTTGCAACCTGCAGAGTAGAACTCAGGGGCATATTTAAAATGATTTAAATATACCCCCAAATTCTAATAATGGCCTCCTCCTCCCCATAGCCATACCAATCCTCACCAAAAAGGGTCAAAGCATAGAAACGCAAACAAAACAAAAAAAGATGCAGGCCAACAATTGTAATTCTGGATAATACCAATTGCACTAGCAAAAACCCGGCAATGCAATTCACATGTTCATCGCCGTGCTGTTGCTATTGGCAAAATGGGAACGATACAATTTTTAAATCGAAACGTGCTTAATAAAAAGGGCCCTAATTACTTAATCTCCATCTAAGATAGTTTATTATATTCTTTTTTTAACAGAGTCCTTTGGCTAATCCAGTTGGCTAAAACTAAATCACATTTTGGCCAATAGGATTGTAAGCCGGCCCACCATGGTAAGGTAGACTCTATTAGGGCGGGTTAGGGAATAGGAGTGAGAGAGGAATAGGGGATAGCGTTTTGGAGAAGGAAGATGGGGATAGGTGGTCTTAAGGGGCACCACTCTTACACCATCAAGTGCAAAGTCGGGGAACACAGCGACCACCTGATAAATAATTGGGATCCAGCTGGACCCCCTTAGGCCGGGATCAACACTGGGATCGCAAAAGGCAAATCGCAATCGCCTATGGAGTGTAATTGCATATCTACCAAGCAATTGTGGCTCCATGTTACAGTGATTGCGTTTTTCAGTCTCATTCCAGAGAATGAGAATGGCGTTCTAACTGCCAGCAAAATGTTACACGCAGTGCACTTTTGCGATATACGCACATCACAGGCACTGCAAGGATTTACCGCAGTGCTTTGCTCAATACCGGCTATCAGCAAAGAGCAGAAAAACTACTTATAAAAGCACCCCAAGTGTGAACTGGCCCTTAAGAGAACTTTATTGGTGATTACAAATTGTTGCAACCTGCAATGTAGAACTCAGGGGCGTATTTAAAATGATTTAAATATACCCCCAAATTCTAATAATCGCCTCCTCCTCCCCATAGCCATACCAATC
Organism: Hyperolius riggenbachi; assembly: GCF_040937935.1. NCBI lineage: Eukaryota > Metazoa > Chordata > Amphibia > Anura > Hyperoliidae > Hyperolius > Hyperolius riggenbachi. The sequence continues at coordinate 69,732,622 of NC_090654.1, read as the reverse complement.
CTCACCAAAAAGGTACAAAGCATAGAACTGCAAACAAAACAAAAAAAGATGCAGGCCAACAATTGTAATTCTGGAAAATACCAATTGCACTAGCAAAAACCCGGCAATGCAATTCACATGTTCATAGCCGTGCTGTTGCTATTGGAAACATGTAAACGATACAATTTTTAAATCGAAACATGCTTAATAAAAAAGGGCGCTAATTAGTTAATCTCCATCTAAGATAGTTTATTATATTCTTTTTTTAACAGAGTCCTTTGGCTAATCCAGTTGGCTAAAACTAAATCACATTTTGGCCAATAGGATTGTAAGCCGGCCCACCATGGTAAGGTAGACTCTATTAGGGCGGGTTAGGTGATGGGAGTGAGAGAGGAATAGAGTATAGCGTTTTGGAGAGGGAAGAGGGGGATAGGTGGTCTTAAAGGGTTCCACTCTTACACCATCAAGTGCAAAGTCGGGGAACACAACGACCACCTGATAAATAATTGGGATCCAGCTGGTCCCCCTTAGGCCGGGTTCAATACTGGGATTGCAAAAGGCAAATCGCAATCACCTATGGAGTGTAATTGCATTTCTACCAAGCAATTGTGGCTCCATGTTACAGTGATTGCGTTTTTCTGTCTCATTCCAGAGAATGAGAATGGCTTCTAACTGCCAGCAAAATGTTGCACGCAGTGCACTTTTGCGATATACGCACATCACAGGCACTGCAAGGATTTACCGCAGTGCTTTGCTGAATACCGGCTATCAGCAAAGAGCAGAAAAACTACTTATTAAAGCACCCCAAGTGTAAACTGGCCCTTAAGAGAACTTTATTGGTGATTACAAATTGTTGCAACCTGCAGAGTAGAACTCAGGGGCATATTTAAAATGATTTAAATATACCCCCAAATTCTAATAATGGCCTCCTCCTCCCCATAGCCATACCAATCCTCACCAAAAAGGGTCAAAGCATAGAAACGCAAACAAAACAAAAAAAGATGCAGGCCAACAATTGTAATTCTGGAAAATACCAATTGCACTAGCAAAAACCCGGCAATGCAATTCACATGTTCATCGCCGTGCTGTTGCTATTGGCAAAATGGGAACGATACAATTTTTAAATCGAAACGTGCTTAATAAAAAAGGGCCCTAATTACTTAATCTCCATCTAAGATAGTTTATTATATTCTTTTTTTAACAGAGCCCTTTGGCTAATCCAGTTGGCTAAAACTAAATCACATTTTGGCCAATAGGATTGTAAGCCGGCCCACCATGGTAAGGTAGACTCTATTAGGGCGGGTTAGGGAATAGGAGTGAGAGAGGAATAGGGGATAGCGTTTTGGAGAAGGAAGATGGGGATAGGTGGTCTTAAGGGGTACCACTCTTACACCATCAAGTGCAAAGTCGGGGAACACAGCGGCCACCTGATAAATAATTGGGATCCAGCTGGTCCCCCTTAGGCCGGGTTCAACACTGGGATCGCAAAAGGCAAATCGCAATCGCCTATGGAGTGTAATTGCATATCTACCAAGCAATTGTGGCTCCATGTTACAGTGATTGCGTTTTTCAGTCTCATTCCAGAGAATGAGAATGGCGTTCTAACTGCCAGCAAAATGTTGCACTTTTGCGATATACGCACATCACAGGCACTGCAAGGATTTACCGCAGTGCTTTGCTCAATACCGGCTAGCAGCAAAGAGCAGAAAAACTACTTATAAAAGCACCCCAAGTGTGAACTGGCCCTTAAGAGAACTTTATTGGTGTTTACAAATTGTTGCAACCTGCAATGTAGAACTCAGGGGCGTATTTAAAATGATTTAAATATACCCCCAAATTCTAATAATCGCCTCCTCCTCCCCATAGCCATACCAATCCTCACCAAAAAGGTACAAAGCATAGAACTGCAAACAAAACAAAAAAAGATGCAGGCCAACAATTGTAATTCTGGAAAATACCAATTGCACTAGCAAAAACCCGGCAATGCAATTCACATGTTCATCGCCGTGCTGTTGCTATTGGAAACATGTAAACGATACAATTTTTAAATCGAAACATGCTTAATAAAAAAGGGCGCTAATTAGTTAATCTCCATCTAAGATAGTTTATTATATTCTTTTTTTAACAGAGTCCTTTGGCTAATCCAGTTGGCTAAAACTAAATCACATTTTGGCCAATAGGATTGTAAGCCGGCCCACCATGGTAAGGTAGACTCTATTAGGGCGGGTTAGGTGATGGGAGTGAGAGAGGAATAGAGTATAGCGTTTTGGAGAGGGAAGAGGGGGATAGGTGGTCTTAAAGGGTTCCACTCTTACACCATCAAGTGCAAAGTCGGGGAACACAACGACCACCTGATAAATAATTGGGATCCAGCTGGTCCCCCTTAGGCCGGGTTCAATACTGGGATTGCAAAAGGCATATCGCAATCACCTATGGAGTGTAATTGCATTTCTACCAAGCAATTGTGGCTCCATGTTACAGTGATTGCGTTTTTCTGTCTCATTCCAGAGAATGAGAATGGCTTCTAACTGCCAGCAAAATGTTGCACGCAGTGCACTTTTGCGATATACGCACATCACAGGCACTGCAAGGATTTACCGCAGTGCTTTGCTGAATACCGGCTATCAGCAAAGAGCAGAAAAACTACTTATTAAAGCACCCCAAGTGTAAACTGGCCCTTAAGAGAACTTTATTGGTGATTACAAATTGTTGCAACCTGCAGAGTAGAACTCAGGGGCATATTTAAAATGATTTAAATATACCCCCAAATTCTAATAATGGCCTCCTCCTCCCCATAGCCATACCAATCCTCACCAAAAAGGGTCAAAGCATAGAAACGCAAACAAAACAAAAAAAGATGCAGGCCAACAATTGTAATTCTGGAAAATACCAATTGCACTAGCAAAAACCCGGCAATGCAATTCACATGTTCATCGCCATGCTGTTGCTATTGGCAAAATGGGAACGATACAATTTTTAAATCGAAACGTGCTTAATAAAAAAGGGCCCTAATTACTTAATCTCCATCTAAGATAGTTTATTATATTCTTTTTTTAACAGAGTCCTTTGGCTAATCCAGTTGGCTAAAACTAAATCACATTTTGGCCAATAGGATTGTAAGCAGGCTCACCATGGTAAGGTAGACTCTATTAGGGCGGGTTAGGTGATGGGAGTGAGAGAGGAATAGAGTATAGCGTTTTGGAGAGGGAAGAGGGGGATAGGTGGTCTTAAAGGGTTCCACTCTTACACCATCAAGTGCAAAGTCGGGGAACACAACGACCACCTGATAAATAATTGGGATCCAGCTGGTCCCCCTTAGGCCGGGTTCAATACTGGGATTGCAAAAGGCAAATCGCAATCACCTATGGAGTGTAATTGCATTTCTACCAAGCAATTGTGGCTCCATGTTACAGTGATTGCGTTTTTCTGTCTCATTCCAGAGAATGAGAATGGCTTCTAACTGCCAGCAAAATGTTGCACGCAGTGCACTTTTGCGATATACGCACATCACAGGCACTGCAAGGATTTACCGCAGTGCTTTGCTGAATACCGGCTATCAGCAAAGAGCAGAAAAACTACTTATTAAAGCACCCCAAGTGTAAACTGGCCCTTAAGAGAACTTTATTGGTGATTACAAATTGTTGCAACCTGCAGAGTAGAACTCAGGGGCATATTTAAAATGATTTAAATATACTCCCAAATTCTAATAATGGCCTCCTCCTCCCCATAGCCATACCAATCCTCACCAAAAAGGGTCAAAGCATAGAAACGCAAACAAAACAAAAAAAGATGCAGGCCAACAATTGTAATTCTGGATAATACCAATTGCACTAGCAAAAACCCGGCAATGCAATTCACATGTTCATCGCCGTGCTGTTGCTATTGGCAAAATGGGAACGATACAATTTTTAAATCGAAACGTGCTTAATAAAAAGGGCCCTAATTACTTAATCTCCATCTAAGATAGTTTATTATATTCTTTTTTTAACAGAGTCCTTTGGCTAATCCAGTTGGCTAAAACTAAATCACATTTTGGCCAATAGGATTGTAAGCCGGCCCACCATGGTAAGGTAGACTCTATTAGGGCGGGTTAGGGAATAGGAGTGAGAGAGGAATAGGGGATAGCGTTTTGGAGAAGGAAGATGGGGATAGGTGGTCTTAAGGGGTACCACTCTTACACCATCAAGTGCAAAGTCGGGGAACACAGCGACCACCTGATAAATAATTGGGATCCAGCTGGTCCCCCTTAGGCCGGGTTCAACACTGGGATCGCAAAAGGCAAATCGCAATCGCCTATGGAGTGTAATTGCATATCTACCAAGCAATTGTGGCTCCATGTTACAGTGATTGCGTTTTTCAGTCTCATTCCAGAGAATGAGAATGGCGTTCTAACTGCCAGCAAAATGTTACACGCAGTGCACTTTTGCGATATACGCACATCATAGGCACTGCAAGCATTTACCGCAGTGCTTTGCTCAATACCGGCTATCAGCAAAGAGCAGAAAAACTACTTATAAAAGCACCCCAAGTGTGAACTGGCCCTTAAGAGAACTTTATTGGTGATTACAAATTGTTGCAACCTGCAATGTAGAACTCAGGGGCGTATTTAAAATGATTTAAATATACCCCCAAATTCTAATAATCGCTTCCTCCTCCCCATAGCCATACCAATCCTCACCAAAAAGGGTCAAAGCATAGAAACGCAAACAAAACAAAAAAAGATGCAGGCCAACAATTGTAATTCTGGAAAATACCAATTGCACTAGCAAAAACCCGGCAATGCAATTCACATGTTCATCGCCGTGCTGTTGCTATTGGAAACATGTAAACGATACAATTTTTAAATCGAAACATGCTTAATAAAAAAGGGCGCTAATTAGTTAATCTCCATCTAAGATAGTTTATTATATTCTTTTTTTAACAGAGTCCTTTGGCTAATCCAGTTGGCTAAAACTAAATCACATTTTGGCCAATAGGATTGTAAGCCGGCCCACCATGGTAAGGTAGACTCTATTAGGGCGGGTTAGGTGATGGGAGTGAGAGAGGAATAGAGTATAGCGTTTTGGAGAGGGAAGAGGGGGATAGGTGGTCTTAAAGGGTTCCACTCTTACACCATCAAGTGCAAAGTCGGGGAACACAACGACCACCTGATAAATAATTGGGATCCAGCTGGTCCCCCCTAGGCCGGGTTCAATACTGGGATTGCAAAAGGCATATCGCAATCACCTATGGAGTGTAATTGCATTTCTACCAAGCAATTGTGGCTCCATGTTACAGTGATTGCGTTTTTCTGTCTCATTCCAGAGAATGAGAATGGCTTCTAACTGCCAGCAAAATGTTGCACGCAGTGCACTTTTGCGATATACGCACATCACAGGCACTGCAAGGATTTACCGCAGTGCTTTGCTGAATACCGGCTATCAGCAAAGAGCAGAAAAACTACTTATTAAAGCACCCCAAGTGTAAACTGGCCCTTAAGAGAACTTTATTGGTGATTACAAATTGTTGCAACCTGCAGAGTAGAACTCAGGGGCATATTTAAAATGATTTAAATATACCCCCAAATTCTAATAATGGCCTCCTCCTCCCCATAGCCATACCAATCCTCACCAAAAAGGGTCAAAGCATAGAAACGCAAACAAAACAAAAAAAGATGCAGGCCAACAATTGTAATTCTGGAAAATACCAATTGCACTAGCAAAAACCCGGCAATGCAATTCACATGTTCATCGCCATGCTGTTGCTATTGGCAAAATGGGAACGATACAATGTTTAAATCGAAACGTGCTTAATAAAAAAGGGCCCTAATTACTTAATCTCCATCTAAGATAGTTTATTATATTCTTTTTTTAACAGAGTCCTTTGGCTAATCCAGTTGGCTAAAACTAAATCACATTTTGGCCAATAGGATTGTAAGCAGGCTCACCATGGTAAGGTAGACTCTATTAGGGCGGGTTAGGTGATGGGAGTGAGAGAGGAATAGAGTATAGCGTTTTGGAGAGGGAAGAGGGGGATAGGTGGTCTTAACCCTCCTGGCGGTTTGCAAAAAAATCGCCAGGGGGCAGCAAATCTTTTTTTTTAAATTTTTTTTTTTTTTTTTCATGTAGCGAGACAAAGTCTCGCTACATGATAGCCGCTGCTCAGCGGCATCCCCCCAGCCCCTCCGATCGCCGCCGGCGATCGGAGATCCGGAGATCCCGTTCAAAGAACGGGATCTCCTGGAGGGCTTCCCCCGTCGCCATGGCGACGGGCGGGATGACGTCACCGACGTCATCGACGTCGTGACGTCAGAGGGGACTCCGATCTGCCCCATAGCGCTGCCTGGCACTGATTGGCCAGGCAGCGCACGGGGTCTGGGGGGGGGGGGCGGCCGCGGCGAGAGGAATTGCGGCGGATCGGCGGGTAGCGGCGGCGATCGGGCACTGCACGCAGCTAGCAAAGTGCTAGCTGCGTGCAGCAAAAAAAAAATTATGCAAATCGGCCCAGCGGGGCCTGAGCGGTGCCTTCCGGCGGCATAGCCCGAACTCAGTTCGGGCTTACCGCCAGGAAGGTTAAAGGGTTCCACTCTTACACCATCAAGTGCAAAGTCGGGGAACACAACGACCACCTGATAAATAATTGGGATCCAGCTGGTCCCCCTTAGGCCGGGTTCAATACTGGGATTGCAAAAGGCAAATCGCAATCACCTATGGAGTGTAATTGCATTTCTACCAAGCAATTGTGGCTCCATGTTACAGTGATTGCGTTTTTCTGTCTCATTCCAGAGAATGAGAATGGCTTCTAACTGCCAGCAAAACGTTGCACGCAGTGCACTTTTGCGATATACGCACATCACAGGCACTGCAAGGATTTACCGCAGTGCTTTGCTGAATACCGGCTATCAGCAAAGAGCAGAAAAACTACTTATTAAAGCACCCCAAGTGTAAACTGGCGCTTAAGAGAACTTTATTGGTGATTACAAATTGCTGCAACCTGCAGAGTAGAACTCAGGGGCATATTTAAAATGATTTAAATATACCCCCAAATTCTAATAATGGCCTCCTCCTCCCCATAGCCATACCAATCCTCACCAAAAAGGGTCAAAGCATAGAAACGCAAACAAAACAAAAAAAGATGCAGGCCAACAATTGTAATTCTGGATAATACCAATTGCACTAGCAAAAACCCGGCAATGCAATTCACATGTTCATCGCCGTGCTGTTGGTATTGGCAAAATGGGAACGATACAATTTTTAAATCGAAACGTGCTTAATAAAAAGAGCCCTAATTACTTAATCTCCATCTAAGATAGTTTATTATATTCTTTTTTTAACAGAGTCCTTTGGCTAATCCAGTTGGCTAAAACTAAATCACATTTTGGCCAATAGGATTGTAAGCCGGCCCACCATGGTAAGGTAGACTCTATTAGGGCGGGTTAGGGAATAGGAGTGAGAGAGGAATAGGGGATAGCGTTTTGGAGAAGGAAGATGGGGATAGGTGGTCTTAAGGGGTACCATTCTTACACCATCAAGTGCAAAGTCGGGGAACACAGCGACCACCTGATAAATAATTGGGATCCAGCTGGTCCCCCTTAGGCCGGGTTCAACACTGGGATCGCAAAAGGCAAATCGCAATCGCCTATGGAGTGTAATTGCATATCTACCAAGCAATTGTGGCTCCATGTTACAGTGATTGCGTTTTTCAGTCTCATTCCAGAGAATGAGAATGGCGTTCTAACTGCCAGCAAAATGTTACACGCAGTGCACTTTTGCGATATACGCACATCACAGGCACTGCAAGGATTTACCGCAGTGCTTTGCTCAATACCGGCTATCAGCAAAGAGCAGAAAAACTACTTATAAAAGCACCCCAAGTGTGAACTGGCCCTTAAGAGAACTTTATTGGTGATTACAAATTGTTGCAACCTGCAATGTAGAACTCAGGGGCGTATTTAAAATGATTTAAATATACCCCCGAATTCTAATAATCGCCTCCTCCTCCCCATAGCCATACCAATCCTCACCAAAAAGGTACAAAGCATAGAACTGCAAACAAAACAAAAAAAGATGATGGCCAACAATTGTAATTCTGGAAAATACCAATTGCACTAGCAAAAACCCGGCAATGCAATTCACATGTTCATCGCCGTGCTGTTGCTATTGGAAAAATGTAAACGATACAATTTTTAAATCGAAACATGATTAATAAAAAAGGGCGCTAATTAGTTAATCTCCATCTAAGATAGTTTATTATATTCTTTTTTTAACAGAGTCCTTTGGCTAATCCAGTTGGCTAAAACTAAATCACATTTTGGCCAATAGGATTGTAAGCCGGCCCACCATGGTAAGGTAGACTCTATTAGGGCGGGTTAGGTGATGGGAGTGAGAGAGGAATAGAGTATAGCGTTTTGGAGAGGGAAGAGGGGGATAGGTGGTCTTAAAGGGTTCCACTCTTACACCATCAAGTGCAAAGTCGGGGAACACAACCACCACCTGATAAATAATTGGGATCCAGCTGGTCCCCCTGAGGCCGGGTTCAATACTGGGATTGCAAAAGGCAAATCGCAATCACCTATGGAGTGTAATTGCATTTCTACCAAGCAATTGTGGCTCCATGTTACAGTGATTGCGTTTTTCTGTCTCATTCCAGAGAATGAGAATGGCTTCTAACTGCCAGCAAAATGTTGCACGCAGTGCACTTTTGCGATATACGCACATCACAGGCACTGCAAGGATTTACCGCAGTGCTTTGCTGAATACCGGCTATCAGCAAAGAGCAGAAAAACTACTTATTAAAGCACCCCAAGTGTAAACTGGCCCTTAAGAGAACTTTATTGGTGATTACAAATTGTTGCAACCTGCAGAGTAGAACTCAGGGGCATATTTAAAATGATTTAAATATACCCCCAAATTCTAATAATGGCCTCCTCCTCCCCATAGCCATACCAATCCTCACCAAAAAGGGTCAAAGCATAGAAACGCAAACAAAACAAAAAAAGATGCAGGCCAACAATTGTAATTCTGGAAAATACCAATTGAACTAGCAAAAACCCGGCAATGCAATTCACATGTTCATCGCCGTGCTTTTGCTACTGGCAAAATGGGAACGATACAATTTTTAAATCGAAACGTGCTTAATAAAAAAGGGCCCTAATTACTTAATCTCCATCTAAGATAGTTTATTATATTCTTTTTTTAACAGAGTCCTTTGGCTAATCCAGTTGGCTAAAACTAAATCACATTTTGGCCAATAGGATTGTAAGCCGGCCCACCATGGTAAGGTAGACTCTATTAGGGCGGGTTAGGGAATAGGAGTGAGAGAGGAATAGGGGATAGCGTTTTGGAGAAGGAAGATGGGGATAGGTGGTCTTAAGGGGTACCACTCTTACACCATCAAGTGCAAAGTCGGGGAACACAGCGACCACCTGATAAATAATTGGGATCCAGCTGGTCCCCCTTAGGCCGGGTTCAATACTGGGATTGCAAAAGGCAAATCGCAATCACCTATGGAGTGTAATTGCATTTCTACCAAGCAATTGTGGCTCCATGTTACAGTGATTGCGTTTTTCTGTCTCATTCCAGAGAATGAGAATGGCTTCTAACTGCCAGCAAAATGTTACACGCAGTGCACTTTTGCGATATACGCACATCACAGGCACTGCAAGGATTTACCGCAGTGCTTTGCTGAATACCGGCTATCAGCAAAGAGCAGAAAAACTACTTATTAAAGCACCCTGAGTGTAAACTGGCCCTTAAGAGAACTTTATTGGTGATTACAAATTGTTGCAACCTGCAGAGTAGAACTCAGGGGCATATTTAAAATTATTTAAATATACCCCCAAATTCTAATAATGGCCTCCTCCTCCCCATAGCCATACCAATCCTCACCAAAAAGGGTCAAAGCATAGAAACGCAAACAAAACAAAAAAAGATGCAGGCCAACAATTGTAATTCTGGAAAATACCAATTGCACTAGCAAAAACCCGGCAATGCAATTCACATGTTCATCGCCGTGCTGTTGCTATTGGCAAAATGGGAACGATACAATTTTTAAATCGAAACGTGCTTAATAAAAAAGGGCCCTAATTACTTAATCTCCATCTAAGATAGTTTATTATATTCTTTTTTTAACAGAGTCCTTTGGCTAATCCAGTTGGCTAAAACTAAATCACATTTTGGCCAATAGGATTGTAAGCAGGCCCACCATGGTAAGGTAGACTCTATTAGGGCGGGTTAGGTGATGGGAGTGAGAGAGGAATAGAGTATAGCGTTTTGGAGAGGGAAGAGGGGGATAGGTGGTCTTAAAGGGTTCCACTCTTACACCATCAAGTGCAAAGTCGGGGAACACAACGACCACCTGATAAATAATTGGGATCCAGCTGGTCCCCCTTAGGCCGGGTTCAATACTGGGATTGCAAAAGGCAAATCGCAATCACCTATGGAGTGTAATTGCATTTCTACCAAGCAATTGTGGCTCCATGTTACAGTGATTGCGTTTTTCTGTCTCATTCCAGAGAATGAGAATGGCTTCTAACTGCCAGCAAAATGTTGCACGCAGTGCACTTTTGCGATATACGCACATCACAGGCACTGCAAGGATTTACCGCAGTGCTTTGCTGAATACCGGCTATCAGCAAAGAGCAGAAAAACTACTTATTAAAGCACCCCAAGTGTAAACTGGCCCTTAAGAGAACTTTATTGGTGATTACAAATTGTTGCAACCTGCAGAGTAGAACTCAGGGGCATATTTAAAATGATTTAAATATACCCCCAAATTCTAATAATGGCCTCCTCCTCCCCATAGCCATACCAATCCTCACCAAAAAGGGTCAAAGCATAGAAACGCAAACAAAACAAAAAAAGATGCAGGCCAACAATTGTAATTCTGGATAATACCAATTGCACTAGCAAAAACCCGGCAATGCAATTCACATGTTCATCGCCGTGCTGTTGGTATTGGCAAAATGGGAACGATACAATTTTTAAATCGAAACGTGCTTAATAAAAAGAGCCCTAATTACTTAATCTCCATCTAAGATAGTTTATTATATTCTTTTTTTAACAGAGTCCTTTGGCTAATCCAGTTGGCTAAAACTAAATCACATTTTGGCCAATAGGATTGTAAGCCGGCCCACCATGGTAAGGTAGACTCTATTAGGGCGGGTTAGGGAATAGGAGTGAGAGAGGAATAGGGGATAGCGTTTTGGAGAAGGAAGATGGGGATAGGTGGTCTTAAGGGGTACCATTCTTACACCATCAAGTGCAAAGTCGGGGAACACAGCGACCACCTGATAAATAATTGGGATCCAGCTGGTCCCCCTTAGGCCGGGTTCAACACTGGGATCGCAAAAGGCAAATCGCAATCGCCTATGGAGTGTAATTGCATATCTACCAAGCAATTGTGGCTCCATGTTACAGTGATTGCGTTTTTCAGTCTCATTCCAGAGAATGAGAATGGCATTCTAACTGCCAGCAAAATGTTACACGCAGTGCACTTTTGCGATATACGCACATCACAGGCACTGCAAGGATTTACCGCAGTGCTTTGCTCAATACCGGCTATCAGCAAAGAGCAGAAAAACTACTTATAAAAGCACCCCAAGTGTGAACTGGCCCTTAAGAGAACTTTATTGGTGATTACAAATTGTTGCAACCTGCAATGTAGAACTCAGGGGCGTATTTAAAATGATTTAAATATACCCCCAAATTCTAATAATCGCCTCCTCCTCCCCATAGCCATACCAATCCTCACCAAAAAGGTACAAAGCATAGAACTGCAAACAAAACAAAAAAAGATGATGGCCAACAATTGTAATTCTGGAAAATACCAATTGCACTAGCAAAAACCCGGCAATGCAATTCACATGTTCATCGCCGTGCTTTTGCTATTGGAAAAATGTAAACGATACAATTTTTAAATCGAAACATGATTAATAAAAAAGGGCGCTAATTAGTTAATCTCCATCTAAGATAGTTTATTATATTCTTTTTTTAACAGAGTCCTTTGGCTAATCCAGTTGGCTAAAACTAAATCACATTTTGGCCAATAGGATTGTAAGCCGGCCCACCATGGTAAGGTAGACTCTATTAGGGCGGGTTAGGTGATGGGAGTGAGAGAGGAATAGAGTATAGCGTTTTGGAGAGGGAAGAGGGGGATAGGTGGTCTTAAAGGGTTCCACTCTTACACCATCAAGTGCAAAGTCGGGGAACACAACCACCACCTGATAAATAATTGGGATCCAGCTGGTCCCCCTGAGGCCGGGTTCAATACTGGGATTGCAAAAGGCAAATCGCAATCACCTATGGAGTGTAATTGCATTTCTACCAAGCAATTGTGGCTCCATGTTACAGTGATTGCGTTTTTCTGTCTCATTCCAGAGAATGAGAATGGCTTCTAACTGCCAGCAAAATGTTGCACGCAGTGCACTTTTGCGATATACGCACATCACAGGCACTGCAAGGATTTACCGCAGTGCTTTGCTGAATACCGGCTATCAGCAAAGAGCAGAAAAACTACTTATTAAAGCACCCCAAGTGTAAACTGGCCCTTAAGAGAACTTTATTGGTGATTACAAATTGTTGCAACCTGCAGAGTAGAACTCAGGGGCATATTTAAAATGATTTAAATATACCCCCAAATTCTAATAATGGCCTCCTCCTCCCCATAGCCATACCAATCCTCACCAAAAAGGGTCAAAGCATAGAAACGCAAACAAAACAAAAAAAGATGCAGGCCAACAATTGTAATTCTGGAAAATACCAATTGAACTAGCAAAAACCCGGCAATGCAATTCACATGTTCATCGCCGTGCTTTTGCTACTGGCAAAATGGGAACGATACAATTTTTAAATCGAAACGTGCTTAATAAAAAAGGGCCCTAATTAGTTAATCTCCATCTAAGATAGTTTATTATATTCTTTTTTTAACAGAGTCCTTTGGCTAATCCAGTTGGCTAAAACTAAATCACATTTTGGCCAATAGGATTGTAAGCCGGCCCACCATGGTAAGGTAGACTCTATTAGGGCGGATTAGGTGATGGGAGTGAGAGAGGAATAGAGTATAGCGTTTTGGAGAGGGAAGAGGGGGATAGGTGGTCTTAAAGGGTTCCACTCTTACACCATCAAGTGCAAAGTCGGGGAACACAACGACCACCTGATAAATAATTGGGATCCAGCTGGTCCCCCTTAGGCCGGGTTCAATACTGGGATTGCAAAAGGCAAATCGCAATCACCTATGGAGTGTAATTGCATTTCTACCAAGCAATTGTGGCTCCATGTTACAGTGATTGCGTTTTTCTGTCTCATTCCAGAGAATGAGAATGGCTTCTAACTGCCAGCAAAATGTTGCACGCAGTGCACTTTTGCGATATATGCACATCACAGGCACTGCAAGGATTTACCGCAGTGCTTTGCTGAATACCGGCTATCAGCAAAGAGCAGAAAAACTACTTATTAAAGCACCCCAAGTGTAAACTGGCCCTTAAGAGAACTTTATTGGTGATTACAAATTGTTGCAACCTGCAGAGTAGAACTCAGGGGCATATTTAAAATGATTTAAATATACCCCCAAATTCTAATAATGGCCTCCTCCTCCCCATAGCCATACCAATCCTCACCAAAAAGGGTCAAAGCATAGAAACGCAAACAAAACAAAAAAAGATGCAGGCCAACAATTGTAATTCTGGAAAATACCAATTGAACTAGCAAAAACCCGGCAATGCAATTCACATGTTCATCGCCGTGCTTTTGCTACTGGCAAAATGGGAACGATACAATTTTTAAATCGAAACGTGCTTAATAAAAAAGGGCCCTAATTACTTAATCTCCATCTAAGATAGTTTATTATATTCTTTTTTTAACAGAGTCCTTTGGCTAATCCAGTTGGCTAAAACTAAATCACATTTTGGCCAATAGGATTGTAAGCCGGCCCACCATGGTAAGGTAGACTCTATTAGGGCGGGTTAGGGAATAGGAGTGAGAGAGGAATAGGGGATAGCGTTTTGGAGAAGGAAGATGGGGATAGGTGGTCTTAAGGGGTACCACTCTTACACCATCAAGTGCAAAGTCGGGGAACACAGCGACCACCTGATAAATAATTGGGATCCAGCTGGTCCCCCTTAGGCCGGGTTCAATACTGGGATTGCAAAAGGGAAATCGCAATCACCTATGGAGTGTAATTGCATTTCTACCAAGCAATTGTGGCTCCATGTTACAGTGATTGCGTTTTTCTGTCTCATTCCAGAGAATGAGAATGGCTTCTAACTGCCAGCAAAATGTTACACGCAGTGCACTTTTGCGATATACGCACATCACAGGCACTGCAAGGATTTACCGCAGTGCTTTGCTGAATACCGGCTATCAGCAAAGAGCAGAAAAACTACTTATTAAAGCACCCCAAGTGTAAACTGGCCCTTAAGAGAACTTTATTGGTGATTACAAATTGTTGCAACCTGCAGAGTAGAACTCAGGGGCATATTTAAAATGATTTAAATATACCCCCAAATTCTAATAATGGCCTCCTCCTCCCCATAGCCATACCAATCCTCACCAAAAAGGGTCAAAGCATAGAAACGCAAACAAAACAAAAAAAGATGCAGGCCAACAATTGTAATTCTGGAAAATACCAATTGCACTAGCAAAAACCCGGCAATGCAATTCACATGTTCATCGCCGTGCTGTTGCTATTGGCAAAATGGGAACGATACAATTTTTAAATCGAAACGTGCTTAATAAAAAAGGGCCCTAATTACTTAATCTCCATCTAAGATAGTTTATTATATTCTTTTTTTAACAGAGTCCTTTGGCTAATCCAGTTGGCTAAAACTAAATCACATTTTGGCCAATAGGATTGTAAGCAGGCCCACCATGGTAAGGTAGACTCTATTAGGGCGGGTTAGGTGATGGGAGTGAGAGAGGAATAGAGTATAGCGTTTTGGAGAGGGAAGAGGGGGATAGGTGGTCTTAAAGGGTTCCACTCTTACACCATCAAGTGCAAAGTCGGGGAACACAACGACCACCTGATAAATAATTGGGATCCAGCTGGTCCCCCTTAGGCCGGGTTCAACACTGGGATCGCAAAAGGCAAATCGCAATCGCCTATGGAGTGTAATTGCATATCTACCAAGCAATTGTGGCTCCATGTTACAGTGATTGCGTTTTTCAGTCTCATTCCAGAGAATGAGAATGGCGTTCTAACTGCCAGCAAAATGTTACACGCAGTGCACTTTTGCGATATACGCACATCACAGGCACTGCAAGGATTTACCGCAGTGCTTTGCTCAATACCGGCTATCAGCAAAGAGCAGAAAAACTACTTATAAAAGCACCCCAAGTGTGAACTGGCCCTTAAGAGAACTTTATTGGTGATTACAAATTGTTGCAACCTGCAATGTAGAACTCAGGGGCGTATTTAAAATGATTTAAATATACCCCCAAATTCTAATAATGGCCTCCTCCTCCCCATAGCCATACCAATCCTCACCAAAAAGGGTCAAAGCATAGAAACGCAAACAAAACAAAAAAAGATGCAGGCCAACAATTGTAATTCTGGAAAATACCAATTGCACTAGCAAAAACCCGGCAATGCAATTCACATGTTCATCGCCGTGCTGTTGCTATTGGAAACATGTAAACGATACAATTTTTAAATCGAAACATGCTTAATAAAAAAGGGCGCTAATTAGTTAATCTCCATCTAAGATAGTTTATTATATTCTTTTTTTAACAGAGTCCTTTGGCTAATCCAGTTGGCTAAAACTAAATCACATTTTGGCCAATAGGATTGTAAGCCGGCCCACCATGGTAAGGTAGACTCTATTAGGGCGGGTTAGGGAATAGGAGTGAGAGAGGAATAGGGGATAGCGTTTTGGAGAAGGAAGATGGGGATAGGTGGTCTTAAGGGGTACCACTCTTACACCATCAAGTGCAAAGTCGGGGAACACAGCGACCACCTGATAAATAATTGGGATCCAGCTGGTCCCCCTTAGGCCGGGTTCAATACTGGGATTGCAAAAGGCAAATCGCAATCACCTATGGAGTGTAATTGCATTTCTACCAAGCAATTGTGGCTCCATGTTACAGTGATTGCGTTTTTCTGTCTCATTCCAGAGAATGAGAATGGCTTCTAACTGCCAGCAAAATGTTACACGCAGTGCACTTTTGCGATATACGCACATCACAGGCACTGCAAGGATTTACCGCAGTGCTTTGCTGAATACCGGCTATCAGCAAAGAGCAGAAAAACTACTTATTAAAGCACCCTGAGTGTAAACTGGCCCTTAAGAGAACTTTATTGGTGATTACAAATTGTTGCAACCTGCAGAGTAGAACTCAGGGGCATATTTAAAATTATTTAAATATACCCCCAAATTCTAATAATGGCCTCCTCCTCCCCATAGCCATACCAATCCTCACCAAAAAGGGTCAAAGCATAGAAACGCAAACAAAACAAAAAAAGATGCAGGCCAACAATTGTAATTCTGGAAAATACCAATTGCACTAGCAAAAACCCGGCAATGCAATTCACATGTTCATCGCCGTGCTGTTGCTATTGGCAAAATGGGAACGATACAATTTTTAAATCGAAACGTGCTTAATAAAAAAGGGCCCTAATTACTTAATCTCCATCTAAGATAGTTTATTATATTCTTTTTTTAACAGAGTCCTTTGGCTAATCCAGTTGGCTAAAACTAAATCACATTTTGGCCAATAGGATTGTAAGCAGGCCCACCATGGTAAGGTAGACTCTATTAGGGCGGGTTAGGTGATGGGAGTGAGAGAGGAATAGAGTATAGCGTTTTGGAGAGGGAAGAGGGGGATAGGTGGTCTTAAAGGGTTCCACTCTTACACCATCAAGTGCAAAGTCGGGGAACACAACGACCACCTGATAAATAATTGGGATCCAGCTGGTCCCCCTTAGGCCGGGTTCAATACTGGGATTGCAAAAGGCAAATCGCAATCACCTATGGAGTGTAATTGCATTTCTACCAAGCAATTGTGGCTCCATGTTACAGTGATTGCGTTTTTCTGTCTCATTCCAGAGAATGAGAATGGCTTCTAACTGCCAGCAAAATGTTGCACGCAGTGCACTTTTGCGATATACGCACATCACAGGCACTGCAAGGATTTACCGCAGTGCTTTGCTGAATACCGGCTATCAGCAAAGAGCAGAAAAACTACTTATTAAAGCACCCCAAGTGTAAACTGGCCCTTAAGAGAACTTTATTGGTGATTACAAATTGTTGCAACCTGCAGAGTAGAACTCAGGGGCATATTTAAAATGATTTAAATATACCCCCAAATTCTAATAATGGCCTCCTCCTCCCCATAGCCATACCAATCCTCACCAAAAAGGGTCAAAGCATAGAAACGCAAACAAAACAAAAAAAGATGCAGGCCAACAATTGTAATTCTGGATAATACCAATTGCACTAGCAAAAACCCGGCAATGCAATTCACATGTTCATCGCCGTGCTGTTGGTATTGGCAAAATGGGAACGATACAATTTTTAAATCGAAACGTGCTTAATAAAAAGAGCCCTAATTACTTAATCTCCATCTAAGATAGTTTATTATATTCTTTTTTTAACAGAGTCCTTTGGCTAATCCAGTTGGCTAAAACTAAATCACATTTTGGCCAATAGGATTGTAAGCCGGCCCACCATGGTAAGGTAGACTCTATTAGGGCGGGTTAGGGAATAGGAGTGAGAGAGGAATAGGGGATAGCGTTTTGGAGAAGGAAGATGGGGATAGGTGGTCTTAAGGGGTACCATTCTTACACCATCAAGTGCAAAGTCGGGGAACACAGCGACCACCTGATAAATAATTGGGATCCAGCTGGTCCCCCTTAGGCCGGGTTCAACACTGGGATCGCAAAAGGCAAATCGCAATCGCCTATGGAGTGTAATTGCATATCTACCAAGCAATTGTGGCTCCATGTTACAGTGATTGCGTTTTTCAGTCTCATTCCAGAGAATGAGAATGGCATTCTAACTGCCAGCAAAATGTTACACGCAGTGCACTTTTGCGATATACGCACATCACAGGCACTGCAAGGATTTACCGCAGTGCTTTGCTCAATACCGGCTATCAGCAAAGAGCAGAAAAACTACTTATAAAAGCACCCCAAGTGTGAACTGGCCCTTAAGAGAACTTTATTGGTGATTACAAATTGTTGCAACCTGCAATGTAGAACTCAGGGGCGTATTTAAAATGATTTAAATATACCCCCAAATTCTAATAATCGCCTCCTCCTCCCCATAGCCATACCAATCCTCACCAAAAAGGTACAAAGCATAGAACTGCAAACAAAACAAAAAAAGATGATGGCCAACAATTGTAATTCTGGAAAATACCAATTGAACTAGCAAAAACCCGGCAATGCAATTCACATGTTCATCGCCGTGCTTTTGCTACTGGCAAAATGGGAACGATACAATTTTTAAATCGAAACGTGCTTAATAAAAAAGGGCCCTAATTACTTAATCTCCATCTAAGATAGTTTATTATATTCTTTTTTTAACAGAGTCCTTTGGCTAATCCAGTTGGCTAAAACTAAATCACATTTTGGCCAATAGGATTGTAAGCCGGCCCACCATGGTAAGGTAGACTCTATTAGGGCGGGTTAGGGAATAGGAGTGAGAGAGGAATAGGGGATAGCGTTTTGGAGAAGGAAGATGGGGATAGGTGGTCTTAAGGGGTACCACTCTTACACCATCAAGTGCAAAGTCGGGGAACACAGCGACCACCTGATAAATAATTGGGATCCAGCTGGTCCCCCTTAGGCCGGGTTCAATACTGGGATTGCAAAAGGCAAATCGCAATCACCTATGGAGTGTAATTGCATTTCTACCAAGCAATTGTGGCTCCATGTTACAGTGATTGCGTTTTTCTGTCTCATTCCAGAGAATGAGAATGGCTTCTAACTGCCAGCAAAATGTTACACGCAGTGCACTTTTGCGATATACGCACATCACAGGCACTGCAAGGATTTACCGCAGTGCTTTGCTGAATACCGGCTATCAGCAAAGAGCAGAAAAACTACTTATTAAAGCACCCTGAGTGTAAACTGGCCCTTAAGAGAACTTTATTGGTGATTACAAATTGTTGCAACCTGCAGAGTAGAACTCAGGGGCATATTTAAAATTATTTAAATATACCCCCAAATTCTAATAATGGCCTCCTCCTCCCCATAGCCATACCAATCCTCACCAAAAAGGGTCAAAGCATAGAAACGCAAACAAAACAAAAAAAGATGCAGGCCAACAATTGTAATTCTGGAAAATACCAATTGCACTAGCAAAAACCCGGCAATGCAATTCACATGTTCATCGCCGTGCTGTTGCTATTGGCAAAATGGGAACGATACAATTTTTAAATCGAAACGTGCTTAATAAAAAAGGGCCCTAATTACTTAATCTCCATCTAAGATAGTTTATTATATTCTTTTTTTAACAGAGTCCTTTGGCTAATCCAGTTGGCTAAAACTAAATCACATTTTGGCCAATAGGATTGTAAGCAGGCCCACCATGGTAAGGTAGACTCTATTAGGGCGGGTTAGGTGATGGGAGTGAGAGAGGAATAGAGTATAGCGTTTTGGAGAGGGAAGAGGGGGATAGGTGGTCTTAAAGGGTTCCACTCTTACACCATCAAGTGCAAAGTCGGGGAACACAACGACCACCTGATAAATAATTGGGATCCAGCTGGTCCCCCTTAGGCCGGGTTCAATACTGGGATTGCAAAAGGCAAATCGCAATCACCTATGGAGTGTAATTGCATTTCTACCAAGCAATTGTGGCTCCATGTTACAGTGATTGCGTTTTTCTGTCTCATTCCAGAGAATGAGAATGGCTTCTAACTGCCAGCAAAATGTTGCACGCAGTGCACTTTTGCGATATACGCACATCACAGGCACTGCAAGGATTTACCGCAGTGCTTTGCTGAATACCGGCTATCAGCAAAGAGCAGAAAAACTACTTATTAAAGCACCCCAAGTGTAAACTGGCCCTTAAGAGAACTTTATTGGTGATTACAAATTGTTGCAACCTGCAGAGTAGAACTCAGGGGCATATTTAAAATGATTTAAATATACCCCCAAATTCTAATAATGGCCTCCTCCTCCCCATAGCCATACCAATCCTCACCAAAAAGGGTCAAAGCATAGAAACGCAAACAAAACAAAAAAAGATGCAGGCCAACAATTGTAATTCTGGATAATACCAATTGCACTAGCAAAAACCCGGCAATGCAATTCACATGTTCATCGCCGTGCTGTTGGTATTGGCAAAATGGGAACGATACAATTTTTAAATCGAAACGTGCTTAATAAAAAGAGCCCTAATTACTTAATCTCCATCTAAGATAGTTTATTATATTCTTTTTTTAACAGAGTCCTTTGGCTAATCCAGTTGGCTAAAACTAAATCACATTTTGGCCAATAGGATTGTAAGCCGGCCCACCATGGTAAGGTAGACTCTATTAGGGCGGGTTAGGGAATAGGAGTGAGAGAGGAATAGGGGATAGCGTTTTGGAGAAGGAAGATGGGGATAGGTGGTCTTAAGGGGTACCATTCTTACACCATCAAGTGCAAAGTCGGGGAACACAGCGACCACCTGATAAATAATTGGGATCCAGCTGGTCCCCCTTAGGCCGGGTTCAACACTGGGATCGCAAAAGGCAAATCGCAATCGCCTATGGAGTGTAATTGCATATCTACCAAGCAATTGTGGCTCCATGTTACAGTGATTGCGTTTTTCAGTCTCATTCCAGAGAATGAGAATGGCATTCTAACTGCCAGCAAAATGTTACACGCAGTGCACTTTTGCGATATACGCACATCACAGGCACTGCAAGGATTTACCGCAGTGCTTTGCTCAATACCGGCTATCAGCAAAGAGCAGAAAAACTACTTATAAAAGCACCCCAAGTGTGAACTGGCCCTTAAGAGAACTTTATTGGTGATTACAAATTGTTGCAACCTGCAATGTAGAACTCAGGGGCGTATTTAAAATGATTTAAATATACCCCCAAATTCTAATAATCGCCTCCTCCTCCCCATAGCCATACCAATCCTCACCAAAAAGGTACAAAGCATAGAACTGCAAACAAAACAAAAAAAGATGATGGCCAACAATTGTAATTCTGGAAAATACCAATTGCACTAGCAAAAACCCGGCAATGCAATTCACATGTTCATCGCCGTGCTTTTGCTATTGGAAAAATGTAAACGATACAATTTTTAAATCGAAACATGATTAATAAAAAAGGGCGCTAATTAGTTAATCTCCATCTAAGATAGTTTATTATATTCTTTTTTTAACAGAGTCCTTTGGCTAATCCAGTTGGCTAAAACTAAATCACATTTTGGCCAATAGGATTGTAAGCCGGCCCACCATGGTAAGGTAGACTCTATTAGGGCGGGTTAGGTGATGGGAGTGAGAGAGGAATAGAGTATAGCGTTTTGGAGAGGGAAGAGGGGGATAGGTGGTCTTAAAGGGTTCCACTCTTACACCATCAAGTGCAAAGTCGGGGAACACAACCACCACCTGATAAATAATTGGGATCCAGCTGGTCCCCCTGAGGCCGGGTTCAATACTGGGATTGCAAAAGGCAAATCGCAATCACCTATGGAGTGTAATTGCATTTCTACCAAGCAATTGTGGCTCCATGTTACAGTGATTGCGTTTTTCTGTCTCATTCCAGAGAATGAGAATGGCTTCTAACTGCCAGCAAAATGTTGCACGCAGTGCACTTTTGCGATATACGCACATCACAGGCACTGCAAGGATTTACCGCAGTGCTTTGCTGAATACCGGCTATCAGCAAAGAGCAGAAAAACTACTTATTAAAGCACCCCAAGTGTAAACTGGCCCTTAAGAGAACTTTATTGGTGATTACAAATTGTTGCAACCTGCAGAGTAGAACTCAGGGGCATATTTAAAATGATTTAAATATACCCCCAAATTCTAATAATGGCCTCCTCCTCCCCATAGCCATACCAATCCTCACCAAAAAGGGTCAAAGCATAGAAACGCAAACAAAACAAAAAAAGATGCAGGCCAACAATTGTAATTCTGGAAAATACCAATTGAACTAGCAAAAACCCGGCAATGCAATTCACATGTTCATCGCCGTGCTTTTGCTACTGGCAAAATGGGAACGATACAATTTTTAAATCGAAACGTGCTTAATAAAAAAGGGCCCTAATTAGTTAATCTCCATCTAAGATAGTTTATTATATTCTTTTTTTAACAGAGTCCTTTGGCTAATCCAGTTGGCTAAAACTAAATCACATTTTGGCCAATAGGATTGTAAGCCGGCCCACCATGGTAAGGTAGACTCTATTAGGGCGGATTAGGTGATGGGAGTGAGAGAGGAATAGAGTATAGCGTTTTGGAGAGGGAAGAGGGGGATAGGTGGTCTTAAAGGGTTCCACTCTTACACCATCAAGTGCAAAGTCGGGGAACACAACGACCACCTGATAAATAATTGGGATCCAGCTGGTCCCCCTTAGGCCGGGTTCAATACTGGGATTGCAAAAGGCAAATCGCAATCACCTATGGAGTGTAATTGCATTTCTACCAAGCAATTGTGGCTCCATGTTACAGTGATTGCGTTTTTCTGTCTCATTCCAGAGAATGAGAATGGCTTCTAACTGCCAGCAAAATGTTGCACGCAGTGCACTTTTGCGATATATGCACATCACAGGCACTGCAAGGATTTACCGCAGTGCTTTGCTGAATACCGGCTATCAGCAAAGAGCAGAAAAACTACTTATTAAAGCACCCCAAGTGTAAACTGGCCCTTAAGAGAACTTTATTGGTGATTACAAATTGTTGCAACCTGCAGAGTAGAACTCAGGGGCATATTTAAAATGATTTAAATATACCCCCAAATTCTAATAATGGCCTCCTCCTCCCCATAGCCATACCAATCCTCACCAAAAAGGGTCAAAGCATAGAAACGCAAACAAAACAAAAAAAGATGCAGGCCAACAATTGTAATTCTGGAAAATACCAATTGAACTAGCAAAAACCCGGCAATGCAATTCACATGTTCATCGCCGTGCTTTTGCTACTGGCAAAATGGGAACGATACAATTTTTAAATCGAAACGTGCTTAATAAAAAAGGGCCCTAATTACTTAATCTCCATCTAAGATAGTTTATTATATTCTTTTTTTAACAGAGTCCTTTGGCTAATCCAGTTGGCTAAAACTAAATCACATTTTGGCCAATAGGATTGTAAGCCGGCCCACCATGGTAAGGTAGACTCTATTAGGGCGGGTTAGGGAATAGGAGTGAGAGAGGAATAGGGGATAGCGTTTTGGAGAAGGAAGATGGGGATAGGTGGTCTTAAGGGGTACCACTCTTACACCATCAAGTGCAAAGTCGGGGAACACAGCGACCACCTGATAAATAATTGGGATCCAGCTGGTCCCCCTTAGGCCGGGTTCAATACTGGGATTGCAAAAGGGAAATCGCAATCACCTATGGAGTGTAATTGCATTTCTACCAAGCAATTGTGGCTCCATGTTACAGTGATTGCGTTTTTCTGTCTCATTCCAGAGAATGAGAATGGCTTCTAACTGCCAGCAAAATGTTACACGCAGTGCACTTTTGCGATATACGCACATCACAGGCACTGCAAGGATTTACCGCAGTGCTTTGCTGAATACCGGCTATCAGCAAAGAGCAGAAAAACTACTTATTAAAGCACCCCAAGTGTAAACTGGCCCTTAAGAGAACTTTATTGGTGATTACAAATTGTTGCAACCTGCAGAGTAGAACTCAGGGGCATATTTAAAATGATTTAAATATACCCCCAAATTCTAATAATGGCCTCCTCCTCCCCATAGCCATACCAATCCTCACCAAAAAGGGTCAAAGCATAGAAACGCAAACAAAACAAAAAAAGATGCAGGCCAACAATTGTAATTCTGGAAAATACCAATTGCACTAGCAAAAACCCGGCAATGCAATTCACATGTTCATCGCCGTGCTGTTGCTATTGGCAAAATGGGAACGATACAATTTTTAAATCGAAACGTGCTTAATAAAAAAGGGCCCTAATTACTTAATCTCCATCTAAGATAGTTTATTATATTCTTTTTTTAACAGAGTCCTTTGGCTAATCCAGTTGGCTAAAACTAAATCACATTTTGGCCAATAGGATTGTAAGCAGGCCCACCATGGTAAGGTAGACTCTATTAGGGCGGGTTAGGTGATGGGAGTGAGAGAGGAATAGAGTATAGCGTTTTGGAGAGGGAAGAGGGGGATAGGTGGTCTTAAAGGGTTCCACTCTTACACCATCAAGTGCAAAGTCGGGGAACACAACGACCACCTGATAAATAATTGGGATCCAGCTGGTCCCCCTTAGGCCGGGTTCAACACTGGGATCGCAAAAGGCAAATCGCAATCGCCTATGGAGTGTAATTGCATATCTACCAAGCAATTGTGGCTCCATGTTACAGTGATTGCGTTTTTCAGTCTCATTCCAGAGAATGAGAATGGCGTTCTAACTGCCAGCAAAATGTTACACGCAGTGCACTTTTGCGATATACGCACATCACAGGCACTGCAAGGATTTACCGCAGTGCTTTGCTCAATACCGGCTATCAGCAAAGAGCAGAAAAACTACTTATAAAAGCACCCCAAGTGTGAACTGGCCCTTAAGAGAACTTTATTGGTGATTACAAATTGTTGCAACCTGCAATGTAGAACTCAGGGGCGTATTTAAAATGATTTAAATATACCCCCAAATTCTAATAATGGCCTCCTCCTCCCCATAGCCATACCAATCCTCACCAAAAAGGGTCAAAGCATAGAAACGCAAACAAAACAAAAAAAGATGCAGGCCAACAATTGTAATTCTGGAAAATACCAATTGCACTAGCAAAAACCCGGCAATGCAATTCACATGTTCATCGCCGTGCTGTTGCTATTGGAAACATGTAAACGATACAATTTTTAAATCGAAACATGCTTAATAAAAAAGGGCGCTAATTAGTTAATCTCCATCTAAGATAGTTTATTATATTCTTTTTTTAACAGAGTCCTTTGGCTAATCCAGTTGGCTAAAACTAAATCACATTTTGGCCAATAGGATTGTAAGCCGGCCCACCATGGTAAGGTAGACTCTATTAGGGCGGGTTAGGGAATAGGAGTGAGAGAGGAATAGGGGATAGCGTTTTGGAGAAGGAAGATGGGGATAGGTGGTCTTAAGGGGTACCACTCTTACACCATCAAGTGCAAAGTCGGGGAACACAGCGACCACCTGATAAATAATTGGGATCCAGCTGGTCCCCCTTAGGCCGGGTTCAATACTGGGATTGCAAAAGGCAAATCGCAATCACCTATGGAGTGTAATTGCATTTCTACCAAGCAATTGTGGCTCCATGTTACAGTGATTGCGTTTTTCTGTCTCATTCCAGAGAATGAGAATGGCTTCTAACTGCCAGCAAAATGTTACACGCAGTGCACTTTTGCGATATACGCACATCACAGGCACTGCAAGGATTTACCGCAGTGCTTTGCTGAATACCGGCTATCAGCAAAGAGCAGAAAAACTACTTATTAAAGAGAACCCGAGGTGGGTTTGAAGAATATTATCTGCATACAGAGGCTGGATCTGCCTATACAGCCCAGCCTCTGTTGCTATCCCAAACCCCCCTAAGGTCCCCCTGCACTCTGCAATCCCTCATAAATCACAGCCACGCTGCTGACAAACAGCTTGTCAGAGCTGGCTGTGTTTATCTCTATAGTGTCAGTCTGCTGCTCTCCCCGCCTCCTGCAGAACTCCAGTCCCTGCCTGCATCCCTTCCCTCCCTGCTGATTGTAGGGAAGGGACGGGGGCAGGGACCGGAGCTATGCAGGAGGCGGGGGAGCAGCCGAGACTGACACTACAGATGTAAACACAGCCTGCGCAGCGAGGCTGTGATTTATGAGGGATTGCAGAGTGCAGGGGGACCTTAGTGGGGTTTGGGATAGCAACAGAGGCTGGGCTGTATAGGCAGATCCAGCCTCTGTATGCAGATAACATTCTTTAAACACACCTCAGGTTCTCTTTAAAGCACCCCAAGTGTAAACTGGCCCTTAAGAGAACTTTATTGGTGATTACAAATTGTTGCAACCTGCAGAGTAGAACTCAGGGGCATATTTAAAATGATTTAAATATACCCCCAAATTCTAATAATGGCCTCCTCCTCCCCATAGCCATACCAATCCTCACCAAAAAGGGTCAAAGCATAGAAACGCAAACAAAACAAAAAAAGATGCAGGCCAACAATTGTAATTCTGGATAATACCAATTGCACTAGCAAAAACCCGGCAATGCAATTCACATGTTCATCGCCGTGCTGTTGCTATTGGCAAAATGGGAACGATACAATTTTTAAATCGAAACGTGCTTAATAAAAAGGGCCCTAATTACTTAATCTCCATCTAAGATAGTTTATTATATTCTTTTTTTAACAGAGTCCTTTGGCTAATCCAGTTGGCTAAAACTAAATCACATTTTGGCCAATAGGATTGTAAGCCGGCCCACCATGGTAAGGTAGACTCTATTAGGGCGGGTTAGGGAATAGGAGTGAGAGAGGAATAGGGGATAGCGTTTTGGAGAAGGAAGATGGGGATAGGTGGTCTTAAGGGGTACCACTCTTACACCATCAAGTGCAAAGTCGGGGAACACAGCGACCACCTGATAAATAATTGGGATCCAGCTGGTCCCCCTTAGGCCGGGTTCAACACTGGGATCGCAAAAGGCAAATCGCAATCGCCTATGGAGTGTAATTGCATATCTACCAAGCAATTGTGGCTCCATGTTACAGTGATTGCGTTTTTCAGTCTCATTCCAGAGAATGAGAATGGCGTTCTAACTGCCAGCAAAATGTTACACGCAGTGCACTTTTGCGATATACGCACATCACAGGCACTGCAAGGATTTACCGCAGTGCTTTGCTCAATACCGGCTATCAGCAAAGAGCAGAAAAACTACTTATAAAAGCACCCCAAGTGTAACCTGGCCCTTAAGAGAACTTTATTGGTGATTACAAATTGTTGCAACCTGCAATGTAGAACTCAGGGGCGTATTTAAAATGATTTAAATATACCCCCAAATTCTAATAATCGCCTCCTCCTCCCCATAGCCATACCAATCCTCACCAAAAAGGTACAAAGCATAGAACTGCAAACAAAACAAAGATGCAGGCCAACAATTGTAATTCTGGAAAATACCAATTGCACTAGCAAAAACCCGGCAATGCAATTCACATGTTCATCGCCGTGCTGTTGCTATTGGCAAAATGGGAACGATACAATTTTTAAATCGAAACGTGCTTAATAAAAAAGGGCCCTAATTACTTAATCTCCATCTAAGATAGTTTATTATATTCTTTTTTTAACAGAGTCCTTTGGCTAATCCAGTTGGCTAAAACTAAATCACATTTTGGCCAATAGGATTGTAAGCAGGCCCACCATGGTAAGGTAGACTCTATTAGGGCGGGTTAGGTGATGGGAGTGAGAGAGGAATAGAGTATAGCGTTTTGGAGAGGGAAGAGGGGGATAGGTGGTCTTAAAGGGTTCCACTCTTACACCATCAAGTGCAAAGTTGGGGAACACAACGACCACCTGATAAATAATTGGGATCCAGCTGGTCCCCCTTAGGCCGGGTTCAATACTGGGATTGCAAAAGGCAAATCGCAATCACCTATGGAGTGTAATTGCATTTCTACCAAGCAATTGTGGCTCCATGTTACAGTGATTGCGTTTTTCTGTCTCATTCCAGAGAATGAGAATGGCTTCTAACTGCCAGCAAAATGTTGCACGCAGTGCACTTTTGCGATATACGCACATCACAGGCACTGCAAGGATTTACCGCAGTGCTTTGCTGAATACCGGCTATCAGCAAAGAGCAGAAAAACTACTTATTAAAGCACCCCAAGTGTAAACTGGCCCTTAAGAGAACTTTATTGGTGATTACAAATTGTTGCAACCTGCAGAGTAGAACTCAGGGGCATATTTAAAATGATTTAAATATACCCCCAAATTCTAATAATGGCCTCCTCCTCCCCATAGCCATACCAATCCTCACCAAAAAGGGTCAAAGCATAGAAACGCAAACAAAACAAAAAAAGATGCAGGCCAACAATTGTAATTCTGGATAATACCAATTGCATTAGCAAAAACCCGGCAATGCAATTCACATGTTCATCGCCGTGCTGTTGCTATTGGCAAAATGGGAACGATACAATTTTTAAATCGAAACGTGCTTAATATAAAGGGCCCTAATTACTTAATCTCCATCTAAGATAGTTTATTATATTCTTTTTTTAACAGAGTCCTTTGGCTAATCCAGTTGGCTAAAACTAAATCACATTTTGGCCAATAGGATTGTAAGCCGGCCCACCATGGTAAGGTAGACTCTATTAGGGCGGGTTAGGGAATAGGAGTGAGAGAGGAATAGGGGATAGCGTTTTGGAGAAGGAAGATGGGGATAGGTGGTCTTAAGGGGTACCATTCTTACACCATCAAGTGCAAAGTCGGGGAACACAGCGACCACCTGATAAATAATTGGGATCCAGCTGGTCCCCCTTAGGCCGGGTTCAACACTGGGATCGCAAAAGGCAAATCGCAATCGCCTATGGAGTGTAATTGCATATCTACCAAGCAATTGTGGCTCCATGTTACAGTGATTGCGTTTTTCAGTCTTATTCCAGAGAATGAGAATGGCGTTCTAACTGCCAGCAAAATGTTACACGCAGTGCACTTTTGCGATATACGCACATCACAGGCACTGCAAGGATTTACCGCAGTGCTTTGCTCAATACCGGCTATCAGCAAAGAGCAGAAAAACTACTTATAAAAGCACCCCAAGTGTGAACTGGCCCTTAAGAGAACTTTATTGGTGATTACAAATTGTTGCAACCTGCAATGTAGAACTCAGGGGCGTATTTAAAATGATTTAAATATACCCCCAAATTCTAATAATCGCCTCCTCCTCCCCATAGCCATACCAATCCTCACCAAAAAGGTACAAAGCATAGAACTGCAAACAAAACAAAAAAAGATGATGGCCAACAATTGTAATTCTGGAAAATACCAATTGCACTAGCAAAAACCCGGCAATGCAATTCACATGTTCATCGCCGTGCTGTTGCTATTGGAAAAATGTAAACGATACAATTTTTAAATCGAAACATGATTAATAAAAAAGGGCGCTAATTAGTTCATCTCCATCTAAGATAGTTTATTATATTCTTTTTTTAACAGAGTCCTTTGGCTAATCCAGTTGGCTAAAACTAAATCACATTTTGGCCAATAGGATTGTAAGCCGGCCCACCATGGTAAGGTAGACTCTATTAGGGCGGGTTAGGGAATAGGAGTGAGAGAGGAATAGGGGATAGCGTTTTGGAGAAGGAAGATGGGGATAGGTGGTCTTAAGGGGTACCACTCTTACACCATCAAGTGCAAAGTCGGGGAACACAGCGACCACCTGATAAATAATTGGGATCCAGCTGGTCCCCCTTAGGCCGGGTTCAATACTGGGATTGCAAAAGGCAAATCGCAATCACCTATGGAGTGTAATTGCATTTCTACCAAGCAATTGTGGCTCCATGTTACAGTGATTGCGTTTTTCTGTCTCATTCCAGAGAATGAGAATGGCTTCTAACTGCCAGCAAAATGTTACACGCAGTGCACTTTTGCGATATACGCACATCACAGGCACTGCAAGGATTTACCGCAGTGCTTTGCTGAATACCGGCTATCAGCAAAGAGCAGAAAAACTACTTATTAAAGCACCCCAAGTGTAAACTGGCCCTTAAGAGAACTTTATTGGTGATTACAAATTGTTGCAACCTGCAGAGTAGAACTCAGGGGCATATTTAAAATGATTTAAATATACCCCCAAATTCTAATAATGGCCTCCTCCTCCCCATAGCCATACCAATCCTCACCAAAAAGGGTCAAAGCATAGAAACGCAAACAAAACAAAAAAAGATGCAGGCCAACAATTGTAATTCTGGAAAATACCAATTGCACTAGCAAAAACCCGGCAATGCAATTCACATGTTCATCGCCGTGCTGTTGCTATTGGCAAAATGGGAACGATACAATTTTTAAATCGAAACGTGCTTAATAAAAAAGGGCGCTAATTAGTTAATCTCCATCTAAGATAGTTTATTATATTCTTTTTTTTAACAGAGTCCTTTGGCTAATCCAGTTGGCTACAACTAAATCACATTTTGGCCAATAGGATTGTAAGCCGGCCCACCATGGTAAGGTAGACTCTATTAGGGCGGGTTAGGTGATGGGAGTGAGAGAGGAATAGAGTATAGCGTTTTGGAGAGGGAAGAGGGGGATAGGTGGTCTTAAAGGGTTCCACTCTTACACCATCAAGTGCAAAGTCGGGGAACACAACGACCACCTGATAAATAATTGGGATCCAGCTGGTCCCCCTTAGGCCGGGTTCAATACTGGGATTGCAAAAGGCAAATCGCAATCACCTATGGAGTGTAATTGCATTTCTACCAAGTAATTGTGGCTCCATGTTACAGTGATTGCGTTTTTCTGTCTCATTCCAGAGAATGAGAATGGCTTCTAACTGCCAGCAAAATGTTGCAGGCAGTGCACTTTTGCGATATACGCACATCACAGGCACTGCAAGGATTTACCGCAGTGCTTTGCTGAATACCGGCTATCAGCAAAGAGCAGAAAAACTACTTATTAAAGCACCCCAAGTGTAAACTGGCCCTTAAGAGAACTTTATTGGTGATTACAAATTGTTGCAACCTGCAGAGTAGAACTCAGGGGCATATTTAAAATGATTTAAATATACCCCCAAATTCTAATAATGGCCTCCTCCTCCCCATAGCCATACCAATCCTCACCAAAAAGGGTCAAAGCATAGAAACGCAAACAAAACAAAAAAAGATGCAGGCCAACAATTGTAATTCTGGAAAATACCAATTGCACTAGCAAAAACCCGGCAATGCAATTCACATGTTCATCGCCGTGCTGTTGCTATTGGAAACATGTAAACGATACAATTTTTAAATCGAAATATGCTTAATAAAAAAGGGCGCTAATTAGTTAATCTCCATCTAAGATAGTTTATTATATTCTTTTTTTTAACAGAGTCCTTTGGCTAATCCAGTTGGCTACAACTAAATCACATTTTGGCCAATAGGATTGTAAGCCGGCCCACCATGGTAAGGTAGACTCTATTAGGGCGGGTTAGGTGATGGGAGTGAGAGAGGAATAGAGTATAGCGTTTTGGAGAGGGAAGAGGGGGATAGGTGGTCTTAAAGGGTTCCACTCTTACACCATCAAGTGCAAAGTCGGGGAACACAACGACCACCTGATAAATAATTGGGATCCAGCTGGTCCCCCTTAGGCCGGGTTCAATACTGGGATTGCAAAAGGCAAATCGCAATCACCTATGGAGTGTAATTGCATTTCTACCAAGTAATTGTGGCTCCATGTTACAGTGATTGCGTTTTTCTGTCTCATTCCAGAGAATGAGAATGGCTTCTAACTGCCAGCAAAATGTTGCACGCAGTGCACTTTTGCGATATACGCACATCACAGGCACTGCAAGGATTTACCGCAGTGCTTTGCTGAATACCGGCTATCAGCAAAGAGCAGAAAAACTACTTATTAAAGCACCCCAAGTGTAAACTGGCCCTTAAGAGAACTTTATTGGTGATTACAAATTGTTGCAACCTGCAGAGTAGAACTCAGGGGCATATTTAAAATGATTTAAATATACCCCCAAATTCTAATAATGGCCTCCTCCTCCCCATAGCCATACCAATCCTCACCAAAAAGGGTCAAAGCATAGAAACGCAAACAAAACAAAAAAAGATGCAGGCCAACAATTGTAATTCTGGATAATACCAATTGCACTAGCAAAAACCCGGCAATGCAATTCACATGTTCATCGCCGTGCTGTTGCTATTGGCAAAATGGGAACGATACAATTTTTAAATCGAAACGTGCTTAATAAAAAGGGCCCTAATTACTTAATCTCCATCTAAGATAGTTTATTATATTCTTTTTTTAACAGAGTCCTTTGGCTAATCCAGTTGGCTAAAACTAAATCACATTTTGGCCAATAGGATTGTAAGCCGGCCCACCATGGTAAGGTAGACTCTATTAGGGCGGGTTAGGGAATAGGAGTGAGAGGAATAGGGGATAGCGTTTTGGAGAAGGAAGATGGGGATAGGTGGTCTTAAGGGGTACCACTCTTACACCATGAAGTGCAAAGTCGGGGAACACAGCGACCACCTGATAAATAATTGGGATCCAGCTGGTCCCCCTTAGGCCGGGTTCAATACTGGGATTGCAAAAGGCAAATCGCAATCACCTATGGAGTGTAATTGCATTTCTACCAAGCAATTGTGGCTCCATGTTACAGTGATTGCGTTTTTCTGTCTCATTCCAGAGAATGAGAATGGCTTCTAACTGCCAGCAAAATGTTACACGCAGTGCACTTTTGCGATATACGCACATCACAGGCACTGCAAGGATTTACCGCAGTGCTTTGCTGAATACCGGCTATCAGCAAAGAGCAGAAAAACTACTTATTAAAGCACCCCAAGTGTAAACTGGCCCTTAAGAGAACTTTATTGGTGATTACAAATTGTTGCAACCTGCAGAGTAGAACTCAGGGGCATATTTCAAATGATTTAAATATACCCCCAAATTCTAATAATGGCCTCCTCCTCCCCATAGCCATACCAATCCTCACCAAAAAGGGTCAAAGCATAGAAACGCAAACAAAACAAAAAAAGATGCAGGCCAACAATTGTAATTCTGGATAATACCAATTGCACTAGCAAAAATCCGGCAATGCAATTCACATGTTCATCGCCGTGCTGTTGCTATTGGCAAAATGGGAACGATACAATTTTTAAATCGAAACGTGCTTAATAAAAAGGGCCCTAATTACTTAATCTCCATCTAAGATAGTTTATTATATTCTTTTTTTAACAGAGTCCTTTGGCTAATCCAGTTGGCTAAAACTAAATCACATTTTGGCCAATAGGATTGTAAGCCGGCCCACCATGGTAAGGTAGACTCTATTAGGGCGGGTTAGGGAATAGGAGTGAGAGAGGAATAGGGGATAGCGTTTTGGAGAAGGAAGATGGGGATAGGTGGTCTTAAGGGGTACCACTCTTACACCATCAAGTGCAAAGTCGGGGAACACAGCGACCACCTGATAAATAATTGGGATCCAGCTGGTCCCCCTTAGGCCGGGTTCAACACTGGGATCGCAAAAGGCAAATCGCAATCGCCTATGAAGTGTAATTGCATATCTACCAAGCAATTGTGGCTCCATGTTACAGTGATTGCGTTTTTCAGTCTCATTCCAGAGAATGAGAATGGCGTTCTAACTGCCAGCAAAATGTTAGACGCAGTGCACTTTTGCGATATACGCACATCACAGGCACTGCAAGGATTTACCGCAGTGCTTTGCTCAATACCGGCTATCAGCAAAGAGCAGAAAAACTACTTATAAAAGCACCCCAAGTGTGAACTGGCCCTTAAGAGAACTTTATTGGTGATTACAAATTGTTGCAACCTGCAATGTAGAACTCAGGGGCGTATTTAAAATGATTTAAATATACCCCCAAATTCTAATAATCGCCTCCTCCTCCCCATAGCCATACCAATCCTCACCAAAAAGGTACAAAGCATAGAACTGCAAACAAAACAAAAAAAAGATGCAGGCCAACAATTGTAATTCTGGAAAATACCAATTGCACTAGCAAAAACCCGGCAATGCAATTCACATGTTCATCGCCGTGCTGTTGCTATTGGAAAAATGTAAACGATACAATTTTTAAATCGAAACATGCTTAATAAAAAAGGACGCTAATTAGTTAATCTCCATCTAAGATAGTTTATTATATTCTATTTTTAACAGAGTCCTTTGGCTAATCCAGTTGGCTAAAACTAAATCACATTTTGGCCAATAGGATTGTAAGCTGGCCCACCATGGTAAGGTAGACTCTATTAGGGCGGGTTAGGTGATGGGAGTGAGAGAGGAATAGAGTATAGCGTTTTGGAGAGGGAAGAGGGGGATAGGTGGTCTTAAAGGGTTCCACTCTTACACCATCAAGTGCAAAGTCGGGGAACACAACGACCACCTGATAAATAATTGGGATCCAGCTGGTCCCCCTGAGGCCGGGTTCAATACTGGGATTGCAAAAGGCAAATCGCAATCACCTATGGAGTGTAATTGCATTTCTACCAAGCAATTGTGGCTCCATGTTACAGTGATTGCGTTTTTCTGTCTCATTCCAGAGAATGAGAATGGCTTCTAACTGCCAGCAAAATGTTGCACGCAGTGCACTTTTGCGATATACGCACATCACAGGCACTGCAAGGATTTACCGCAGTGCTTTGCTGAATACCGGCTATCAGCAAAGAGCAGAAAAACTACTTATTAAAGCACCCCAAGTGTAAACTGGCCCTTAAGAGAACTTTATTGGTGATTACAAATTGTTGCAACCTGCAGAGTAGAACTCAGGGGCATATTTAAAATGATTTAAATATACCCCCAAATTCTAATAATGGCCTCCTCCTCCCCATAGCCATACCAATCCTCACCAAAAAGGGTCAAAGCATAGAAACGCAAACAAAACAAAAAAAGATGCAGGCCAACAATTGTAATTCTGGAAAATACCAATTGCACTAGCAAAAACCCGGCAATGCAATTCACATGTTCATCGCCGTGCTGTTGCTATTGGCAAAATGGGAACGATACAATTTTTAAATCGAAACGTGCTTAATAAAAAGGGCCCTAATTACTTAATCTCCATCTAAGATAGTTTATTATATTCTTTTTTTAACAGAGTCCTTTGGCTAATCCAGTTGGCTAAAACTAAATCACATTTTGGCCAATAGGATTGTAAGCCGGCCCACCATGGTAAGGTAGACTCTATTAGGGCGGGTTAGGGAATAGGAGTGAGAGAGGAATAGGGGATAGCGTTTTGGAGAAGGAAGATGGGGATAGGTGGTCTTAAAGGGTTCCACTCTTACACCATCAAGTGCAAAGTCGGGGAACACAACGACCACCTGATAAATAATTGGGATCCAGCTGGTCCCCCTTAGGCCGGGTTCAACACTGGGATCGCAAAAGGCAAATCGCAATCGCCTATGGAGTGTAATTGCATATCTACCAAGCAATTGTGGCTCCATGTTACAGTGATTGCGTTTTTCAGTCTCATTCCAGAGAATGAGAATGGCGTTCTAACTGCCAGCAAAATGTTACACGCAGTGCACTTTTGCGATATACGCACATCACAGGCACTGCAAGGATTTACCGCAGTGCTTTGCTCAATATCGGCTATCAGCAAAGAGCAGAAAAACTACTTATAAAAGCACCCCAAGTGTGAACTGGCCCTTAAGAGAACTTTATTGGTGATTACAAATTGTTGCAACCTGCAATGTAGAACTCAGGGGCGTATTTAAAATGATTTAAATATACCCCCAAATTCTAATAATCGCCTCCTCCTCCCCATAGCCATACCAATCCTCACCAAAAAGGTACAAAGCATAGAACTGCAAACAAAACAAAAAAAGATGCAGGCTAACAATTGTAATTCTGGAAAATACCAATTGCACTAGCAAAAACCCGGCAATGCAATTCACATGTTCATCGCCGTGCTGTTGCTATTGGAAACATGTAAACGATACAATTTTTAAATCGAAACATGCTTAATAAAAAAGGGCGCTAATTAGTTAATCTCCATCTAAGATAGTTTATTATATTCTTTTTTTAACAGAGTCCTTTGGCTAATCCAGTTGGCTAAAACTAAATCACATTTTGGCCAATAGGATTGTAAGCCGGCCCACCATGGTAAGGTAGACTCTATTAGGGCGGGTTAGGTGATGGGAGTGAGAGAGGAATAGAGTATAGCGTTTTGGAGAGGGAAGAGGGGGATAGGTGGTCTTAAAGGGTTCCACTCTTACACCATCAAGTGCAAAGTCGGGGAACACAACGACCACCTGATAAATAATTGGGATCCAGCTGGTCCCCCTTAGGCCGGGTTCAATACTGGGATTGCAAAAGGCAAATCGCAATCACCTATGGAGTGTAATTGCATTTCTACCAAGCAATTGTGGCTCCATGTTACAGTGATTGCGTTTTTCTGTCTCATTCCAGAGAATGAGAATGGCGTTCTAACTGCCAGCAAAATGTTACACGCAGTGCACTTTTGCGATATACGCACATCACAGGCACTGCAAGGATTTACCGCAGTGCTTTGCTCAATACCGGCTATCAGCAAAGAGCAGAAAAACTACTTATAAAAGCACCCCAAGTGTAAACTGGCCCTTAAGAGAACTTTATTGGTGATTACAAATTGTTGCAACCTGCAGAGTAGAACTCAGGGGCATATTTAAAATGATTTAAATATACCCCCAAATTCTAATAATGGCCTCCTCCTCCCCATAGCCATACCAATCCTCACCAAAAAGGGTCAAAGCATAGAAACGCAAACAAAACAAAAAAAGATGCAGGCCAACAATTGTAATTCTGGAAAATACCAATTGCACTAGCAAAAACCCGGCAATGCAATTCACATGTTCATCGTCGTGCTGTTGCTATTGGCAAAATGGGAACGATACAATTTTTAAATGGAAACGTGCTTAATAAAAAGGGCCCTAATTACTTAATCTCCATCTAAGATAGTTTATTATATTCTTTTTTTAACAGAGTCCTTTGGCTAATCCAGTTGGCTAAAACTAAATCACATTTTGGCCAATAGGATTGTAAGCCGGCCCACCATGGTAAGGTAGACTCTATTAGGGCGGGTTAGGGAATAGGAGTGAGAGAGGAATAGGGTATAGCGTTTTGGAGAAGGAAGATGGGGATAGGTGGTCTTAAGGGGTACCACTCTTACACCATCAAGTGCAAAGTCGGGGAACACAGCGACCACCTGATAAATAATTGGGATCCAGCTGGTCCCCCTTAGGCCGGGTTCAACACTGGGATCGCAAAAGGCAAATCGCAATCGCCTATGGAGTGTAATTGCATATCTACCAAGCAATTGTGGCTCCATGTTACAGTGATTGCGTTTTTCAGTCTCATTCCAGAGAATGAGAATGGCATTCTAACTGCCAGCAAAATGTTACACGCAGTGCACTTTTGCGATATACGCACATCACAGGCACTGCAAGGATTTACCGCAGTGCTTTGCTGAATACCGGCTATCAGCAAAGAGCAGAAAAACTACTTATAAAAGCACCCCAAGTGTGAACTGGCCCTTAAGAGAACTTTATTGGTGATTACAAATTGTTGCA
The DNA here is from genome assembly GCF_040937935.1 of Hyperolius riggenbachi. NCBI lineage: Eukaryota > Metazoa > Chordata > Amphibia > Anura > Hyperoliidae > Hyperolius > Hyperolius riggenbachi. The sequence goes on along the minus strand of NC_090654.1, from coordinate 69,695,359 downwards.
ACCTGCAATGTAGAACTCAGGGGCGTATTTTAAATGATTTAAATATACCCCCAAATTCTAATAATGGCCTCCTCCTCCCCAAAGCCATACCAATCCTCACCAAAAAGGTACAAAGCATAGAACTGCAAACAAAACAAAAGAAGATGCAGGCCAACAATTGTAATTCTGGAAAATACCAATTGCACTAGCAAAAACCCGGCAATGCAATTCACATGTTCATCGCCGTGCTGTTGCTATTGGAAACATGTAAACGATACAATTTTTAAATCGAAACATGCTTAATAAAAAAGGGCGCTAATTAGTTAATCTCCATCTAAGATAGTTTATTATATTCTTTTTTTAACAGAGTCCTTTGGCTAATCCAGTTGGCTAAAACTAAATCACATTTTGGCCAATAGGATTGTAAGCCGGCCCACCATGGTAAGGTAGACTCTATTAGGGCGGGTTAGGTGATGGGAGTGAGAGAGGAATAGAGTATAGCGTTTTGGAGAGGGAAGAGGGGGATAGGTGGTCTTAAAGGGTTCCACTCTTACACCATCAAGTGCAAAGTCGGGGAACACAACGACCACCTGATAAATAATTGGGATCCAGCTGGTCCCCCTTAGGCCGGGTTCAATACTGGGATTGCAAAAGGCAAATCGCAATCACCTATGGAGTGTAATTGCATTTCTACCAAGCAATTGTGGCTCCATGTTACAGTGATTGCGTTTTTCTGTCTCATTCCAGAGAATGAGAATGGCTTCTAACTGCCAGCAAAATGTTGCACGCAGTGCACTTTTGCTATATACGCACATCACAGGCACTGCAAGGATTTACCGCAGTGCTTTGCTGAATACCGGCTATCAGCAAAGAGCAGAAAAACTACTTATTAAAGCACCCCAAGTGTAAACTGGCCCTTAAGAGAACTTTATTGGTGATTACAAATTGTTGCAACCTGCAGAGTAGAACTCAAGGGCATATTTAAAATGATTTAAATATACCCCCAAATTCTAATAATGGCCTCCTCCTCCCCATAGCCATACCAATCCTCACCAAAAAGGGTCAAAGCATAGAAACGCAAACAAAACAAAAAAAGATGCAGGCCAACAATTGTAATTCTGGAAAATACCAATTGCACTAGCAAAAACCCGGCAATGCAATTCACATGTTCATCGCCGTGCTGTTGCTATTGGCAAAATGGGAACGATACAATTTTTAAATCGAAACGTGCTTAATAAAAAAGGGCCCTAATTACTTAATCTCCATCTAAGATAGTTTATTATATTCTTTTTTTAACAGAGCCCTTTGGCTAATCCAGTTGGCTAAAACTAAATCACATTTTGGCCAATAGGATTGTAAGCCGGCCCACCATGGTAAGGTAGACTCTATTAGGGTGGGTTAGGGAATAGGAGTGAGAGAGGAATAGGGGATAGCGTTTTGGAGAAGGAAGATGGGGATAGGTGGTCTTAAGGGGTACCACTCTTACACCATCAAGTGCAAAGTCGGGGAACACAGCGACCACCTGATAAATAATTGGGATCCAGCTGGTCCCCCTTAGGCCGGGTTCAACACTGGGATCGCAAAAGGCAAATCGCAATCGCCTATGGAGTGTAATTGCATATCTACCAAGCAATTGTGGCTCCATGTTACAGTGATTGCGTTTTTCAGTCTCATTCCAGAGAATGAGAATGGCGTTCTAACTGCCAGCAAAATGTTACACGCAGTGCACTTTTGCGATATACGCACATCACAGGCACTGCAAGGATTTACCGCAGTGCTTTGCTCAATACCGGCTATCAGCAAAGAGCAGAAAAACTACTTATAAAAGCACCCCAAGTGTAAACTGGCCCTTAAGAGAACTTTATTGGTGCTTACAAATTGTTGCAACCTGCAGAGTAGAACTCAGGGGCATATTTAAAATGATTTAAATATACCCCCAAATTCTAATAATGGCCTCCTCCTCCCCATAGCCATACCAATCCTCACCAAAAAGGGTCAAAGCATAGAAACGCAAACAAAACAAAAAAAGATGCAGGCCAACAATTGTAATTCTGGAAAATACCAATTGCACTAGCAAAAACCCGGCAATGCAATTCACATGTTCATCGCCGTGCTGTTGCTATTGGCAAAATGGGAACGATACAATTTTTAAATCGAAACGTGCTTAATAAAAAGGGCCCTAATTACTTAATCTCCATCTAAGATAGTTTATTATATTCTTTTTTTAACAGAGTCCTTTGGCTAATCCAGTTGGCTAAAACTAAGTCACATTTTGGCCAATAGGATTGTAAGCCGGCCCACCATGGTAAGGTAGACTCTATTAGGGCGGGTTAGGGAATAGGAGTGAGAGAGGAATAGGGGATAGCGTTTTCGAGAGGGAAGATGGGGATAGGTGGTCTTAAGGGGTACCACTCTTACACCATCAAGTGCAAAGTCGGGGAACACAGCGACCACCTGATAAATAATTGGGATCCAGCTGGTCCCCCTTAGGCCGGGATCAACACTGGGATCGCAAAAGGCAAATCGCAATCGCCTATGGAGTGTAATTGCATATCTACCAAGCAATTGTGGCTCCATGTTACAGTGATTGCGTTTTTCAGTCTCGTTCCAGAGAATGAGAATGGCGTTCTAACTGCCAGCAAAATGTTACACGCAGTGCACTTTTGCGATATACGCACATCACAGGCACTGCAAGGATTTACCGCAGCGCTTTGCTGAATACCGGCTATCAGCAAAGAGCAGAAAAACTACTTATAAAAGCACCCCAAGTGTGAACTGGCCCTTAAGAGAACTTTATTGGTGATTACAAATTGTTGCAACCTGCAATGTAGAACTCAGGGGCGTATTTTAAATGATTTAAATATACCCCCAAATTCTAATAATGGCCTCCTCCTCCCCATAGCCATACCAATCCTCACCAAAAAGGGTCAAAGCATAGAAACGCAAACAAAACAAAAAAAGATGCAGGCCAACAATTGTAATTCTGGAAAATACCAATTGCACTAGCAAAAACCCGGCAATGCAATTCACATGTTCATCGCCGTGCTGTTGCTACTGGCAAAATGGGAACGATACAATTTTTAAATCGAAACGTGCTTAATAAAAAAGGGCCCTAATTACTTAATCTCCATCTAAGATAGTTTATTATATTCTTTTTTTAACAGAGTCCTTTGGCTAATCCAGTTGGCTAAAACTAAATCACATTTTGGCCAATAGGATTGTAAGCCGGCGCACCATGGTAAGGTAGACTCTATTAGGGCGGGTTAGGGAATAGGAGTGAGAGGAATAGGGGATAGCGTTTTGGAGAAGGAAGATGGGGATAGGTGGTCTTAAGGGGTACCACTCTTACACCATGAAGTGCAAAGTCGGGGAACACAGCGACCACCTGATAATTGAGATCCAGCTGGTCCCCCTTAGGCCGGGTTCAACACTGGGATCGCAAAAGGCAAATTGCAATCGCCTATGGAGTGTAATTGCATATCTACCAAGCAATTGTGGCTCCATGTTACAGTGATTGCGTTTTTCAGTCTCATTCCAGAGCATGAGAATGGCGTTCTAACTGCCAGCAAAATGTTACACGCAGTGCACTTTTGCGATATACGCACATCACAGGCACTGCAAGGATTTACCGCAGTGCTTTGCTGAATACCGGCTATCAGCAAAGAGCAGAAAAACTACTTATAAAAGCACCCCAAGTGTGAACTGGCCCTTAAGAGAACTTTATTGGTGATTACAAATTGTTGCAACCTGCAATGTAGAACTCAGGGGCGTATTTAAAATGATTTAAATATACCCCCAAATTCTAATAATGGCCTCCTCCTCCCCATAGCAATACCAATCCTCACCAAAAAGGGTCAAAGCATAGAAACGCAAACAAAACAAAAAAAGATGCAGGCCAACAATTGTAATTCTGGAAAATACCAATTGCACTAGCAAAAACCCGGCAATGCAATTCACATGTTCATCGCCGTGCTGTTGCTATTGGCAAAATGGGAACGATACAATTTTTAAATCGAAACGTGCTTAATAAAAAGGGCCCTAATTACTTAATCTCCATCTAAGATAGTTTATTATATTCTTTTTTTAACAGAGTCCTTTGGCTAATCCAGTTGGCTAAAACTAAATCACATTTTGGCCAATAGGATTGTAAGCAGGCCCACCATGGTAAGGTAGACTCTATTAGGGCGGGTTAGGTGATGGGAGTGAGAGAGGAATAGAGTATAGCGTTTTGGAGAAGGAAGATGGGGATAGGTGGTCTTAAGGGGTACCACTCTTACACCATCAAGTGCAAAGTCGGGGAACACAGCGACCACCTGATAATTGGGATCCAGCTGGTCCCCCTTAGGCCGGGTTCAACACTGGGATCGCAAAAGGCAAATCGCAATCGCCTATGGAGTGTAATTGCATATCTACCAAGCAATTGTGGCTCCATGTTACAGTGATTGCGTTTTTCAGTCTCATTCCAGAGAATGAGAATGGCGTTCTAACTGCCAGCAAAATGTTACACGCAGTGCACTTTTGCGATATACGCACATCACAGGCACTGCAAGGATTTACCGCAGTGCTTTGCTCAATACCGGCTATCAGCAAAGAGCAGAAAAACTACTTATAAAAGCACCCCAAGTGTGAACTGGCCCTTAAGAGAACTTTATTGGTGATTACAAATTGTTGCAACCTGCAATGTAGAACTCAGGGGCGTATTTAAAATGATTTAAATATACCCCCAAATTCTAATAATCGCCTCCTCCTCCCCATAGTCATACCAATCCTCACCAAAAAGGTACAAAGCATAGAACTGCAAACAAAACAAAAAAAGATGCAGGCCAACAATTGTAATTCTGGAAAATACCAATTGCACTAGCAAAAACCCGGCAATGCAATTCACATGTTCATCGCCGTGCTGTTGCTATTGGAAAAATGTAAACGATACAATTTTTAAATCGAAACATGATTAATAAAAAAGGGCGCTAATTAGTTAATCTCCATCTAAGATAGTTTATTATATTCTTTTTTTAACAGAGTCCTTTGGCTAATCCAGTTGGCTAAAACTAAATCACATTTTGGCCAATAGGATTGTAAGCCGGCCCACCATGGTAAGGTAGACTCTATTAGGGCGGGTTAGGTGATGGGAGTGAGAGAGGAATAGAGTATAGCGTTTTGGAGAGGGAAGAGGGGGATAGGTGGTCTTAAAGGGTTCCACTCTTACACCATCAAGTGCAAAGTCGGGGAACACAACCACCACCTGATAAATAATTGGGATCCAGCTGGTCCCCCTGAGGCCGGGTTCAATACTGGGATTGCAAAAGGCAAATCGCAATCGCCTATGGAGTGTAATTGCATATCTACCAAGCAATTGTGGCTCCATGTTACAGTGATTGCGTTTTTCAGTCTCATTCCAGAGAATGAGAATGGCGTTCTAACTGCCAGCAAAATGTTACACGCAGTGCACTTTTGCGATATACGCACATCACAGGCACTGCAAGGATTTACCGCAGTGCTTTGCTCAATACCGGCTATCAGCAAAGAGCAGAAAAACTACTTATAAAAGCACCCCAAGTGTAAACTGGCCCTTAAGAGAACTTTATTGGTGATTACAAATTGTTGCAACCTGCAGAGTAGAACTCAGGGGCATATTTAAAATGATTTAAATATACCCCCAAATTCTAATAATGGCCTCCTCCTCCCCATAGCCATACCAATCCTCACCAAAAAGGGTCAAAGCATAGAAACGCAAACAAAACAAAAAAAGATGCAGGCCAACAATTGTAATTCTGGAAAATACTAATTGCACTAGCAAAAACCCGGCAATGCAATTCACATGTTCATCGCCGTGCTGTTGCTATTGGCAAAATGGGAACGATACAATTTTTAAATCGAAACGTGCTTAATAAAAAGGGCCCTAATTACTTAATCTCCATCTAAGATAGTTTATTATATTCTTTTTTTAACAGAGTCCTTTGGCTAATCCAGTTGGCTAAAACTAAATCACATTTTGGCCAATAGGATTGTAAGCCGGCCCACCATGGTAAGGTAGACTCTATTAGGGCGGGTTAGGGAATAGGAGTGAGAGAGGAATAGGGGATAGCGTTTTCGAGAGGGAAGATGGGGATAGGTGGTCTTAAGGGGTACCACTCTTACACCATCAAGTGCAAAGTCGGGGAACACAGCGACCACCTGATAAATAATTGGGATCCAGCTGGTCCCCCTTAGGCCGGGATCAACACTGGGATCGCAAAAGGCAAATCGCAATCGCCTATGGAGTGTAATTGCATATCTACCAAGCAATTGTGGCTCCATGTTACAGTGATTGCGTTTTTCAGTCTCGTTCCAGAGAATGAGAATGGCGTTCTAACTGCCAGCAAAATGTTACACGCAGTGCACTTTTGCGATATACGCACATCACAGGCACTGCAAGGATTTACCGCAGCGCTTTGCTGAATACCGGCTATCAGCAAAGAGCAGAAAAACTACTTATAAAAGCACCCCAAGTGTGAACTGGCCCTTAAGAGAACTTTATTGGTGATTACAAATTGTTGCAACCTGCAATGTAGAACTCAGGGGCGTATTTTAAATGATTTAATAATACCCCCAAATTCTAATAATGGCCTCCTCCTCCCCATAGCCATACCAATCCTCACCAAAAAGGGTCAAAGCATAGAAACGCAAACAAAACAAAAAAAGATGCAGGCCAACAATTGTAATTCTGGAAAATACCAATTGCACTAGCAAAAACCCGGCAATGCAATTCACATGTTCATCGCCGTGCTGTTGCTACTGGCAAAATGGGAACGATACAATTTTTAAATCGAAACGTGCTTAATAAAAAAGGGCCCTAATTACTTAATCTCCATCTAAGATAGTTTATTATATTCTTTTTTTAACAGAGTCCTTTGGCTAATCCAGTTGGCTAAAACTAAATCACATTTTGGCCAATAGGATTGTAAGCCGGCCCACCATGGTAAGGTAGACTCTATTAGGGCGGGTTAGGGAATAGGAGTGAGAGGAATAGGGGATAGCGTTTTGGAGAAGGAAGATGGGGATAGGTGGTCTTAAGGGGTACCACTCTTACACCATGAAGTGCAAAGTCGGGGAACACAGCGACCACCTGATAATTGAGATCCAGCTGGTCCCCCTTAGGCCGGGTTCAACACTGGGATCGCAAAAGGCAAATTGCAATCGCCTATGGAGTGTAATTGCATATCTACCAAGCAATTGTGGCTCCATGTTACAGTGATTGCGTTTTTCAGTCTCATTCCAGAGCATGAGAATGGCGTTCTAACTGCCAGCAAAATGTTACACGCAGTGCACTTTTGCGATATACGCACATCACAGGCACTGCAAGGATTTACCGCAGTGCTTTGCTGAATACCGGCTATCAGCAAAGAGCAGAAAAACTACTTATAAAAGCACCCCAAGTGTGAACTGGCCCTTAAGAGAACTTTATTGGTGATTACAAATTGTTGCAACCTGCAATGTAGAACTCAGGGGCGTATTTAAAATGATTTAAATATACCCCCAAATTCTAATAATGGCCTCCTCCTCCCCATAGCAATACCAATCCTCACCAAAAAGGGTCAAAGCATAGAAACGCAAACAAAACAAAAAAAGATGCAGGCCAACAATTGTAATTCTGGAAAATACCAATTGCACTAGCAAAAACCCGGCAATGCAATTCACATGTTCATCGCCGTGCTGTTGCTATTGGCAAAATGGGAACGATACAATTTTTAAATCGAAACGTGCTTAATAAAAAGGGCCCTAATTACTTAATCTCCATCTAAGATAGTTTATTATATTCTTTTTTTAACAGAGTCCTTTGGCTAATCCAGTTGGCTAAAACTAAATCACATTTTGGCCAATAGGATTGTAAGCAGGCCCACCATGGTAAGGTAGACTCTATTAGGGCGGGTTAGGTGATGGGAGTGAGAGAGGAATAGAGTATAGCGTTTTGGAGAAGGAAGATGGGGATAGGTGGTCTTAAGGGGTACCACTCTTACACCATCAAGTGCAAAGTCGGGGAACACAGCGACCACCTGATAATTGGGATCCAGCTGGTCCCCCTTAGGCCGGGTTCAACACTGGGATCGCAAAAGGCAAATCGCAATCGCCTATGGAGTGTAATTGCATATCTACCAAGCAATTGTGGCTCCATGTTACAGTGATTGCGTTTTTCAGTCTCATTCCAGAGAATGAGAATGGCGTTCTAACTGCCAGCAAAATGTTACACGCAGTGCACTTTTGCGATATACGCACATCACAGGCACTGCAAGGATTTACCGCAGTGCTTTGCTCAATACCGGCTATCAGCAAAGAGCAGAAAAACTACTTATAAAAGCACCCCAAGTGTGAACTGGCCCTTAAGAGAACTTTATTGGTGATTACAAATTGTTGCAACCTGCAATGTAGAACTCAGGGGCGTATTTAAAATGATTTAAATATACCCCCAAATTCTAATAATCGCCTCCTCCTCCCCATAGTCATACCAATCCTCACCAAAAAGGTACAAAGCATAGAACTGCAAACAAAACAAAAAAAGATGCAGGCCAACAATTGTAATTCTGGAAAATACCAATTGCACTAGCAAAAACCCGGCAATGCAATTCACATGTTCATCGCCGTGCTGTTGCTATTGGAAAAATGTAAACGATACAATTTTTAAATCGAAACATGATTAATAAAAAAGGGCGCTAATTAGTTAATCTCCATCTAAGATAGTTTATTATATTCTTTTTTTAACAGAGTCCTTTGGCTAATCCAGTTGGCTAAAACTAAATCACATTTTGGCCAATAGGATTGTAAGCCGGCCCACCATGGTAAGGTAGACTCTATTAGGGCGGGTTAGGTGATGGGAGTGAGAGAGGAATAGAGTATAGCGTTTTGGAGAGGGAAGAGGGGGATAGGTGGTCTTAAAGGGTTCCACTCTTACACCATCAAGTGCAAAGTCGGGGAACACAACCACCACCTGATAAATAATTGGGATCCAGCTGGTCCCCCTGAGGCCGGGTTCAATACTGGGATTGCAAAAGGCAAATCGCAATCGCCTATGGAGTGTAATTGCATATCTACCAAGCAATTGTGGCTCCATGTTACAGTGATTGCGTTTTTCAGTCTCATTCCAGAGAATGAGAATGGCGTTCTAACTGCCAGCAAAATGTTACACGCAGTGCACTTTTGCGATATACGCACATCACAGGCACTGCAAGGATTTACCGCAGTGCTTTGCTCAATACCGGCTATCAGCAAAGAGCAGAAAAACTACTTATAAAAGCACCCCAAGTGTAAACTGGCCCTTAAGAGAACTTTATTGGTGATTACAAATTGTTGCAACCTGCAGAGTAGAACTCAGGGGCATATTTAAAATGATTTAAATATACCCCCAAATTCTAATAATGGCCTCCTCCTCCCCATAGCCATACCAATCCTCACCAAAAAGGGTCAAAGCATAGAAACGCAAACAAAACAAAAAAAGATGCAGGCCAACAATTGTAATTCTGGAAAATACCAATTGCACTAGCAAAAACCCGGCAATGCAATTCACATGTTCATCGCCGTGCTGTTGCTATTGGCAAAATGGGAACGATACAATTTTTAAATCGAAACGTGCTTAATAAAAAGGGCCCTAATTACTTAATCTCCATCTAAGATAGTTTATTATATTCTTTTTTTAACAGAGTCCTTTGGCTAATCCAGTTGGCTAAAACTAAATCACATTTTGGCCAATAGGATTGTAAGCCGGCCCACCATGGTAAGGTAGACTCTATTAGGGCGGGTTAGGGAATAGGAGTGAGAGAGGAATAGGGGATAGCGTTTTGGAGAAGGAAGATGGGGATAGGTGGTCTTAAAGGGTTCCACTCTTACACCATCAAGTGCAAAGTCGGGGAACACAACGACCACCTGATAAATAATTGGGATCCAGCTGGTCCCCCTTAGGCCGGGTTCAACACTGGGATCGCAAAAGGCAAATCGCAATCGCCTATGGAGTGTAATTGCATATCTACCAAGCAATTGTGGCTCCATGTTACAGTGATTGCGTTTTTCAGTCTCATTCCAGAGAATGAGAATGGCGTTCTAACTGCCAGCAAAATGTTACACGCAGTGCACTTTTGCGATATACGCACATCACAGGCACTGCAAGGATTTACCGCAGTGCTTTGCTCAATATCGGCTATCAGCAAAGAGCAGAAAAACTACTTATAAAAGCACCCCAAGTGTGAACTGGCCCTTAAGAGAACTTTATTGGTGATTACAAATTGTTGCAACCTGCAATGTAGAACTCAGGGGCGTATTTAAAATGATTTAAATATACCCCCAAATTCTAATAATCGCCTCCTCCTCCCCATAGCCATACCAATCCTCACCAAAAAGGTACAAAGCATAGAACTGCAAACAAAACAAAAAAAGATGCAGGCTAACAATTGTAATTCTGGAAAATACCAATTGCACTAGCAAAAACCCGGCAATGCAATTCACATGTTCATCGCCGTGCTGTTGCTATTGGAAACATGTAAACGATACAATTTTTAAATCGAAACATGCTTAATAAAAAAGGGCGCTAATTAGTTAATCTCCATCTAAGATAGTTTATTATATTCTTTTTTTAACAGAGTCCTTTGGCTAATCCAGTTGGCTAAAACTAAATCACATTTTGGCCAATAGGATTGTAAGCCGGCCCACCATGGTAAGGTAGACTCTATTAGGGCGGGTTAGGTGATGGGAGTGAGAGAGGAATAGAGTATAGCGTTTTGGAGAGGGAAGAGGGGGATAGGTGGTCTTAAAGGGTTCCACTCTTACACCATCAAGTGCAAAGTCGGGGAACACAACGACCACCTGATAAATAATTGGGATCCAGCTGGTCCCCCTTAGGCCGGGTTCAATACTGGGATTGCAAAAGGCAAATCGCAATCACCTATGGAGTGTAATTGCATTTCTACCAAGCAATTGTGGCTCCATGTTACAGTGATTGCGTTTTTCTGTCTCATTCCAGAGAATGAGAATGGCGTTCTAACTGCCAGCAAAATGTTACACGCAGTGCACTTTTGCGATATACGCACATCACAGGCACTGCAAGGATTTACCGCAGTGCTTTGCTCAATACCGGCTATCAGCAAAGAGCAGAAAAACTACTTATAAAAGCACCCCAAGTGTAAACTGGCCCTTAAGAGAACTTTATTGGTGATTACAAATTGTTGCAACCTGCAGAGTAGAACTCAGGGGCATATTTAAAATGATTTAAATATACCCCCAAATTCTAATAATGGCCTCCTCCTCCCCATAGCCATACCAATCCTCACCAAAAAGGGTCAAAGCATAGAAACGCAAACAAAACAAAAAAAGATGCAGGCCAACAATTGTAATTCTGGAAAATACCAATTGCACTAGCAAAAACCCGGCAATGCAATTCACATGTTCATCGTCGTGCTGTTGCTATTGGCAAAATGGGAACGATACAATTTTTAAATGGAAACGTGCTTAATAAAAAGGGCCCTAATTACTTAATCTCCATCTAAGATAGTTTATTATATTCTTTTTTTAACAGAGTCCTTTGGCTAATCCAGTTGGCTAAAACTAAATCACATTTTGGCCAATAGGATTGTAAGCCGGCCCACCATGGTAAGGTAGACTCTATTAGGGCGGGTTAGGGAATAGGAGTGAGAGAGGAATAGGGTATAGCGTTTTGGAGAAGGAAGATGGGGATAGGTGGTCTTAAGGGGTACCACTCTTACACCATCAAGTGCAAAGTCGGGGAACACAGCGACCACCTGATAAATAATTGGGATCCAGCTGGTCCCCCTTAGGCCGGGTTCAACACTGGGATCGCAAAAGGCAAATCGCAATCGCCTATGGAGTGTAATTGCATATCTACCAAGCAATTGTGGCTCCATGTTACAGTGATTGCGTTTTTCAGTCTCATTCCAGAGAATGAGAATGGCATTCTAACTGCCAGCAAAATGTTACACGCAGTGCACTTTTGCGATATACGCACATCACAGGCACTGCAAGGATTTACCGCAGTGCTTTGCTGAATACCGGCTATCAGCAAAGAGCAGAAAAACTACTTATAAAAGCACCCCAAGTGTGAACTGGCCCTTAAGAGAACTTTATTGGTGATTACAAATTGTTGCAACCTGCAATGTAGAACTCAGGGGCGTATTTTAAATGATTTAAATATACCCCCAAATTCTAATAATGGCCTCCTCCTCCCCAAAGCCATACCAATCCTCACCAAAAAGGTACAAAGCATAGAACTGCAAACAAAACAAAAGAAGATGCAGGCCAACAATTGTAATTCTGGAAAATACCAATTGCACTAGCAAAAACCCGGCAATGCAATTCACATGTTCATCGCCGTGCTGTTGCTATTGGAAACATGTAAACGATACAATTTTTAAATCGAAACATGCTTAATAAAAAAGGGCGCTAATTAGTTAATCTCCATCTAAGATAGTTTATTATATTCTTTTTTTAACAGAGTCCTTTGGCTAATCCAGTTGGCTAAAACTAAATCACATTTTGGCCAATAGGATTGTAAGCCGGCCCACCATGGTAAGGTAGACTCTATTAGGGCGGGTTAGGTGATGGGAGTGAGAGAGGAATAGAGTATAGCGTTTTGGAGAGGGAAGAGGGGGATAGGTGGTCTTAAAGGGTTCCACTCTTACACCATCAAGTGCAAAGTCGGGGAACACAACGACCACCTGATAAATAATTGGGATCCAGCTGGTCCCCCTTAGGCCGGGTTCAATACTGGGATTGCAAAAGGCAAATCGCAATCACCTATGGAGTGTAATTGCATTTCTACCAAGCAATTGTGGCTCCATGTTACAGTGATTGCGTTTTTCTGTCTCATTCCAGAGAATGAGAATGGCTTCTAACTGCCAGCAAAATGTTGCACGCAGTGCACTTTTGCTATATACGCACATCACAGGCACTGCAAGGATTTACCGCAGTGCTTTGCTGAATACCGGCTATCAGCAAAGAGCAGAAAAACTACTTATTAAAGCACCCCAAGTGTAAACTGGCCCTTAAGAGAACTTTATTGGTGATTACAAATTGTTGCAACCTGCAGAGTAGAACTCAAGGGCATATTTAAAATGATTTAAATATACCCCCAAATTCTAATAATGGCCTCCTCCTCCCCATAGCCATACCAATCCTCACCAAAAAGGGTCAAAGCATAGAAACGCAAACAAAACAAAAAAAGATGCAGGCCAACAATTGTAATTCTGGAAAATACCAATTGCACTAGCAAAAACCCGGCAATGCAATTCACATGTTCATCGCCGTGCTGTTGCTATTGGCAAAATGGGAACGATACAATTTTTAAATCGAAACGTGCTTAATAAAAAAGGGCCCTAATTACTTAATCTCCATCTAAGATAGTTTATTATATTCTTTTTTTAACAGAGCCCTTTGGCTAATCCAGTTGGCTAAAACTAAATCACATTTTGGCCAATAGGATTGTAAGCCGGCCCACCATGGTAAGGTAGACTCTATTAGGGTGGGTTAGGGAATAGGAGTGAGAGAGGAATAGGGGATAGCGTTTTGGAGAAGGAAGATGGGGATAGGTGGTCTTAAGGGGTACCACTCTTACACCATCAAGTGCAAAGTCGGGGAACACAGCGACCACCTGATAAATAATTGGGATCCAGCTGGTCCCCCTTAGGCCGGGTTCAACACTGGGATCGCAAAAGGCAAATCGCAATCGCCTATGGAGTGTAATTGCATATCTACCAAGCAATTGTGGCTCCATGTTACAGTGATTGCGTTTTTCAGTCTCATTCCAGAGAATGAGAATGGCGTTCTAACTGCCAGCAAAATGTTACACGCAGTGCACTTTTGCGATATACGCACATCACAGGCACTGCAAGGATTTACCGCAGTGCTTTGCTCAATACCGGCTATCAGCAAAGAGCAGAAAAACTACTTATAAAAGCACCCCAAGTGTAAACTGGCCCTTAAGAGAACTTTATTGGTGCTTACAAATTGTTGCAACCTGCAGAGTAGAACTCAGGGGCATATTTAAAATGATTTAAATATACCCCCAAATTCTAATAATGGCCTCCTCCTCCCCATAGCCATACCAATCCTCACCAAAAAGGGTCAAAGCATAGAAACGCAAACAAAACAAAAAAAGATGCAGGCCAACAATTGTAATTCTGGAAAATACCAATTGCACTAGCAAAAACCCGGCAATGCAATTCACATGTTCATCGCCGTGCTGTTGCTATTGGCAAAATGGGAACGATACAATTTTTAAATCGAAACGTGCTTAATAAAAAGGGCCCTAATTACTTAATCTCCATCTAAGATAGTTTATTATATTCTTTTTTTAACAGAGTCCTTTGGCTAATCCAGTTGGCTAAAACTAAGTCACATTTTGGCCAATAGGATTGTAAGCCGGCCCACCATGGTAAGGTAGACTCTATTAGGGCGGGTTAGGGAATAGGAGTGAGAGAGGAATAGGGGATAGCGTTTTCGAGAGGGAAGATGGGGATAGGTGGTCTTAAGGGGTACCACTCTTACACCATCAAGTGCAAAGTCGGGGAACACAGCGACCACCTGATAAATAATTGGGATCCAGCTGGTCCCCCTTAGGCCGGGATCAACACTGGGATCGCAAAAGGCAAATCGCAATCGCCTATGGAGTGTAATTGCATATCTACCAAGCAATTGTGGCTCCATGTTACAGTGATTGCGTTTTTCAGTCTCGTTCCAGAGAATGAGAATGGCGTTCTAACTGCCAGCAAAATGTTACACGCAGTGCACTTTTGCGATATACGCACATCACAGGCACTGCAAGGATTTACCGCAGCGCTTTGCTGAATACCGGCTATCAGCAAAGAGCAGAAAAACTACTTATAAAAGCACCCCAAGTGTGAACTGGCCCTTAAGAGAACTTTATTGGTGATTACAAATTGTTGCAACCTGCAATGTAGAACTCAGGGGCGTATTTTAAATGATTTAAATATACCCCCAAATTCTAATAATGGCCTCCTCCTCCCCATAGCCATACCAATCCTCACCAAAAAGGGTCAAAGCATAGAAACGCAAACAAAACAAAAAAAGATGCAGGCCAACAATTGTAATTCTGGAAAATACCAATTGCACTAGCAAAAACCCGGCAATGCAATTCACATGTTCATCGCCGTGCTGTTGCTACTGGCAAAATGGGAACGATACAATTTTTAAATCGAAACGTGCTTAATAAAAAAGGGCCCTAATTACTTAATCTCCATCTAAGATAGTTTATTATATTCTTTTTTTAACAGAGTCCTTTGGCTAATCCAGTTGGCTAAAACTAAATCACATTTTGGCCAATAGGATTGTAAGCCGGCGCACCATGGTAAGGTAGACTCTATTAGGGCGGGTTAGGGAATAGGAGTGAGAGGAATAGGGGATAGCGTTTTGGAGAAGGAAGATGGGGATAGGTGGTCTTAAGGGGTACCACTCTTACACCATGAAGTGCAAAGTCGGGGAACACAGCGACCACCTGATAATTGAGATCCAGCTGGTCCCCCTTAGGCCGGGTTCAACACTGGGATCGCAAAAGGCAAATTGCAATCGCCTATGGAGTGTAATTGCATATCTACCAAGCAATTGTGGCTCCATGTTACAGTGATTGCGTTTTTCAGTCTCATTCCAGAGCATGAGAATGGCGTTCTAACTGCCAGCAAAATGTTACACGCAGTGCACTTTTGCGATATACGCACATCACAGGCACTGCAAGGATTTACCGCAGTGCTTTGCTGAATACCGGCTATCAGCAAAGAGCAGAAAAACTACTTATAAAAGCACCCCAAGTGTGAACTGGCCCTTAAGAGAACTTTATTGGTGATTACAAATTGTTGCAACCTGCAATGTAGAACTCAGGGGCGTATTTAAAATGATTTAAATATACCCCCAAATTCTAATAATGGCCTCCTCCTCCCCATAGCAATACCAATCCTCACCAAAAAGGGTCAAAGCATAGAAACGCAAACAAAACAAAAAAAGATGCAGGCCAACAATTGTAATTCTGGAAAATACCAATTGCACTAGCAAAAACCCGGCAATGCAATTCACATGTTCATCGCCGTGCTGTTGCTATTGGCAAAATGGGAACGATACAATTTTTAAATCGAAACGTGCTTAATAAAAAGGGCCCTAATTACTTAATCTCCATCTAAGATAGTTTATTATATTCTTTTTTTAACAGAGTCCTTTGGCTAATCCAGTTGGCTAAAACTAAATCACATTTTGGCCAATAGGATTGTAAGCAGGCCCACCATGGTAAGGTAGACTCTATTAGGGCGGGTTAGGTGATGGGAGTGAGAGAGGAATAGAGTATAGCGTTTTGGAGAAGGAAGATGGGGATAGGTGGTCTTAAGGGGTACCACTCTTACACCATCAAGTGCAAAGTCGGGGAACACAGCGACCACCTGATAATTGGGATCCAGCTGGTCCCCCTTAGGCCGGGTTCAACACTGGGATCGCAAAAGGCAAATCGCAATCGCCTATGGAGTGTAATTGCATATCTACCAAGCAATTGTGGCTCCATGTTACAGTGATTGCGTTTTTCAGTCTCATTCCAGAGAATGAGAATGGCGTTCTAACTGCCAGCAAAATGTTACACGCAGTGCACTTTTGCGATATACGCACATCACAGGCACTGCAAGGATTTACCGCAGTGCTTTGCTCAATACCGGCTATCAGCAAAGAGCAGAAAAACTACTTATAAAAGCACCCCAAGTGTGAACTGGCCCTTAAGAGAACTTTATTGGTGATTACAAATTGTTGCAACCTGCAATGTAGAACTCAGGGGCGTATTTAAAATGATTTAAATATACCCCCAAATTCTAATAATCGCCTCCTCCTCCCCATAGTCATACCAATCCTCACCAAAAAGGTACAAAGCATAGAACTGCAAACAAAACAAAAAAAGATGCAGGCCAACAATTGTAATTCTGGAAAATACCAATTGCACTAGCAAAAACCCGGCAATGCAATTCACATGTTCATCGCCGTGCTGTTGCTATTGGAAAAATGTAAACGATACAATTTTTAAATCGAAACATGATTAATAAAAAAGGGCGCTAATTAGTTAATCTCCATCTAAGATAGTTTATTATATTCTTTTTTTAACAGAGTCCTTTGGCTAATCCAGTTGGCTAAAACTAAATCACATTTTGGCCAATAGGATTGTAAGCCGGCCCACCATGGTAAGGTAGACTCTATTAGGGCGGGTTAGGTGATGGGAGTGAGAGAGGAATAGAGTATAGCGTTTTGGAGAGGGAAGAGGGGGATAGGTGGTCTTAAAGGGTTCCACTCTTACACCATCAAGTGCAAAGTCGGGGAACACAACCACCACCTGATAAATAATTGGGATCCAGCTGGTCCCCCTGAGGCCGGGTTCAATACTGGGATTGCAAAAGGCAAATCGCAATCGCCTATGGAGTGTAATTGCATATCTACCAAGCAATTGTGGCTCCATGTTACAGTGATTGCGTTTTTCAGTCTCATTCCAGAGAATGAGAATGGCGTTCTAACTGCCAGCAAAATGTTACACGCAGTGCACTTTTGCGATATACGCACATCACAGGCACTGCAAGGATTTACCGCAGTGCTTTGCTCAATACCGGCTATCAGCAAAGAGCAGAAAAACTACTTATAAAAGCACCCCAAGTGTAAACTGGCCCTTAAGAGAACTTTATTGGTGATTACAAATTGTTGCAACCTGCAGAGTAGAACTCAGGGGCATATTTAAAATGATTTAAATATACCCCCAAATTCTAATAATGGCCTCCTCCTCCCCATAGCCATACCAATCCTCACCAAAAAGGGTCAAAGCATAGAAACGCAAACAAAACAAAAAAAGATGCAGGCCAACAATTGTAATTCTGGAAAATACTAATTGCACTAGCAAAAACCCGGCAATGCAATTCACATGTTCATCGCCGTGCTGTTGCTATTGGCAAAATGGGAACGATACAATTTTTAAATCGAAACGTGCTTAATAAAAAGGGCCCTAATTACTTAATCTCCATCTAAGATAGTTTATTATATTCTTTTTTTAACAGAGTCCTTTGGCTAATCCAGTTGGCTAAAACTAAATCACATTTTGGCCAATAGGATTGTAAGCCGGCCCACCATGGTAAGGTAGACTCTATTAGGGCGGGTTAGGGAATAGGAGTGAGAGAGGAATAGGGGATAGCGTTTTCGAGAGGGAAGATGGGGATAGGTGGTCTTAAGGGGTACCACTCTTACACCATCAAGTGCAAAGTCGGGGAACACAGCGACCACCTGATAAATAATTGGGATCCAGCTGGTCCCCCTTAGGCCGGGATCAACACTGGGATCGCAAAAGGCAAATCGCAATCGCCTATGGAGTGTAATTGCATATCTACCAAGCAATTGTGGCTCCATGTTACAGTGATTGCGTTTTTCAGTCTCGTTCCAGAGAATGAGAATGGCGTTCTAACTGCCAGCAAAATGTTACACGCAGTGCACTTTTGCGATATACGCACATCACAGGCACTGCAAGGATTTACCGCAGCGCTTTGCTGAATACCGGCTATCAGCAAAGAGCAGAAAAACTACTTATAAAAGCACCCCAAGTGTGAACTGGCCCTTAAGAGAACTTTATTGGTGATTACAAATTGTTGCAACCTGCAATGTAGAACTCAGGGGCGTATTTTAAATGATTTAATAATACCCCCAAATTCTAATAATGGCCTCCTCCTCCCCATAGCCATACCAATCCTCACCAAAAAGGGTCAAAGCATAGAAACGCAAACAAAACAAAAAAAGATGCAGGCCAACAATTGTAATTCTGGAAAATACCAATTGCACTAGCAAAAACCCGGCAATGCAATTCACATGTTCATCGCCGTGCTGTTGCTACTGGCAAAATGGGAACGATACAATTTTTAAATCGAAACGTGCTTAATAAAAAAGGGCCCTAATTACTTAATCTCCATCTAAGATAGTTTATTATATTCTTTTTTTAACAGAGTCCTTTGGCTAATCCAGTTGGCTAAAACTAAATCACATTTTGGCCAATAGGATTGTAAGCCGGCCCACCATGGTAAGGTAGACTCTATTAGGGCGGGTTAGGGAATAGGAGTGAGAGGAATAGGGGATAGCGTTTTGGAGAAGGAAGATGGGGATAGGTGGTCTTAAGGGGTACCACTCTTACACCATGAAGTGCAAAGTCGGGGAACACAGCGACCACCTGATAATTGAGATCCAGCTGGTCCCCCTTAGGCCGGGTTCAACACTGGGATCGCAAAAGGCAAATTGCAATCGCCTATGGAGTGTAATTGCATATCTACCAAGCAATTGTGGCTCCATGTTACAGTGATTGCGTTTTTCAGTCTCATTCCAGAGCATGAGAATGGCGTTCTAACTGCCAGCAAAATGTTACACGCAGTGCACTTTTGCGATATACGCACATCACAGGCACTGCAAGGATTTACCGCAGTGCTTTGCTGAATACCGGCTATCAGCAAAGAGCAGAAAAACTACTTATAAAAGCACCCCAAGTGTGAACTGGCCCTTAAGAGAACTTTATTGGTGATTACAAATTGTTGCAACCTGCAATGTAGAACTCAGGGGCGTATTTAAAATGATTTAAATATACCCCCAAATTCTAATAATGGCCTCCTCCTCCCCATAGCAATACCAATCCTCACCAAAAAGGGTCAAAGCATAGAAACGCAAACAAAACAAAAAAAGATGCAGGCCAACAATTGTAATTCTGGAAAATACCAATTGCACTAGCAAAAACCCGGCAATGCAATTCACATGTTCATCGCCGTGCTGTTGCTATTGGCAAAATGGGAACGATACAATTTTTAAATCGAAACGTGCTTAATAAAAAGGGCCCTAATTACTTAATCTCCATCTAAGATAGTTTATTATATTCTTTTTTTAACAGAGTCCTTTGGCTAATCCAGTTGGCTAAAACTAAATCACATTTTGGCCAATAGGATTGTAAGCAGGCCCACCATGGTAAGGTAGACTCTATTAGGGCGGGTTAGGTGATGGGAGTGAGAGAGGAATAGAGTATAGCGTTTTGGAGAAGGAAGATGGGGATAGGTGGTCTTAAGGGGTACCACTCTTACACCATCAAGTGCAAAGTCGGGGAACACAGCGACCACCTGATAATTGGGATCCAGCTGGTCCCCCTTAGGCCGGGTTCAACACTGGGATCGCAAAAGGCAAATCGCAATCGCCTATGGAGTGTAATTGCATATCTACCAAGCAATTGTGGCTCCATGTTACAGTGATTGCGTTTTTCAGTCTCATTCCAGAGAATGAGAATGGCGTTCTAACTGCCAGCAAAATGTTACACGCAGTGCACTTTTGCGATATACGCACATCACAGGCACTGCAAGGATTTACCGCAGTGCTTTGCTCAATACCGGCTATCAGCAAAGAGCAGAAAAACTACTTATAAAAGCACCCCAAGTGTGAACTGGCCCTTAAGAGAACTTTATTGGTGATTACAAATTGTTGCAACCTGCAATGTAGAACTCAGGGGCGTATTTAAAATGATTTAAATATACCCCCAAATTCTAATAATCGCCTCCTCCTCCCCATAGTCATACCAATCCTCACCAAAAAGGTACAAAGCATAGAACTGCAAACAAAACAAAAAAAGATGCAGGCCAACAATTGTAATTCTGGAAAATACCAATTGCACTAGCAAAAACCCGGCAATGCAATTCACATGTTCATCGCCGTGCTGTTGCTATTGGAAAAATGTAAACGATACAATTTTTAAATCGAAACATGATTAATAAAAAAGGGCGCTAATTAGTTAATCTCCATCTAAGATAGTTTATTATATTCTTTTTTTAACAGAGTCCTTTGGCTAATCCAGTTGGCTAAAACTAAATCACATTTTGGCCAATAGGATTGTAAGCCGGCCCACCATGGTAAGGTAGACTCTATTAGGGCGGGTTAGGTGATGGGAGTGAGAGAGGAATAGAGTATAGCGTTTTGGAGAGGGAAGAGGGGGATAGGTGGTCTTAAAGGGTTCCACTCTTACACCATCAAGTGCAAAGTCGGGGAACACAACCACCACCTGATAAATAATTGGGATCCAGCTGGTCCCCCTGAGGCCGGGTTCAATACTGGGATTGCAAAAGGCAAATCGCAATCGCCTATGGAGTGTAATTGCATATCTACCAAGCAATTGTGGCTCCATGTTACAGTGATTGCGTTTTTCAGTCTCATTCCAGAGAATGAGAATGGCGTTCTAACTGCCAGCAAAATGTTACACGCAGTGCACTTTTGCGATATACGCACATCACAGGCACTGCAAGGATTTACCGCAGTGCTTTGCTCAATACCGGCTATCAGCAAAGAGCAGAAAAACTACTTATAAAAGCACCCCAAGTGTAAACTGGCCCTTAAGAGAACTTTATTGGTGATTACAAATTGTTGCAACCTGCAGAGTAGAACTCAGGGGCATATTTAAAATGATTTAAATATACCCCCAAATTCTAATAATGGCCTCCTCCTCCCCATAGCCATACCAATCCTCACCAAAAAGGGTCAAAGCATAGAAACGCAAACAAAACAAAAAAAGATGCAGGCCAACAATTGTAATTCTGGAAAATACTAATTGCACTAGCAAAAACCCGGCAATGCAATTCACATGTTCATCGCCGTGCTGTTGCTATTGGCAAAATGGGAACGATACAATTTTTAAATCGAAACGTGCTTAATAAAAAGGGCCCTAATTACTTAATCTCCATCTAAGATAGTTTATTATATTCTTTTTTTAACAGAATCCTTTGGCTAATCCAGTTGGCTAAAACTAAATCACATTTTGGCCAATAGGATTGTAAGCCGGCCCACCATGGTAAGGTAGACTCTATTAGGGCGGGTTAGGGAATAGGAGTGAGAGAGGAATAGGGGATAGCGTTTTCGAGAGGGAAGATGGGGATAGGTGGTCTTAAGGGGTACCACTCTTACACCATCAAGTGCAAAGTCGGGGAACACAGCGACCACCTGATAAATAATTGGGATCCAGCTGGTCCCCCTTAGGCCGGGATCAACACTGGGATCGCAAAAGGCAAATCGCAATCGCCTATGGAGTGTAATTGCATATCTACCAAGCAATTGTGGCTCCATGTTACAGTGATTGCGTTTTTCAGTCTCGTTCCAGAGAATGAGAATGGCGTTCTAACTGCCAGCAAAATGTTACACGCAGTGCACTTTTGCGATATACGCACATCACAGGCACTGCAAGGATTTACCGCAGTGCTTTGCTGAATACCGGCTATCAGCAAAGAGCAGAAAAACTACTTATAAAAGCACCCCAAGTGTGAACTGGCCCTTAAGAGAACTTTATTGGTGATTACAAATTGTTGCAACCTGCAATGTAGAACTCAGGGGCGTATTTTAAATGATTTAATAATACCCCCAAATTCTAATAATGGCCTCCTCCTCCCCATAGCCATACCAATCCTCACCAAAAAGGGTCAAAGCATAGAAACGCAAACAAAACAAAAAAAGATGCAGGCCAACAATTGTAATTCTGGAAAATACCAATTGCACTAGCAAAAACCCGGCAATGCAATTCACATGTTCATCGCCGTGCTGTTGCTACTGGCAAAATGGGAACGATACAATTTTTAAATCGAAACGTGCTTAATAAAAAAGGGCCCTAATTACTTAATCTCCATCTAAGATAGTTTATTATATTCTTTTTTTAACAGAGTCCTTTGGCTAATCCAGTTGGCTAAAACTAAATCACATTTTGGCCAATAGGATTGTAAGCCGGCCCACCATGGTAAGGTAGACTCTATTAGGGCGGGTTAGGGAATAGGAGTGAGAGGAATAGGGGATAGCGTTTTGGAGAAGGAAGATGGGGATAGGTGGTCTTAAGGGGTACCACTCTTACACCATGAAGTGCAAAGTCGGGGAACACAGCGACCACCTGATAATTGAGATCCAGCTGGTCCCCCTTAGGCCGGGTTCAACACTGGGATCGCAAAAGGCAAATTGCAATCGCCTATGGAGTGTAATTGCATATCTACCAAGCAATTGTGGCTCCATGTTACAGTGATTGCGTTTTTCAGTCTCATTCCAGAGCATGAGAATGGCGTTCTAACTGCCAGCAAAATGTTACACGCAGTGCACTTTTGCGATATACGCACATCACAGGCACTGCAAGGATTTACCGCAGTGCTTTGCTGAATACCGGCTATCAGCAAAGAGCAGAAAAACTACTTATAAAAGCACCCCAAGTGTGAACTGGCCCTTAAGAGAACTTTATTGGTGATTACAAATTGTTGCAACCTGCAATGTAGAACTCAGGGGCGTATTTAAAATGATTTAAATATACCCCCAAATTCTAATAATGGCCTCCTCCTCCCCATAGCCATACCAATCCTCACCAAAAAGGGTCAAAGCATAGAAACGCAAACAAAACAAAAAAAGATGCAGGCCAACAATTGTAATTCTGGAAAATACCAATTGCACTAGCAAAAACCCGGCAATGCAATTCACATGTTCATCGCCGTGCTGTTGCTATTGGCAAAATGGGAACGATACAATTTTTAAATCGAAACGTGCTTAATAAAAAGGGCCCTAATTACTTAATCTCCATCTAAGATAGTTTATTATATTCTTTTTTTAACAGAGTCCTTTGGCTAATCCAGTTGGCTAAAACTAAATCACATTTTGGCCAATAGGATTGTAAGCAGGCCCACCATGGTAAGGTAGACTCTATTAGGGCGGGTTAGGTGATGGGAGTGAGAGAGGAATAGGGGATAGCGTTTTGGAGAAGGAAGATGGGTATAGGTGGTCTTAAGGGGTACCACTCTTACACCATCAAGTGCAAAGTCGGGGAACACAGCGACCACCTGATAATTGGGATCCAGCTGGTCCCTCTTAGGCCGGGTTCAACACTGGGATCGCAAAAGGCAAATCGCAATCGCCTATGGAGTGTAATTGCATATCTACCAAGCAATTGTGGCTCCATGTTACAGTGATTGCGTTTTTCAGTCTCATTCCAGAGAATGAGAATGGCGTTCTAACTGCCAGCAAAATGTTACACGCAGTGCACTTTTGCGATATACGCACATCACAGGCACTGCAAGGATTTACCGCAGTGCTTTGCTCAATACCGGCTATCAGCAAAGAGCAGAAAAACTACTTATAAAAGCACCCCAAGTGTGAACTGGCCCTTAAGAGAACTTTATTGGTGATTACAAATTGTTGCAACCTGCAATGTAGAACTCAGGGGCGTATTTAAAATGATTTAAATATACCCCCAAATTCTAATAATGGCCTCCTCCTCCCCATAGCCATACCAATCCTCACCAAAAAGGTACAAAGCATAGAACTGCAAACAAAACAAAAAAAGATGCAGGCCAACAATTGTAATTCTGGAAAATACCAATTGCACTAGCAAAAACCCGGCAATGCAATTCACATGTTCATCGCCGTGCTGTTGCTATTGGAAAAATGTAAACGATACAATTTTTAAATCGAAACATGCTTAATAAAAAAGGGCGCTAATTAGTTAATCTCCATCTAAGATAGTTTATTATATTCTATTTTTAACAGAGTCCTTTGGCTAATCCAGTTGGCTAAAACTAAATCACATTTTGGCCAATAGGATTGTAAGCCGGCCCACCATGGTAAGGTAGACTCTATTAGGGCGGGTTAGGTGATGGGAGTGAGAGAGGAATAGAGTATAGCGTTTTGGAGAGGGAAGAGGGGGATAGGTGGTCTTAAAGGGTTCCACTCTTACACCATCAAGTGCAAAGTCGGGGAACACAACCACCACCTGATAAATAATTGGGATCCAGCTGGTCCCCCTGAGGCCGGGTTCAATACTGGGATTGCAAAAGGCAAATCGCAATCACCTATGGAGTGTAATTGCATTTCTACCAAGCAATTGTGGCTCCATGTTACAGTGATTGCGTTTTTCTGTCTCATTCCAGAGAATGAGAATGGCTTCTAACTGCCAGCAAAATGTTGCACGCAGTGCACTTTTGCGATATACGCACATCACAGGCACTGCAAGGATTTACCGCAGTGCTTTGCTGAATACTGGCTATCAGCAAAGAGCAGAAAAACTACTTATAAAAGCACCCCAAGTGTGAACTGGCCCTTAAGAGAACTTTATTGGTGATTACAAATTGTTGCAACCTGCAATGTAGAACTCAGGGGCGTATTTAAAATGATTTAAATATACCCCCAAATTCTAATAATGGCCTCCTCCTCCCCATAGCCATACCAATCCTCACCAAAAAGGTACAAAGCATAGAACTGCAAACAAAACAAAAAAAGATGCAGGCCAACAATTGTAATTCTGGAAAATACCAATTGCACTAGCAAAAACCCGGCAATGCAATTCACATGTTCATCGCCGTGCTGTTGCTATTGGAAAAATGGGAACGATACAATTTTTAAATCGAAACATGCTTAATAAAAAAGGGCGCTAATTAGTTAATCTCCATCTAAGATAGTTTATTATATTCTTTTTTTAACAGAGTCCTTTGGCTAATCCAGTTGGCTAAAACTAAATCACATTTTGGCCAATAGGATTGCAAGCAGGCCCACCATGGTAAGGTAGACTCTATTAGGGCGGGTTAGGTGATGGGAGTGAGAGAGGAATAGAGTATAGCGTTTTGGAGAGGGAAGAGAGGGATAGGTGGTCTTAAAGGGTTCCACTCTTACACCATCAAGTGCACAGTCGGGGAACACAACGACCACCTGATAAATAATTGGGATCCAGCTGGTCCCCCTTAGGCCGGGTTCAATACTGGGATTGCAAAAGGCAAATCGCAATCACCTATGGAGTGTAATTGCATTTCTACCAAGCAATTGTGGCTCCATGTTACAGTGATTGCGTTTTTCTGTCTCATTCCAGAGAATGAGAATGGCTTCTAACTGCCAGCAAAATGTTGCACGCAGTGCACTTTTGCGATATACGCACATCACAGGCACTGCAAGGATTTACCGCAGTGCTTTGCTGAATACCGGCTATCAGCAAAGAGCAGAAAAACTACTTATTAAAGCACCCCAAGTGTAAACTGGCCCTCAAGAGAACTTTATTGGTGATTACAAATTGTTGCAACCTGCAGAGTAGAACTCAGGGGCATATTTAAAATGATTTAAATATACCCCCAAATTCTAATAATGGCCTCCTCCTCCCCATAGCCATACCAATCCTCACCAAAAAGGGTCAAAGCATAGAAACGCAAACAAAACAAAAAAAGATGCAGGCCAACAATTGTAATTCTGGAAAATACCAATTGCACTAGCAAAAACCCGGCAATGCAATTCACATGTTTATCGCCGTGCTGTTGCTATTGGCAAAATGGGAACGATACAATTTTTAAATCGAAACGTGCTTAATAAAAAAGGGCCCTAATTACTTAATCTCCATCTAAGATAGTTTATTATATTCTTTTTTTAACAGAGTCCTTTGACTAATCCAGTGGGCTAAAACTAAATCACATTTTGGCCAATAGGATTGTAAGCCGGCCCACCATGGTAAGGTAGACTCCATTAGGGCGGGTTAGGGAATAGGAGTGAGAGAGGAATAGGGGATAGTGTTTTGGAGAGGGAAGAGGGGGATAGGTGGTCTTAAAGGGTACCACTCTTACACCATCAAGTGCAAAGTCGGGGAACACAGCGACCACCTGATAAATAATTGGGATCCAGCTGGTCCCCCTTAGGCCGGGTTCAACACTGGGATCGCAAAAGGCAAATCGCAATCGCCTATGGAGTGTAATTGCATATCTACCAAGCAATTGTGGCTCCATGTTACAGTGATTGCGTTTTTCAGTCTCATTCCAGAGAATGAGAATGGAGTTCTAACTGCCAGCAAAATGTTACACGCAGTGCACTTTTTGCGATATACGCACATCACAGGCACTGCAAGGATTTACCGCAGTGCTTTGCTGAATACCGGCTATCAGCAAAGAGCAGAAAAACTACTTATAAAAGCACCCCAAGTGTGAACTGGCCCTTAAGAGAACTTTATTGGTGATTACAAATTGTTGCAACCTGCAATGTAGAACTCAGGGGCGTATTTAAAATGATTTAAATATACCCCCAAATTCTAATAATGGCCTCCTCCTCCCCATAGCCATACCAATCCTCACCAAAAAGGTACAAAGCATAGAACTGCAAACAAAACAAAAAAAGATGCAGGCCAACAATTGTAATTCTGGAAAATACCAATTACACTAGCAAAAACCCGGCAATGCAATTCACATGTTCATCGCCGTGCTGTTGCTATTGGAAAAATGTGAACGATACAATTTTTAAATCGAAACATGCTTAATAAAAAAGGGCGCTAATTAGTTAATCTCCATCTAAGATAGTTTATTATATTATTTTTTTAACAGAGTCCTTTGGCTAATCCAGTTGGCTAAAACTAAATCACATTTTGGCCAATAGGATTGTAAGCAGGCCCACCATGGTAAGGTAGACTCTATTAGGGCGGGTTAGGTGATGGGAGTGAGAGAGGAATAGAGTATAGCGTTTTGGAGAGGGAAGAGGAGGATAGGTGGTCTTAAAGGGTTCCACTCTTACACCATCAAGTGCAAAGTCGGGGAACACAACGACCACCTGATAAATAATTGGGATCCAGCTGGTCCCCCTTAGGCCGGGTTCAACACTGGGATTGCAAAAGGCAAATTGCAATCACCTATGGAGTGTAATTGCATTTCTACCAAGCAATTGTGGCTCCATGTTACAGTGATTGCGTTTTTCTGTCTCATTCCAGAGAATGAGAATGGCTTCTAACTGCCAGCAAAATGTTGCACGCAGTGCACTTTTGCGATATACGCACATCACAGGCACTGCAAGGATTTACCGCAGTGCTTTGCTGAATACCGGCTATCAGCAAAGAGCAGAAAAACTACTTATTAAAGCACCCCAAGTGTGAACTGGCCCTTAAGAGAACTTTATTGGTGATTACAAATTGTTGCAACCTGCAGAGTAGAACTAAGGGGCATATTTAAAATGATTTAAATATACCATCAAATTCTAATAATGGCCTCCTCCTCCCCATAGCCATACCAATCCTCACCAAAAAGGTACAAAGCATAGAAACGCAAACAAAACAAAAAAAGATGCAGGCCAACAATTGTAATTCTGGAAAATACCAATTGCACTAGCAAAAACTCGGCAATGCAATTTACATGTTCACTGCCGTGCTGTTGCTATTGGAAAAATGTAAACGATACAATTTTTAAATCGAAACATGCTTAATAAAAAAGGGCACTAATTAGTTAATCTCCATCTAAGATAGTTTATTATATTCTTTTTTTAACAGAGTCCTTTGGCTAATCCAGTTGGCTAAAACTAAATCACATTTTGGCCAATAGGATTGTAAGCAGGCCCACCATAGTAAGGTAGACTCTATTAGGTCGGGTAATGGAATGGGAGTGAGAGAGGAATAGGGGATAGCGTTTTGGAGAGGGAAGATGGGGATAGGTGGTCTTAAGGGGTACCACTCTTACACCCTCAAGTGCAAAGTCGGGGAAAACAACGACCACCTGATAAATAATTGGGATCCAGCTGGTCCGCCTTAGGCCGGGTTCAACACTGGGATCGCAAAAGGCAAATCGCAATCGCCTATGGAGTGTGATTGCTTTTCTACCAAGCAATTGTGGCTCCATGTGGCAGTGATTGAGTTTTTCAGTCACATTCCAGAGAATGAGAATGGTGTTCTAACTGCCAGCAAAATGTTGCACGCAGTGCACTTTTGCGATATACGCACATCACAGGCACTGCAAGGATTTACCGCAGTGCTTTGCTGAATACCGACTATCAGCAAAGAGCAGAAAAACCCCTTATTAAAGCACCCCAGGTGTGAACTGGCCCTTAAGAGAACTTTATTGGTCATTACAAATTGTTGCAACCTGCAGAGTAGAACTCAGGGGCAGATTTAAAATGAGTTAAATATACCCCCAAATTCTAATAATGGCCTCCTCCTCCCCATAGCCATACCAATCCTCACCAAAAAGGTACAAAGCATAGAAACGCAAACAAAACAAAAAAAGATGCAGGCCAACAATTGTAATTCTGGAAAATACCAATGGCACTAGCAAACACCCGGCAATGCAATTCACATGTTCATCGCCGTGCTGTTGCTATTGGCAAAATGGGAACAATACAATTTTTAAATCGAAACGTGCTTAATAAAAAAGGGCCCTAATTACTTAATCTCCATCTAAGATAGTTTATTATATTCTTTTTTTAACAGAGTCCTTTGGCTAATCCAGTTGGCTAAAACTAAATCACATTTTGGCCAATAGGATTGAAAGCCGGCCCACCATGGTAAGGTAGACTCTATTAGGGCGGGTTAGGGAATGGGAGTGAGAGAAGAATAGGGGATAGCGTTTTGGAGAAGGAAGATGGGGATAGGTGGTCTTAAGGGGTACCACTCTTACACCATAAAGTGCAAAGTTGGGGAACACAACGACCACCTGATAAATAATTGGGATCCAGCTGGTCCCCCTTAGGCCGGGTTCAACACTGGGATCGCAAAAGGCAAATCGCAATCGCCTATGGAGTGTAATTGCATTTCTCCCAAGCAATATTGGCTCCATGTTACAGTGATTGCGTTTTTCGGTCTCATTCCAGAGAATGAGAATGACGTTCTAACTGCCAGCAAAATGTTGCACGCAGTGCACTTTTGCGATATACGCACATCACAGGCACTGCAAGGATTTACCACAGTGCTTTGCTGAATACCGGCTATCAGCAAAGAGCAGAAAAAATACTTATTAAAGCACCCCAAGTGTGAACTGGCCCTTAAGAGAACTTTATTGGTGATTACAAATTGTTGCAACCTGCAGAGTAGAACTCAGGGGCGTATTTAAAATGATTTAAATATACCCCCAAATTCTAATAATGGCCTCCTCCTCCCCATAGCCATACCAATCCTCACCAAAAAGGTACAAAGCATAGAACTGCAAACAAAACAAAAAAAGATGCAGGTCAACAATTGTAATTCTGGAAAACACCAATTGCACTAGCAAAAACCCGGCAATGCAATTCACATGTTCATCGCCGTGCTGTTGCTATTGGAAAAATGTAAATGATACAATTTTTAAATCGAAACATGCTTAATAAAAAAGGGTGCTAATTAGTTCATCTCCATCTAAGATAGTTTATTATATTATTTTTTTAACAGAGTCCTTTGGCTAATCCAGTTGGCTCAAACGAAATCACATTTTGGCCAATAGAATTGAAAGCCGGCCCACCATGGTAAGGTAGACTCTATTAGGGCGGGTTAGGGGATGGGAGTGAGAGAGGAATAGGGAATGGCGTTTTGGAGAGGGAAGATAGGGATAAGTGGTCTTAAGGGTACCACTCTTACACCCTCAAATGCAAAGTAGGGGAACACAACGACCACCTGATAAATAATTGGGATCCAGCTGGTCCCCCTTAGGCCGGGTTCAACACTGGGATCGCAAAAGGCAAATCGCAATCGCCTATGGAGTGTGATTGCATTATTACCAAGCAATTTTGGCTCCATGTTGCAGTGATTGCGTTTTTCGGTCTCATTCCAGAGAATGAGAATGGTGTTCTAACTGCCAGCAAAATGTTGCATGCAGTGCACTTTTGCGATATACGCACATCACAGGCACTGCAAGGATTTACTGCAGTGCTTTGCTGAATACCGGCTATCAGCAAAGAAGAGAAACACTACCCACCAAAGCACCCCAAGTGTGAACTGGCCCTTAAGAGAACTTGATTGGTGATTAGAAATTGTTGCAACCTGCAGAGTAGAACTCAGGGGCATATTTAAAATGATTTAAATATACCCCCAAATTCTAATAATGGCCTCCTCCTCCCCATAGCCATACCAATCCTCACCAAAAGGTACAAAGCATAGAAACGCAAACAAAACAAAAAGAGATGCAGGCCAACAATTGTAATTCTGGAAAATACCAATTGCACTAGCAAAAACCCGGCA
This sequence comes from Hyperolius riggenbachi, assembly GCF_040937935.1. NCBI lineage: Eukaryota > Metazoa > Chordata > Amphibia > Anura > Hyperoliidae > Hyperolius > Hyperolius riggenbachi. Next base: position 69,664,437 of record NC_090654.1, on the reverse strand, counting down.
ATGCAATTTACATGTTCATCGCCGTGCTGTTGCTATTGGAAGAATGTGAATGATACAATTTTTAAATCGAAATGTGTTTAATAAAAAAAGGCCCTAATTAGTTAATCTCCATCTAAGATAGTTCAATATATTCTTTTTTTTAACAGAGTCCTTTGGCTAATCCAGTTGGCTAAAACTAAATCACATTTTGGCCAATAGGATTTTAAGCCGGCACACCATGGTAAGGTAGACTCTATTAGGGCGGGTTAGGGAATAGGAGTGAGAGAGGAATAGGGGATGGCGTTTTGGAGAGGAAAGAGGGGGATAGTTGGTCTTAAGGGGTACCACTCTTTCACCCTCAAGTGCAAAGTCGGGGAACACAACGACCACCTGATAAATAATTGGGATCCAGCTTTTCCCCCTAAGGCCGGGTTCAATACTGGGATCGCAAAAGGCAAATCGCAATCGCCTGTGGAGTGTGATTTTTTTTTTGCACGATTGTGGCTCCATGTTTTCGATTACTATTCCAAAGAATGGGAATTGCATTCCAACTGCCAGCAAAATGTTGTATGGAGTGCGTCTTTGCTATATATGCACATCGCAAGCACTGCAGGGATTTACCAAAGTGCTTTGCTGAATACCGGCTATCAGCAAAGAGCAAAAACGTTCCCCACCAAAAGCACCCCAAATGCCAACAAATTTCTGTGTGCGATACAAAGTAAGGAAAAACATAGAGTGCATTGTAATACAGAAATTGGTAAACATCATAAATAAACACTGGCTCAAAATACAGAATTGGTTGACAAAGTAAGTACAGTGACAAATGTTACATGATGAATAAAATGTAGAACACATTACACACAAAATGGTGAGAGAGCCGTGTCCTTGTGAGCTTCCTATCTACGGGAATGGGAGGATGGGGTAGTAAACAATATGTATACCAAGAGGTGATGTGTTTTTAGGTTACCTAATGAGGAGCAAAACTTGGCCAAAGACTGATGAGGGAATGGCCTAAGTTGGAGTTTGTTGCTCTGTTGTATGAAAGAACTGGAAAATTATCGCCACCTTGTCATCCTTTAAGTTGTGACATCAGACTACTATTGAGTGTGACCATTATTTTAGGGCCATATACAGTTGTCAATCATTTGTGAATGGTGGTGATAAATGACTTTGGGTACCTCTTCCATTTGTAGTGCTGCAGGACTGTCTTACAGGATGTATTCTCTGCAGAATCCTGCACCTGGCCTCCAGTACTACAGAGTGACCAGGAGCTGCTTTCCATTCCTCCCTCTTCCCCAATGTGTATCCAGACTAGAAAAGCAGTGAAAAGCACCACCTGAGAGGGCGTGTGCCAGAGACTCCCAGCATCCTCTATCTATACCCAGCTTAGTATTGTGAGGCCATAAAGAAATCCCAGCATCCTCTATCTATACCCTGCTTAGTATTGTGAGGCCATAAAGAAATCCCAGCATCCTCCTAGCTGAGTATTGTGAGGCCATCAAGTAATCCCAGCATCCTCTATCTATACCCAGCTGAGTATTGTGAGGCCATCAGGTAATCCCAGCATCCTCTATCTATACCCAGCTTAGTATTGTGAGGCCATAAAGAAATCCCAGCATCCTCCTAGCTGAGTATTGTGAGGCCATCAAGTAATCCCAGCATCCTCTATCTATACCCAGCTGAGTATTGTGAGGCCATCAGGTAATCCCAGCATCCTCTATTTTTATCCAGCTGAGTATTGTGAGGTTATAAGGTAATCCCAGCATCCTCTTTTTATACCCAAGTTGAGTATTGTGAGGTCATCAGGTAATACATAAAACAGCTGTATCTGGTTGGTGATTTTTTTTTTTAATCTGGAAACACATCAGGATTGCAGCACATCAGGATTGTTTGAATTTCATTGATAGTCTGTTCTGTATTGGAGATGGGCAATTTGATGCAAATAAAGCCAAGTTGGTGCAAAATTATGCAACTCTAATGCAAATATATGGCTTGACCAAATAAAGGAAGGCTAGGTGGGATTTGATTGCTTACTAAAGTTTGCATAATTCTGCATCAACTCAGAACTATTTGCATCTCATTGATCATCCTCATTCTGACCCAGATCATCCCATAACCAGACAGGAAGAAACAAGTGGGATAATACCTGACGTAATACCTATCACTTGAGGAGGTGGGAAATAATTCTGAATTGATGCAGAATTATGCATCTTAAAAATTGGCCTATTACATTCCCCCAAGGTGGAATACTATTGGTCCATTTTTAAAATGCATACATTCACATAATTCTACATCATCTTAGAATTATTTTTTTTAGAACTAGGTTAAGGTCAATGAGATGCAAAGAATTCCAACCTGATGCAAACTTTGTATGCTGCTAAAAAATTACCACTGGAATTCCAGCTTGTCAGGATTCTATTGGTCCATTTTCAAACTGCATAAATGTGCATACAAAACCTGCATCAACTCATAATTATTTGCATCTCAATTGCCACGCCCAATTTCTAACCTGACACTGTAGGAAAATATGATCTTCCTACCTTTCACAGGTTAAAAATGAAAAGCACCACCTAAGATTTCTGGTCTCTCACACTGTGTGGATCTGTGAGCAGAGACAGGGTGAAGTCCCCCTCAGGATAAAGACACCGATCATGTATATTTGCTATCAAAAGGAATTCAAGGCAGTTTGTTATGTTTTTCTTAAGTAATCGATCAGCTCAGGATAGCTGCCATAAACCCATTTCTGTTATTAGAAATCTAATGCTATCGCCTCTATCCTACCTCACTGTGTAATTCCTGCTACCGGCCGCTAGGAGGAGCTCCGGGATAACTGCTTGTTCCTTCCTGGAGCGTCTGCCGGAGAATTTCGGGGCTGAGAGCTCCTGGCTATCGGAGATACAGAGAGAGACGCAGCACGTCTGTCTCTAATGCTGCCGCAGCTCTGTCTGCGAGGAGGATGAGTGCCTGGGTGACGTCATAGAAGCTATTGTGACGCATGTGTGCAGGTGGGCCTCACGTGTACCGCTGAGGATGGCACCTGCAGTGACACGTGACCACGCCCCTCTGCTATTGCTGTGACAATGCTAGTGGATGGAGGTGAGGCATTATGTGCAATAGGGAAAGGTGAGGGAGCGTGTGCTGCGCTGTATATTCTGCTGTACATGCATCATGCAGCTATGTACTCAGTGAAGTGCATATGCCTATCCACACTCAAGCTTGGTACACACATCCAATTTTGATTGGCCAATTTTATCACGGCCATGTCGTATGAGAGGCTTACTTGCACAAGCTGGTCTTAGTATTTAAAGTCTCTCACTCTACATTGAGGTGGTAAAAGTGGCTAGCAATTGGCCAATCAATTTTGGATGTGTGTATGCACCCAAAGTTACTTTCCCTCTATCTGCAATGCTGGGGTTATGTGATATACACAGGGCTCGGCTGTCTAGAGTACTCTGACCCGCCCCTTAGAATGTGGCTGCTCCTCCCCTTCTTAGGCCTCTTTTCATAAAACTTTTTCCGCCAGTTTAACGCTCAAAACAGCTGACTTTCCCGTCCATTTAGCAAAATGGGCATTCATAAAAGCTGTTTCCGCATGATAAGCTACAATTCCCCAGCAGAGCGAGAAATTTCCGCCTTGTGCTGTGTTTTTCTAGATTTATCTAGAAAAAGTTACAAAACGTCAGTTCATAAACATTAGAGGAAGTGGTATGCGGACGGGAAATGCTACTTCCTCTGATGTAGCGAGAAGAGTTCGGATTACATGAAAGTGAATGGGACAGACCTCCCAGAGAGAGCAGCGCACGGAGGGACTGCCGGCTTCAGTGTTTCCGCATGCCTTCCGACAGCTTACCGTCAGCCTTCAGTGGGAGATCTCCGCACTTGTATCACAGCTGGCAAGATTTTTATGAATGACCACCCAGAAGTCTAAAATACCGCTGGGGTATTTTACCTCCACGATTTTTTTCTCCACTTTTGTTTTATGAATAGAGGCCTTAGTGCTGTCAGACTGGGCAGCTCCACCCCCTGATCTCCAAACAATACAGCAGAAGCTGTCACCTTGTTAGCCACAGCTTGGCACTGACACACTGGCCTGCCCTTCAGTATGTCGCTGCTCCTCCCCTCCTCAATGCTGCTGGTGCACCCAGAGAAGCATATAGTAAAATATCTGTAGATTTAAGGCCTGTATACACTGAAAATCACCAAACGCAGTGTGGTGCATTTTGCTGAGGCTATCTGTTGCTGGTTTTGTGATTGTTACGTTATAAAATGCAATGAAAAGTACCAGTATGAGCTGCTGGGCGGCAGGGAGAGCACTCCTGTCTGCTCAGTGAGAGGCGCCCTACAGCCATACTACAGAGGCAGTATCAGGAAGCTTGGGAGGCCCCATTCACCTGTAGTGTCGGGGGTTGGGGTGAGCAGCACAGGCAGCCTGCTGTGGACAGTACTTCTTCCCTGCAGGCCTACCCTGCAGTCACTGATGTACCCAGCAGTCACCTTGCTTTGATGATTAAACCCCCATTGCACTGTGTTTACCTAAGCAGCCTGCCATGTGCAGCATCAGCGCCCCTGATCACGTGCAGCTCAGTCTGCAGCCACTTGCATCCATATACAGCCGCCCTGTCCCTTCCAGCAGCCTAACTACTGTATTCCCCAGACTCACACCATACACAGGTTCTCAGAGGGCTCCCATAGAACTGGCTCCTAACAGCATCTATTTACATCAATAAGACATTCTATAGCGGCCACACGGGGGAGCTCCGCACACAAGTTCCATGGACATTTTTACAGTCCGGCCACAAGAGGGAGCTCCACACACAATGCTGCCAGCTTACATACGCGATCCTGGTTCCTGGCTGCTCCGTTTGATGCCTCCAGAAGGTAGGCGGATTCTCGTCCTCGGCTGTGCAGAGCGGAGACTCGTCCACCTCCTCCGGCTGTCAGTCTCTTGAGCATGCTGTGTCCACGGAGGGCGTGTTTCCGGTCACCTCACCTGTTGCAGATGCCTCGCGCTTCCAGCTCACCCAGCCAGTGCTATATGTAATGTATGCAATAGCATTGCTGACTATACTGTAATATATATGCTGTATATTGATAGAAGATTAATACTAGGCACAGCATATATTGTCAGGCTGTATAATGGTAAAGCACAGCTTTTATGCAATGATTTAACACTTGTTTCTGCAACTGGGTTTACAATCATTGCCTTTGTGCTGTTACTGTGGACTTATCATTCTGGTGGACTATATTTACATTGATAACACAGTCCACTTCAGCTTATAGGAGGGCTATCTAACTGTGGGCTCACCTCCATCTCTTTCCCTGAACTCTAGCAATCATTAGGGCTCTTTCACATCACAGAACGTGTGCAGGAACCAATTTCGTGCACGCATTATTACCTGCGGCATGAAAGTCGGGAAGTTGCGGTGCAACGCTCATTAGTGGCGGTAGTTCTAATTCACCCGACGGGAGAACGCCGAGGCTGGACGTTACGAAGCTCCCACATGTGTTACAGCGTATTTGCCCTGGAATGCTTTGTCTAATGTGAAAGTTAACATGAAAGTCAAATAGGCTTTCATGTTACCTTCCTAAACACAGTCTAGGAGGGATCCGTCAAAACGCACAGTGCAGCTCCTAGTGTGAAAGAGCCCTTACTGGTTCAGCTGTATCACACTGCAGATCAAGTTGCACAGCTGCTGAGTCATAAAACATCACCTGCAATTCTTCTTAGGGCTCATTCACACTAAGTGCTGCGCTGTCAGTTTTGACGCATTGCACATAGTGTGCCATCCACATGGTTACATGAAAGCCCATAGACTTTCATGTTACTATTCACCGTACAGCTGTGCGTTCCCTGGCATTGCGATATAACGCGCCTGGGAACATCTTATCACACAACGAATGCGTTTTCCCAATGGGTTCTACTGTGTTGCTGCTGCCAATGTCTGCGCTTTGAGACCCCTCGATGTGCATTCCGTGCGATGGAGACGCATGCACAAAATCGCTTTCATGCATGTGTTCTGTAGTGTGACTGAGCCCTTAGCAATGGTGCTGGGGATATCATGTTTAATAGAGGACTCCTGACCTGAATCTCGGGCCTGTCACCTGGCATACTGTGATCTTCTGGGCTGTGTCTATAACCTGAGGTCTGTGTATGGGGCGATATTGAGCGATATTATACCTGAGGTCTGTGTATGGGGCGATATTATACCTGAGGTCTGTGTATGGGGCGATACTGAGCGATATTATACCTGAGGTCTGTGTATGGGGTGATGCTGAGCGATATTATACCTGAGGTCTGTGTATGGGGCGATGCTGAGCGATATTATACCTGAGGTCCGTGTATGGGGCAATACTGAGCGATAATATACCTGAGGTCTGTGTATGGGGTGATGCTGAGCGATATTATACCTGAGGTCTGTGTATGGGGCGATGCTGAGCGATATTATACCTGAGGTCTGTGTATGGGGTGATGCTGAGCGATATTATACCTGAGTTCTGTGTATGGGGCGATGCTGAGCGATATTATACATGAGGTCTGTGTATGGGGCGATGCTGAGCGATATTATACCTGAGGTCTGTGTATGGGGTGATGCTGAGCGATATTATACCTGAGGTCTGTGTATGGGGTGATGCTGAGCGATATTATACCTGAGGTCTGTGTATGGGGCGATGCTGAGCGATATTATACCTGAGGTCTGTGTATGGGGTGATGCTGAGCGATATTATACATGAGGTCCGTGTATGGGGCGATGCTGAGCGATATTATACATGAGGTCTATGTATGGGGCGATGCTGAGCGATATTATACCTGAGGTCTGTGTATGGGGCCATGCTGAGCGATATTATACCTGAGGTCTGTGTATGAAGCCATGCTGAGCGATATTATACCTGAGGTCTGTGTATGGGGCGATGCTGAGCGATATTATACCTGAGGTCTGTGTATGGGGTGATGCTGAGTAATATTATACCTGAGGTCTGTGTATAGGGCGATACTGAGCGATATTATACCCGAGGTCTGTGTATGGGGTGATGCTGAGCGATATTATACCTGAGGTCTGTGTATGGGGTGATGCTGAGCGACATTATACCTGAGGTCTGTGTATGGGGCCATGCTGAGCGATATTATACCTGAGGTCTGTGTATGGGGTGATGCTGAGCGATATTATACCTGAGGTCTGTGTATGGGGCGATGCTGAGCGATATTATACCTGAGGTCCGTGTATGGGGCGATGCTGAGCGATATTATACCTGAGATCTGTGTATGGGGTGATGCTGAGCGATATTATACCTGAGGTCTGTGTATGGGGTGATGCTGAGCGATATTATACCTGAGGTCCGTGTATGGGGCGATGCTGAGCGATATTATACCTGAGGTCCGTGTATGGGGCGATGCTGAGCGATATACCTGAGGTCTGTGTATGGGGCGATGCTGAGCCATATTATGGTGCAGTTTGGGAAGGGGAGGTGGGGAGTTTAGCTGGCAGTGTGTAGGGCTGGATCATATTCCACAAGGTGGCTGCTATGGTTTCAATACGCTGAAGCTACGTACACACATGCGAGAAATGTCACCCATAAGAGATCGAGAAACGATCCCTCGGACAATAATTCGGGGAATGATGTTGTACAGACACGTCCCTAGCCTTGAGGCCAGCAATGTGCTCTGTTGCTATGTAGGAGGGCAGAGGGACAACAATCAGCGTATGACGGAGGTGCTTTAATTAATGGGCGGGGCTAGTAAAAAGCATTGTGAATAGTTGTGCTCAGGCATCGGGGATCGTTAAACATCCTACAGGACGGATCTTCAATGTTGCCCGAGCAATAGCGATCTGCAGCCTCTGTACACACATAATGATCGTCAGTTGAAACTGAAACAGCGGATAACGACAGACGCATGTGTGTGCGTAGCTTTAGGGTGCATATACACATGCAGTTTTGATTGGACAATAATTGACACATTTTTCCACCTCTATGTAGTGTGAGGGCCAATAGACTGCATAATATGAGCAGACTGTGTAGGTAAAACCTCATACTGCACGGAAGTAGTCAAATTGGTCGATCAGAAGTGAAGCAGGCACGTACAGGGAGCAGTTCTCATGCTTACTGTCCCCCCCCCCACCCCCATTCACCTCTATCCCCCTCTGTTCTCTCCTAAATGCCAGCAGAAGCTGCTTCAGGGTTGGTAGGCACTAGGCCCGGCGTGTGCGCGTCATTGACTTGTGCACAATGATGTGTGCTGCCGGGCCTAACGCTTGCGCACTGCTGCTGACCCGGAAGCAGCTTTTGCTGGCTTCTAGGAGAGAGCAGAGGGGGATAGAAGTGAATGTGGAGGGGGCGGGGGGGGGGGGGGGGGGGGACAGTGGGCATGAGGACTACTCCCTGTACCTGCCTGCTTCAATTCTGATTGGCCAATTTTACTACTTCCATGCAGTATGAGGTTTGAGGCTTAAGTGCCTCTTGAAAGCGGATCAGAGATGAAAAACTAACTATAACAAGTAACTTGTTTATATATCTTATCTAAAGTTTAGATAGTTCACACAGCATATCTAGCTGCAAACAGCTTCAAAAGTTTATGATTATTTATTCCTATGATACAATGAGGGCAGCCATGTTCTGTTTGTCACATTGTCACTGGCTGAGGGCTGGAGATGCTATCAGTCTATAGCGGCGCTCAGTGAGTAACGTCGGCTCCGTCAGAAGACGGAGCCGAAGTTGCTTAAAAAACACAATAATTCGGCCTCCAGCAATCGCTGGAAGCCAAATTATTTCATTCCCCCACTATCCATGGCGGCCTGGAGGGGGAATAGTAATTAAAATGGCCCGGACTTGTGCAGCAGCAGGATCAGCCATATACCGCTGTATCCTGCGCCCAAGTCTACCGGCGCCGATTTGAAATGTACTGTATTGAGGAGCCGCATGTGCGCAGTGGCCAGTCAGTCTGGAAGAGGATCGCTGAGGGGGACTGGAGGGCAGCTTAGTGATAGCGTGGGCACAGGGCAGCTGCAGGGGGCTGGTAGAAGCCCCAGGTAAATTAAACCTGGTTTGATTTCTTGTTTTTTTTTTTTTACTTAATACGATTCCCTTTAACTCACCTCTCCAAGTTTGCATCCAGCTGCACACAAGCATATGACTGTAGGCGGAGCATAACAGACATTGGAGGTGGGGCTTATTGTGGACTAGCGGGGGACGAGGCTGTGGTTCGATTTAGAGGCAGAGATTTGCAAGGGGACATTGGGCTCTATTCTCAAAGACTTCCCGCATGCGGTAAAGTGCATGCGGGAAGTTACCGACCAAAACACCGCCACATTGAAATTCTGAAAAGGTTCCGCATGTTTTTCCGCATGCGGAAAAAGTGTGGTAAAAGTGCGGGATTCATGCGGAAAAATTTCCGCAAAAGTCGGTATTTTCCGCAATAAAAGATCAATTCTCAAAAATGTTCAGGCGCATCATTTCGTCGTTAATTACCGATTTTTCATCACCTACAAGTAGTAGGTGATATATTCCGCATCCCATTGACTTTAATGAAGTGTGGAGGCTTAAGGGCTGTGCTTGCTGGACTTTAACTTTTTTTTTTTAAACACATGAATAATGGCTGTTTCCGCATCTTTTTTTCCCGCATGCGTAAAACATGCGGAAAATATTAGTGAAATGTGGAAAAAATGCGGAGTTTACCGCTGGCGGGAATATAGCGGTAAAATTTTGCGGAAAATTTGGCTCTTTGAGAATAGAGCCCATTGTGGTCAATGACCGCTGCTCAGGGTAAAGTCCCCCTCAGGATAAAGACCCTGACCATGTATATTTGCTACCAAAACGAATTCAAGGCAGTTTTTTTTTTTAAGTAATTGGCCAGCCCAGGATGGGTGCCATAAACCTATTTCTGTTACTAGACATCTGATTGTATCGTATCCATCCTACCTCACTGTGTAATTCCTGCTACCGGCCGCTAGGGGGAGCTCCGGTATTACTGCTTGTTCCTTCCTGGAGCTTCTGCCTGAGAATGTCGGGGCTGAGAGCTCCTGGCTATCGGGGATACAGAGAGAGACGCCGCACGTCTGCCTCCGATGTTGCCGCTGCTCCGTCTGCGAGCCGAGGAGGCTGAGTACCGGGTGACGTCATAGAAGCTATTGTGACGCGTGTGCAGGTGGACCGCTCGAGACCGCTGAGGATGGCACCTGCAGTGACACGTGACCACGCCCCTCTGCTATTGCTGTGTCATGCTAGTGGATGGAGGTGACGTCATAGCAGCTATTGTGACGCGCGTGTGCAGGTGGGCAGCTGGAGCACCGCTGAGGATGGCACCTGCAGTGACACGTGACCACGCCCCTCTGCTATTGCTGAGTCATGCTAGTGGATTGGTGAGGCATTATGTACAGTAGGGAAAGGTGAGGGAGCGCGTGTGCTGCGCTGTATATACTGCTGTACATGCATCATGCAGTTATGTACTCAGTGAGGTGCATATGCCTATCCACACTCAAGCTTGGGACACACATCCAATTTTGATTGGCCAATCATTGGCCAATTTTATCACAGCCATGTCACGAGAGGCTTACTTGCACAAGCTAGTCTCAGTATTTATAGTCTCTCACTCTACATTGAGGTGGTAAAAGTGGCTAGCAATTGGCCAATCAATGTTGGATGTGTGTATGCACCCTAAGTTACTTTCCCTCTATCTGCAATGATGGGGTTATGTGATATACACAGGGCCCGGCTGTCTAGAGTATTCTGGCCCGCTCCTTAGAATGTGGCTGCTCCTCCCCTCAGTGCTGTCATACTGGGTAGCTCCGCCCCCTGATCTCCCAGCAATACAGCAGAAGCTGTCACCTTGTTAGCCACAGCTTGGCACTGACACACTGGCCTGCCCTTCAATATGTCGCTGCTGGTCCCCTCCTCAATGCTGCCGGTGCACCCAGAGCAGCATATAGTAACATGTCTGTAGATGTAAGGCCTGTATACAGTGAACATCACTAAACGCTAGGCCTGAACGATTTTAGGAAAAGATTGAATTGAACGATTTCTGCCAGAAATTGCGATTTCGATTCAATACACGATTTTCTACTCACAACGATGGATCAGATCGCTCTGACCATCCATGACACAGAACCTCAACGTGTGTGAACCCAGGCTTAACCCAGGTGTAGAATTTAGTAATAGGTGCCCCTTTTATGCAGCTTATTACTACTGGAAGAAAAAAATATATATAAGGCAGCACAGTGGTGTAGTGGTTAGTGCTCTTGCCTTGCAGCGCTGGGTCCCTGGTTCAAATTCTAGCCTGGTCCTAGCCCTGCGAGGAGTTTGTATGTTCTCTCCATGTCTGTTTGGGTTTCCTCTGGACACTTCGGTTTCCCCCCACATCCCAAAAAACCTACAGTTAAGTTAATTGGCTACTGAAAATTGGCCCTATACTATGGTACATATATTGACATATGACTATGGTAGGAATTAGATTGTGAGCTCCTCTGAGGGACAGTTAAGTGACAAGACAATATACTCTGTACAGCGCTGCGTAAGAGATAGAGAGATAGAGATATATCTATATATTTATAATCTATATTACTATACATTTCTCAGTACTATGTGACATCACATGACAACAATGACTCCCCATGTAGCCTATCAGGGTGACATTTTCAGTGTCAGTCACTGTCACCCAGGCACGCAGCAGCACACACCACAGGGCATGCAGAGAGGGGACCACAGTAATAGTAGTTTGCTGACTGTCCCCTGCCAGGTAGAGAGCAGACAGAAGTGTTAATTAATTACTGCGTGAACGGTAGTGATGGGTCGTTCGCGAACGAGCCGGCTCTAAGAGCCAGCTCTTTGAAGTGAATCACAGGAGCCGATGCTCACTCTGAGAAGAGCCGATGCCTCAGCCGCCCCTTTTAGCTCTGCTTTGCTCCGTAATAAAGGGCGCTGAGGCATTCTGGGAGATGTAGTCCTCCTCTTGCAGCTTGTAGAAGTGTCTGGGGCGGAGCAGAGCAGTAGCAGGAGGGATTGCCTCAGTCAGAAAAGTAGTCTGGAGTTGGCATGGAGACGGGGGCGGGGCTTTTAATCCAATTCTGAGTTGTGTCTAGTGATATTTAATGAAGAGCCGATTCAGAGCCGTAAGAGCCGGCTCTTTAATAGGAGCCGATTCAGAAGTGCCGATTCTCTGAGAAGAGCCGGAATTCCCATCACTAGTGAACGGCTCGGCTCCCCGGGCAGTGCGTGTGTCTCTCAGGCTCTTCTCATTTTCCGGGCGACGGGGGGCGGGACAAGCCCATCCTTCCTGTGTATGCCTGTCTGCCCCATTAACCAGCCTGGCTGTCACCCGGAGAGGGAGCGGGAATGATCCGACTCATTAACCCCTCACTGGCCTCCTCTCCAGCACCTACAGGGAGCATTTCTGCTTGTGCTATACGCGACTGAGGAGGAGGGAGCCGGAAGCAGAGCAGGAATCAGCAGCTGCAAAAATCGCAGCTCTAACTATCTCAAGATCGTCACACTGCTGATCGCGATTTTCGGTTTAAAACCGAAAATCGTTCAGCCCTACTAAACGCAGTGTGATGCAATGTTGCTGAGGCTATCTGTTGCTGGTTTCATAATTGTTAGGGCGCGTTCAGATCACAAATGCGGATGGCCAGCGTGCGGAACGCGTGCGGACCGCAACGCGTACGAACGCATGGCCATCCGCGTTTGTGTGCGTTGCGTGGCTGATCCCATCACTGAAAAGTGAATGGGACAGCCACGCGTTTTGTCAAAATCTGCGTGCAGCATGCGTTCCCGGACCGTACAGGTCCGGAACGCATGCAGTGTGAACATCAGACATTGCACTCTATGCAATGTCTGATGTCGTGCGTGTCGGCCTCCTGCACGCGTTTCCAAAACGCGGCTGAAAACGCGTGCAGTGTGAACGGATTATAAAACACAATGCAAAATACCAGTATGGGCTGCTGGCCGGGGGAGAGCACTCCTGTCTGCTTAGCCTGCCATGTGCAGCAGCAGCGCCCCTGACCACGTGCAGCTCAGTCTGCAGCCACCTGCATCCATATACAGCAGCTCTGTCCCTTCCAGCAGCCTCACTCACTACTGTATTCCCCAGACTCACAATATATACACAGCCCTCCCATAGAACTGGCTCCTAACAGTGTCTGTGTACATCAATAAGACTTCTATAGCGGCCACACGGGGAAGCTCCGCACACAAGTTCCATGAACATTTTACAGTCCGGCCACAAGAGGGAGCTCCGCACACAATGTCGCCAGCTTACATACGCGATCCTGGTTCCTGGCTGCTCCGTGTGATGCCTCCAAGGGCGTAGGCGGGACTCTCCTCCTCGGCTGTGCAGAGCGGTGACTCGTCCACCTCCTCCGGCTGTCAGTGTCTCGAGCGTGCTGTGTCTGCGGAGGGCATGTTTCCGGTCACCTCACCTGCTGCAGATGCCTCGCGCTTCCAGCTCATCCGGCCAGTGCTATATGTAATGTATGCAATAGCATTGCTGACTATACTGTAATATATATGCTATATATTAATAGAAGATTAATACTAGGCACAGCATATATTGTCAGGCTGTATAATGGTAAAGCACAGCTTTTATGCAATGATGTAACACTTGTTTCTGCAACTAGGTTTACAATCATTACCTTTGTGCTGTTACTGTGGACTTATCATTCTGGTGGACTATATTTACATTGATAACACAGTCCACTGCAGCTTATGGGAGGGCTATCTAATTCTGGGCTCACCTCCATCTCTATACCTGAACTCTAGCAATCATTAGGGCTCTTTCACATCACAGAACGTGTGCAGGAACCAATTTCGTGCACGCATTATTACCTACAGGCGTGAACGTCGGGAAGTTGCGGTGCAACGCTCATTAGTGGCGGTAGTTCTAATTCACCCGACGGGAGAACGCCGAGGCTGGACGTTACAAAGCTCCCACATGTGTTACAGCGTATTTGCTCTGGAATGCTTTGTCTAATGTGAAAGTTAGCTTAAAAGTCAAATAGGCTTTCATGTTACCTCTCTAAACACAGCCAGGGAGCGATCCGTCAAAACGCACGGTGCAGCTCCTAGTGTGAAAGAGCCCTTACTGGTTCAGCTGTATCACACTGCAGATCAAGTTGCACAGCTGCTGAGCTATAAAACATCACCTGCAATTCTTCTTAGGGCTCATTCACACTAAGTGCTGCGCTGTCAGTTTTGACACATTGAACATAGTGTGCCATCGACATGGTCTATGGACTTTCATGTTACTTTTCACCGTACACATTTTCCCAATGGGTTCTATTGTGTTGCTGCTGGCAATGTCTGCGCTTTGAGACACCTTGATGTGCATTCCATGCAATTGAAACGCATGCACAAAATTGCATTCATGCATGTGTTCTGTAGTGTGAATGAGCCCTTAGCAATGATGCTGGGGATATCATGTTTAACAGAGGCCTCCTGACCTGAATCTCGGGCTTGTCATCTGGCATACTGTGATCTTCTGGGCTGTGTCTGTAACCTGAGGTCTGTGTATGGGGCGATGCTGAGCGATATTATACCTGAGGTCTCTGTATGGGGCGATGCTGAGCGATATTATACCTGAGGTCTGTGTATGGGGCCATGCTGAGCGATATTATGCATGAGGTCCGTGTATGGGGCGATGCTGAGCGATATTATACCTGAGGTCTGTGTATGGGGCGATGCTGAGCGATATTATACCTGAGGTCTGTGTATGGGGCCATGCTGAGCGATATTATACCTGAGGACTGTGTATGGGGCCATGCTGAGCGATATTATACCTGAGGTCTGTGTATGGGGCCATGCTGAGCGATATTATACCTGAGGTCTGTGTATGGGGCGATGCTGAGCGATATTATACCTGAGGTCTGTGTATGGGGCCATGCTGAGCGATATTATACCTGAGGTCTGTGTATGGGGCCATGCTGAGCGATATTATACCTGAGGTCTGTGTATGGGGCGATGCTGAGCGATATTATACCTGAGGTCTGTGTATGGGGCCATGCTGAGCGATATTTTACCTGAGGTCTGTGTATGGGGCGATGCTGAGCGATATTATACCTGAGGTCTCTGTATGGGGCGATGCTGAGCGATATTAAACCTGAGGTCTGTGTATGGGGCGATGCTGAGCGATATTATACCTGAGGTCTGTGTATGGGGCCATGCTGAGCGATATTATACCTGAGGTCTGTGTATGGGGCGATGCTGAGCGATATTATACCTGAGGTCTGTGTATGGGGCAATGCTGAACGATATTATACCTGAGGTCTGTGTATGGGGCAATGCTGAACGATATTATACCCGAGGTCTGTGTATCGGGCAATACTGAGCGATATTATACCTGAGGTCTGTGTATGGGGCAATGCTGAGCGATATTATACCTGAGGTCTGTGTATGGGGCAATGCTGAGCGATATTATACCTGAGGTCTGTGTATGGGGCAATACTGAGCGATATTATACCTGAGGTCTGTGTATAGGGCCATGCTGAGCGATATTATACCTGAGGTCTGTGTATGGGGCGATGCTGAGCGATATTATACCTGAGGTCTGTGTATGGGGCGATGCTCAGCGATATTATACCTGAGGTCTGTGTATGGGGCAATACTGAGCGATATTATACCTGAGGTCTGTGTATAGGGCCATGCTGAGCGATATTATACCTGAGGTCTGTGTATGGGGCGATGCTGAGCGATATTATACCTGAGGTCTGTGTATGGGGCAATGCTGAGCGATATTATACCTGAGGTCTGTGTATGGGGCAATACTGAGCGATATTATACCCGAGGTCTGTGTATGGGGCAATACTGAGCGATATTATACCTGAGGTCTGTGTATGGGGCCATGCTGAACGATATTATACCCGAGGTCTGTGTATGGGGCAATACTGAGCGATATTATACCTGAGGTCTGTGTATGGGGCCATGCTGAGCGATATTATACCTGAGGTCTGTGTATGGGGCCATGCTGAGCGATAGTATGCATGAGGTCCGTGTATGGGGCGATGCTGAGCGATATTATACCTGAGGTCTGTGTATGGGGCGATGCTGAGCGATATTATACCTGAGGTCTGTGTATGGGGCCATGCTGAGCGATATTATACCTGAGGACTGTGTATGAGGCGATGCTGAGCGATATTATACCTGAGGTCTGTGTATGGGGCCATGCTGAGCGATATTATACCTGAGGTCTGTGTATGGGGCGATGCTGAGCGATATTATACCTGAGGTCTGTGTATGGGGCCATGCTGAGCGATATTATACCTGAGGTCTGTGTATGGGGCCATGCTGAGCGATATTATACCTGAGGTCTGTGTATGGGGCGATGCTGAGCGATATTATACCTGAGGTCTGTGTATGGGGCCATGCTGAGCGATATTTTACCTGAGGTCTGTGTATGGGGCGATGCTGAGCGATATTATACCTGAGGTCTCTGTATGGGGCGATGCTGAGCGATATTATACCTGAGGTCTGTGTATGGGGCGATGCTGAGCGATATTATACCTGAGGTCTGTGTATGGGGCCATGCTGAGCGATATTATACCTGAGGTCTGTGTATGGGGCGATGCTGAGCGATATTATACCTGAGGTCTGTGTATGGGGCAATGCTGAACGATATTATACCTGAGGTCTGTGTATGGGGCAATGCTGAACGATATTATACCCGAGGTCTGTGTATCGGGCAATACTGAGCGATATTATACCTGAGGTCTGTGTATGGGGCAATGCTGAGCGATATTATACCTGAGGTCTGTGTATGGGGCAATACTGAGCGATATTATACCCGAGGTCTGTGTATGGGGCAATACTGAGCGATATTATACCTGAGGTCTGTGTATGGGGCCATGCTGAACGATATTATACCCGAGGTCTGTGTATGGGGCAATACTGAGCGATATTATACCTGAGGTCTGTGTATGGGGCCATGCTGAGCGATATTATACCTGAGGTCTGTGTATGGGGCCATGCTGAGCGATATTATGCATGAGGTCCGTGTATGGGGCGATGCTGAGCGATATTATACCTGAGGTCTGTGTATGGGGCGATGCTGAGCGATATTATACCTGAGGTCTGTGTATGGGGCCATGCTGAGCGATATTATACCTGAGGACTGTGTATGAGGCGATGCTGAGCGATATTATACCTGAGATCTGTGTATGGGGCCATGCTGAGCGATATTATACCTGAGGTCTGTGTATGGGGCGATGCTGAGCGATATTATACCTGAGGTCTGTGTATGGGGCCATGCTGAGCGATATTATACCTGAGGTCTGTGTATGGGGCCATGCTGAGCGATATTATACCTGAGGTCTGTGTATGGGGCGATGCTGAGCGATATTATACCTGAGGTCTGTGTATGGGGCCATGCTGAGCGATATTTTACCTGAGGTCTGTGTATGGGGCGATGCTGAGCGATATTATACCTGAGGTCTCTGTATGGGGCGATGCTGAGCGATATTATACCTGAGGTCTGTGTATGGGGCGATGCTGAGCGATATTATACCTGAGGTCTGTGTATGGGGCCATGCTGAGCGATATTATACCTGAGGTCTGTGTATGGGGCGATGCTGAGCGATATTATACCTGAGGTCTGTGTATGGGGCGATGCTGAACGATATTATACCTGAGGTCTGTGTATGGGGCAATGCTGAACGATATTATACCCGAGGTCTGTGTATCGGGCAATACTGAGCGATATTATACCTGAGGTCTGTGTATGGGGCAATGCTGAGCGATATTATACCTGAGGTCTGTGTATGGGGCAATGCTGAGCGATATTATACCTGAGGTCTGTGTATGGGGCAATACTGAGCGATATTATACCTGAGGTCTGTGTATAGGGCCATGCTGAGCGATATTATACCTGAGGTCTGTGTATGGGGCGATGCTGAGCGATATTATACCTGAGGTCTGTGTATGGGGCGATGCTGAACGATATTATACCCGAGGTCTGTGTATCGGGCAATACTGAGCGATATTATACCTGAGGTCTGTGTATGGGGCAATGCTGAGCGATATTATACCTGAGGTCTGTGTATGGGGCAATGCTGAGCGATATTATACCTAAGGTCTGTGTATGGGGCGATGCTGAGCGATATTATACCTGAGGTCTGTGTATGGGGCAATGCTGAACGATATTATACCCGAGGTCTGTGTATCGGGCAATACTGAGCGATATTATACCTGAGGTCTGTGTATGGGGCAATGCTGAGCGATATTATACCTGAGGTCTGTGTATGGGGCAATGCTGAGCGATATTATACCTGAGGTCTGTGTATGGGGCAATACTGAGCGATATTATACCTGAGGTCTGTGTATAGGGCCATGCTGAGCGATATTATACCTGAGGTCTGTGTATGGGGCGATGCTGAGCGATATTATACCTGAGGTCTGTGTATGGGGCGATGCTCAGCGATATTATACCTGAGGTCTGTGTATGGGGCAATACTGAGCGATATTATACCTGAGGTCTGTGTATAGGGCCATGCTGAGCGATATTATACCTGAGGTCTGTGTATGGGGCGATGCTGAGCGATATTATACCTGAGGTCTGTGTATGGGGCAATGCTGAGCGATATTATACCTGAGGTCTGTGTATGGGGCAATACTGAGCGATATTATAACTGAGGTCTGTGTATAGGGCCATGCTGAGCGATATTATACCTGAGGTCTGTGTATGGGGCGATGCTGAGCGATATTATACCTGAGGTCTGTGTATGGGGCGATGCTGAGCGATATTATACCTGAGGTCTGTGTATGGGGCGATGCTGAGCGATATTATACCTGAGGTCTGTGTATAGGGCGATACTGAGCGATATTATACCTGAGGTCTGTGTATGGGGCGATGCTGAGCGATATTATACCTGAGGTCTGTGTATGGGGCGATGCTGAGCGATATTATACCTGAGGTCTGTGTATGGGGTGATGCTGAGCGATATTATACCTGAGGTCTGTGTATGGGGCGATGCTGAGCGATATTGTACCTGAGGTCTGTGTATGGGGCGATGCTGAGCGATATTATACCTGAGGTCTGTGTATGGGGCGATGCTGAGCGATATTATACCTGAGGTCTGTGTATGGGGCGATGCTGAGCGATATTATACCTGAGGTCTGTGTACGGGGCAATGCTGAGCGATATTATACCTGAGGTCTGTGTATGGGGCAATGCTGAGCGATATTATACCTGAGGTCTGTGTATGGGGCAATGCTGAGCGATATTATACCTGAGGTCTGTGTATGGGGCAATGCTGAGCGATATTATACCTGAGGTCTGTGTATGGGGCAATACTGAGCGATATTATACCTGAGGTCTGTGTATAGGGCCATGCTGAGCGATATTATACCTGAGGTCTGTGTATGGGGCGATGCTGAGCGATATTATACCTGAGGTCTGTGTATAGGGCCATGCTCAGCGATATTATACCTGAGGTCTGTGTATGGGGCAATACTGAGCGATATTATACCTGAGGTCTGTGTATAGGGCCATGCTGAGCGATATTATACCTGAGGTCTGTGTATGGGGCGATGCTGAGCGATATTATACCTGAGGTCTGTGTATGGGGCAATGCTGAGCGATATTATACCTGAGGTCTGTGTATGGGGCAATACTGAGCGATATTATACCTGAGGTCTGTGTATAGGGCCATGCTGAGCGATATTATACCTGAGGTCTGTGTATGGGGCGATGCTGAGCGATATTATACCTGAGGTCTGTGTATGGGGCGATGCTGAGCGATATTATACCTGAGGTCTGTGTATGGGGCGATGCTGAGCGATATTATACCTGAGGTCTGTGTATGGGGCGATACTGAGCGATATTATACCTGAGGTCTGTGTATGGGGCGATGCTGAGCGATATTATACCTGAGGTCTGTGTATGGGGCCATGCTGAGCGATATTATACCTGAGGTCTGTGTATGGGGCGATGCTGAGCGATATTATACCTGAGGTCTGTGTATGGGGCGATGCTGAGCGATATTATACCTGAGGTCTGTGTATGGGGCGATGCTGAGCGATATTATACCTGAGGTCTGTGTATGGGGCGATGCTGAGCGATATTATACCTGAGGTCTGTGTATGGGGCGATGCTGAGCGATATTATACCTGAGGTCTGTGTATGGGGCCATGCTGAGCGATATTATACCTGAGGTCTGTGTATGGGGTGATGCTGAGCGATATTATACCTGAGGTCTGTGTATGGGGCAATACTGAGCGATATTATACCTGAGGTCCGTGTATGGGGCGATGCTGAGCGATATTATACCTGAGGTCTGTGTATGGGGCCATGCTGAGCGATATTATACCTGAGGTCTGTGTATGGGGCGATGCTGAGCGATATTATACCTGAGGTCTGTGTATGGGGCAATACTGAGCGATATTATACCTGAGGTCTATGTATGCGGCAATGCTGAACGATATTATACCTGAGGTCTGTGTATGGGGCAATGCTGAACGATATTATACCTGAGGTCTGTGTATGGGGCAATACTGAGCGATATTATACCTGAGGTCTGTGTATGGGGCAATACTGAGCGATATTATACCTGAGGTCTGTGTATAGAGCCATGCTGAGCGATATTATACCTGAGGTCTGTGTATGGGGCGATGCTGAGCGATATTATACCTGAGGTCTGTGTATGGGGCGATGCTGAGCGATATTATACCTGAGGTCTGTGTATGGGGCGATGCTGAGCGATATTATACCTGAGGTCTGTGTATAGGGCGATGCTGAGCGATATTATACCTGAGGTCTGTGTATGGGGCGATGCTCAGCGATATTATACCTGAGATCTGTGTATGGGGCGATGCTGAGCGATATTATACCTGAGGTCTGTGTATGGGGCGATGCTGAGCGATATTATACCTGAGGTCTGTGTATGGGGCGATGCTGAGCAATATTATACCTGAGGTCTGTGTATGGGGCGATGCTGAGCGATATTATACCTGAGGTCTGTGTATGGGGCCATGCTGAGCGATATTATACCTGAGGTCTGTGTATGGGGTGATGCTGAGCGATATTATACCTGAGGTCTCTGTATGGGGCGATGCTGAGCGATATTATACCTGAGGTCTGTGTATAGGGCGATACTGAGCGATATTATACCTGAAGTCTGTGTATGGGGCGATGCTGAGCGATATTATACCTGAGGTCTCTGTATGGGGCAATACTGAGCGATATTATACCTGAGGTCTGTGTATGGGGCAATGCTGAGCGATTTTATACCTGAGGTCTGTGTATGGGGCAATACTGAGCGATATTATACCTGAGGTCTGTGTATGGGGCAATGCTGAGCGATATTATACCTGAGGTCTGTGTATGGGGCAATACTGAGCGATATTATACCTGAGGTCTGTGTATAGGGCCATGCTGAGCGATATTATACCTGAGGTCTGTGTATGGGGCGATGCTGAGCGATACTATACCTGAGGTCTGTGTATAGGGCCATGCTCAGCGATATTATACCTGAGGTCTGTGTATGGGGCAATACTGAGCGATATTATACCTGAGGTCTGTGTAAAGGGCCATGCTGAGCGATATTATACCTGAGGTCTGTGTATGGGGCAATGCTGAGTGATATTATACCTGAGGTCTGTGTATGGGGCAATACTGAGCGATATTATACCTGAGGTCTGTGTATAGGGCCATGCTGAGCGATATTATACCTGAGGTCTGTGTATGGGGCGATGCTGAGCGATATTATACCTGAGGTCTGTGTATGGGGCGATGCTGAGCGATATTATACCTGAGGTCTGTGTATGGGGCGATACTGAGCGATATTATACCTGAGGTCTGTGTATGGGGCGATGCTGAGCGATATTATACCTGAGGTCTGTGTATGGGGCGATGCTGAGCGATATTATACCTGAGGTCTGTGTATGGGGTGATGCTGAGCGATATTATACCTGAGGTCTGTGTATGGGGCGATGCTGAGCGATATTATACCTGAGGTCTGTGTATGGGGCGATGCTGAGCGATATTATACCTGAGGTCTGTGTATGGGGCGATGCTGAGCGATATTATACCTGAGGTCTGTGTATGGGGCGATGCTGAGCGATATTATACCTGAGGTCTGTGTATGGGGCGATGCTGAGCGATATTATACCTGAGGTCTGTGTATGGGGCCATGCTGAGCGATATTATACCTGAGGTCTGTGTATGGGGCCATGCTGAGCGATATTATACCTGAGGTCTGTGTATGGGGTGATGCTGAGCGATATTATACCTGAGGTCTGTGTATGGGGCAATGCTGAGCGATATTATACCTGAGGTCTGTGTATGGGGCGATGCTGAGCGATATTATACCTGAGGTCTATGTATGCGGCAATGCTGAACGATATTATACCTGAGGTCTGTGTATGGGGCAATGCTGAACGATATTATACCTGAGGTCTGTGTATGGGGCAATACTGAGCGATATTATACCTGAGGTCTGTGTATGGGGCAATGCTGAGCGATATTATACCTGAGGTCTGTGTATGGGGCAATACTGAGCGATATTATACCTGAGGTCTGTGTATGGGGCGATGCTGAGCGATATTATACCTGAGGTCCGTGTATGGGGCGATGCTGAGCGATATTATACCTGAGGTCTGTGTATGGGGCCATGCTGAGCGATATTATACCTGAGGTCTGTGTATGGGGCGATGCTGAGCGATATTATACCTGAGGTCTGTGTATGGGGCAATACTGAGCGATATTATACCTGAGGTCTGTGTATGGGGCGATGCTGAGCGATATTACACCTGAGGTCTATGTATGCGGCAATGCTGAACGATATTATACCTGAGGTCTGTGTATGGGGCAATGCTGAACGATATTATACCTGAGGTCTGTGTATGGGGCAATACTGAGCGATATTATACCTGAGGTCTGTGTATGGGGCAATACTGAGCGATAATATACCTGAGGTCTGTGTATAGGGCCATGCTGAGCGATATTATACCTGAGGTCTGTGTATGGGGCGATGCTGAGCGATATTATACCTGAGGTCTGTGTATGGGGCGATGCTGAGCGATATTATACCTGAGGTCTGTGTATGGGGCGATGCTGAGCGATATTATACCTGAGGTCTGTGTATAGGGCGATGCTGAGCGATATTATACCTGAGGTCTGTGTATGGGGCGATGCTCAGCGATATTATACCTGAGATCTGTGTATGGGGCAATACTGAGCGATATTATACCTAAAGTCTGTGTATAGGGCCATGCTGAGCGATATTATACCTGAGGTCTGTGTATGGGGCGATGCTGAGCGATATTATACCTGAGGTCTGTGTATGGGGCGATGCTGAGCGATATTATACCTGAGGTCTGTGTATGGGGCGGTGCTGAGCGATATTATACCTGAGGTCTGTGTATGGGGCGATGCTGAGCGATATTATACCTGAGGTCTGTGTACGGGGCAATGCTGAGCGATATTATACCTGAGGTCTGTGTACGGGGCAATGCTGAGCGATATTATATCTGAGGTCTGTGTATGGGGCAATGCTGAGCGATATTATACCTGAGGTCTGTGTATGGGGCGATGCTGAGCGATAATATACCTGAGGTCTGTGTATAGGGCGATACTGAGCGATATATTATACCTGAGGTCTGTGTATGGGGCGATGCTGAGCGATATTATACCTGAGGTCTGTGTATGGGGCGATGCTGAGCGATATTATACCTGAGGTCTGTGTATGGGGCGATGCTGAGCGATATTATACCTGGGGTCTGTGTATGGGGCCATGCTGAGCGATATTATACCTGAGGTCTGTGTATGGGGTGATGCTGAGCGATATTATACCTGAGGTCTCTGTATGGGGCGATGCTGAGCGATATTATACCTGAGGTCTGTGTATAGGGCGATACTGAGCGATATTATACCTGAGGTCTGTGTATGGGGCGATGCTGAGCGATATTATACCTGACGTCTCTGTATGGGGTAAAACTGAGCGATATTATACCTGAGGTCTGTGTATGGGGCAATGCTGAGCGATATTATACCTGAGGTCTGTGTATGGGGCAATACTGAGCGATATTATACCTGAGGTCTGTGTATGGGGCAATACTGAGCGATATTATACCTGAGGTCTGTGTATGGGGCAATACTGAGCGATATTATACCTGAGGTCTGTGTATGGGGCAATGCTGAGCGATATTATACCTGAGGTCTGTGTATGGGGCAATCCTGAGCGATATTATACCTGAGGTCTGTGTATAGGGCCATGCTGAGCGATATTATACCTGAGGTCTGTGTATGGGGCGATGCTGAGCGATATTATACCTGAGGTCTGTGTATGGGGCGATGCTCAGCGATATTATACCTGAGGTCTGTGTATGGGGCAATGCTGAGCGATATTATACCTGAGGTCTGTGTATGGGGCAATACTGAGCGATATTATACCTGAGGTCTGTGTATAGGGCCATGCTGAGCGATATTATACCTGAGGTCTGTGTATGGGGCGATGCTGAGCGATATTATACCTGAGGTCTGTGTATGGGGCAATGCTGAGCGATATTATACCTGAGGTCTGTGTATGGGGCGATGCTGAGCGATATTATACCTGAGGTTTGTGTATGGGGCGATGCTGAGCGATATTATACCTGAGGTCTGTGTATGGGGCGATGCTGAGCGATATTATACCTGAGGTCTGTGTATGGGGCGATGCTGAGCGATATTATACCTGAGGTATGTGTATGGGGCGATGCTGAGCGATATTATACCTGAGGTCTATGTATGCGGCAATGCTGAACGATATTATACCTGAGGTCTGTGTATGGGGCAATGCTGAACGATATTATACCTGAGGTCTGTGTATGGGGCAATACTGAGCGATATTATACCTGAGGTCTGTGTATGGGGCAATGCTGAGCGATATTATACCTGAGGTCTGTGTATGGGGCAATACTGAGCGATATTATACCTGAGGTCTGTGTATGGGGCGATGCTGAGCGATATTATACCTGAGGTCCGTGTATGGGGCGATGCTGAGCGATATTATACCTGAGGTCTGTGTATGGGGCCATGCTGAGCGATATTATACCTGAGGTCTGTGTATGGGGCCATGCTGAGCGATATTATACCTGAGGTCTGTGTATGGGGCAATACTGAGCGATATTATACCTGAGGTCTGTGTATGGGGCGATGCTGAGCGATATTATACCTGAGGTCTATGTATGCGGCAATGCTGAACGATATTATACCTGAGGTCTGTGTATGGGGCAATGCTGAACGATATTATACCTGAGGTCTGTGTATGGGGCAATACTGAGCGATATTATACCTGAGGTCTGTGTATGGGGCAATACTGAGCGATATTATACCTGAGGTCTGTGTATAGGGCCATGCTGAGCGATATTATACCTGAGGTCTGTGTATGGGGCGATGCTGAGCGATATTATACCTGAGGTCTGTGTATGGGGCGATGCTGAGCGATATTATACCTGAGGTCTGTGTATGGGGCGATGCTAAGCGATATTATACCTGAGGTCTGTGTATAGGGCGATGCTGAGCGATATTATACCTGAGGTCTGTGTATGGGGCGATGCTCAGCGATATTATACCTGAGATCTGTGTATGGGGCAATACTGAGCGATATTATACCTGAGGTCTGTGTATAGGGCAATACTGAGCGATATTATACCTGAGGTCTGTGTATGGGGCGATGCTCAGCGATATTATACCTGAGGTCTGTGTATGGGGCAATGCTGAGCGATATTATACCTGAGGTCTGTGTATGGGGCAATACTGAGCGATATTATACCTGAGGTCTGTGTATAGGGCCATGCTGAGCGATATTCTACCTGAGGTCTGTGTATGGGGCGATGCTGAGCGATATTATACCTGAGGTCTGTGTATAGGGCCATGCTCAGCGATATTATACCTGAGGTCTGTGTATGGGGCAATACTGAGCGATATTATACCTGAGGTCTGTGTATAGGGCCATGCTGAGCGATATTATACCTGAGGTCTGTGTATGGGGCGATGCTGAGCGATATTATACCTGAGGTCTGTGTATGGGGCAATGCTGAGCGATATTATACCTGAGGTCTGTGTATGGGGCAATACTGAGCGATATTATACCTGAGGTCTGTGTATAGGGCCATGCTGAGCGATATTATACCTGAGGTCTGTGTATGGGGCGATGCTGAGCGATATTATACCTGAGGTCTGTGTATGGGGCGATGCTGAGCGATATTATACCTGAGGTCTGTGTATGGGGCGATGCTGAGCGATATTATACCTGAGGTCTGTGTATGGGGCGATACTGAGCGATATTATACCTGAGGTCTGTGTATGGGGCGATGCTGAGCGATATTATACCTGAGGTCTGTGTATGGGGCGATGCTGAGCGATATTATACCTGAGGTCTGTGTATGGGGCGATGCTGAGCGATATTATACCTGAGGTCTGTGTATGGGGCGATGCTGAGCGATATTATACCTGAGGTCTGTGTATGGGGCGATGCTGAGCGATATTATACCTGAGGTCTGTGTATGGGGCGATGCTGAGCGATATTATACCTGAGGTCTGTGTATGGGGCGATGCTGAGCGATATTATACCTGAGGTCTGTGTATGGGGCGATGCTGAGCGATATTATACCTGAGGTCTGTGTACGGGGCAATGCTGAGCGATATTATACCTGAGGTGTGTGTATGGGGCAATGCTGAGCGATATTATACCTGAGGTCTGTGTATGGGGCAATGCTGAGCGATATTATACCTGAGGTCTGTGTATGGGGCGATGCTGAGCGATAATATACCTGAGGTCTGTGTATAGGGCGATACTGAGCGATATATTATACCTGAGGTCTGTGTATGGGGCGATGCTGAGCGATATTATACCTGAGGTCTGTGTATGGGGCGATGCTGAGCGATATTATACCTGAGGTCTGTGTATGGGGCGATGCTGAGCGATATTATACCTGAGGTCTGTGTATGGGGCCATGCTGAGCGATATTATACCTGAGGTCTGTGTATGGGGTGATGCTGAGCGATATTATACCTGAGGTCTCTGTATGGGGCGATGCTGAGCGATATTATACCTGAGGTCTGTGTATGGGGCGATACTGAGCGATATTATACCTGAGGTCTGTGTATGGGGCGATGCTGAGCGATATTATACCTGAGGTCTCTGTATGGGGCAATACTGAGCGATATTATACCTGAGGTCTGTGTATGGGGCAATGCTGAGCGATATTATACCTGAGGTCTGTGTATGGGGCAATACTGAGCGATATTATACCTGAGGTCTGTGTATGGGGCAATACTGAGCGATATTATACCTGAGGTCTGTGTATGGGGCAATACTGAGTGATATTATACCTGAGGTCTGTGTATGGGGCAATGCTGAGCGATATTATACCTGAGGTCTGTGTATGGGGCAATACTGAGCGATATTATACCTGAGGTCTGTGTATGGGGCGATGCTGAGCGATATTATACCTGAGGTCTGTGTATGGGGCGATGCTGAGCGATATTATACCTGAGGTCTGTGTATGGGGCGATGCTGAGCGATATTATACCTGAGGTCTGTGTACGGGGCAATGCTGAGCGATATTATACCTGAGGTCTGTGTATGGGGCAATGCTGAGCGATATTATACCTGAGGTCTGTGTATGGGGCAATGCTGAGCGATATTATACCTGAGGTCTGTGTATGGGGCGATGCTGAGCGATAATATACCTGAGGTCTGTGTATAGGGCGATACTGAGCGATATATTATACCTGAGGTCTGTGTATGGGGCGATGCTGAGCGATATTATACCTGAGGTCTGTGTATGGGGCGATGCTGAGCGATATTATACCTGAGGTCTGTGTATGGGGCCATGCTGAGCGATATTATACCTGAGGTCTGTGTATGGGGTGATGCTGAGCGATATTATACCTGAGGTCTCTGTATGGGGCGATGCTGAGCGATATTATACCTGAGGTCTGTGTATGGGGCCATGCTGAGCGATATTATACCTGAGGTCTGTGTATGGGGCGATGCTGAGCGATATTATACCTGAGGTCTGTGTATGGGGCAATACTGAGCGATATTATACCTGAGGTCTGTGTATGGGGCGATGCTGAGCGATATTATACCTGAGGTCTATGTATGCGGCAATGCTGAACGATATTATACCTGAGGTCTGTGTATGGGGCAATGCTGAACGATATTATACCTGAGGTCTGTGTATGGGGCAATACTGAGCGATATTATACCTGAGGTCTGTGTATGGGGCAATACTGAGCGATATTATACCTGAGGTCTGTGTATAGGGCAATGCTGAGCGATATTATACCTGAGGTCTGTGTATGGGGCGATGCTGAGCGATATTATACCTGAGGTCTGTGTATGGGGCGATGCTGAGCGATATTATACCTGAGGTCTGTGTATGGGGCGATGCTGAGCGATATTATACCTGAGGTCTGTGTATGGGGCAATACTGAGCGATATTATACCTGAGGTCTGTGTATAGGGCCATGCTGAGCGATATTCTACCTGAGGTCTGTGTATGGGGCGATGCTGAGCGATATTATACCTGAGGTCTGTGTATAGGGCCATGCTCAGCGATATTATACCTGAGGTCTGTGTATGGGGCAATACTGAGCGATATTATACCTGAGGTCTGTGTATAGGGCCATGCTGAGCGATATTATACCTGAGGTCTGTGTATGGGGCGATGCTGAGCGATATTATACCTGAGGTCTGTGTATGGGGCAATGCTGAGCGATATTATACCTGAGGTCTGTGTATGGGGCAATACTGAGCGATATTATACCTGAGGTCTGTGTATAGGGCCATGCTGAGCGATATTATACCTGAGGTCTGTGTATGGGGCGATGCTGAGCGATATTATACCTGAGGTCTGTGTATGGGGCGATGCTGAGCGATATTATACCTGAGGTCTGTGTATGGGGCGATGCTGAGCGATATTATACCTGAGGTCTGTGTATGGGGCGATACTGAGCGATATTATACCTGAGGTCTGTGTATGGGGCGATGCTGAGCGATATTATACCTGAGGTCTGTGTATGGGGCGATGCTGAGCGATATTATACCTGAGGTCTGTGTATGGGGCGATGCTGAGCGATATTATACCTGAGGTCTGTGTATGGGGCGATGCTGAGCGATATTATACCTGAGGTCTGTGTATGGGGCGATGCTGAGCGATATTATACCTGAGGTCTGTGTATGGGGCGATGCTGAGCGATATTATACCTGAGGTCTGTGTATGGGGCGATGCTGAGCGATATTATACCTGAGGTCTGTGTATGGGGCGATGCTGAGCGATATTATACCTGAGGTCTGTGTACGGGGCAATGCTGAGCGATATTATACCTGAGGTGTGTGTATGGGGCAATGCTGAGCGATATTATACCTGAGGTCTGTGTATGGGGCAATGCTGAGCGATATTATACCTGAGGTCTGTGTATGGGGCGATGCTGAGCGATAATATACCTGAGGTCTGTGTATAGGGCGATACTGAGCGATATATTATACCTGAGGTCTGTGTATGGGGCGATGCTGAGCGATATTATACCTGAGGTCTGTGTATGGGGCGATGCTGAGCGATATTATACCTGAGGTCTGTGTATGGGGCGATGCTGAGCGATATTATACCTGAGGTCTGTGTATGGGGCCATGCTGAGCGATATTATACCTGAGGTCTGTGTATGGGGTGATGCTGAGCGATATTATACCTGAGGTCTCTGTATGGGGCGATGCTGAGCGATATTATACCTGAGGTCTGTGTATGGGGCGATACTGAGCGATATTATACCTGAGGTCTCTGTATGGGGCAATACTGAGCGATATTATACCTGAGGTCTGTGTATGGGGCAATGCTGAGCGATATTATACCTGAGGTCTGTGTATGGGGCAATACTGAGCGATATTATACCTGAGGTCTGTGTATGGGGCAATACTGAGCGATATTATACCTGAGGTCTGTGTATGGGGCAATACTGAGTGATATTATACCTGAGGTCTGTGTATGGGGCAATGCTGAGCGATATTATACCTGAGGTCTGTGTATGGGGCAATACTGAGCGATATTATACCTGAGGTCTGTGTATGGGGCGATGCTGAGCGATATTATACCTGAGGTCTGTGTATGGGGCGATGCTGAGCGATATTATACCTGAGGTCTGTGTATGGGGCGATGCTGAGCGATATTATACCTGAGGTCTGTGTACGGGGCAATGCTGAGCGATATTATACCTGAGGTCTGTGTATGGGGCAATGCTGAGCGATATTATACCTGAGGTCTGTGTATGGGGCAATGCTGAGCGATATTATACCTGAGGTCTGTGTATGGGGCGATGCTGAGCGATAATATACCTGAGGTCTGTGTATAGGGCGATACTGAGCGATATATTATACCTGAGGTCTGTGTATGGGGCGATGCTGAGCGATATTATACCTGAGGTCTGTGTATGGGGCGATGCTGAGCGATATTATACCTGAGGTCTGTGTATGGGGCCATGCTGAGCGATATTATACCTGAGGTCTGTGTATGGGGTGATGCTGAGCGATATTATACCTGAGGTCTCTGTATGGGGCGATGCTGAGCGATATTATACCTGAGGTCTGTGTATGGGGCCATGCTGAGCGATATTATACCTGAGGTCTGTGTATGGGGCGATGCTGAGCGATATTATACCTGAGGTCTGTGTATGGGGCAATACTGAGCGATATTATACCTGAGGTCTGTGTATGGGGCGATGCTGAGCGATATTATACCTGAGGTCTATGTATGCGGCAATGCTGAACGATATTATACCTGAGGTCTGTGTATGGGGCAATGCTGAACGATATTATACCTGAGGTCTGTGTATGGGGCAATACTGAGCGATATTATACCTGAGGTCTGTGTATGGGGCAATACTGAGCGATATTATACCTGAGGTCTGTGTATAGGGCAATGCTGAGCGATATTATACCTGAGGTCTGTGTATGGGGCGATGCTGAGCGATATTATACCTGAGGTCTGTGTATGGGGCGATGCTGAGCGATATTATACCTGAGGTCTGTGTATGGGGCGATGCTGAGCGATATTATACCTGAGGTCTGTGTATAGGGCGATGCTGAGCGATATTATACCTGAGGTCTGTGTATGGGGCGATGCTCAGCGATATTATACCTGAGATCTGTGTATGGGGCAATACTGAGCGATATTATACCTGAGGTCTGTGTATAGGGCCATGCTGAGCGATATTATACCTGAGGTCTGTGTATGGGGCGATGCTGAGCGATATTATACCTGAGGTCTGTGTATGGGGCGATGCTGAGCGATATTATACCTGAGGTCTGTGTATGGGGCGGTGCTGAGCGATATTATACCTGAGGTCTGTGTATGGGGCGATGCTGAGCGATATTATACCTGAGGTCTGTGTACGGGGCAATGCTGAGCGATATTATACCTGAGGTCTGTGTATGGGGCGATGCTGAGCGATAATATACCTGAGGTCTGTGTATAGGGCGATACTGAGCGATATATTATACCTGAGGTCTGTGTATGGGGCGATGCTGAGCGATATTATACCTGAGGTCTGTGTATGGGGCGATGCTGAGCGATATTATACCTGAGGTCTGTGTATGGGGCGATGCTGAGCGATATTATACCTGAGGTCTGTGTATGGGGCCATGCTGAGCGATATTATACCTGAGGTCTGTGTATGGGGTGATGCTGAGCGATATTATACCTGAGGTCTCTGTATGGGGCGATGCTGAGCGATATTATACCTGAGGTCTGTGTATAGGGCGATACTGAGCGATATTATACCTGAGGTCTGTGTATGGGGCGATGCTGAGCGATATTATACCTGAGGTCTCTGTATGGGGCAATACTGAGCGATATTATACCTGAGGTCTGTGTATGGGGCAATGCTGAGCGATATTATACCTGAGGTCTGTGTATGGGGCAATACTGAGCGATATTATACCTGAGGTCTGTGTATGGGGCAATACTGAGCGATATTATACCTGAGGTCTGTGTATGGGGCAATACTGAGCGATATTATACCTGAGGTCTGTGTATGGGGCAATGCTGAGCAATATTATACCTGAGGTCTGTGTATGGGGCAATCCTGAGCGATATTATACCTGAGGTCTGTGTATAGGGCCATGCTGAGCGATATTATACCTGAGGTCTGTGTATGGGGCGATGCTGAGCGATATTATACCTGAGGTCTGTGTATGGGGCGATGCTCAGCGATATTATACCTGAGGTCTGTGTATGGGGCAATACTGAGCGATATTATACCTGAGGTCTGTGTATGGGGCAATGCTGAGCGATATTATACCTGAGGTCTGTGTATGGGGCAATACTGAGCGATATTATACCTGAGGTCTGTGTATAGGGCCATGCTGAGCGATATTATACCTGAGGTCTGTGTATGGGGCGATGCTGAGCGATATTATACCTGAGGTCTGTGTATGGGGCGATGCTGATCGATATTATACCTGAGGTCTGTGTATGGGGCGATGCTGAGCGATATTATACCTAAGGTCTGTGTATGGGGCGATGCTGAGCGATATTATACCTGAGGTCTGTGTATGGGGCAATACTGAGCGATATTATACCTGAGGTCTGTGTATAGGGCCATGCTGAGCGATATTATACCTGAGGTCTGTGTATGGGGCGATGCTGAGCGATATTATACCTGAGGTCTGTGTATGGGGCGATGCTGAGCGATATTATACCTGAGGTCTGTGTATGGGGCGATGCTGAGCGATATTATACCTGAGGTCTGTGTATGGGGCGATACTGAGCGATATTATACCTGAGGTCTGTGTATGGGGCGATGCTGAGCGATATTATACCTGAGGTCTGTGTATGGGGCGATGCTGAGCGATATTATACCTGAGGTCTGTGTATGGGGCGATGCTGAGCGATATTATACCTGAGGTCTGTGTATGGGGCGATGCTGAGTGATATTATACCTGAGGTCTGTGTATGGGGCGATGCTGAGCGATATTATACCTGAGGTCTGTGTATGGGGCGATGCTGAGCGATATTATACCTGAGGTCTGTGTACGGGGCAATGCTGAGCGATATTATACCTGAGGTCTGTGTATGGGGCAATGCTGAGCGATATTATACCTGAGGTCTGTGTATGGGGCAATGCTGAGCGATATTATACCTGAGGTCTGTGTATGGGGCGATGCTGAGCGATAATATACCTGAGGTCTGTGTATAGGGCGATACTGAGCGATATATTATACCTGAGGTCTGTGTATGGGGTGATGCTGAGCGATATTATACCTGAGGTCTGTGTATGGGGCGATGCTGAGCGATAATATACCTGAGGTCTGTGTATGGGGCGATGCTGAGCGATATTATACCTGAGGTCTGTGTATGGGGCCATGCTGAGCGATATTATACCTGAGGT
The DNA here is from genome assembly GCF_040937935.1 of Hyperolius riggenbachi. Lineage (NCBI taxonomy): Eukaryota > Metazoa > Chordata > Amphibia > Anura > Hyperoliidae > Hyperolius > Hyperolius riggenbachi. The sequence goes on along the minus strand of NC_090654.1, from coordinate 69,631,118 downwards.
CTGTGTATGGGGTGATGCTGAGCGATATTATACCTGAGGTCTCTGTATGGGGCGATGCTGAGCGATATTATACCTGAGGTCTGTGTATAGGGCGATACTGAGCGATATTATACCTGAGGTCTGTGTATGGGGCGATGCTGAGCGATATTATACCTGAGGTCTCTGTATGGGGCAATACTGAGCGATATTATACCTGAGGTCTGTGTATGGGGCAATGCTGAGCGATATTATACCTGAGGTCTGTGTATGGGGCAATACTGAGCGATATTATACCTGAGGTCTGTGTATGGGGCAATGCTGAGCGATATTATACCTGAGGTCTGTGTATGGGGCAATACTGAGCGATATTATACCTGAGGTCTGTGTATAGGGCCATGCTGAGCGATATTATACCTGAGGTCTGTGTATGGGGCGATGCTGAGCGATATTATACCTGAGGTCTGTGTATAGGGCCATGCTCAGCGATATTATACCTGAGGTCTGTGTATGGGGCAATACTGAGCGATATTATACCTGAGGTCTGTGTATAGGGCCATGCTGAGCGATATTATACCTGAGGTCTGTGTATGGGGCGATGCTGAGCGATATTATACCTGAGGTCTGTGTATGGGGCAATGCTAAGCGATATTATACCTGAGGTCTGTGTATGGGGCAATACTGAGCGATATTATACCTGAGGTCTGTGTATAGGGCCATGCTGAGCGATATTATACCTGAGGTCTGTGTATGGGGCGATGCTGAGCGATATTATACCTGAGGTCTGTGTATGGGGCGATGCTGAGCGATATTATACCTGAGGTCTGTGTATGGGGCGATGCTGAGCGATATTATACCTGAGGTCTGTGTACGTGGCAATGCTGAGCGATATTATACCTGAGGTCTGTGTATGGGGCAATGCTGAGCGATATTATACCTGAGGTCTGTGTATGGGGCGATGCTGAGCGATAATATACCTGAGGTCTGTGTATAGGGCGATATTGAGCGATATATTATACCTGAGGTCTGTGTATGGGGCGATGCTGAGCGATATTATACCTGAGGTCTGTGTATGGGGCGATGCTGAGCGATATTATACCTGAGGTCTGTGTATGGGGCGATGCTGAGCGATATTATACCTGAGGTCTGTGTATGGGGCCATGCTGAGCGATATTATACCTGAGGTCTGTGTATGGGGTGATGCTGAGCGATATTATACCTGAGGTCTCTGTATGGGGCGATGCTGAGCGATATTATACCTGAGGTCTGTGTATAGGGCGATACTGAGCGATATTATACCTGAGGTCTGTGTGTGGGGCGATGCTGAGCGATATTATACCTGAGGTCTCTGTATGGGGCAATACTGAGCGATATTATACCTGAGGTCTGTGTATGGGGCAATGCTGAGCGATATTATACCTGAGGTCTGTGTATGGGGCAATACTGAGCGATATTATACCTGAGGTCTGTGTATGGGGCAATGCTGAGCGATATTATACCTGAGGTCTGTGTATGGGGCAATACTGAGCGATATTATACCTGAGGTCTGTGTATAGGGCCATGCTGAGCGATATTATACCTGAGGTCTGTGTATGGGGCGATGCTGAGCGATATTATACCTGAGGTCTGTGTATAGGGCCATGCTCAGCGATATTATACCTGAGGTCTGTGTATGGGGCAATACTGAGCGATATTATACCTGAGGTCTGTGTATAGGGCCATGCTGAGCGATATTATACCTGAGGTCTGTGTATGGGGCGATGCTGAGCGATATTATACCTGAGGTCTGTGTATGGGGCAATGCTGAGCGATATTATACCTGAGGTCTTTGTATGGGGCAATACTGAGCGATATTATACCTGAGGTCTGTGTATAGGGCCATGCTGAGCGATATTATACCTGAGGTCTGTGTATGGGGCGATGCTGAGCGATATTATACCTGAGGTCTGTGTATGGGGCGATGCTGAGCGATATTATACCTGAGGTCTGTGTATGGGGCGATGCTGAGCGATATTATACCTGAGGTCTGTGTATAGGGCGATACTGAGCGATATTATACCTGAGGTCTGTGTATGGGGCGATGCTGAGCGATATTATACCTGAGGTCTGTGTATGGGGCGATGCTGAGCGATATTATACCTGAGGTCTGTGTATGGGGCGATGCTGAGCGATATTATACCTGAGGTCTGTGTATGGGGCGATGCTGAGCGATATTATACCTGAGGTCTGTGTATGGGGCGATGCTGAGCGATATTATACCTGAGGTCTGTGTATGGGGCGATGCTGAGCGATATTATACCTGAGGTCTGTGTACGGGGCAATGCTGAGCGATATTATACCTGAGGTCTGTGTATGGGGCAATGCTGAGCGATATTATACCTGAGGTCTGTGTATGGGGCAATGCTGAGCGATATTATACCTGAGGTCTGTGTATGGGGCGATGCTGAGCGATAATATACCTGAGGTCTGTGTATAGGGCGATACTGAGCGATATATTATACCTGAGGTCTGTGTATGGGGCGATGCTGAGCGATATTATACCTGAGGTCTGTGTATGGGGCGATGCTGAGCGATATTATATCTGAGGTCTGTGTATGGGGCGATGCTGAGCGATATTATACCTGAGGTCTGTGTATGGGGCCATGCTGAGCGATATTATACCTGAGGTCTGTGTATGGGGTGATGCTGAGCGATATTATACCTGAGGTCTCTGCATGGGGCCATGCTGAGCGATATTATACCTGAGGTCTGTGTATAGGGCGATACTGAGCGATATTATACCTGAGGTCTGTGTATGGGGCGATGCTGAGCGATATTATACCTGAGGTCTCTGTATGGGGCGATGCTGAGCGATATTATACCTGAGGTCTGTGTATGGGGCGATGCTGAGCGATATTATACCTGAGGTCTGTGTATGGGGCGATGCTGAGCGATATTATACCTGAGGTCTGTGTATGGGGCAATGCTGAGCGATATTATACCTGAGGTCTGTGTATGGGGCGATGCTGAGCGATATTATACCTGAGGTCTGTGTATAGGGCGATGCTGAGCGATATTATACCTGAGGTCTGTGTATGGGGCGATGCTGAGCGATATTATACCTGAGGTCTGTGTATGGGGCGATGCTGAGCGATATTATACCTGAGGTCTGTGTATGGGGCGATGCTGAGCGATATTATACCTGAGGTCTGTGTATGGGGCCATGCTGAGCGATATTATACCTGAGGTCTGTGTATGGGGTGATGCTGAGCGATATTATACCTGAGGTCTCTGTATGGGGCGATGCTGAGCGATATTATACCTGAGGTCTGTGTATAGGGCGATACTGAGCGATATTATACCTGAGGTCTGTGTATGGGGCGATGCTGAGCGATATTATACCTGAGGTCTGTGTATAGGGAGATACTGAGCGATATTATACCTGAGGTCTGTGTATGGGGTGATGCTGAGCGATATTATACCTGAGGTCTGTGTATAGGGAGATACTGAGCGATATTATACCTGAGGTCTGTGTATGGGGTGATGCTGAGCGATATTATACCTGAGGTCTGTGTATAGGGAGATACTGAGCGATATTATACCTGAGGTCTGTGTATGGGGCGATGCTGAGCGATATTATACCTGAGGTCTGTGTATAGGGAGATACTGAGCGATATTATACCTGAGGTCTGTGTATGGGGTGATGCTGAGCGATATTATACCTGAGGTCTGTGTATGAAGCCATGCTGAGCGATATTATACCTGAGGTCTGTGTATGGGGCAATGCTGAGCGATATTATACCTGAGGTCTGTGTATGGGGTGATGCTCAGCCATATTATGGTGCAGTTTGGGAAGGGGAGGTGGGGAGTTTAGCTGGCAGTGTGTAGGGCTGGCTCATATTCCACAAGGTGGCTGCTATGGCTTCGATATGCTGAAGCTATGTACACACATGCGAGAATTGTCGCCCATAAGAGATCGAGAAACGATCCCTCGGGCAATAATTCGGGGAATGATGTTGTACAGACATGCCTCTAGCCTTGAGGCCAGCAATGTGCTCTGTTGCTATGGAGGAGGGCAGAGGGGACGACAATCGGCGTATGACGGAGGCGCTTTAATTAGTGGGTGGGGCTAGTAAAAAGCATTGTGAATGGTTGTGCTTGGGCATCGGGGATCGTTAAAAATCCTACCGGACGGAACTGTACTCTTGCCCGAGCAATAGCGATCTGCGGCCTCTGCACACACATAATGATCGTCAGTTGAAACTGAAACAGCGGATAACGACAGACGCATGTGTGTCCCCATTCAACTCTATCCCCGTCTGTTCTCTCCTAAATGCCAGCAGGAACTGCTTCAGGGTTGGCAGGCACTAGGCCCGGCGGCAGGGCCGGGCCGAGGCAGAGGCTGAAGAGGCTCCAGCCTCAGGGCGCAGTGTAGGAGGGGGTGCACAATTCATTCAGCTGTCATTCCCAATTGTGTTTGAAGCACAAAGAAATAACAAAAGGGCATACATAGCAGTGACTGCAAGCCAGATAACTAGAGATTAAGGTGTTGGGGACGCTGGGGGCCCTGGGGCGCCTCTTAGTCTAATAGCAATTAGTGTGTGATGGCTGGGGTGGGAGGGATGCAGGGGCGCACTTTGCTGTCTCTGCCTTGGGAGCTGAAGGACCTTGTCCCGGCTCTACCCGGCGGTGCGCGTCATTGACTTGTGCGCAATGATGTGTGCTGCCAGGCCTAACGCTTGTGCACTGCTGCTGACCCAGATCAGCTTTTGCTGGCTCCTAGGAGAGAGCAGAGGGGGATGGAAGTGAATGTGGAGGGGGGGGGGGGGGGGGGCAGTGGGCATGAGGACTACTCACTGTACCTGCTTCAATTCTGATTGGCCAATTTTACTACTTCCATGCAGTATGAGGTTTGAGGCTTAAGTGCCTCTTTAAAGGACTTACGACGAGGCGAAATTAAGAAAAAAAGTTAATCACCTGCCTCATCTTTTAAGGCACGGAGGACGCTGTCCGCACCCTCCGTGCCGATCTGCCGGGTCCCCCCGCTCATTAGCCCCCCGGGCCGGCTGCCGACCCCACGGCCCGGGTCGGGCTCTCCTGCCTCTCGTAAAATGGCCGCTTGCTCTGGCTGCGGCTGCATAGCGTGGATCGGGGGGGATGGCCCTAGAGCTGCGCAGCCGCACTCGCGGCTATGCGGACTGCGCAGCCGCAGCCAGAGCAAGCGGCCATTTTACGAGAGGCAGGAGAGCTCGACCCGGGCCGTGGGGTCGGCAGCCGGCCCGGGGGGCTAATGAGCGGGGAGACCCGGCGGATCGGCACAGAGGGCGCGGACGGCGTCCTCCGTGCCTTAAAAGATGAGGCAGGTGATTAACTTTTTTTCTTAACTTCGCCTCGTAAGTCCTTTAAAGCAGATCTGAGATGAAAAACTAACTATAACAAGTAACTTGTCTATATATCTTATCTAAAGTTTAGATAGTTTACACAGCATATCTAGCTGCAAACAGCTTCAAACGTTTATGATTATTTATTCCTGTGATACAATGAGGGCAGCCATGTTCTGTTTGTCACATTGTCACAGGCTAAGGGCTGGAGATGCTATCAGCTTGCCTGTGTGTAAATGTAGTCCCCTCTCCTCCTCCATCCTCCCCTCTACCTCTGAAATCAATGTCTAGTAACAACCTCCTCCTCCTCCTGCCCAGACTGAGCTCCCATAAGCCCTTGCTACAGTGCCAAGGCACAATAGGAGCTGTGGGCGAGGCCTGTTTAGTTTTAGGGAATTTAGAGTATTAAAACAAAACAAAGTATTTGGCTTGAGGAATGCCCCATAAACTATATGAAAGGAACACAATTATGCAATGAGTAAAAGTTTATCTCGGATCCACGTTAAGTTTTGGGTAGGTTGGAAAATGAGAAGCGCCTTTAAAGACCCTTGATGTGACAGAAAATGAGAGAATGTATCTAGGATCCCGCAACTGAAAATTTAAAATGCAAATAAACTTTTTTATTGTTGATTGTGTCCTCACTTTTATAACAGTCCGGTATAACAGGGAGGTAGAGTGTGTAATATGTAGCTGCTGTAGCCCCCTTCTGGTTACTTATATTTTATTTAGTGACTTCAGATCCAGATAGACATCTGCTGATGGTTGTGTAGCCTTAGGGCTTCTTTCCATTGAAGCGCAGAGCCCAGTGGCTACACGTCACACTCGGCGGATGAGCGGGGCTTGCGACGGGCTAAAGCACCCCGAAATGCAGCAAACCATGAGCGATTCAGCGCTGAATCACCGTGCATGAATGGTAATGGCAGACAGTGCAGTCTATGCACTGTCTGCTGTCCCTGCGATTGCATTTCCATAAGTGTACATAAAAGTGCACTATATGGAAACGAGCCCTTATTTTGTATTTAGTGCCAGTAGAGAGGGTTAGCACACAGCTGACTTCCATGCATCCAGATTTGCTTGCCAATGCTGTCCCTTTCTTCTGTATCAATACAAATGTCTCTCAATTTCTGTTTTTGCCTAGAAAAAGTGTGATCACCTGACCAGTCTCCTCTTCTTCCCCCTACCCTAGACCGCTCCGCAATGTTCATCCCACTGGCATTCTGGGACATACAAATCTGCCATGGCACTCTATGGGGCTCTACATCATTACCTTTGGATGCAGCCCCTGGCTCACCAGAAACAAGATACACTGAGGACAACATTATCTCTGAGAAAAAAAAGGTATGAAAGACCATCTTTGAGTAAAACAAAGCAGAAAAAAATGAATACCTTAAGGCCCCTGTCCCCCTCCCCCCCCCCCCCCCCCCCGCCCACACCGCACAGGTTTACTGGGAGATATCCAGATAGCAACTATCCGGGCATCTCCCGGATCCGGATTTGAGCAGCACTGTTCACATGCACACATCTAAATCCAGAATTGCAGCCTATTGAAATCAATAGGCTGCTTCACAATTTGTGTGCATGAAGAAAAACAGAAGCACTGCTTTTCTTCTTTCTCTGCCTGAAAGAGGTAATATTGTATTATGCAACTAAAGGTGCCCATACATCAGGCTATTTGGCGGTCCATTGACCAACCAATTCGATTATTATCGAATTGGTTGAAAATCAGTGCCGTCAAGTGCAGACCCAATCGATGATACAACCCATTTAAGACCGAAAGTTGGTTGCTCGGGTGTGCGGCGGTATGGCGGCCGATTTTGAAATGAGCACGAAACCCCCGCCGCTGCCGCCTTAATGTATAAATGTGCCCACCTGTGTGTGCATTTATACATTACCTGTCCTGTAGCAGCCTCCTCACGGTGTCTGTAACCTCCGGGTAGCCTCCGTACACGCCACCAGCGCACAGCGTGTAACGCCAGACACTATGCGCCAGTGGCGTGTACAGAGAGCCGCTCGGACGTTACGGACACCGCGCAGAGGCTGCTAGAGGACAGGTAATTCATAAATGCACACACTGGGGGGGCACATTTATACATTAGGAGGGCAGCAGCGGGGCGGACGCGGTGGGCACAGCCGATTCCCTTCAGATTTCATGCTTAAATCGGACGGGAATTGGCCTGCAGTATATGGGCAGCTTTGGTTAACAGACAAATTTATCTAATCAGATTCGATTAGAGTTCAATTTGTCTCTTTGTCGAATCTGCCCATGATCTCCTGATGTATGGGCACCTTAACAGTTTTTCTCCAGTCAGGACCCAGTGAGACTACTGATAAGGAATTACAGCCATAAACTACTTTACTCTAGGAAGCCCAGTTCTCTGCCAGGAGAGGATAGAAATAAAAAAAGGTCAATATTTCATAGTGGCTCAACAGAGTACTAGTGGCTGGATAGTGTACTGGTTAAGGGCACTGCCTTTGACATGGGAGACCAGGGTTTGAATCCTGGCTAGGGTCAGTACCTATTCAGTAAGGATTTCAAGGCAAGACTCCCTAACACTGCAGGGTGGCCTCTTGAATGCGTCCCAGTGGTTGCAGCTCTTGAGCGCTTTGAGTCTGAAAGGAGAAAAGCGCTATATAAATGTTCGGATTATTATTATATATTTCAGCACTCTAAGGCAGGGGTCCCCAACCACCGGGCCGCGGCCCACTGCCGGTCCGTTGGCAGTTTCCAGCTGGGCCGCGGCGGGTCTGTCATCTTGCCCCTGGTCCCCCCCCCCCGCGCCCGCCACTTCTGTTACTTTATGTGCGGGCGGCCGCTTCCGGATTCCCCCAGGATGCATATCGCCGCTACAGGAAGCCGCTGCCCCGCCTCCTTCCCTCCTTACAGCAGACGCAAGACGCGCTGCTGTTATAGGAGGAGATAGTACTGCATGCATGAAGGAGAGCGGCGCCTGGGGGAATCCGGAAGCGGCCACCCGCCCGCTCATAAGGTAACAGAAGCGGCGGCCGCGTGGGCACCACCTACCTATACTGGGCACTTTACTAGCCATGCTGGGCACTATACTAGCCATGCTGGGACACTATACTAGCCATGCTGGGACACTATACTAGCCATGCTGGGACACTATACTAGCTATAGCTGGGCACTGTACTAGCCATGCTGGGCACTATACTAGCCATGCTGGGCACTATACTAGCCATGCTGGGCACTATACTAGCCATGCTGGGGCACTATACTAGCCATACTGGGGTAACCATACTAGCCATGCTGGGCACTTTACTAGCCATACTGGGGCACTATACTAGCTATACTGGGGTAACTATACTAGCCTAGCCATGCTGGGCACTTTACTAGCCATACTGGGGCACTATACTGGGCACTTTACTAGCTATACTGGGGCACTACCTACCCATACTGGACACTATATTAGCTATACTGGGCGCTATACTAGGGCACTACTGACCCATACTGGGACTATACTAGGTATACTGGTCACAATACTAGCTATACTGGGGTAACTATACTAGCCATACTGGGGCAACTAAACTCCCTATACTGAGGCAACTATGCTAGCTATGCCGCCGCACCCCAGCCCCTCCCCCCGTAACCCGCTGCGCACGACACTGTCCACTAGGTCGCGCGCGCAGTAACCCGCCCCCACCATATTTATAAATATGGCAGCCTCCATGTGCTGCTTTTATCATAATTTAGGCTTCGTCTTTTAATGGCGCCCAAATTACTGACTGAGCGCTGCTATAGCCGTAATTCACATGGCACCTATTGCAGCACCCAAATCTCCAGCGCTGTTCTTGCCCGATTACCCCTGAGACTGATCCCCGTCCGTCCAGGAAACTGCATACTGCATTAGAGGACCCTTTGTTTCTCATAAATCTACCCCCTTCGGGTCCCGAACCAGCTGCAGAGCGAACTCACCTGTCCGGCGACACGCTCCTCCATCAGTCCATGCGCTGCTGTCTTCCTCTCTGCAGGGGCGCCTCTGCACCGTGACCTGGCGGTATGTTGTTATGTAATAATTTGCCATGAAGAGGCAGCTAGAGGAAAGACGGGAGCACACATACTGACGGAGGAGCGAGCCGGCCGGACAGGGGAGTTCACTTTGCAGCTGAACACTCTGCAGAGTACAAGAAAGTTGGGGAGACCTGGGGGTGTGGCAGCGGGCTCAGGGGCCCTTAGCTTTACCCTATGAAAATGCCGGCTCTGGGTTTGTGAGGCTGAACCTGAATTTTGCAGAAGCTAAACAGATATGGGAGCTGCAGAGTTACACCGCCGACAGATAACGCATCTTAATTGTACAGTTGTTCTGCACTCTCTATTAGTCGCTGTGCATTTTCCTGCACATTTGTATGTATTGGGCCATAATGCATAAAAAGTATATGCAGCAGTGCGTTGTGAAAAGCTTTTATTTAAAGGGATGCTGAGCAGTCGTAAAAAATTAAATTAATACTCACCTGGGGCTTCCTCCAGCCCACCATAGGCTGCAAGGTCCCCCGGTGTCCTACTGGCTCCTCTCCCAGCCCTGCTGGTGGCTCTGTTAATGGCGACTTTTGGGCTGAAAGTTGTCCGTATACTTCCAGGAAGACCATGCTCTGCGTCCTCATGCCAGCCGCTACGCATCATCACGCTGGCCGGAGTGACAGTCCTGCGTCAGACTGTAACATTGGCCGTCATGCTGACACAGAACGTGGACTTACTGGAAGTATATGGACAACTTTCAGCCCAAAAGTCACTGTTAACGGAGCCACCAGCAGGACTGGGAAAACAGTTCAGCTGAGGATGGGAGTGGCTACCAAAAACCAGGCCTGCTGCAATGCATAGATGCTGCCAGGTACACACTTTCATGAAGTCAAGAGGACCCTGGGGGACCTCGCAGCCTACAGTGGGCTGGAGGAAGCCCCAGGTAAGTACCAATTTCATTTTTAATTCAGGGTCCCTTTAAAACACATAGATGCAGGGCTGGTTTACACTGAATCAGCTGCTTTCAGCTATATCGCAATGTACAATTAATGCTCAGTGCAGGTAAAGGAATTTTCCATGTTTCCCTAAAGCCCGGTACACACTTTCAATCTTGATTGGCCAATCACTGACCAATTTTATCATCTCCATGTAGTATGAGTTTCAACAGATATTGAAAACTACGAACAGATTGGGTAGGTAATCTCTCATTACTACACCCATTTGGTAAAATTGGTCAGTGATTGGCCAATCATAATTGAAAGTGTGTATCTGGCAGTTTACATCTATGTTTTTGGTAGCCACTCCCATCCTTAGCTGAACTGTTTTCAGCTAAGGATGCCAGCAAAATGTTGCACGCAGTGCACTTTTGCGATATACGCACATCACAGGCACTGCAAGGATTTACCGCAGTGCTTTGCTGAATACAGGCTATCAGCAAAGAGCAGAAAAACTACTTATTAAAGCACCCCAAGTGTGAACTGGCCCTTAAGAGAACTTTATTGGTGATTACAAATTGTTGCAACCTGCAGAGTAGAACTAAGGGGCATATTTAAAATGATTTAAATATACCCCCAAATTCTAATAATGGCCTCCTCCTCCCCATAGCCATACCAATCCTCACCAAAAAGGTACAAAGCAAAGAAATGCAAACAAAACAAAAAAAGACGCAGGCCAACAATTGTAATTCTGGAAAATACCAATTGCACTAGCAAAAACACGGCAATGCAATTTACATGTTCATTGCCGTGCTGTTGCTATTGGAAAAATGTAAACGATACAATTTTTAAATCGAAACATGCTTAATAAAAAAGGGCGCTAATTAGTTAATTTCCATCTAAGATAGTTTATTATATTCTTTTTTTAACAGAGTCCTTTGGCTAATCCAGTTGGCTAAAACTAAATCACATTTTGGCCAATAGGATTGTAAGCCGGCCCACCATGGTAAGGTAGACTCTATTAGGTCGGGTAATGGAATGGGAGTGAGAGAGGAATAGGGGATAGCGTTTTGGAGAGGGAAGATGGGGATAGGTGGTCTTAAGGGGTACCACTCTTACACCATCAAGTGCAAAGTTGGGGAACACAACGACCACTTTATAGATGATTGGGATCCAGCTGGTCCCCCTTAGGCCGGGTTCAACACTGGGATTGCAAAAGGCAAATCGCAATCACCTATGGAGTGTAATTGCATTTCTACCAAGCAATTGTGGTTCCATGTTACAGTGATTGCGTTTTTCTGTCTCATTCCAGAGAATGAGAATGGCTTCTAACTGCCAGCAAAATGTTGCACGCAGTGAACTTTTGCGATATACGCACATCACAGGCACTGCAAGGATTTACCGCAGTGCTTTGCTGAATAACGGCTATCAGCAAAGAGCAGAAAAACTACCTATTAAAGCACCCCAAGTGTGAACTGGCCCTTAAGAGAACTTTATTGGTGATTGCAAATTGTTGCAACCTGCAATGTAGAACTCAGGGGCGTATTTAAAATGATTTAAATATACCCCCAAATTCTAATAATGGCCTCATCCTCCCAATAGCCATACCAATCCTCACCAAAAAGGTACAAAGCATAGAAATGCAAACAAAACAAAAAAAGATGCAGGCCAACAATTGTAATTCTGGAAAATACCAATTGCACTAGCAAAAACCCGGCAATGCAATTCACATGTTCATCGCCGTGCTGTTGCTATTGGAAAAATGTAAACGATACAATTTTTAAATCGAAACATGCTTAATAAAAAAAGGCGCGAATTAGTTAATCTCCATCTAAGATAGTTTATTATATTCTTTTTTTAACAGAGTCTTTTGGCTAATCCAGTTGGCTAAAACTAAATCACATTTTGGCCAATAGGATTGTAAGCCGGCCCACCATGGTAAGGTAGACTCTATTAGGGCGGGTTAGGTGATGGGAGTGAGAGAGGAATAGGGGATAGCGTTTTGGAGAAGGAAGATGGGGATAGGTGGTCTTAAGGGGTACCACTCTTACACCATTAAGTGCAAAGTCGGGGAACACAACGACCACCTGATAAATAATTGGGATCCAGCTGGTCCCCCTTAGGCCGGGTTCAACACTGGGATCACAAAAGGCAAATCGCAATCACCTATGGAGTGTAATTGCATTTCTACCAAGCAATTGTGGCTCCATGTTGCAGTGATTGCGTTTTTCGGTCTCATTCCAGAGAATGAGAATGGCGTTCTAACTGCCAGCAAAATGTTGCACGCAGTGCACTTTTGCGAAATACGCACATCACAGGCACTGCAAGGATTTACCGCAGTGCTTTGCTGAATACCGGCTATCAGCAAAGAGCAGAAAAACTACTTATTAAAGCACCCCAAGTGTGAACTGGCCCTTAAGAGTACTTTATTGGTGATTACAAATTGTTGCAACCTGCAGAGTAGAACTCAGGGGCATATTTAAAATGATTTAAATATACCCCCAAATTCTAATAATGGCCTCATCCTCCCAATAGCCATACCAATCCTCACCAAAAAGGTACAAAGCATAGAAATGCAAACAAAACAAAAAAAGATGCAGGCCAACAATTGTAATTCTGGAAAATACCAATTGCACTAGCAAAAACCCGGCAATGCAATTCACATGTTCATCGCCGTGCTGTTGCTATTGGAAAAATGTAAACAATACAATTTTTAAATCGAAACATGCTTAATAAAAAAGGGCGCGAATTAGTTAATCTCCATCTAAGATAGTTTATTATATTCTTTTTTTAACAGAGTCTTTTGGCTAATCCAGTTGGCTAAAACTAAATCACATTTTGGCCAATAGGATTGTAAGCCGGCCCACCATGGTAAGGTAGACTCTATTAGGGCGGGTTAGGTGATGGGAGTGAGAGAGGAATAGAGTATAGCGTTTTGGAGAGGGAAGAGGGGGATAGGTGGTCTTAAAGGGTTCCACTCTTACACCATCAAGTGCAAAGTCGGGGAACACAACGACCACCTGATAAATAATTGGGATCCAGCTGGTCCCCCTTAGGCCGGGTTCAATACTGGGATTGCAAAAGGCAAATCGCAATCACCTATGGAGTGTAATTGCATTTCTACCAAGCAATTGTGGCTCCATGTTACAGTGATTGCGTTTTTCTGTCTCATTCCAGAGAATGAGAATGGCTTCTAACTGCCAGCAAAATGTTGCACGCAGTGCACTTTTGCGATATACGCACATCACAGGCACTGCAAGGATTTACCGCAGTGCTTTGCTGAATACCGGCTATCAGCAAAGAGCAGAAAAACTACTTATTAAAGCACCCCAAGTGTAAACTGGCCCTTAAGAGAACTTTATTGGTGATTACAAATTGTTGCAACCTGCAGAGTAGAACTCAGGGGCATATTTAAAATGATTTAAATATACCCCCAAATTCTAATAATGGCCTCCTCCTCCCCATAGCCATACCAATCCTCACCAAAAAGGGTCAAAGCATAGAAACGCAAACAAAACAAAAAAAGATGCAGGCCAACAATTGTAATTCTGGAAAATACCAATTGCACTAGCAAAAACCCGGCAATGCAATTCACATGTTCATCGCCGTGCTGTTGCTATTGGCAAAATGGGAACGATACAATTTTTAAATCGAAACGTGCTTAATAAAAAAGGGCCCTAATTACTTAATCTCCATCTAAGATAGTTTATTATATTCTTTTTTTAACAGAGCCCTTTGGCTAATCCAGTTGGCTAAAACTAAATCACATTTTGGCCAATAGGATTGTAAGCCGGCCCACCATGGTAAGGTAGACTCTATTAGGGCGGGTTAGGGAATAGGAGTGAGAGAGGAATAGGGGATAGCGTTTTGGAGAAGGAAGATGGGGATAGGTGGTCTTAAGGGGTACCACTCTTACACCATCAAGTGCAAAGTCGGGGAACACAGCGACCACCTGATAAATAATTGGGATCCAGCTGGTCCCCCTTAGGCCGGGTTCAACACTGGGATCGCAAAAGGCAAATCGCAATCGCCTATGGAGTGTAATTGCATATCTACCAAGCAATTGTGGCTCCATGTTACAGTGATTGCGTTTTTCAGTCTCATTCCAGAGAATGAGAATGGCGTTCTAACTGCCAGCAAAATGTTACACGCAGTGCACTTTTGCGATACACGCACATCACAGGCACTGCAAGGATTTACCGCAGTGCTTTGCTGAATACCGGCTATCAGCAAAGAGCAGAAAAACTACTTATGAAAGCACCCCAAGTGTGAACTGGCCCTTAAGAGAACTTTATTGGTGATTACAAATTGTTGCAACCTGCAAAGTAGAACTCAGGGGCGTATTTTAAATGATTTAAATATACCCTCAAATTCTAATAATCGCCTCCTCCTCCCCATAGCCATACCAATCCTCACCAAAAAGGTACAAAGCATAGAACTGCAAACAAAACAAAAAAAGATGCAGGCCAACAATTGTAATTCTGGAAAATACCAATTGCACTAGCAAAAACCCGGCAATGCAATTCACATGTTCATCGCCGTGCTGTTGCTATTGGAAAAATGTAAACGATACAATTTTTAAATCGAAACGTGCTTAATAAAAAGGGCCCTAATTACTTAATCTCCATCTAAGATAGTTTATTATATTCTTTTTTTAACAGAGCCCTTTGGCTAATCCAGTTGGCTAAAACTAAATCACATTTTGGCCAATAGGATTGTAAGCCGGCCCACCATGGTAAGGTAGACTCTATTAGGGCGGGTTAGGTGATGGGAGTGAGAGAGGAATAGAGTATAGCGTTTTGGAGAGGGAAGAGGGGGATAGGTGGTCTTAAAGGGTTCCACTCTTACACCATCAAGTGCAAAGTCGGGGAACACAACCACCACCTGATAAATAATTGGGATCCAGCTGGTCCCCCTGAGGCCGGGTTCAATACTGGGATTGCAAAAGGCAAATCGCAATCACCTATGGAGTGTAATTGCATTTCTACCAAACAATTGTGGCTCCATGTTACAGTGATTGCGTTTTTCTGTCTCATTCCAGAGAATGAGAATGGCTTCTAACTGCCAGCAAAATGTTGCACGCAGTGCACTTTTGCGATATACGCACATCACAGGCACTGCAAGGATTTACCGCAGTGCTTTGCTGAATACCGGCTATCAGCAAAGAGCAGAAAAACTACTTATTAAAGCACCCCAAGTGTAAACTGGCCCTTAAGAGAACTTTATTGGTGATTACAAATTGTTGCAACCTGCAGAGTAGAACTCAGGGGCATATTTAAAATGATTTAAATATACCCCCAAATTCTAATAATGGCCTCCTCCTCCCCATAGCCATACCAATCCTCACCAAAAAGGGTCAAAGCATAGAAACGCAAACAAAACAAAAAAAAGATGCAGGCCAACAATTGTAATTCTGGAAAATACCAATTGCACTAGCAAAAACCCGGCAATGCAATTCACATGTTCATCGCCGTGCTGTTGCTACTGGCAAAATGGGAACGATACAATTTTTAAATCGAAACGTGCTTAATAAAAAGGGCCCTAATTACTTAATCTCCATCTAAGATAGTTTATTATATTCTTTTTTTAACAGAGCCCTTTGGCTAATCCAGTTGGCTAAAACTAAATCACATTTTGGCCAATAGGATTGTAAGCCGGCCCACCATGGTAAGGTAGACTCTATTAGGGCGGGTTAGGGAATAGGAGTGAGAGAGGAATAGGGGATAGCGTTTTGGAGAAGGAAGATGGGGATAGGTGGTCTTAAGGGGTACCACTCTTACACCATCAAGTGCAAAGTCGGGGAACACAGCGACCACCTGATAAATAATTGGGATCCAGCTGGTCCCCCTTAGGCCGGGTTCAACACTGGGATCGCAAAAGGCAAATCGCAATCGCCTATGGAGTGTAATTGCATATCTACCAAGCAATTGTGGCTCCATGTTACAGTGATTGCGTTTTTCAGTCTCATTCCAGAGAATGAGAATGGCGTTCTAACTGCCAGCAAAATGTTACACGCAGTGCACTTTTGCGATATACGCACATCACAGGCACTGCAAGGATTTACCGCAGTGCTTTGCTCAATACCGGCTATCAGCAAAGAGCAGAAAAACTACTTATAAAAGCACCCCAAGTGTAAACTGGCCCTTAAGAGAACTTTATTGGTGATTACAAATTGTTGCAACCTGCAGAGTAGAACTCAGGGGCATATTTAAAATGATTTAAATATACCCCCAAATTCTAATAATGGCCTCCTCCTCCCCATAGCCATACCAATCCTCACCAAAAAGGGTCAAAGCATAGAAACGCAAACAAAACAAAAAAAGATGCAGGCCAACAATTGTAATTCTGGAAAATACCAATTGCACTAGCAAAAACCCGGCAATGCAATTCACATGTTCATCGCCGTGCTGTTGCTATTGGCAAAATGGGAACGATACAATTTTTAAATCGAAACGTGCTTAATAAAAAGGGCCCTAATTACTTAATCTCCATCTAAGATAGTTTATTATATTCTTTTTTTAACAGAGTCCTTTGGCTAATCCAGTTGGCTAAAACTAAATCACATTTTGGCCAATAGGATTGTAAGCCGGCCCACCATGGTAAGGTAGACTCTATTAGGGCGGGTTAGGGAATAGGAGTGAGAGAGGAATAGGGGATAGCGTTTTGGAGAAGGAAGATGGGGATAGGTGGTCTTAAGGGGTACCACTCTTACACCATCAAGTGCAAAGTCGGGGAACACAGCGACCACCTGATAAATAATTGGGATCCAGCTGGTCCCCCTTAGGCCGGGTTCAACACTGGGATCGCAAAAGGCAAATCGCAATCGCCTATGGAGTGTAATTGCATATCTACCAAGCAATTGTGGCTCCATGTTACAGTGATTGCGTTTTTCAGTCTCATTCCAGAGAATGAGAATGGCGTTCTAACTGCCAGCAAAATGTTACACGCAGTGCACTTTTGCGATACACGCACATCACAGGCACTGCAAGGATTTACCGCAGTGCTTTGCTGAATACCGGCTATCAGCAAAGAGCAGAAAAACTACTTATGAAAGCACCCCAAGTGTGAACTGGCCCTTAAGAGAACTTTATTGGTGATTACAAATTGTTGCAACCTGCAATGTAGAACTCAGGGGCGTATTTTAAATGATTTAAATATACCCCCAAATTCTAATAATGGCCTCCTCCTCCCCATAGCCATACCAATCCTCACCAAAAAGGGTCAAAGCATAGAAACGCAAACAAAACAAAAAAAAGATGCAGGCCAACAATTGTAATTCTGGAAAATACCAATTGCACTAGCAAAAACCCGGCAATGCAATTCACATGTTCATCGCCGTGCTGTTGCTACTGGCAAAATGGGAACGATACAATTTTTAAATCGAAACGTGCTTAATAAAAAGGGCCCTAATTACTTAATCTCCATCTAAGATAGTTTATTATATTCTTTTTTTAACAGAGCCCTTTGGCTAATCCAGTTGGCTAAAACTAAATCACATTTTGGCCAATAGGATTGTAAGCCGGCCCACCATGGTAAGGTAGACTCTATTAGGGCGGGTTAGGGAATAGGAGTGAGAGAGGAATAGAGTATAGCGTTTTGGAGAGGGAAGAGGGGGATAGGTGGTCTTAAAGGGTTCCACTCTTACACCATCAAGTGCAAAGTCGGGGAACACAACCACCACCTGATAAATAATTGGGATCCAGCTGGTCCCCCTGAGGCCGGGTTCAATACTGGGATTGCAAAAGGCAAATCGCAATCACCTATGGAGTGTAATTGCATTTCTACCAAACAATTGTGGCTCCATGTTACAGTGATTGCGTTTTTCTGTCTCATTCCAGAGAATGAGAATGGCTTCTAACTGCCAGCAAAATGTTGCACGCAGTGCACTTTTGCGATATACGCACATCACAGGCACTGCAAGGATTTACCGCAGTGCTTTGCTGAATACCGGCTATCAGCAAAGAGCAGAAAAACTACTTATTAAAGCACCCCAAGTGTAAACTGGCCCTTAAGAGAACTTTATTGGTGATTACAAATTGTTGCAACCTGCAGAGTAGAACTCAGGGGCATATTTAAAATGATTTAAATATACCCCCAAATTCTAATAATGGCCTCCTCCTCCCCATAGCCATACCAATCCTCACCAAAAAGGGTCAAAGCATAGAAACGCAAACAAAACAAAAAAAGATGCAGGCCAACAATTGTAATTCTGGAAAATACCAATTGCACTAGCAAAAACCCGGCAATGCAATTCACATGTTCATCGCAGTGCTGTTGCTACTGGCAAAATGGGAACGATACAATTTTTAAATCGAAACGTGCTTAATAAAAAGGGCCCTAATTACTTAATCTCCATCTAAGATAGTTTATTATATTCTTTTTTTAACAGAGTCCTTTGGCTAATCCAGTTGGCTAAAACTAAATCACATTTTGGCCAATAGGATTGTAAGCCGGCCCACCATGGTAAGGTAGACTCTATTAGGGCGGGTTAGGTGATGGGAGTGAGAGAGGAATAGAGTATAGCGTTTTGGAGAGGGAAGAGGGGGAAACAGCCCTTACCAAAGTGGCCAATGACCTTCTTACAGCCAAATCCAAAGGTCAATTTTCCATACTCATCCTTCTTGACCTGTCATCAGCATTTGATACTGTCGACCACACCTTACTCCTACAAATACTTTCAAATGTCGGAATAAAGGGCCTTGCTCTCACATGGTTATCTTCCTACCTCTCTGGAAGGTCCTTCACAGTCTCCTACTCAGATCAGATCTCTTCTCCTCATGCTTTGTCTGTCGGGGTTCCCCAAGGCTCTGTCCTTGGTCCCCTCCTCTTTTCCATCTACATGCATGGTCTTGGTGATTTAATCAACTCATTCGGGTTTCAATACCACCTCTATGCAGACGATACACAACTGTACCTCTCTGCCCCAGACCTTAACTCCCTCCTTAAACGTGTTCCTGACTGCTTGTCTGCTATATCCTCCTTCATGTCTTCTCGCTTCCTAAAACTTAACATGAGTAAAACGGAACTAATAATTTTTCCACCGTCTCTGTCCACCTCCCTGCCTGAAGTAACAATAAATGTTAATAACACTCCCATAACTTCAGTTCCCAAAGCTCGGTGCTTGGGGGTGATATTCGATTCATCTCTCTCTTTTATTCCTCATGTTCACTCCATAACCAGCTCCTGCCATCTCCAACTCAAAAACATATCTCGCATCCGTCCCTTTCTCACTCAAGACACAACTAAAATGTTAATACATGCTCTCATAATTTCTCGTCTGGACTACTGCAACGTACTACTTTGTGGACTACCGTCTAACAAACTGGCCCCGCTCCAGTCAGTACTGAACTCAGCTGCTCGTCTCATTCATCTCTCTTCTCGATCTTCCTCTGCCGACCCTCTTTGTCAAGCTCTTCACTGGCTGCCAATTAACCAGAGGATTCAGTTCAAACTCCTAACCCTAACCTACAAAGCTCTCCACGATCTCTCCCCCCGGTACATATCCTCATTAATCTCCAGATACAAACCCAATCGCAATCTCAGATCGGCACATGATCTTCTGTTGTCCTCCTCTAGAATCAACTCCTCACATTCACGTTTACAAGACTTCGCACGCGCTTCACCCCTCCTCTGGAATGCCCTCCCACAACACATCCGTCACTCGCCAACCTTTGCTACCTTTAAACGCTCTCTAAAAACACACTTGTTCCGACAAGCATATGCTCTACCTTAGGCCACTTCCCTTTGTACTAAGACCAAATTGCACTCCTACTAGGTATCCTAAAACACAAAGCCTCTATATATTTGCTGCATACTACCCCTCCTCTTGTTTCCCCCCATTCCCTTTAGATTGTAAGCTCGCAAGGGCAGGGCTCTCTCCCCCTTTTGTGTCTTGGTAACCATTATACATTTTATTCATCATGTTAATTTTATCACTGTCATTACCAATTCTATAATTTGTATTTTGTATCATTCTTTGTATTTTGTCACTAATTATGTATCTTGTATATTGGTGTACACCATTGTCTGTATTATTATGTACCCCATGTTTGTTTCTTACTTTGTACAGCGCCACGGAATATGTTGGCGCTTTATAAATCAATAATAATAATAATAATAATAATAGGTGGTCTTAAAGGGTTCCACTCTTACACCATCAAGTGCAAAGTCGGGGAACACAACGACCACCTGATAAATAATTGGGATCCAGCTGGTCCCCCTTAGGCCGGGTTCAATACTGGGATTGCAAAAGGCAAATCGCAATCACCTATGGAGTGTAATTGCATTTCTACCAAGCAATTGTGGCTCCATGTTACAGTGATTGCGTTTTTCTGTCTCATTCCAGAGAATGAGAATGGCTTCTAACTGCCAGCAAAATGTTGCACGCAGTGCACTTTTGCGATATACGCACATCACAGGCACTGCAAGGATTTACCGCAGTGCTTTGCTGAATACCGGCTATCAGCAAAGAGCAGAAAAACTACTTATTAAAGCACCCCAAGTGTAAACTGGCCCTTAAGAGAACTTTATTGGTGATTACAAATTGTTGCAACCTGCAGAGTAGAACTCAGGGGCATATTTAAAATGATTTAAATATACCCCCAAATTCTAATAATGGCCTCCTCCTCCCCATAGCCATACCAATCCTCACCAAAAAGGGTCAAAGCATAGAAACGCAAACAAAACAAAAAAAGATGCAGGCCAACAATTGTAATTCTGGAAAATACCAATTGCACTAGCAAAAACCCGGCAATGCAATTCACATGTTCATCGCCGTGCTGTTGCTATTGGCAAAATGGGAACGATACAATTTTTAAATCGAAACGTGCTTAATAAAAAAGGGCCCTAATTACTTAATCTCCATCTAAGATAGTTTATTATATTCTTTTTTTAACAGAGCCCTTTGGCTAATCCAGTTGGCTAAAACTAAATCACATTTTGGCCAATAGGATTGTAAGCCGGCCCACCATGGTAAGGTAGACTCTATTAGGGCGGGTTAGGGAATAGGAGTGAGAGAGGAATAGGGGATAGCGTTTTGGAGAAGGAAGATGGGGATAGGTGGTCTTAAGGGGTACCACTCTTACACCATCAAGTGCAAAGTCGGGTAACACAGCGACCACCTGATAAATAATTGGGATCCAGCTGGTCCCCCTTAGGCCGGGTTCAACACTGGGATCGCAAAAGGCAAATCGCAATCGCCTATGGAGTGTAATTGCATATCTACCAAGCAATTGTGGCTCCATGTTACAGTGATTGCGTTTTTCAGTCTCATTCCAGAGAATGAGAATGGCGTTCTAACTGCCAGCAAAATGTTACACGCAGTGCACTTTTGCGATATACGCACATCACAGGCACTGCAAGGATTTACCGCAGTGCTTTGCTCAATACCGGCTATCAGCAAAGAGCAGAAAAACTACTTATAAAAGCACCCCAAGTGTAAACTGGCCCTTAAGAGAACTTTATTGGTGATTACAAATTGTTGCAACCTGCAGAGTAGAACTCAGGGGCATATTTAAAATGATTTAAATATACCCCCAAATTCTAATAATGGCCTCCTCCTCCCCATAGCCATACCAATCCTCACCAAAAAGGGTCAAAGCATAGAAACGCAAACAAAACAAAAAAAGATGCAGGCCAACAATTGTAATTCTGGAAAATACCAATTGCACTAGCAAAAACCCGGCAATGCAATTCACATGTTCATCGCCGTGCTGTTGCTATTGGCAAAATGGGAACGATACAATTTTTAAATCGAAACGTGCTTAATAAAAAGGGCCCTAATTACTTAATCTCCATCTAAGATAGTTTATTATATTCTTTTTTTAACAGAGTCCTTTGGCTAATCCAGTTGGCTAAAACTAAATCACATTTTGGCCAATAGGATTGTAAGCCGGCCCACCATGGTAAGGTAGACTCTATTAGGGCGGGTTAGGGAATAGGAGTGAGAGAGGAATAGGGGATAGCGTTTTGGAGAAGGAAGATGGGGATAGGTGGTCTTAAGGGGTACCACTCTTACACCATCAAGTGCAAAGTCGGGGAACACAGCGACCACCTGATAAATAATTGGGATCCAGCTGGTCCCCCTTAGGCCGGGTTCAACACTGGGATCGCAAAAGGCAAATCGCAATCGCCTATGGAGTGTAATTGCATATCTACCAAGCAATTGTGGCTCCATGTTACAGTGATTGCGTTTTTCAGTCTCATTCCAGAGAATGAGAATGGCGTTCTAACTGCCAGCAAAATGTTACACGCAGTGCACTTTTGCGATATACGCACATCACAGGCACTGCAAGGATTTACCGCAGTGCTTTGCTGAATACCGGCTATCAGCAAAGAGCAGAAAAACTACTTATGAAAGCACCCCAAGTGTGAACTGGCCCTTAAGAGAACTTTATTGGTGATTACAAATTGTTGCAACCTGCAATGTAGAACTCAGGGGCGTATTTAAAATGATTTAAATATACCCCCAAATTCTAATAATCGCCTCCTCCTCCCCATAGCCATACCAATCCTCACCAAAAAGGTACAAAGCATAGAACTGCAAACAAAACAAAAAAAGATGCAGGCCAACAATTGTAATTCTGGAAAATACCAATTGCACTAGCAAAAACCCGGCAATGCAATTCACATGTTCATCGCCGTGCTGTTGCTATTGGAAAAATGTAAACGATACAATTTTTAAATCGAAACATGCTTAATAAAAAAGGGCGCTAATTAGTTAATCTCCATCTAAGATAGTTTATTATATTCTTTTTTTAACAGAGTCCTTTGGCTAATCCAGTTGGCTAAAACTAAATCACATTTTGGCCAATAGGATTGTAAGCCGGCCCACCATGGTAAGGTAGACTCTATTAGGGCGGGTTAGGTGATGGGAGTGAGAGAGGAATAGAGTATAGCGTTTTGGAGAGGGAAGAGGGGGATAGGTGGTCTTAAAGGGTTCCACTCTTACACCATCAAGTGCAAAGTCGGGGAACACAACCACCACCTGATAAATAATTGGGATCCAGCTGGTCCCTCTGAGGCCGGGTTCAATACTGGGATTGCAAAAGGCAAATCGCAATCACCTATGGAGTGTAATTGCATTTCTACCAAGCAATTGTGGCTCCATGTTACAGTGATTGCGTTTTTCTGTCTCATTCCAGAGAATGAGAATGGCTTCTAACTGCCAGCAAAATGTTGCACGCAGTGCACTTTTGCGATATACGCACATCACAGGCACTGCAAGGATTTACCGCAGTGCTTTGCTGAATACCGGCTATCAGCAAAGAGCAGAAAAACTACTTATAAAAGCACCCCAAGTGTGAACTGGCCCTTAAGAGAACTTTATTGGTGATTACAAATTGTTGCAACCTGCAATGTAGAACTCAGGGGCGTATTTAAAATGATTTAAATATACCCCCAAATTCTAATAATGGCCTCCTCCTCCCCATAGCCATACCAATCCTCACCAAAAAGGTACAAAGCATAGAACTCAGTGGCGGACATACGGCCGTGCAGGCCGTGCCGCCGCACAAGGGCCCCTGAAGTTCCGCTGCTTCAGGGGCCCATTAAGTATTGCAGTTTTTTTTTTTTAATTTTACCTTTTATTTTTATTTTAACCTGGGGGGCCCCTACTCCTGTCTTCCCCCCTCACATCGGCCCCCCCCTCCCCCTCCCCCTCATGCGATGCGGCGGGAGAGCAGAAAATACAGGAAGTCTCCGCCGGGGCTGCAGCAGACACTAGAGGCTGCTGCCGCTTGGTCTCCCGTGTCTCCTTTGTACACTGCTCGCTACTAAACCAGGAAGTAGCGAGCAGTGTACAAAGTTGGAGACACGGGAGACCAAGCGGCAGCAGCCTCTAGTGTCTGCTGCAGCCCCGGCGGAGACTTCCTGTATTTTCTGCTCTCCCGCCCGCCGCCGCCGCCGCCGCCGCGCATACCGGGAGGGGGGCCCCGAGGTGAGTGAGGGAGGATAGGAGTCGGGCCCCCCACCCGGATAGCTACACACCCATCCACCCGGCTACCTTACCCACCCGGCTACCCACACACTCACCCGGCTACCTTACCCACCCGGCTACCCACACACTCACCCGGCTACCTACCCACCCGGATACCCACACACCCACCCGGCTACCTAACCACCCACCCAGCTACCTACCCGGCTACCTAACCACCCTGCTGGCTACCTACCCACCCGGCTACCTACCCACCCGGATACCCACACACCCACCCGGCTACCTACCCGGCTACCTAACCACCCACCCGGCTACCTACCCACCCGGCTACCTACCCGGCTACCTAACCACCCTGCCGGCTACCCACCCACCCACCCGGCTACCTACCCGGCTACCTAACCACCCTGCCGGCTACCTACCCACCCACCCGGCTACCTACCCACTCGGCTACCTAACCACCCACCTGGCTACCTACCCACCCGGCTACCTACCCGGCTACCTAACCACCCACCCGACTACCTACCCACCCGGCTACCCACCCACCCGGCTACCTAACCACCCACACATCTACGCACTCACCCGGCTACCTACCCACCCGGCTACCTAGCCACCCACCCGTCTACCCACCCGGCTACCTACCCACCCAGCTACCTAACCACCCTGCCGGCTACCTACCCACCCACCCGGATACCTACCCACCCACCCGGCTACCTACCCACCCAGCTACCTACCCGGCTACCTAACCACCCACCCGGCTACCCACCCGGCTACCTAACCACCCACACATCTACCCACCCGGCTACCTAACCACCCACCCGTCTACCTACCCACCCAGCTACCTAACCACCCTGCCGGCTACCTACCCACCCGGCTACCTACCCACCCGGCTACCTACCCACCCGGCTACCTACCCACCTGGCTACCTACCCACCCGGCTACCTACCCACCTGGCTACCCACCCACCCGGCTACCCAACCACTCACCCGGCTACCTAACCACCCACCCGGCTACCTACACACCCACCCGGCTACCTACCCACCCACCAGGCTACCTACCTACCTACCCACCCGGCTACCTACCAACCCACCAGGCTACCTACCTTAAGACCCACCAGGCTACCTACCCACCCACCCAGCTACCTAACCACCCACCTACCCACCCACCAGGCTACCTACCCACCAGGCTACCCACCCACCCGGCTACCCAGCCACCCACCAGGCTACTTACCCACCCGGCTAAGGGCTGCCTACCTACCTACCCACCAGGCTACCTATCCACCCAACCACCCATGGGAGCTGCGCGCTGGATGGAGGCTGGGACAGGAGGTCTGCTGCTGCAGGTGAGTAAATGGTTTTTTTTATTATTTATTTTAGCAGGTGTATGTTCTGGGCAGGTCTGCCACATGATTGCGTGTATGTTCTGGGCAGGTCTGCCACATGATTGCATGTATGTTCTGGGCAAATTTGCTACATGATTGCATGTGTTTTCTGGGCAAATCTGCCGACATGATTGCACGTATTTTCTGGGCATATCTGCCGACATGATTGCACGTATTTTCTGGGCATATCTGCCGACATGATTGCACGTATTTTCTGGGCATATCTGCCGACATGATTGCACATATTTTCTGGGCATATCTGCCGACATGATTGCACGTATTTTCTGGGCATATCTGCCGACATGATTGCACGTATTTTCTGGGCATATCTGCCGACATGATTGCACGTATTTTCTGGGCATATCTGCCGACATGATTGCACGTATTTTCTGGGCATATCTGCCGACATGATTGCACGTATTTTCTGGGCATATCTGCCGACATGATTGCACGTATTTTCTGGGCATATCTGCCGACATGATTGCACGTATTTTCTGGGCATATCTGCCGACATGATTGCACGTATTTTCTGGGCATATCTGCTCACATTATGTGTATTTTCATGAGAAAACCTGCTCACATTATGTGAATTTTCTGGGGAAAGGGTCACCAAAACCTGGGCCCACTGTCTTTGCGTTGCACTTTTCAAGGGAACCTGAGGTGAGAATAATATTGAGGCTGCCATATTTCTCTCCTTTTAAGCAATACCAGTTGCCTGGTTGCCGTTCTGGTCCTCTGCCTCTTATTCTTTCAACCATAGACCCTGAACAAGCATGCAGCAGGTCAGGGGTTTCTGACAATATTGTCAGAACTGAGAAGATTAAGCTGCATGCTTGTTGCTGGTGTAATTCAGTTTATTACTGCAGCCAAATAGATCAGCAGGGCCGCCAGGCAACTAGTATTGTTTAAAAGGAAATAAATATGGCAGCCTCCATATCACTCTCACCCCGGGATCACTTTAAATTACAGTTAGCTCCGCCCTTATCCGGTCATTGCCACGCCCATTTTTTGCCGCGGCGCTACGCGCCGCAGGTTCTATCCACACCCATTTTTTGCTGCGGCGTGCTTCGCGCGTCGTAGGTTGTAGCCACGCCCATTTTTTGACGCAGGTCAGGGGGGCCCACAATTGATATTTTGCACAGGGGCCCACTGCTGCCTGTGTCCGCCACTGATAGAACTGCAAACAAAACAAAAAAAGATGCAGGCCAACAATTGTAATTCTGGAAAATACCAATTGCACTAGCAAAAACCCGGCAATGCAATTCACGTTCATCGCCGTGCTGTTGCTATTGGAAAAATGTAAACGATACAATTTTTAAATCGAAACATGCTTAATAAAAAAGGGCGCTAATTAGTTAATCTCCATCTAAGATAGTTTATTATATTCTTTTTTTAACAGAGTCCTTTGGCTAATCCAGTTGGCTAAAACTAAATCACATTTTGGCCAATAGGATTGTAAGCCGGCCCACCATGGTAAGGTAGACTCTATTAGGGCGGGTTAGGTGATGGGAGTGAGAGAGGAATAGAGTATAGCGTTTTGGAGAGGGAAGAGGGGGATAGGTGGTCTTAAAGGGTTCCACTCTTACACCATCAAGTGCAAAGTCGGGGAACACAACGACCACCTGATAAATAATTGGGATCCAGCTGGTCCCCCTTAGGCCGGGTTCAATACTGGGATTGCAAAAGGCAAATCGCAATCACCTATGGAGTGTAATTGCATTTCTACCAAGCAATTGTGGCTCCATGTTACAATGATTGCGTTTTTCTGTCTCATTCCAGAGAATGAGAATGGCTTCTAACTGCCAGCAAAATGTTGCACGCAGTGCACTTTTGCGATATACGCACATCACAGGCACTGCAAGGATTTACCGCAGTGCTTTGCTGAATATCGGCTATCAGCAAAGAGCAGAAAAACTACTTATTAAAGCACCCCAAGTGTAAACTGGCCCTTAAGAGAACTTTATTGGTGATTACAAATTGTTGCAACCTGCAGAGTAGAACTCAGGGGCATATTTAAAATGATTTAAATATACCCCCAAATTCTAATAATGGCCTCCTCCTCCCCATAGCCATACCAATCCTCACCAAAAAGGGTCAAAGCATAGAAACGCAAACAAAACAAAAAAAGATGCAGGCCAACAATTGTAATTCTGGAAAATACCAATTGCACTAGCAAAAACCCGGCAATGCAATTCACATGTTCATCGCCGTGCTGTTGCTATTGGCAAAATGGGAACGATACAATTTTTAAATCGAAACGTGCTTAATAAAAAAGGGCCCTAATTACTTAATCTCCATCTAAGATAGTTTATTATATTCTTTTTTTAACAGAGTCCTTTGGCTAATCCAGTTGGCTAAAACTAAATCACATTTTGGCCAATAGGATTGTAAGCCGGCCCACCATGGTAAGGTAGACTCTATTAGGGCGGGTTAGGGAATAGGAGTGAGAGGAATAGGGGATAGCGTTTTGGAGAGGGAAGATGGGGATAGGTGGTCTTAAGGGGTACCACTCTTACACCATCAAGTGCAAAGTCGGGGAACACAGCGACCACCTGATAAATAATTGGGATCCAGCTGGTCCCCCTTAGGCCGGGATCAACACTGGGATCGCAAAAGGCAAATCGCAATCGCCTATGGAGTGTAATTGCATATCTACCAAGCAATTGTGGCTCCATGTTACAGTGATTGCGTTTTTCAGTCTCGTTCCAGAGAATGAGAATGGCGTTCTAACTGCCAGCAAAATGTTACACGCAGTGCACTTTTGCGATATACGCACATCACAGGCACTGCAAGGATTTACCGCAGCGCTTTGCT
Source organism: Hyperolius riggenbachi (assembly GCF_040937935.1). Lineage (NCBI taxonomy): Eukaryota > Metazoa > Chordata > Amphibia > Anura > Hyperoliidae > Hyperolius > Hyperolius riggenbachi. The sequence continues at coordinate 69,602,749 of NC_090654.1, read as the reverse complement.
GAATACCGGCTATCAGCAAAGAGCAGAAAAACTACTTATAAAAGCACCCCAAGTGTGAACTGGCCCTTAAGAGAACTTTATTGGTGATTACAAATTGTTGCAACCTGCAATGTAGAACTCAGGGGCGTATTTTAAATGATTTAAATATACCCCCAAATTCTAATAATGGCCTCCTCCTCCCCATAGCCATACCAATCCTCACCAAAAAGGTACAAAGCATAGAACTGCAAACAAAACAAAAAAAGATGCAGGCCAACAATTGTAATTCTGGAAAATACCAATTGCACTAGCAAAAACCCGGCAATGCAATTCACATGTTCATCGCCGTGCTGTTGCTATTAGAAAAATGTAAATGATACAATTTTTAAATCGAAACATGCTTAATAAAAAAGGGCGCTAATTAGTTAATCTCCATCTAAGATAGTTTATTATATTCTTTTTTTAACAGAGTCCTTTGGCTAATCCAGTTGGCTAAAACTAAATCACATTTTGGCCAATAGGATTGTAAGCCGGCCCACCATGGTAAGGTAGACTCTATTAGGGCGGGTTAGGTGATGGGAGTGAGAGAGGAATAGAGTATAGCGTTTTGGAGAGGGAAGAGGGGGATAGGTGGTCTTAAAGGGTTCCACTCTTACACCATCAAGTGCAAAGTCGGGGAACACAACGACCACCTGATAAATAATTGGGATCCAGCTGGTCCCCCTTAGGCCGGGTTCAATACTGGGATTGCAAAAGGCAAATCGCAATCACCTATGGAGTGTAATTGCATTTCTACCAAGCAATTGTGGCTCCATGTTACAGTGATTGCGTTTTTCTGTCTCATTCCAGAGAATGAGAATGGCTTCTAACTGCCAGCAAAATGTTGCACGCAGTGCACTTTTGCGATATACGCACATCACAGGCACTGCAAGGATTTACCGCAGTGCTTTGCTGAATACCGGCTATCAGCAAAGAGCAGAAAAACTACTTATTAAAGCACCCCAAGTGTAAACTGGCCCTTAAGAGAACTTTATTGGTGATTACAAATTGTTGCAACCTGCAGAGTAGAACTCAGGGGCATATTTAAAATGATTTAAATATACCCCCAAATTCTAATAATGGCCTCCTCACCAAAAAGGTACAAAGCATAGAACTGCAAACAAAACAAAAAAAGATGCAGGCCAACAATTGTAATTCTGGAAAATACCAATTGCACTAGCAAAAACCCGGCAATGCAATTCACATGTTCATCGCCGTGCTGTTGCTATTGGAAAAATGTGAACGATACAATTTTTAAATCGAAACATGCTTAATAAAAAAGGGCGCTAATTAGTTAATCTCCATCTAAGATAGTTTATTATATTCTTTTTTTAACAGAGTCCTTTGGCTAATCCAGTTGGCTAAAACTAAATCACATTTTGGCCAATAGGATTGTAAGCAGGCCCACCATGGTAAGGTAGACTCTATTAGGGCGGGTTAGGTGATGGGAGTGAGAGAGGAATAGAGTATAGCGTTTTGGAGAGGGAAGAGGGGGATAGGTGGTCTTAAAGGGTTCCACTCTTACACCATCAAGTGCAAAGTCGGGGAACACAACGACCACCTGATAAATAATTGGGATCCAGCTGGTCCCCCTTAGGCCGGGTTCAATACTGGGATTGCAAAAGGCAAATCGCAATCACCTATGGAGTGTAATTGCATTTCTACCAAGCAATTGTGGCTCCATGTTACAGTGATTGCGTTTTTCTGTCTCATTCCAGAGAATGAGAATGGCTTCTAACTGCCAGCAAAATGTTGCACGCAGTGCACTTTTGCGATATACGCACATCACAGGCACTGCAAGGATTTACCGCAGTGCTTTGCTGAATACCGGCTATCAGCAAAGAGCAGAAAAACTACTTATTAAAGCACCCCAAGTGTAAACTGGCCCTTAAGAGAACTTTATTGGTGATTACAAATTGTTGCAACCTGCAGAGTAGAACTCAGGGGCATATTTAAAATGATTTAAATATACCCCCAAATTCTAATAATGGCCTCCTCACCAAAAAGGTACAAAGCATAGAACTGCAAACAAAACAAAAAAAGATGCAGGCCAACAATTGTAATTCTGGAAAATACCAATTGCACTAGCAAAAACCCGGCAATGCAATTCACATGTTCATCGCCGTGCTGTTGCTATTGGAAAAATGTGAACGATACAATTTTTAAATCGAAACATGCTTAATAAAAAAGGGCGCTAATTAGTTAATCTCCATCTAAGATAGTTTATTATATTCTTTTTTTAACAGAGTCCTTTGGCTAATCCAGTTGGCTAAAACTAAATCACATTTTGGCCAATAGGATTGTAAGCAGGCCCACCATGGTAAGGTAGACTCTATTAGGGCGGGTTAGGTGATGGGAGTGAGAGAGGAATAGAGTATAGCGTTTTGGAGAGGGAAGAGGGGGATAGGTGGTCTTAAAGGGTTCCACTCTTACACCATCAAGTGCAAAGTCGGGGAACACAACGACCACCTGATAAATAATTGGGATCCAGCTGGTCCCCCTTAGGCCGGGTTCAATACTGGGATTGCAAAAGGCAAATCGCAATCACCTATGGAGTGTAATTGCATTTCTACCAAGCAATTGTGGCTCCATGTTACAGTGATTGCGTTTTTCTGTCTCATTCCAGAGAATGAGAATGGCTTCTAACTGCCAGCAAAATGTTGCACGCAGTGCACTTTTGCGATATACGCACATCACAGGCACTGCAAGGATTTACCGCAGTGCTTTGCTGAATACCGGCTATCAGCAAAGAGCAGAAAAACTACTTATTAAAGCACCCCAAGTGTAAACTGGCCCTTAAGAGAACTTTATTGGTGATTACAAATTGTTGCAACCTGCAGAGTAGAACTCAGGGGCATATTTAAAATGATTTAAATATACCCCCAAATTCTAATAATGGCCTCCTCCTCCCCATAGCCATACCAATCCTCACCAAAAAGGGTCAAAGCATAGAAACGCAAACAAAACAAAAAAAGATGCAGGCCAACAATTGTAATTCTGGAAAATACCAATTGCACTAGCAAAAACCCGGCAATGCAATTCACATGTTCATCGCCGTGCTGTTGCTATTGGCAAAATGGGAACGATACAATTTTTAAATCGAAACGTGCTTAATAAAAAGGGCCCTAATTACTTAATCTCCATCTAAGATAGTTTATTATATTCTTTTTTTAACAGAGTCCTTTGGCTAATCCAGTTGGCTAAAACTAAATCACATTTTGGCCAATAGGATTGTAAGCCGGCCCACCATGGTAAGGTAGACTCTATTAGGGCGGGTTAGGGAATAGGAGTGAGAGAGGAATAGGGGATAGCGTTTTGGAGAGGGAAGATGGGGATAGGTGGTCTTAAGGGGTACCACTCTTACACCATGAAGTGCAAAGTCGGGGAACACAGCGACCACCTGATAAATAATTGGGATCCAGCTGGTCCCCCTTAGGCCGGGATCAACACTGGGATCGCAAAAGGCAAATCGCAATCGCCTATGGAGTGTAATTGCATATCTACCAAGCAATTGTGGCTCCATGTTACAGTGATTGCGTTTTTCAGTCTCGTTCCAGAGAATGAGAATGGCGTTCTAACTGCCAGCAAAATGTTACACGCAGTGCACTTTTGCGATATACGCACATCACAGGCACTGCAAGGATTTACCGCAGTGCTTTGCTGAATACCGGCTATCAGCAAAGAGCAGAAAAACTACTTATAAAAGCACCCCAAGTGTGAACTGGCCCTTAAGAGAACTTTATTGGTGATTACAAATTGTTGCAACCTGCAATGTAGAACTCAGGGGCGTATTTAAAATGATTTAAATATACCCCCAAATTCTAATAATGGCCTCCTCCTCCCCATAGCCATACCAATCCTCACCAAAAAGGTACAAAGCATAGAACTGCAAACAAAACAAAAAAAGATGCAGGCCAACAATTGTAATTCTGGAAAATACCAATTGCACTAGCAAAAACCCGGCAATGCAATTCACATGTTCATCGCCGTGCTGTTGCTATTGGAAAAATGTGAACGATACAATTTTTAAATCGAAACATGCTTAATAAAAAAGGGCGCTAATTAGTTAATCTCCATCTAAGATAGTTTATTATATTCTTTTTTTAACAGAGTCCTTTGGCTAATCCAGTTGGCTTAAACTAAATCACATTTTGGCCAATAGGATTGTAAGCAGGCCCACCATGGTAAGGTAGACTTTATTAGGGCGGGTTAGGTGATGGGAATGAGAGAGGAATAGAGTATAGCGTTTTGGAGAGGGAAGAGGGGGATAGGTGGTCTTAAAGGGTTCCACTCTTACACCATCAAGTGCAAAGTTGGGGAACACAACGACCACCTGATAAATAATTGGGATCCAGCTGGTCCCCCTTAGGCCGGGTTCAATACTGGGATTGCAAAAGGCAAATCGCAATCACCTATGGAGTGTAATTGCATTTCTACCAAGCAATTGTGGCTCCATGTTACAGTGATTGCGTTTTTCTGTCTCATTCCAGAGAATGAGAATGGCTTCTAACTGCCAGCAAAATGTTGCACGCAGTGCACTTTTGCGATATACGCACATCACAGGCACTGCAAGGATTTACCGCAGTGCTTTGCTGAATACCGGCTATCAGCAAAGAGCAGAAAAACTACTTATTAAAGCAACCCAAGTGTAAACTGGCCCTTAAGAGAACTTTATTGGTGATTACAAATTGTTGCAACCTGCAGAGTAGAACTCAGGGGCATATTTAAAATGATTTAAATATACCCCCAAATTCTAATAATGGCCTCCTCCTCCCCATAGCCATACCAATCCTCACCAAAAAGGGTCAAAGCATAGAAACGCAAACAAAACAAAAAAAGATGCAGGCCAACAATTGTAATTCTGGAAAATACCAATTGCACTAGCAAAAACCCGGCAATGCAATTCACATGTTCATCGCCGTGCTGTTGCTATTGGCAAAATGGGAACGATACAATTTTTAAATCGAAACGTGCTTAATAAAAAGGGCCCTAATTACTTAATCTCCATCTAAGATAGTTTATTATATTCTTTTTTTAACAGAGTCCTTTGGCTAATCCAGTTGGCTAAAACTAAATCACATTTTGGCCAATAGGATTGTAAGCCGGCCCACCATGGTAAGGTAGACTCTATTAGGGCGGGTTAGGGAATAGGAGTGAGAGAGGAATAGGGGATAGCGTTTTGGAGAAGGAAGATGGGGATAGGTGGTCTTAAGGGGTACCACTCTTACACCATGAAGTGCAAAGTCGGGGAACACAGCGACCACCTGATAAATAATTGGGATCCAGCTGGTCCCCCTTAGACCGGGATCAACACTGGGATCGCAAAAGGCAAATCGCAATCGCCTATGGAGTGTAATTGCATATCTACCAAGCAATTGTGGCTCCATGTTACAGTGATTGCGTTTTTCAGTCTCGTTCCAGAGAATGAGAATGGCGTTCTAACTGCCAGCAAAATGTTACACGCAGTGCACTTTTGCGATATACGCACATCACAGGCACTGCAAGGATTTACCGCAGTGCTTTGCTGAATACCGGCTATCAGCAAAGAGCAGAAAAACTACTTATAAAAGCACCCCAAGTGTGAACTGGCCCTTAAGAGAACTTTATTGGTGATTACAAATTGTTGCAACCTGCAATGTAGAACTCAGGGGCGTATTTTAAATGATTTAAATATACCCCCAAATTCTAATAATGGCCTCCTCCTCCCCATAGCCATACCAATCCTCACCAAAAAGGTACAAAGCATAGAACTGCAAACAAAACAAAAAAAGATGCAGGCCAACAATTGTAATTCTGGAAAATACCAATTGCACTAGCAAAAACCCGGCAATGCAATTCACATGTTCATCGCCGTGCTGTTGCTATTGGAAAAATGTAAACGATACAATTTTTAAATCGAAACATGCTTAATAAAAAAGGGCGCTAATTAGTTAATCTCCATCTAAGATAGTTTATTATATTCTTTTTTTAACAGAGTCCTTTGGCTAATCCAGTTGGCTAAAACTAAATCACATTTTGGCCAATAGGATTGTAAGCCGGCCCACCATGGTAAGGTAGACTCTATTAGGGCGGGTTAGGTGATGGGAGTGAGAGAGGAATAGAGTATAGCGTTTTGGAGAGGGAAGAGGGGGATAGGTGGTCTTAAAGGGTTCCACTCTTACACCATCAAGTGCAAAGTCGGGGAACACAACGACCACCTGATAAATAATTGGGATCCAGCTGGTCCCCCTTAGGCCGGGTTCAATACTGGGATTGCAAAAGGCAAATCGCAATCACCTATGGAGTGTAATTGCATTTCTACCAAGCAATTGTGGCTCCATGTTACAGTGATTGCGTTTTTCTGTCTCATTCCAGAGAATGAGAATGGCTTCTAACTGCCAGCAAAATGTTGCACGCAGTGCACTTTTGCGATATACGCACATCACAGGCACTGCAAGGATTTACCGCAGTGCTTTGCTGAATACCGGCTATCAGCAAAGAGCAGAAAAACTACTTATTAAAGCACCCCAAGTGTAAACTGGCCCTTAAGAGAACTTTATTGGTGATTACAAATTGTTGCAACCTGCAGAGTAGAACTCAGGGGCATATTTAAAATGATTTAAATATACCCCCAAATTCTAATAATGGCCTCCTCCTCCCCATAGCCATACCAATCCTCACCAAAAAGGGTCAAAGCATAGAAACGCAAACAAAACAAAAAAAAGATGCAGGCCAACAATTGTAATTCTGGAAAATACCAATTGCACTAGCAAAAACCCGGCAATGCAATTCACATGTTCATCGCCGTGCTGTTGCTATTGGCAAAATGGGAACGATACAATTTTTAAATCGAAACGTGCTTAATAAAAAAGGGCCCTAATTACTTAATCTCCATCTAAGATAGTTTATTATATTCTTTTTTTAACAGAGTCCTTTGGCTAATCCAGTTGGCTAAAACTAAATCACATTTTGGCCAATAGGATTGTAAGCCGGCCCACCATGGTAAGGTAGACTCTATTAGGGCGGGTTAGGGAATAGGAGTGAGAGAGGAATAGGGGATAGCGTTTTGGAGAAGGAAGATGGGGATAGGTGGTCTTAAGGGGTACCACTCTTACACCATCAAGTGCAAAGTCGGGGAACACAGCGACCACCTGATAATTGGGATCCAGCTGGTCCCCCTTAGGCCGGGTTCAACACTGGGATCGCAAAAGGCAAATTGCAATCGCCTATGGAGTGTAATTGCATATCTACCAAGCAATTGTGGCTCCATGTTACAGTGATTGCGTTTTTCAGTCTCATTCCAGAGAATGAGAATGGCGTTCTAACTGCCAGCAAAATGTTACACGCAGTGCACTTTTGCGATACACGCACATCACAGGCACTGCAAGGATTTACCGCAGTGCTTTGCTGAATACCGGCTATCAGCAAAGAGCAGAAAAACTACTTATAAAAGCACCCCAAGTGTGAACTGGCCCTTAAGAGAACTTTATTGGTGATTACAAATTGTTGCAACCTGCAATGTAGAACTCAGGGGCGTATTTAAAATGATTTAAATATACCCCCAAATTCTAATAATGGCCTCCTCCTCCCCATAGCCATACCAATCCTCACCAAAAAGGTACAAAGCATAGAACTGCAAACAAAACAAAAAAAGATGCAGGCCAACAATTGTAATTCTGGAAAATACCAATTGCACTAGCAAAAACCCGGCAATGCAATTCACATGTTCATCGCCGTGCTGTTGCTATTGGAAAAATGTGAACGATACAATTTTTAAATCGAAACATGCTTAATAAAAAAGGGCGCTAATTAGTTAATCTCCATCTAAGATAGTTTATTATATTCTTTTTTTAACAGAGTCCTTTGGCTAATCCAGTTGGCTAAAACTAAATCACATTTTGGCCAATAGGATTGTAAGCAGGCCCACCATGGTAAGGTAGACTCTATTAGGGCGGGTTAGGTGATGGGAGTGAGAGAGGAATAGAGTATAGCGTTTTGGAGAGGGAAGAGGGGGATAGGTGGTCTTAAAGGGTTCCACTCTTACACCATCAAGTGCAAAGTTGGGGAACACAACGACCACCTGATAAATAATTGGGATCCAGCTGGTCCCCCTTAGGCCGGGTTCAATACTGGGATTGCAAAAGGCAAATCGCAATCACCTATGGAGTGTAATTGCATTTCTACCAAGCAATTGTGGCTCCATGTTACAGTGATTGCGTTTTTCTGTCTCATTCCAGAGAATGAGAATGGCTTCTAACTGCCAGCAAAATGTTGCACGCAGTGCACTTTTGCGATATACGCACATCACAGGCACTGCAAGGATTTACCGCAGTGCTTTGCTGAATACCGGCTATCAGCAAAGAGCAGAAACACTACTTATTAAAGCAACCCAAGTGTAAACTGGCCCTTAAGAGAACTTTATTGGTGATTACAAATTGTTGCAACCTGCAGAGTAGAACTCAGGGGCATATTTAAAATGATTTAAATATACCCCCAAATTCTAATAATGGCCTCCTCCTCCCCATAGCCATACCAATCCTCACCAAAAAGGGTCAAAGCATAGAAACGCAAACAAAACTAAAAAAAGATGCAGGCCAACAATTGTAATTCTGGAAAATACCAATTGCACTAGCAAAAACCCGGCAATGCAATTCACATGTTCATCGCCGTGCTGTTGCTATTGGCAAAATGGGAACGATACAATTTTTAAATCGAAACGTGCTTAATAAAAAGGGCCCTAATTACTTAATCTCCATCTAAGATAGTTTATTATATTCTTTTTTTAACAGAGTCCTTTGGCTAATCCAGTTGGCTAAAACTAAATCACATTTTGGCCAATAGGATTGTAAGCCGGCCCACCATGGTAAGGTAGACTCTATTAGGGCGGGTTAGGGAATAGGAGTGAGAGAGGAATAGGGGATAGCGTTTTGGAGAAGGAAGATGGGGATAGGTGGTCTTAAGGGGTACCACTCTTACACCATGAAGTGCAAAGTCGGGGAACACAGCGACCACCTGATAAATAATTGGGATCCAGCTGGTCCCCCTTAGGCCGGGATCAACACTGGGATCGCAAAAGGCAAATCGCAATCGCCTATGGAGTGTAATTGCATATCTACCAAGCAATTGTGGCTCCATGTTACAGTGATTGCGTTTTTCAGTCTCGTTCCAGAGAATGAGAATGGCGTTCTAACTGCCAGCAAAATGTTACACGCAGTGCACTTTTGCGATATACGCACATCACAGGCACTGCAAGGATTTACCGCAGTGTTTTGCTGAATACCGGCTATCAGCAAAGAGCAGAAAAACTACTTATAAAAGCACCCCAAGTGTGAACTGGCCCTTAAGAGAACTTTATTGGTGATTACAAATTGTTGCAACCTGCAATGTAGAACTCAGGGGCGTATTTAAAATGATTTAAATATACCCCCAAATTCTAATAATGGCCTCCTCCTCCCCATAGCCATACCAATCCTCACCAAAAAGGTACAAAGCATAGAACTGCAAACAAAACAAAAAAAGATGCAGGCCAACAATTGTAATTCTGGAAAATACCAATTGCACTAGCAAAAACCCGGCAATGCAATTCACATGTTCATCGCCGTGCTGTTGCTATTGGAAAAATGTAAACGATACAATTTTTAAATCGAAACATGCTTAATAAAAAAGGGCGCTAATTAGTTAATCTCCATCTAAGATAGTTTATTATATTCTTTTTTTAACAGAGTCCTTTGGCTAATCCAGTTGGCTAAAACTAAATCACATTTTGGCCAATAGGATTGTAAGCCGGCCCACCATGGTAAGGTAGACTCTATTAGGGCGGGTTAGGTGATGGGAGTGAGAGAGGAATAGAGTATAGCGTTTTGGAGAGGGAAGAGGGGGATAGGTGGTCTTAAAGGGTTCCACTCTTACACCATCAAGTGCAAAGTCGTTGAACACAACGACCACCTGATAAATAATTGGGATCCAGCTGGTCCCCCTTAGGCCGGGTTCAATACTGGGATTGCAAAAGGCAAATCGCAATCACCTATGGAGTGTAATTGCATTTCTACCAAGCAATTGTGGCTCCATGTTACAGTGATTGCGTTTTTCTGTCTCATTCCAGAGAATGAGAATGGCTTCTAACTGCCAGCAAAATGTTGCACGCAGTGCACTTTTGCGATATACGCACATCACAGGCACTGCAAGGATTTACCGCAGTGCTTTGCTGAATACCGGCTATCAGCAAAGAGCAGAAAAACTACTTATTAAAGCACCCCAAGTGTAAACTGGCCCTTAAGAGAACTTTATTGGTGATTACAAATTGTTGCAACCTGCAGAGTAGAACTCAGGGGCATATTTAAAATGATTTAAATATACCCCCAAATTCTAATAATGGCCTCCTCCTCCCCATAGCCATACCAATCCTCACCAAAAAGGGTCAAAGCATAGAAACGCAAACAAAACAAAAAAAGATGCAGGCCAACAATTGTAATTCTGGAAAATACCAATTGCACTAGCAAAAACCCGGCAATGCAATTCACATGTTCATCGCCGTGCTGTTGCTATTGGCAAAATGGGAACGATACAATTTTTAAATCGAAACGTGCTTAATAAAAAAGGGCCCTAATTACTTAATTTCCATCTAAGATAGTTTATTATATTCTTTTTTTAACAGAGTCCTTTGGCTAATCCAGTTGGCTAAAACTAAATCACATTTTAGCCAATAGGATTGTAAGCCGGCCCACCATGGTAAGGTAGACTCTATTAGGGCGGGTTCGGGAATAGGAGTGAGAGAGGAATAGGGGATAGCGTTTTGGAGAAGGAAGATGGGGATAGGTGGTCTTAAGGGGTACCACTCTTACACCATGAAGTGCAAAGTCGGGGAACACAGCGACCACCTGATAAATAATTGGGATCCAGCTGGTCCCCCTTAGGCCGGGATCAACACTGGGATCGCAAAAGGCAAATCGCAATCGCCTATGGAGTGTAATTGCATATCTACCAAGCAATTGTGGCTCCATGTTACAGTGATTGCGTTTTTCAGTCTCGTTCCAGAGAATGAGAATGGCGTTCTAACTGCCAGCAAAATGTTACACGCAGTGCACTTTTGCGATATACGCACATCACAGGCACTGCAAGGATTTACCGCAGTGCTTTGCTGAATACCGGCTATCAGCAAAGAGCAGAAAAACTACTTATAAAAGCACCCCAAGTGTGAACTGGCCCTTAAGAGAACTTTATTGGTGATTACAAATTGTTGCAACCTGCAATGTAGAACTCAGGGGCGTATTTTAAATGATTTAAATATACCCCCAAATTCTAATAATGGCCTCCTCCTTCCCATAGCCATACCAATCCTCACCAAAAAGGTACAAAGCATAGAACTGCAAACAAAACAAAAAAAGATGCAGGCCAACAATTGTAATTCTGGAAAATACCAATTGCACTAGCAAAAACCCGGCAATGCAATTCACATGTTCATCGCCGTGCTGTTGCTATTGGAAAAATGTAAACGATACAATTTTTAAATCGAAACATGCTTAATAAAAAAGGGCGCTAATTAGTTAATCTCCATCTAAGATAGTTTATTATATTCTTTTTTTAACAGAGTCCTTTGGCTAATCCAGTTGGCTAAAACTAAATCACATTTTGGCCAATAGGATTGTAAGCCGGCCCACCATGGTAAGGTAGACTCTATTAGGGCGGGTTAGGTGATGGGAGTGAGAGAGGAATAGAGTATAGCGTTTTGGAGAGGGAAGAGGGGGATAGGTGGTCTTAAAGGGTTCCACTCTTACACCATCAAGTGCAAAGTCGGGGAACACAACGACCACCTGATAAATAATTGGGATCCAGCTGGTCCCCCTTAGGCCGGGTTCAATACTGGGATTGCAAAAGGCAAATCGCAATCACCTATGGAGTGTAATTGCATTTCTACCAAGCAATTGTGGCTCCATGTTACAGTGATTGCGTTTTTCTGTCTCATTCCAGAGAATGAGAATGGCTTCTAACTGCCAGCAAAATGTTGCACGCAGTGCACTTTTGCGATATACGCACATCACAGGCACTGCAAGGATTTACCGCAGTGCTTTGCTGAATACCGGCTATCAGCAAAGAGCAGAAAAACTACTTATTAAAGCACCCCAAGTGTAAACTGGCCCTTAAGAGAACTTTATTGGTGATTACAAATTGTTGCAACCTGCAGAGTAGAACTCAGGGGCATATTTAAAATGATTTAAATATACCCCCAAATTCTAATAATGGCCTCCTCCTCCCCATAGCCATACCAATCCTCACCAAAAAGGGTCAAAGCATAGAAACGCAAACAAAACAAAAAAAGATGCAGGCCAACAATTGTAATTCTGGAAAATACCAATTGCACTAGCAAAAACCTGGCAATGCAATTCACATGTTCATCGCCGTGCTGTTGCTATTGGCAAAATGGGAACGATACAATTTTTAAATCGAAACGTGCTTAATAAAAAAGGGCCCTAATTACTTAATCTCCATCTAAGATAGTTTATTATATTCTTTTTTTAACAGAGTCCTTTGGCTAATCCAGTTGGCTAAAACTAAATCACATTTTGGCCAATAGGATTGTAAGCCGGCCCACCATGGTAAGGTAGACTCTATTAGGGCGGGTTAGGGAATAGGAGTGAGAGAGGAATAGGGGATAGCGTTTTGGAGAAGGAAGATGGGGATAGGTGGTCTTAAGGGGTACCACTCTTACACCATCAAGTGCAAAGTCGGGGAACACAGCGACCACCTGATAATTGGGATCCAGCTGGTCCCCCTTAGGCCGGGTTCAACACTGGGATCGCAAAAGGCAAATTGCAATCGCCTATGGAGTGTAATTGCATATCTACCAAGCAATTGTGGCTCCATGTTACAGTGATTGCGTTTTTCAGTCTCATTCCAGAGAATGAGAATGGCGTTCTAACTGCCAGCAAAATGTTACACGCAGTGCACTTTTGCGATACACGCACATCACAGGCACTGCAAGGATTTACCGCAGTGCTTTGCTGAATACCGGCTATCAGCAAAGAGCAGAAAAACTACTTATAAAAGCACCCCAAGTGTGAACTGGCCCTTAAGAGAACTTTATTGGTGATTACAAATTGTTGCAACCTGCAATGTAGAACTCAGGGGCGTATTTAAAATGATTTAAATATACCCCCAAATTCTAATAATGGCCTCCTCCTCCCCATAGCCATACCAATCCTCACCAAAAAGGTACAAAGCATAGAACTGCAAACAAAACAAAAAAAGATGCAGGCCAACAATTGTAATTCTGGAAAATACCAATTGCACTAGCAAAAACCCGGCAATGCAATTCACATGTTCATCGCCGTGCTGTTGCTATTGGAAAAATGTGAACGATACAATTTTTAAATCGAAACATGCTTAATAAAAAAGGGCGCTAATTAGTTAATCTCCATCTAAGATAGTTTATTATATTCTTTTTTTAACAGAGTCCTTTGGCTAATCCAGTTGGCTAAAACTAAATCACATTTTGGCCAATAGGATTGTAAGCAGGCCCACCATGGTAAGGTAGACTCTATTAGGGCGGGTTAGGTGATGGGAGTGAGAGAGGAATAGAGTATAGCGTTTTGGAGAGGGAAGAGGGGGATAGGTGGTCTTAAAGGGTTCCACTCTTACACCATCAAGTGCAAAGTTGGGGAACACAACGACCACCTGATAAATAATTGGGATCCAGCTGGTCCCCCTTAGGCCGGGTTCAATACTGGGATTGCAAAAGGCAAATCGCAATCACCTATGGAGTGTAATTGCATTTCTACCAAGCAATTGTGGCTCCATGTTACAGTGATTGCGTTTTTCTGTCTCATTCCAGAGAATGAGAATGGCTTCTAACTGCCAGCAAAATGTTGCACGCAGTGCACTTTTGCGATATACGCACATCACAGGCACTGCAAGGATTTACCGCAGTGCTTTGCTGAATACCAGCTATCAGCAAAGAGCAGAAAAACTACTTATTAAAGCAACCCAAGTGTAAACTGGCCCTTAAGAGAACTTTATTGGTGATTACAAATTGTTGCAACCTGCAGAGTAGAACTCAGGGGCATATTTAAAATGATTTAAATATACCCCCAAATTCTAATAATGGCCTCCTCCTCCCCATAGCCATACCAATCCTCACCAAAAAGGGTCAAAGCATAGAAACGCAAACAAAACTAAAAAAAGATGCAGGCCAACAATTGTAATTCTGGAAAATACCAATTGCACTAGCAAAAACCCGGCAATGCAATTCACATGTTCATCGCCGTGCTGTTGCTATTGGCAAAATGGGAACGATACAATTTTTAAATCGAAACGTGCTTAATAAAAAGGGCCCTAATTACTTAATCTCCATCTAAGATAGTTTATTATATTCTTTTTTTAACAGAGTCCTTTGGCTAATCCAGTTGGCTAAAACTAAATCACATTTTGGCCAATAGGATTGTAAGCCGGCCCACCATGGTAAGGTAGACTCTATTAGGGCGGGTTAGGGAATAGGAGTAAGAGAGGAATAGGGGATAGCGTTTTGGAGAAGGAAGATGGGGATAGGTGGTCTTAAGGTGTACCACTCTTACACCATGAAGTGCAAAGTCGGGGAACACAGCGACCACCTGATAAATAATTGGGATCCAGCTGGTCCCCCTTAGGCCGGGATCAACACTGGGATCGCAAAAGGCAAATCGCAATCGCCTATGGAGTGTAATTGCATATCTACCAAGCAATTGTGGCTCCATGTTACAGTGATTGCGTTTTTCAGTCTCGTTCCAGAGAATGAGAATGGCGTTCTAACTGCCAGCAAAATGTTACACGCAGTGCACTTTTGCGATATACGCACATCACAGGCACTGCAAGGATTTACCGCAGTGCTTTGCTGAATACCGGCTATCAGCAAAGAGCAGAAAAACTACTTATAAAAGCACCCCAAGTGTGAACTGGCCCTTAAGAGAACTTTATTGGTGATTACAAATTGTTGCAACCTGCAATGTAGAACTCAGGGGCGTATTTTAAATGATTTAAATATACCCCCAAATTCTAATAATGGCCTCCTCCTCCCCATAGCCATACCAATCCTCACCAAAAAGGTACAAAGCATAGAACTGCAAACAAAACAAAAAAAGATGCAGGCCAACAATTGTAATTCTGGAAAATACCAATTGCACTAGCAAAAACCCGGCAATGCAATTCACATGTTCATCGCCGTGCTGTTGCTATTGGAAAAATGGGAACGATACAATTTTTAAATCGAAACATGCTTAATAAAAAAGGGCGCTAATTAGTTAATCTCCATCTAAGATAGTTTATTATATTCTTTTTTTAACAGAGTCCTTTGGCTAATCCAGTTGGCTAAAACTAAATCACATTTTGGCCAATAGGATTGTAAGCCGGCCCACCATGGTAAGGTAGACTCTATTAGCGCGGGTTAGGTGATGGGAGTGAGAGAGGAATAGAGTATAGCGTTTTGGAGAGGGAAGAGGGGGATAGGTGGTCTTAAAGGGTTCCACTCTTACACCATCAAGTGCAAAGTCGGGGAACACAACGACCACCTGATAAATAATTGGGATCCAGCTGGTCCCCCTTAGGCCGGGTTCAATACTGGGATTGCAAAAGGCAAATCGCAATCACCTATGGAGTGTAATTGCATTTCTACCAAGCAATTGTGGCTCCATGTTACAGTGATTGCGTTTTTCTGTCTCATTCCAGAGAATGAGAATGGCTTCTAACTGCCAGCAAAATGTTGCACGCAGTGCACTTTTGCGATATACGCACATCACAGGCACTGCAAGGATTTACCGCAGTGCTTTGCTGAATACCGGCTATCAGCAAAGAGCAGAAAAACTACTTATTAAAGCACCCCAAGTGTAAACTGGCCCTTAAGAGAACTTTATTGGTGATTACAAATTGTTGCAACCTG
Organism: Hyperolius riggenbachi; assembly: GCF_040937935.1. NCBI lineage: Eukaryota > Metazoa > Chordata > Amphibia > Anura > Hyperoliidae > Hyperolius > Hyperolius riggenbachi. The sequence continues at coordinate 69,586,848 of NC_090654.1, read as the reverse complement.
CAGAGTAGAACTCAGGGGCATATTTAAAATGATTTAAATATACCCCCAAATTCTAATAATGGCCTCCTCCTCCCCATAGCCATACCAATCCTCACCAAAAAGGGTCAAAGCATAGAAACGCAAACAAAACAAAAAAAGATGCAGGCCAACAATTGTAATTCTGGAAAATACCAATTGCACTAGCAAAAACCCGGCAATGCAATTCACATGTTCATCGCCGTGCTGTTGCTATTGGCAAAATGGGAACGATACAATTTTTAAATCGAAACGTGCTTAATAAAAAAGGGCCCTAATTACTTAATTTCCATCTAAGATAGTTTATTATATTCTTTTTTTAACAGAGTCCTTTGGCTAATCCAGTTGGCTAAAACTAAATCACATTTTGGCCAATAGGATTGTAAGCCGGCCCACCATGGTAAGGTAGACTCTATTAGGGCGGGTTCGGGAATAGGAGTGAGAGAGGAATAGGGGATAGCGTTTTGGAGAAGGAAGATGGGGATAGGTGGTCTTAAGGGGTACCACTCTTACACCATGAAGTGCAAAGTCGGGGAACACAGCGACCACCTGATAAATAATTGGGATCCAGCTGGTCCCCCTTAGGCCGGGATCAACACTGGGATCGCAAAAGGCAAATTGCAATCGCCTATGGAGTGTAATTGCATATCTACCAAGCAATTGTGGCTCCATGTTACAGTGATTGCGTTTTTCAGTCTCGTTCCAGAGAATGAGAATGGCGTTCTAACTGCCAGCAAAATGTTACACGCAGTGCACTTTTGCGATATACGCACATCACAGGCACTGCAAGGATTTACCGCAGTGCTTTGCTGAATACCGGCTATCAGCAAAGAGCAGAAAAACTACTTATAAAAGCACCCCAAGTGTGAACTGGCCCTTAAGAGAACTTTATTGGTGATTACAAATTGTTGCAACCTGCAATGTAGAACTCAGGGGCGTATTTTAAATGATTTAAATATACCCCCAAATTCTAATAATGGCCTCCTCCTTCCCATAGCCATACCAATCCTCACCAAAAAGGTACAAAGCATAGAACTGCAAACAAAACAAAAAAAGATGCAGGCCAACAATTGTAATTCTGGAAAATACCAATTGCACTAGCAAAAACCCGGCAATTCAATTCACATGTTCATCGCCGTGCTGTTGCTATTGGAAAAATGTAAACGATACAATTTTTAAATCGAAACATGCTTAATAAAAAAGGGCGCTAATTAGTTAATCTCCATCTAAGATAGTTTATTATATTCTTTTTTTAACAGAGTCCTTTGGCTAATCCAGTTGGCTAAAACTAAATCACATTTTGGCCAATAGGATTGTAAGCAGGCCCACCATGGTAAGGTAGACTCTATTAGGGCGGGTTAGGTGATGGGAGTGAGAGAGGAATAGAGTATAGCGTTTTGGAGTAGGAAGATGGGGATAGGTGGTCTTAAGGGGTACCACTCTTACACCATCAAGAGCAAAGTCGGGGAACACAGCGACCACCTGATAAATAATTGGGATCCAGCTGGTCCCCCTTAGGCCGGGTTCAACACTGGGATCGCAAAAGGCAAATTGCAATCGCCTATGGAGTGTAATTGCATATCTACCAAGCAATTGTGGCTCCATGTTACAGTGATTGCGTTTTTCTGTCTCATTCCAGAGAATGAGAATGGCTTCTAACTGCCAGCAAAATGTTGCACGCAGTGCACTTTTGCGATATACGCACATCACAGGCACTGCAAGGATTTACCGCAGTGCTTTGCTGAATACCGGCTATCAGCAAAGAGCAGAAAAACTACTTATTAAAGCACCCCATGTGTAAACTGGCCCTTAAGAGAACTTTATTGGTGATTACAAATTGTTGCAACCTGCAGAGTAGAACTCAGGGGCATATTTAAAATGATTTAAATATACCCCCAAATTCTAATAATGGCCTCCTCCTCCCCATAGCCATACCAATCCTCACCAAAAAGGGTCAAAGCATAGAAACGCAAACAAAACAAAAAAAGATGCAGGCCAACAATTGTAATTCTGGAAAATACCAATTGCACTAGCAAAAACCCGGCAATGCAATTCACATGTTCATCGCCGTGCTGTTGCTATTGGCAAAATGGGAACGATACAATTTTTAAATCGAAACGTGCTTAATAAAAAGGGCCCTAATTACTTAATCTCCATCTAAGATAGTTTATTATATTCTTTTTTTAACAGAGTCCTTTGGCTAATCCAGTTGGCTAAAACTAAATCACATTTTGGCCAATAGGATTGTAAGCCGGCCCACCATGGTAAGGTAGACTCTATTAGGGCGGGTTAGGGAATAGGAGTGAGAGAGGAATAGGGGATAGCGTTTTGGAGAGGGAAGAGGGGGATAGGTGGTCTTAAAGGGTTCCACTCTTACACCATCAAGTGCAAAGTCGGGGAACACAACCACCACCTGATAAATAATTGGGATCCAGCTGGTCCCCCTGAGGCCGGGTTCAATACTGGGATTGCAAAAGGCAAATCGCAATCACCTATGGAGTGTAATTGCATTTCTACCAAGCAATTGTGGCTCCATGTTACAGTGATTGCGTTTTTCTGTCTCATTCCAGAGAATGAGAATGGCTTCTAACTGCCAGCAAAATGTTGCACGCAGTGCACTTTTGCGATATACGCACATCACAGGCACTGCAAGGATTTACCGCAGTGCTTTGCTGAATACCGGCTATCAGCAAAGAGCAGAAAAACTACTTATAAAAGCACCCCAAGTGTGAACTGGCCCTTAAGAGAACTTTATTGGTGATTACAAATTGTTGCAACCTGCAATGTAGAACTCAGGGGCGTATTTAAAATGATTTAAATATACCCCCAAATTCTAATAATGGCCTCCTCCTCCCCATAGCCATACCAATCCTCACCAAAAAGGTACAAAGCATAGAACTGCAAACAAAACAAAAAAAGATGCAGGCCAACAATTGTAATTCTGGAAAATACCAATTGCACTAGCAAAAACCCGGCAATGCAATTCACATGTTCATCGCCGTGCTGTTGCTATTGGAAAAATGGGAACGATACAATTTTTAAATCGAAACATGCTTAATAAAAAAGGGCGCTAATTAGTTAATCTCCATCTAAGATAGTTTATTATATTCTTTTTTTAACAGAGTCCTTTGGCTAATCCAGTTGGCTAAAACTAAATCACATTTTGGCCAATAGGATTGCAAGCAGGCCCACCATGGTAAGGTAGACTCTATTAGGGCGGGTTAGGTGATGGGAGTGAGAGAGGAATAGAGTATAGCGTTTTGGAGAGGGAAGAGAGGGATAGGTGGTCTTAAAGGGTTCCACTCTTACACCATCAAGTGCACAGTCGGGGAACACAACGACCACCTGATAAATAATTGGGATCCAGCTGGTCCCCCTTAGGCCGGGTTCAATACTGGGATTGCAAAAGGCAAATCGCAATCACCTATGGAGTGTAATTGCATTTCTACCAAGCAATTGTGGCTCCATGTTACAGTGATTGCGTTTTTCTGTCTCATTCCAGAGAATGAGAATGGCTTCTAACTGCCAGCAAAATGTTGCACGCAGTGCACTTTTGCGATATACGCACATCACAGGCACTGCAAGGATTTACCGCAGTGCTTTGCTGAATACCGGCTATCAGCAAAGAGCAGAAAAACTACTTATTAAAGCAACCCAAGTGTAAACTGGCCCTTAAGAAAACTTTATTGGTGATTACAAATTGTTGCAACCTGCAGAGTAGAACTCAGGGGCATATTTAAAATGATTTAAATATACCCCCAAATTCTAATAATGGCCTCCTCCTCCCCATAGCCATACCAATCCTCACCAAAAAGGGTCAAAGCATAGAAACGCAAACAAAACAAAAAAAGATGCAGGCCAACAATTGTAATTCTGGAAAATACCAATTGCACTAGCAAAAACCCGGCAATGCAATTCACATGTTCATCGCCGTGCTGTTGCTATTGGCAAAATGGGAACGATACAATTTTTAAATCGAAACGTGCTTAATAAAAAGGGCCCTAATTACTTAATCTCCATCTAAGATAGTTTATTATATTCTTTTTTTAACAGAGTCCTTTGGCTAATCCAGTTGGCTAAAACTAAATCACATTTTGGCCAATAGGATTGTAAGCCGGCCCACCATGGTAAGGTAGACTCTATTAGGGCGGGTTAGGGAATAGGAGTGAGAGAGGAATAGGGGATAGCGTTTTGGAGAGGGAAGAGGGGGATAGGTGGTCTTAAAGGGTTCCACTCTTACACCATCAAGTGCAAAGTCGGGGAACACAACCACCACCTGATAAATAATTGGGATCCAGCTGGTCCCCCTGAGGCCGGGTTCAATACTGGGATTGCAAAAGGCAAATCGCAATCACCTATGGAGTGTAATTGCATTTCTACCAAGCAATTGTGGCTCCATGTTACAGTGATTGCGTTTTTCTGTCTCATTCCAGAGAATGAGAATGGCTTCTAACTGCCAGCAAAATGTTGCACGCAGTGCACTTTTGCGATATACGCACATCACAGACACTGCAAGGATTTACCGCAGTGCTTTGCTGAATACCGGCTATCAGCAAAGAGCAGAAAAACTACTTATAAAAGCACCCCAAGTGTGAACTGGCCCTTAAGAGAACTTTATTGGTGATTACAAATTGTTGCAACCTGCAATGTAGAACTCAGGGGCGTATTTAAAATGATTTAAATATACCCCCAAATTCTAATAATGGCCTCCTCCTCCCCATAGCCATACCAATCCTCACCAAAAAGGTACAAAGCATAGAACTGCAAACAAAACAAAAAAAGATGCAGGCCAACAATTGTAATTCTGGAAAATACCAATTGCACTAGCAAAAACCCGGCAATGCAATTCACATGTTCATCGCCGTGCTGTTGCTATTGGAAAAATGGGAACGATACAATTTTTAAATCGAAACATGCTTAATAAAAAAGGGCGCTAATTAGTTAATCTCCATCTAAGATAGTTTATTATATTCTTTTTTTAACAGAGTCCTTTGGCTAATCCAGTTGGCTAAAACTAAATCACATTTTGGCCAATAGGATTGTAAGCAGGCCCACCATGGTAAGGTAGACTCTATTAGGGCGGGTTAGGTGATGGGAGTGAGAGAGGAATAGAGTATAGCGTTTTGGAGAGGGAAGAGGGGGATAGGTGGTCTTAAAGGGTTCCACTCTTACACCATCAAGTGCAAAGTCGGGGAACACAACCACCACCTGATAAATAATTGGGATCCAGCTGGTCCCCCTTAGGCCGGGTTCAATACTGGGATTGCAAAAGGCAAATCGCAATCACCTATGGAGTGTAATTGCATTTCTACCAAGCAATTGTGGCTCCATGTTACAGTGATTGCGTTTTTCTGTCTCATTCCAGAGAATGAGAATGGCTTCTAACTGCCAGCAAAATGTTGCACGCAGTGCACTTTTGCGATATACGCACATCACAGGCACTGCAAGGATTTACCGCAGTGCTTTGCTGAATACCGGCTATCAGCAAAGAGCAGAAAAACTACTTATAAAAGCACCCCAAGTGTAAACTGGCCCTTAAGAGAACTTTATTGGTGATTACAAATTGTTGCAACCTGCAGAGTAGAACTCAGGGGCATATTTAAAATGATTTAAATATACCCCCAAATTCTAATAATGGCCTCCTCCTCCCCATAGCCATACCAATCCTCACCAAAAAGGGTCAAAGCATAGAAACGCAAACAAAACAAAAAAAGATGCAGGCCAACAATTGTAATTCTGGAAAATACCAATTGCACTAGCAAAAACCCGGCAATGCAATTCACATGTTCATCGCCGTGCTGTTGCTATTGGCAAAATGGGAACGATACAATTTTTAAATCGAAACGTGCTTAATAAAAAAGGGCCCTAATTACTTAATCTCCATCTAAGATAGTTTATTATATTCTTTTTTTAACAGAGTCCTTTGGCTAATCCAGTTGGCTAAAACTAAATCACATTTTGGCCAATAGGATTGTAAGCCGGCCCACCATGGTAAGGTAGACTCTATTAGGGCGAGTTAGGGAATAGGAGTGAGAGAGGAATAGGGGATAGCGTTTTGGAGAAGGAAGATGGGGATAGGTGGTCTTAAGGGGTACCACTCTTACACCATCAAGAGCAAAGTCGGGGAACACAGCGACCACCTGATAAATAATTGGGATCCAGCTGGTCCCCCTTAGGCCGGGTTCAACACTGGGATCGCAAAAGGCAAATTGCAATCGCCTATGGAGTGTAATTGCATATCTACCAAGCAATTGTGGCTCCATGTTACAGTGATTGCGTTTTTCAGTCTCATTCCAGAGAATGAGAATGGCTTCTAACTGCCAGCAAAATGTTGCACGCAGTGCACTTTTGCGATATACGCACATCACAGGCACTGCAAGGATTTACCGCAGTGCTTTGCTGAATACCGGCTATCAGCAAAGAGCAGAAAAACTACTTATTAAAGCACCCCATGTGTAAACTGGCCCTTAAGAGAACTTTATTGGTGATTACAAATTGTTGCAACCTGCAGAGTAGAACTCAGGGGCATATTTAAAATGATTTAAATATACCCCCAAATTCTAATAATGGCCTCCTCCTCCCCATAGCCATACCAATCCTCACAAAAAAGGGTCAAAGCATAGAAACGCAAACAAAACAAAAAAAGATGCAGGCCAACAATTGTAATTCTGGAAAATACCAATTGCACTAGCAAAAACCCGGCAATGCAATTCACATGTTCATCGCCGTGCTGTTGCTATTGGCAAAATGGGAACGATACAATTTTTAAATCGAAACGTGCTTAATAAAAAGGGCCCTAATTACTTAATCTCCATCTAAGATAGTTTATTATATTCTTTTTTTAACAGAGTCCTTTGGCTAATCCAGTTGGCTAAAACTAAATCACATTTTGGCCAATAGGATTGCAAGCAGGCCCACCATGGTAAGGTAGACTCTATTAGGGCGGGTTAGGTGATGGGAGTGAGAGAGGAATAGAGTATAGCGTTTTGGAGAGGGATGAGAGGGATAGGTGGTCTTAAAGGGTTCCACTCTTACACCATCAAGTGCACAGTCGGGGAACACAACGACCACCTGATAAATAATTGGGATCCAGCTGGTCCCCCTTAGGCCGGGTTCAATACTGGGATTGCAAAAGGCAAATCGCAATCACCTATGGAGTGTAATTGCATTTCTACCAAGCAATTGTGGCTCCATGTTACAGTGATTGCGTTTTTCTGTCTCATTCCAGAGAATGAGAATGGCTTCTAACTGCCAGCAAAATGTTGCACGCAGTGCACTTTTGCAATATACGCACATCACAGGCACTGCAAGGATTTACCGCAGTGCTTTGCTGAATACCGGCTATCAGCAAAGAGCAGAAAAACTACTTATTAAAGCACCCCAAGTGTAAACTGGCCCTCAAGAGAACTTTATTGGTGATAACAAATTGTTGCAACCTGCAGAGTAGAACTCTAGGGCATATTTAAAATGATTTAAATATACCCCCAAATTCTAATAATGGCCTCCTCCTCCCCATAGCCATACCAATCCTCACCAAAAAGGGTAAAAGCATAGAAACGCAAACAAAACAAAAAAAGATGCAGGCCAACAATTGTAATTCTGGAAAATACCAATTGCACTAGCAAAAACCCGGCAATGCAATTCACATGTTCATCGCCGTGCTGTTGCTATTGGCAAAATGGGAACGATACAATTTTTAAATCGAAACGTGCTTAATAAAAAAGGGCCCTAATTACTTAATCTCCATCTAAGATAGTTTATTATATTCTTTTTTTAACAGAGTCCTTTGGCTAATCCAGTTGGCTAAAACTAAATCACATTTTGGCCAATAGGATTGTAAGCCGGCCCACCATGGTAAGGTAGACTCTATTAGGGCGAGTTAGGGAATAGGAGTGAGAGAGGAATAGGGGATAGCGTTTTGGAGTAGGAAGATGGGGATAGGTGGTCTTAAGGGGTACCACTCTTACACCATCAAGAGCAAAGTCGGGGAACACAGCGACCACCTGATAAATAATTGGGATCCAGCTGGTCCCCCTTAGGCCGGGTTCAACACTGGGATCGCAAAAGGCAAATTGCAATCGCCTATGGAGTGTAATTGCATATCTACCAAGCAATTGTGGCTCCATGTTACAGTGATTGCGTTTTTCAGTCTCATTCCAGAGAATGAGAATGGCTTCTAACTGCCAGCAAAATGTTGCACGCAGTGCACTTTTGCGATATACGCACATCACAGGCACTGCAAGGATTTACCGCAGTGCTTTGCTGAATACCGGCTATCAGCAAAGAGCAGAAAAACTACTTATTAAAGCACCCCATGTGTAAACTGGCCCTTAAGAGAACTTTATTGGTGATTACAAATTGTTGCAACCTGCAGAGTAGAACTCAGGGGCATATTTAAAATGATTTAAATATACCCCCAAATTCTAATAATGGCCTCCTCCTCCCCATAGCCATACCAATCCTCACAAAAAAGGGTCAAAGCATAGAAACGCAAACAAAACAAAAAAAGATGCAGGCCAACAATTGTAATTCTGGAAAATACCAATTGCACTAGCAAAAACCCGGCAATGCAATTCACATGTTCATCGCCGTGCTGTTGCTATTGGCAAAATGGGAACGATACAATTTTTAAATCGAAACGTGCTTAATAAAAAGGGCCCTAATTACTTAATCTCCATCTAAGATAGTTTATTATATTCTTTTTTTAACAGAGTCCTTTGGCTAATCCAGTTGGCTAAAACTAAATCACATTTTGGCCAATAGGATTGCAAGCAGGCCCACCATGGTAAGGTAGACTCTATTAGGGCGGGTTAGGTGATGGGAGTGAGAGAGGAATAGAGTATAGCGTTTTGGAGAGGGAAGAGAGGGATAGGTGGTCTTAAAGGGTTCCACTCTTACACCATCAAGTGCACAGTCGGGGAACACAACGACCACCTGATAAATAATTGGGATCCAGCTGGTCCCCCTTAGGCCGGGTTCAATACTGGGATTGCAAAAGGCAAATCGCAATCACCTATGGAGTGTAATTGCATTTCTACCAAGCAATTGTGGCTCCATGTTACAGTGATTGCGTTTTTCTGTCTCATTCCAGAGAATGAGAATGGCTTCTAACTGCCAGCAAAATGTTGCACGCAGTGCACTTTTGCAATATACGCACATCACAGGCACTGCAAGGATTTACCGCAGTGCTTTGCTGAATACCGGCTATCAGCAAAGAGCAGAAAAACTACTTATTAAAGCACCCCAAGTGTAAACTGGCCCTCAAGAGAACTTTATTGGTGATAACAAATTGTTGCAACCTGCAGAGTAGAACTCTAGGGCATATTTAAAATGATTTAAATATACCCCCAAATTCTAATAATGGCCTCCTCCTCCCCATAGCCATACCAATCCTCACCAAAAAGGGTCAAAGCATAGAAACGCAAACAAAACAAAAAAAGATGCAGGCCAACAATTGTAATTCTGGAAAATACCAATTGCACTAGCAAAAACCCGGCAATGCAATTCACATGTTCATCGCCGTGCTGTTGCTATTGGCAAAATGGGAACGATACAATTTTTAAATCGAAACGTGCTTAATAAAAAAGGGCCCTAATTACTTAATCTCCATCTAAGATAGTTTATTATATTCTTTTTTTAACAGAGTCCTTTGGCTAATCCAGTTGGCTAAAACTAAATCACATTTTGGCCAATAGGATTGTAAGCCGGCCCACCATGGTAAGGTAGACTCTATTAGGGCGAGTTAGGGAATAGGAGTGAGAGAGGAATAGGGGATAGCGTTTTGGAGTAGGAAGATGGGGATAGGTGGTCTTAAGGGGTACCACTCTTACACCATCAAGAGCAAAGTCGGGGAACACAGCGACCACCTGATAAATAATTGGGATCCAGCTGGTCCCCCTTAGGCCGGGTTCAACACTGGGATCGCAAAAGGCAAATTGCAATCGCCTATGGAGTGTAATTGCATATCTACCAAGCAATTGTGGCTCCATGTTACAGTGATTGCGTTTTTCAGTCTCATTCCAGAGAATGAGAATGGCTTCTAACTGCCAGCAAAATGTTGCACGCAGTGCACTTTTGCGATATACGCACATCACAGGCACTGCAAGGATTTACCGCAGTGCTTTGCTGAATACCGGCTATCAGCAAAGAGCAGAAAAACTACTTATTAAAGCACCCCATGTGTAAACTGGCCCTTAAGAGAACTTTATTGGTGATTACAAATTGTTGCAACCTGCAGAGTAGAACTCAGGGGCATATTTAAAATGATTTAAATATACCCCCAAATTCTAATAATGGCCTCCTCCTCCCCATAGCCATACCAATCCTCACCAAAAAGGGTCAAAGCATAGAAACGCAAACAAAACAAAAAAAGATGCAGGCCAACAATTGTAATTCTGGAAAATACCAATTGCACTAGCAAAAACCCGGCAATGCAATTCACATGTTCATCGCCGTGCTGTTGCTATTGGCAAAATGGGAACGATACAATTTTTAAATCGAAACGTGCTTAATAAAAAGGGCCCTAATTACTTAATCTCCATCTAAGATAGTTTATTATATTCTTTTTTTAACAGAGTCCTTTGGCTAATCCAGTTGGCTAAAACTAAATCACATTTTGGCCAATAGGATTGTAAGCCGGCCCACCATGGTAAGGTAGACTCTATTAGGGCGGGTTAGGGAATAGGAGTGAGAGAGGAATAGGGGATAGCGTTTTGGAGAGGGAAGAGGGGGATAGGTGGTCTTAAAGGGTTCCACTCTTACACCATCAAGTGCAAAGTCGGGGAACACAACCACCACCTGATAAATAATTGGGATCCAGCTGGTCCCCCTGAGGCCGGGTTCAATACTGGGATTGCAAAAGGCAAATCGCAATCACCTATGGAGTGTAATTGCATTTCTACCAAGCAATTGTGGCTCCATGTTACAGTGATTGCGTTTTTCTGTCTCATTCCAGAGAATGAGAATGGCTTCTAACTGCCAGCAAAATGTTGCACGCAGTGCACTTTTGCGATATACGCACATCACAGGCACTGCAAGGATTTACCGCAGTGCTTTGCTGAATACCGGCTATCAGCAAAGAGCAGAAAAACTACTTATAAAAGCACCCCAAGTGTGAACTGGCCCTTAAGAGAACTTTATTGGTGATTACAAATTGTTGCAACCTGCAATGTAGAACTCAGGGGCGTATTTAAAATGATTTAAATATACCCCCAAATTCTAATAATGGCCTCCTCCTCCCCATAGCCATACCAATCCTCACCAAAAAGGTACAAAGCATAGAACTGCAAACAAAACAAAAAAAGATGCAGGCCAACAATTGTAATTCTGGAAAATACCAATTGCACTAGCAAAAACCCGGCAATGCAATTCACATGTTCATCGCCGTGCTGTTGCTATTGGAAAAATGGGAACGATACAATTTTTAAATCGAAACATGCTTAATAAAAAAGGGCGCTAATTAGTTAATCTCCATCTAAGATAGTTTATTATATTCTTTTTTTAACAGAGTCCTTTGGCTAATCCAGTTGGCTAAAACTAAATCACATTTTGGCCAATAGGATTGCAAGCAGGCCCACCATGGTAAGGTAGACTCTATTAGGGCGGGTTAGGTGATGGGAGTGAGAGAGGAATAGAGTATAGCGTTTTGGAGAGGGAAGAGAGGGATAGGTGGTCTTAAAGGGTTCCACTCTTACACCATCAAGTGCACAGTCGGGGAACACAACGACCACCTGATAAATAATTGGGATCCAGCTGGTCCCCCTTAGGCCGGGTTCAATACTGGGATTGCAAAAGGCAAATCGCAATCACCTATGGAGTGTAATTGCATTTCTACCAAGCAATTGTGGCTCCATGTTACAGTGATTGCGTTTTTCTGTCTCATTCCAGAGAATGAGAATGGCTTCTAACTGCCAGCAAAATGTTGCACGCAGTGCACTTTTGCGATATACGCACATCACAGGCACTGCAAGGATTTACCGCAGTGCTTTGCTGAATACCGGCTATCAGCAAAGAGCAGAAAAACTACTTATTAAAGCACCCCAAGTGTAAACTGGCCCTCAAGAGAACTTTATTGGTGATAACAAATTGTTGCAACCTGCAGAGTAGAACTCTAGGGCATATTTAAAATGATTTAAATATACCCCCAAATTCTAATAATGGCCTCCTCCTCCCCATAGCCATACCAATCCTCACCAAAAAGGGTCAAAGCATAGAAACGCAAACAAAACAAAAAAAGATGCAGGCCAACAATTGTAATTCTGGAAAATACCAATTGCACTGGCAAAAACCCGGCAATGCAATTCACATGTTCATCGCCGTGCTGTTGCTATTGGCAAAATGGGAACGATACAATTTTTAAATCGAAACGTGCTTAATAAAAAGGGCCCTAATTACTTAATCTCTATCTAAGATAGTTTATTATATTCTTTTTTTAACAGAGTCCTTTGGCTAATCCAGTTGGCTAAAACTAAATCACATTTTGGCCAATAGGATTGTAAGCCGGCCCACCATGGTAAGGTAGACTCTATTAGGGCGGGTTAGGGAATAGGAGTGAGAGAGGAATAGGGGATAGCGTTTTGGAGAGGGAAGAGGGGGATAGGTGGTCTTAAAGGGTTCCACTCTTACACCATCAAGTGCAAAGTCGGGGAACACAACCACCACCTGATAAATAATTGGGATCCAGCTGGTCCCCCTGAGGCCGGGTTCAATACTGGGATTGCAAAAGGCAAATCGCAATCACCTATGGAGTGTAATTGCATTTCTACCAAGCAATTGTGGCTCCATGTTACAGTGATTGCGTTTTTCTGTCTCATTCCAGAGAATGAGAATGGCTTCTAACTGCCAGCAAAATGTTGCACGCAGTGCACTTTTGCGATATACGCACATCACAGGCACTGCAAGGATTTACCGCAGTGCTTTGCTGAATACCGGCTATCAGCAAAGAGCAGAAAAACTACTTATAAAAGCACCCCAAGTGTGAACTGGCCCTTAAGAGAACTTTATTGGTGATTACAAATTGTTGCAACCTGCAATGTAGAACTCAGGGGCGTATTTAAAATGATTTAAATATACCCCCAAATTCTAATAATGGCCTCCTCCTCCCCATAGCCATACCAATCCTCACCAAAAAGGTACAAAGCATAGAACTGCAAACAAAACAAAAAAAGATGCAGGCCAACAATTGTAATTCTGGAAAATACCAATTGCACTAGCAAAAACCCGGCAATGCAATTCACATGTTCATCGCCGTGCTGTTGCTATTGGAAAAATGGGAACGATACAATTTTTAAATCGAAACATGCTTAATAAAAAAGGGCGCTAATTAGTTAATCTCCATCTAAGATAGTTTATTATATTCTTTTTTTAACAGAGTCCTTTGGCTAATCCAGTTGGCTAAAACTAAATCACATTTTGGCCAATAGGATTGCAAGCAGGCCCACCATGGTAAGGTAGACTCTATTAGGGCGGGTTAGGTGATGGGAGTGAGAGAGGAATAGAGTATAGCATTTTGGAGAGGGAAGAGAGGGATAGGTGGTCTTAAAGGGTTCCACTCTTACACCATCAAGTGCACAGTCGGGGAACACAACGACCACCTGATAAATAATTGGGATCCAGCTGGTCCCCCTTAGGCCGGGTTCAATACTAGGATTGCAAAAGGCAAATCGCAATCACCTATGGAGTGTAATTGCATTTCTACCAAGCAATTGTGGCTCCATGTTACAGTGATTGCGTTTTTCTGTCTCATTCCAGAGAATGAGAATGGCTTCTAACTGCCAGCAAAATGTTGCACGCAGTGCACTTTTGCGATATACGCACATCACAGGCACTGCAAGGATTTACCGCAGTGCTTTGCTGAATACCGGCTATCAGCAAAGAGCAGAAAAACTACTTATTAAAGCACCCCAAGTGTAAACTGGCCCTCAAGAGAACTTTATTGGTGATAACAAATTGTTGCAACCTGCAGAGTAGAACTCTAGGGCATATTTAAAATGATTTAAATATACCCCCAAATTCTAATAATGGCCTCCTCCTCCCCATAGCCATACCAATCCTCACCAAAAAGGGTCAAAGCATAGAAACGCAAACAAAACAAAAAAAGATGCAGGCCAACAATTGTAATTCTGGAAAATACCAATTGCACTAGCAAAAACCCGGCAATGCAATTCACATGTTCATCGCCGTGCTGTTGCTATTGGCAAAATGGGAACGATACAATTTTTAAATCGAAACGTGCTTAATAAAAAGGGCCCTAATTACTTAATCTCCATCTAAGATAGTTTATTATATTCTTTTTTTAACAAAGTCCTTTGGCTAATCCAGTTGGCTAAAACTAAATCACATTTTGGCCAATAGGATTGTAAGCCGGCCCACCATGGTAAGGTAGACTCTATTAGGGCGGGTTAGGGAATAGGAGTGAGAGAGGAATAGGGGATAGCGTTTTGGAGAAGGAATATGGGGATAGGTGGTCTTAAGGGGTACCACTCTTACACCATCAAGTGCAAAGTCGGGGAACACAACCACCACCTGATAAATAATTGGGATCCAGCTGGTCCCCCTTAGGCCGGGTTCAACACTGGGATCGCAAAAGGCAAATCGCAATCGCCTATGGAGTGTAATTGCATATCTATCAAGCAATTGTGGCTCCATGTTACAGTGATTGCGTTTTTCAGTCTCATTCCAGAGAATGAGAATGGCGTTCTAACTGCCAGCAAAATGTTACACGCAGTGCACTTTTGCGATATACGCACATCTCAGGCACTGCAAGGATTTACCGCAGTGCTTTGCTCAATACCGGCTATCAGCAAAGAGCAGAAAAACTACTTATAAAAGCACCCCAAGTGTGAACTGGCCCTTAAGAGAACTTTATTGGTGATTACAAATTGTTGCAACCTGCAATGTAGAACTCAGGGGCGTATTTAAAATGATTTAAATATACCCCAAATTCTAATAATCGCCTCCTCATCCCCATAGCCATACCAATCCTCACCAAAAAGGTACAAAGCATAGAACTGCAAACAAAACAAAAAAAGATGCAGGCCAACAATTGTAATTCTGGAAAATACCAATTGCACTAGCAAAAACCCAGCAATGCAATTCACATGTTCATCGCCGTGC
This sequence comes from Hyperolius riggenbachi, assembly GCF_040937935.1. Classification (NCBI taxonomy): domain Eukaryota; kingdom Metazoa; phylum Chordata; class Amphibia; order Anura; family Hyperoliidae; genus Hyperolius; species Hyperolius riggenbachi. Next base: position 69,571,719 of record NC_090654.1, on the reverse strand, counting down.
TGTTGCTATTGGAAAAATGTAAACGATACAATTTTTAAATCGAAACATGCTTAATAAAAAAGGGCGCTAATTAGTTAATCTCCATCTAAGATAGTTTATTATATTCTTTTTTTAACAGAGTCCTTTGGCTAATCCAGTTGGCTAAAACTAAATCACATTTTGGCCAATAGGATTGTAAGCCGGCCCACCATGGTAAGGTAGACTCTATTAGGGCGGGTTAGGTGATGGGAGTGAGAGAGGAATAGAGTATAGCGTTTTGGAGAGGGAAGAGGGGGATAGGTGGTCTTAAAGGGTTCCACTCTTACACCATCAAGTGCAAAGTCGGGGAACACAACGACCACCTGATAAATAATTGGGATCCAGCTGGTCCCCCTTAGGCCGGGTTCAATACTGGGATTGCAAAAGGCAAATCGCAATCACCTATGGAGTGTAATTGCATTTCTACCAAGCAATTGTGGCTCCATGTTACAGTGATTGCGTTTTTCTGTCTCATTCCAGAGAATGAGAATGGCTTCTAACTGCCAGCAAAATGTTGCACGCAGTGCACTTTTGCGATATACGCACATCACAGGCACTGCAAGGATTTACCGCAGTGCTTTGCTGAATACCGGCTATCAGCAAAGAGTAGAAAAACTACTTATTAAAGCACCCCAAGTGTAAACTGGCCCTTAAGAGAACTTTATTGGTGATTACAAATTGTTGCAACTTGCAGAGTAGAACTCAGGGGCATATTTAAAATGATTTAAATATACCCCCAAATTCTAATAATGGCCTCCTCCTCCCCATAGCCATACCAATCCTCACCAAAAAGGGTCAAAGCATAGAAACGCAAACAAAACAAAAAAAGATGCAGGCCAACAATTGTAATTCTGGAAAATACCAATTGCACTAGCAAAAACCCGGCAATGCAATTCACATGTTCATCGCCGTGCTGTTGCTATTGGCAAAATGGGAACGATACAATTTTTAAATCGAAACGTGCTTAATAAAAAGGGCCCTAATTACTTAATCTCCATCTAAGATAGTTTATTATATTCTTTTTTTAACAGAGTCCTTTGGCTAATCCAGTTGGCTAAAACTAAATCACATTTTGGCCAATAGGATTGTAAGCCGGCCCACCATGGTAAGGTAGACTCTATTAGGGCGGGTTAGGGAATAGGAGTGAGAGAGGAATAGGGGATAGCGTTTTGGAGAAGGAAGATGGGGATAGGTGGTCTTAAGGGGTACCACTCTTACACCATCAAGTGCAAAGTCGGGGAACACAGCGACCACCTGATAAATAATTGGGATCCAGCTGGTCCCCCTTAGGCCGGGTTCAACACTGGGATCGCAAAAGGCAAATCGCAATCGCCTATGGAGTGTAATTGCATATCTATCAAGCAATTGTGGCTCCATGTTACAGTGATTGCGTTTTTCAGTCTCATTCCAGAGAATGAGAATGGCGTTCTAACTGCCAGCAAAATGTTACACGCAGTGCACTTTTGCGATATACGCACATCTCAGGCACTGCAAGGATTTACCGCAGTGCTTTGCTCAATACCGGCTATCAGCAAAGAGCAGAAAAACTACTTATAAAAGCACCCCAAGTGTGAACTGGCCCTTAAGAGAACTTTATTGGTGATTACAAATTGTTGCAACCTGCAATGTAGAACTCAGGGGCGTATTTAAAATGATTTAAATATACCCCAAATTCTAATAATCGCCTCCATCTTCCCCATAGCCATACCAATCCTCACCAAAAAGGTACAAAGCATAGAACTGCAAACAAAACAAAAAAAGATGCAGGCCAACAATTGTAATTCTGGAAAATACCAATTGCACTAGCAAAAACCCAGCAATGCAATTCACATGTTCATCGCCGTGCTGTTGCTATTGGAAAAATGTAAACGATACAATTTTTAAATCGAAACATGCTTAATAAAAAAGGGCGCTAATTAGTTAATCTCCATCTAAGATAGTTTATTATATTCTTTTTTTAACAGAGTCCTTTGGCTAATCCAGTTGGCTAAAACTAAATCACATTTTGGCCAATAGGATTGCAAGCAGGCCCACCATGGTAAGGTAGACTCTATTAGGGCGGGTTAGGTGATGGGAGTGAGAGAGGAATAGAGTATAGCGTTTTGGAGAGGGAAGAGAGGGATAGGTGGTCTTAAAGGGTTCCACTCTTACACCATCAAGTGCACAGTCGGGGAACACAACGACCACCTGATAAATAATTGGGATCCAGCTGGTCCCCCTTAGGCCGGGTTCAATACTAGGATTGCAAAAGGCAAATCGCAATCACCTATGGAGTGTAATTGCATTTCTACCAAGCAATTGTGGCTCCATGTTACAGTGATTGCGTTTTTCTGTCTCATTCCAGAGAATGAGAATGGCTTCTAACTGCCAGCAAAATGTTGCACGCAGTGCACTTTTGCGATATACGCACATCACAGGCACTGCAAGGATTTACCGCAGTGCTTTGCTGAATACCGGCTATCAGCAAAGAGCAGAAAAACTACTTATTAAAGCACCCCAAGTGTAAACTGGCCCTCAAGAGAACTTTATTGGTGATAACAAATTGTTGCAACCTGCAGAGTAGAACTCTAGGGCATATTTAAAATGATTTAAATATACCCCCAAATTCTAATAATGGCCTCCTCCTCCCCATAGCCATACCAATCCTCACCAAAAAGGGTCAAAGCATAGAAACGCAAACAAAACAAAAAAAGATGCAGGCCAACAATTGTAATTCTGGAAAATACCAATTGCACTAGCAAAAACCCGGCAATGCAATTCACATGTTCATCGCCGTGCTGTTGCTATTGGCAAAATGGGAACGATACAATTTTTAAATCGAAACGTGCTTAATAAAAAGGGCCCTAATTACTTAATCTCCATCTAAGATAGTTTATTATATTCTTTTTTTAACAAAGTCCTTTGGCTAATCCAGTTGGCTAAATCTAAATCACATTTTGGCCAATAGGATTGTAAGCCGGCCCACCATGGTAAGGTAGACTCTATTAGGGCGGGTTAGGGAATAGGAGTGAGAGAGGAATAGGGGATAGCGTTTTGGAGAAGGAAGATGGGGATAGGTGGTCTTAAGGGGTACCACTCTTACACCATCAAGTGCAAAGTCGGGGAACACAACCACCACCTGATAAATAATTGGGATCCAGCTGGTCCCCCTTAGGCCGGGTTCAACACTGGGATCGCAAAAGGCAAATCGCAATCGCCTATGGAGTGTAATTGCATATCTATCAAGCAATTGTGGCTCCATGTTACAGTGATTGCGTTTTTCAGTCTCATTCCAGAGAATGAGAATGGCGTTCTAACTGCCAGCAAAATGTTACACGCAGTGCACTTTTGCGATATACGCACATCTCAGGCACTGCAAGGATTTACCGCAGTGCTTTGCTCAATACCGGCTATCAGCAAAGAGCAGAAAAACTACTTATAAAAGCACCCCAAGTGTGAACTGGCCCTTAAGAGAGCTTTATTGGTGATTACAAATTGTTGCAACCTGCAATGTAGAACTCAGGGGCGTATTTAAAATGATTTAAATATACCCCAAATTCTAATAATCGCCTCCTCATCCCCATAGCCATACCAATCCTCACCAAAAAGGTACAAAGCATAGAACTGCAAACAAAACAAAAAAAGATGCAGGCCAACAATTGTAATTCTGGAAAATACCAATTGCACTAGCAAAAACCCAGCAATGCAATTCACATGTTCATCGCCGTGCTGTTGCTATTGGAAAAATGTAAACGATACAATTTTTAAATCGAAACATGCTTAATAAAAAAGGGCGCTAATTAGTTAATCTCCATCTAAGATAGTTTATTATATTCTTTTTTTAACAGAGTCCTTTGGCTAATCCAGTTGGCTAAAACTAAATCACATTTTGGCCAATAGGATTGTAAGCCGGCCCACCATGGTAAGGTAGACTCTATTAGGGCGGGTTAGGTGATGGGAGTGAGAGAGGAATAGAGTATAGCGTTTTGGAGAGGGAAGAGGGGGATAGGTGGTCTTAAAGGGTTCCACTCTTACACCATCAAGTGCAAAGTCGGGGAACACAACGACCACCTGATAAATAATTGGGATCCAGCTGGTCCCCCTTAGGCCGGGTTCAATACTGGGATTGCAAAAGGCAAATCGCAATCACCTATGGAGTGTAATTGCATTTCTACCAAGCAATTTTGGCTCCATGTTACAGTGATTTACTTTTTCTGTCTCATTCCAGAGAATGAGAATGGCTTCTAACTGCCAGCAAAATGTTGCACGCAGTGCACTTTTGCGATATACGCACATCACAGGCACTGCAAGGATTTACCGCAGTGCTTTGCTGAATACCGGCTATCAGCAAAGAGTAGAAAAACTACTTATTAAAGCACCCTAAGTGTAAACTGGCCCTTAAGAGAACTTTATTGGTGATTACAAATTGTTGCAACTTGCAGAGTAGAACTCAGGGGCATATTTAAAATGATTTAAATATACCCCCAAATTCTAATAATGGCCTCCTCCTCCCCATAGCCATACCAATCCTCACCAAAAAGGGTCAAAGAATAGAAACGCAAACAAAACAAAAAAAGATGCAGGCCAACAATTGTAATTCTGGAAAATACCAATTGCACTAGCAAAAACCCGGCAATGCAATTCACATGTTCATCGCCGTGCTGTTGCTATTGGCAAAATGGGAACGATACAATTTTTAAATCGAAACGTGCTTAATAAAAAGGGCCCTAATTACTTAATCTCCATCTAAGATAGTTTATTATATTCTTTTTTTAACAGAGTCCTTTGGCTAATCCAGTTGGCTAAAACTAAATCACATTTTGGCCAATAGGATTGTAAGCCGGCCCACCATGGTAAGGTAGACTCTATTAGGGCGGGTTAGGGAATAGGAGTGAGAGAGGAATAGGGGATAGCGTTTTGGAGAAGGAAGATGGGGATAGGTGGTCTTAAGGGGTACCACTCTTACACCATCAAGTGCAAAGTCGGGGAACACAGCGACCACCTGATAAATAATTGGGATCCAGCTGGTCCCCCTTAGGCCGGGTTCAACACTGGGATCGCAAAAGGCAAATCGCAATCGCCTATGGAGTGTAATTGCATATCTATCAAGCAATTGTGGCTCCATGTTACAGTGATTGCGTTTTTCAGTCTCATTCCAGAGAATGAGAATGGCGTTCTAACTGCCAGCAAAATGTTACACGCAGTGCACTTTTGCGATATACGCACATCTCAGGCACTGCAAGGATTTACCGCAGTGCTTTGCTCAATACCGGCTATCAGCAAAGAGCAGAAAAACTACTTATAAAAGCACCCCAAGTGTGAACTGGCCCTTAAGAGAACTTTATTGGTGATTACAAATTGTTGCAACCTGCAATGTAGAACTCAGGGGCGTATTTAAAATGATTTAAATATACCCCAAATTCTAATAATCGCCTCCTCATCCCCATAGCCATACCAATCCTCACCAAAAAGGTACAAAGCATAGAACTGCAAACAAAACAAAAAAAGATGCAGGCCAACAATTGTAATTCTGGAAAATACCAATTGCACTAGCAAAAACCCAGCAATGCAATTCACATGTTCATCGCCGTGCTGTTGCTATTGGAAAAATGTAAACGATACAATTTTTAAATCGAAACATGCTTAATAAAAAAGGGCGCTAATTAGTTAATCTCCATCTAAGATAGTTTATTATATTCTTTTTTTAACAGAGTCCTTTGGCTAATCCAGTTGGCTAAAACTAAATCACATTTTGGCCAATAGGATTGTAAGCCGGCCCACCATGGTAAGGTAGACTCTATTAGGGCGGGTTAGGTGATGGGAGTGAGAGAGGAATAGAGTATAGCGTTTTGGAGAGGGAAGAGGGGGATAGGTGGTCTTAAAGGGTTCCACTCTTACACCATCAAGTGCAAAGTCGGGGAACACAACGACCACCTGATAAATAATTGGGATCCAGCTGGTCCCCCTTAGGCCGGGTTCAATACTGGGATTGCAAAAGGCAAATCGCAATCACCTATGGAGTGTAATTGCATTTCTACCAAGCAATTGTGGCTCCATGTTACAGTGATTGCGTTTTTCTGTCTCATTCCAGAGAATGAGAATGGCTTCTAACTGCCAGCAAAATGTTGCACGCAGTGCACTTTTGCGATATACGCACATCACAGGCACTGCAAGGATTTACCGCAGTGCTTTGCTGAATACCGGCTATCAGGAAAGAGTAGAAAAACTACTTATTAAAGCACCCCAAGTGTAAACTGGCCCTTAAGAGAACTTTATTGGTGATTACAAATTGTTGCAACTTGCAGAGTAGAACTCAGGGGCATATTTAAAATGATTTAAATATACCCCCAAATTCTAATAATGGCCTCCTCCTCCCCATAGCCATACCAATCCTCACCAAAAAGGGTGAAAGCATAGAAACGCAAACAAAACAAAAAAAGATGCAGGCCAACAATTGTAATTCTGGAAAATACCAATTGCACTAGCAAAAACCCGGCAATGCAATTCACATGTTCATCGCCGTGCTGTTGCTATTGGCAAAATGGGAACGATACAATTTTTAAATCGAAACGTGCTTAATAAAAAAGGGCCCTAATTACTTAATCTCCATCTAAGATAGTTTATTATATTCTTTTTTTAACAGAGTCCTTTGGCTAATCCAGTTGGCTAAAACTAAATCACATTTTGGCCAATAGGATTGTAAGCCGGCCCACCATGGTAAGGTAGACTCTATTAGGGCGGGTTAGGGAATAGGAGTGAGAGAGGAATAGGGGATAGCGTTTTGGAGAAGGAAGATGGGGATAGGTGGTCTTAAGGGGTACCACTCTTACACCATCAAGTGCAAAGTCGGGGAACACAGCGACCACCTGATAAATAATTGGGATCCAGCTGGTCCCCCTTAGGCCGGGTTCAACACTGGGATCGCAAAAGGCAAATCGCAATCGCCTATGGAGTGTAATTGCATATCTACCAAGCAATTGTGGCTCCATGTTACAGTGATTGCGTTTTTCAGTCTCATTCCAGAGAATGAGAATGGCGTTCTAACTGCCAGCAAAATGTTACACGCAGTGCACTTTTGCGATATATACGCACATCACAGGCACTGCAAGGATTTACCGCAGTGCTTTGCTCAATACCGGCTATCAGCAAAGAGCAGAAAAACTACTTATAAAAGCACCCCAAGTGTGAACTGGCCCTTAAGAGAGCTTTATTGGTGATTACAAATTGTTGCAACCTGCAATGTAGAACTCAGGGGCGTATTTAAAATGATTTAAATATACCCCCAAATTCTAATAATGGCCTCCTCCTCCCCATAGCCATACCAATCCTCACCAAAAAGGTACAAAGCATAGAACTGCAAACAAAACAAAAAAAGATGCAGGCCAACAATTGTAATTCTGGAAAATACCAATTGCACTAGCAAAAACCCGGCAATGCAATTCACATGTTCATCGCCGTGCTGTTGCTATTGGAAAAATGTGAACGATACAATTTTTAAATCGAAACATGCTTAATAAAAAAGGGCGCTAATTAGTTAATCTCCATCTAAGATAGTTTATTATATTCTTTTTTTAACAGAGTCCTTTGGCTAATCCAGTTGGCTAAAACTAAATCACATTTTGGCCAATAGGATTGTAAGCAGGCCCACCATGGTAAGGTAGACTCTATTAGGGCGGGTTAGGTGATGGGAGTGAGAGAGGAATAGAGTATAGCGTTTTGGAGAGGGAAGAGGGGGATAGGTGGTCTTAAAGGGTTCCACTCTTACACCATCAAGTGCAAAGTCGGGGAACACAACGACCACCTGATAAATAATTGGGATCCAGCTGGTCCCCCTTAGGCCGGGTTCAACACTGGGATCGCAAAAGGCGAATCGCAATCGCCTATGGAGTGTAATTGCATATCTATCAAGCAATTGTGGCTCCATGTTACAGTGATTGCGTTTTTCAGTCTCATTCCAGAGAATGAGAATGGCGTTCTAACTGCCAGCAAAATGTTACACGCAGTGCACTTTTGCGATATACGCACATCTCAGGCACTGCAAGGATTTACCGCAGTGCTTTGCTCAATACCGGCTATCAGCAAAGAGCAGAAAAACTACTTATAAAAGCACCCCAAGTGTGAACTGGCCCTTAAGAGAACTTTATTGGTGATTACAAATTGTTGCAACCTGCAATGTAGAACTCAGGGGCGTATTTAAAATGATTTAAATATACCCCAAATTCTAATAATCGCCTCCATCTTCCCCATAGCCATACCAATCCTCACCAAAAAGGTACAAAGCATAGAACTGCAAACAAAACAAAAAAAGATGCAGGCCAACAATTGTAATTCTGGAAAATACCAATTGCACTAGCAAAAACCCAGCAATGCAATTCACATGTTCATCGCCGTGCTGTTGCTATTGGAAAAATGTAAACGATACAATTTTTAAATCGAAACATGCTTAATAAAAAAGGGCGCTAATTAGTTAATCTCCATCTAAGATAGTTTATTATATTCTTTTTTTAACAGAGTCCTTTGGCTAATCCAGTTGGCTAAAACTAAATCACATTTTGGCCAATAGGATTGCAAGCAGGCCCACCATGGTAAGGTAGACTCTATTAGGGCGGGTTAGGTGATGGGAGTGAGAGAGGAATAGAGTATAGCGTTTTGGAGAGGGAAGAGAGGGATAGGTGGTCTTAAAGGGTTCCACTCTTACACCATCAAGTGCACAGTCGGGGAACACAACGACCACCTGATAAATAATTGGGATCCAGCTGGTCCCCCTTAGGCCGGGTTCAATACTAGGATTGCAAAAGGCAAATCGCAATCACCTATGGAGTGTAATTGCATTTCTACCAAGCAATTGTGGCTCCATGTTACAGTGATTGCGTTTTTCTGTCTCATTCCAGAGAATGAGAATGGCTTCTAACTGCCAGCAAAATGTTGCACGCAGTGCACTTTTGCGATATACGCACATCACAGGCACTGCAAGGATTTACCGCAGTGCTTTGCTGAATACCGGCTATCAGCAAAGAGCAGAAAAACTACTTATTAAAGCACCCCAAGTGTAAACTGGCCCTCAAGAGAACTTTATTGGTGATAACAAATTGTTGCAACCTGCAGAGTAGAACTCTAGGGCATATTTAAAATGATTTAAATATACCCCCAAATTCTAATAATGGCCTCCTCCTCCCCATAGCCATACCAATCCTCACCAAAAAGGGTCAAAGCATAGAAACGCAAACAAAACAAAAAAAGATGCAGGCCAACAATTGTAATTCTGGAAAATACCAATTGCACTAGCAAAAACCCGGCAATGCAATTCACATGTTCATCGCCGTGCTGTTGCTATTGGCAAAATGGGAACGATACAATTTTTAAATCGAAACGTGCTTAATAAAAAGGGCCCTAATTACTTAATCTCCATCTAAGATAGTTTATTATATTCTTTTTTTAACAAAGTCCTTTGGCTAATCCAGTTGGCTAAATCTAAATCACATTTTGGCCAATAGGATTGTAAGCCGGCCCACCATGGTAAGGTAGACTCTATTAGGGCGGGTTAGGGAATAGGAGTGAGAGAGGAATAGGGGATAGCGTTTTGGAGAAGGAAGATGGGGATAGGTGGTCTTAAGGGGTACCACTCTTACACCATCAAGTGCAAAGTCGGGGAACACAACCACCACCTGATAAATAATTGGGATCCAGCTGGTCCCCCTTAGGCCGGGTTCAACACTGGGATCGCAAAAGGCAAATCGCAATCGCCTATGGAGTGTAATTGCATATCTATCAAGCAATTGTGGCTCCATGTTACAGTGATTGCGTTTTTCAGTCTCATTCCAGAGAATGAGAATGGCGTTCTAACTGCCAGCAAAATGTTACACGCAGTGCACTTTTGCGATATACGCACATCTCAGGCACTGCAAGGATTTACCGCAGTGCTTTGCTCAATACCGGCTATCAGCAAAGAGCAGAAAAACTACTTATAAAAGCACCCCAAGTGTGAACTGGCCCTTAAGAGAGCTTTATTGGTGATTACAAATTGTTGCAACCTGCAATGTAGAACTCAGGGGCGTATTTAAAATGATTTAAATATACCCCAAATTCTAATAATCGCCTCCTCATCCCCATAGCCATACCAATCCTCACCAAAAAGGTACAAAGCATAGAACTGCAAACAAAACAAAAAAAGATGCAGGCCAACAATTGTAATTCTGGAAAATACCAATTGCACTAGCAAAAACCCAGCAATGCAATTCACATGTTCATCGCCGTGCTGTTGCTATTGGAAAAATGTAAACGATACAATTTTTAAATCGAAACATGCTTAATAAAAAAGGGCGCTAATTAGTTAATCTCCATCTAAGATAGTTTATTATATTCTTTTTTTAACAGAGTCCTTTGGCTAATCCAGTTGGCTAAAACTAAATCACATTTTGGCCAATAGGATTGTAAGCCGGCCCACCATGGTAAGGTAGACTCTATTAGGGCGGGTTAGGTGATGGGAGTGAGAGAGGAATAGAGTATAGCGTTTTGGAGAGGGAAGAGGGGGATAGGTGGTCTTAAAGGGTTCCACTCTTACACCATCAAGTGCAAAGTCGGGGAACACAACGACCACCTGATAAATAATTGGGATCCAGCTGGTCCCCCTTAGGCCGGGTTCAATACTGGGATTGCAAAAGGCAAATCGCAATCACCTATGGAGTGTAATTGCATTTCTACCAAGCAATTTTGGCTCCATGTTACAGTGATTTACTTTTTCTGTCTCATTCCAGAGAATGAGAATGGCTTCTAACTGCCAGCAAAATGTTGCACGCAGTGCACTTTTGCGATATACGCACATCACAGGCACTGCAAGGATTTACCGCAGTGCTTTGCTGAATACCGGCTATCAGCAAAGAGTAGAAAAACTACTTATTAAAGCACCCCAAGTGTAAACTGGCCCTTAAGAGAACTTTATTGGTGATTACAAATTGTTGCAACTTGCAGAGTAGAACTCAGGGGCATATTTAAAATGATTTAAATATACCCCCAAATTCTAATAATGGCCTCCTCCTCCCCATAGCCATACCAATCCTCACCAAAAAGGGTCAAAGCATAGAAACGCAAACAAAACAAAAAAAGATGCAGGCCAACAATTGTAATTCTGGAAAATACCAATTGCACTAGCAAAAACCCGGCAATGCAATTCACATGTTCATCGCCGTGCTGTTGCTATTGGCAAAATGGGAACGATACAATTTTTAAATCGAAACGTGCTTAATAAAAAGGGCCCTAATTACTTAATCTCCATCTAAGATAGTTTATTATATTCTTTTTTTAACAGAGTCCTTTGGCTAATCCAGTTGGCTAAAACTAAATCACATTTTGGCCAATAGGATTGTAAGCCGGCCCACCATGGTAAGGTAGACTCTATTAGGGCGGGTTAGGGAATAGGAGTGAGAGAGGAATAGGGGATAGCGTTTTGGAGAAGGAAGATGGGGATAGGTGGTCTTAAGGGGTACCACTCTTACACCATCAAGTGCAAAGTCGGGGAACACAGCGACCACCTGATAAATAATTGGGATCCAGCTGGTCCCCCTTAGGCCGGGTTCAACACTGGGATCGCAAAAGGCAAATCGCAATCGCCTATGGAGTGTAATTGCATATCTATCAAGCAATTGTGGCTCCATGTTACAGTGATTGCGTTTTTCAGTCTCATTCCAGAGAATGAGAATGGCGTTCTAACTGCCAGCAAAATGTTACACGCAGTGCACTTTTGCGATATACGCACATCTCAGGCACTGCAAGGATTTACCGCAGTGCTTTGCTCAATACCGGCTATCAGCAAAGAGCAGAAAAACTACTTATAAAAGCACCCCAAGTGTGAACTGGCCCTTAAGAGAACTTTATTGGTGATTACAAATTGTTGCAACCTGCAATGTAGAACTCAGGGGCGTATTTAAAATGATTTAAATATACCCCAAATTCTAATAATCGCCTCCTCATCCCCATAGCCATACCAATCCTCACCAAAAAGGTACAAAGCATAGAACTGCAAACAAAACAAAAAAAGATGCAGGCCAACAATTGTAATTCTGGAAAATACCAATTGCACTAGCAAAAACCCAGCAATGCAATTCACATGTTCATCGCCGTGCTGTTGCTATTGGAAAAATGTAAACGATACAATTTTTAAATCGAAACATGCTTAATAAAAAAGGGCGCTAATTAGTTAATCGCCATCTAAGATAGTTTATTATATTCTTTTTTTAACAGAGTCCTTTGGCTAATCCAGTTGGCTAAAACTAAATCACATTTTGGCCAATAGGATTGTAAGCCGGCCCACCATGGTAAGGTAGACTCTATTAGGGCGGGTTAGGTGATGGGAGTGAGAGAGGAATAGAGTATAGCGTTTTGGAGAGGGAAGAGGGGGATAGGTGGTCTTAAAGGGTTCCACTCTTACACCATCAAGTGCAAAGTCGGGGAACACAACGACCACCTGATAAATAATTGGGATCCAGCTGGTCCCCCTTAGGCCGGGTTCAATACTGGGATTGCAAAAGGCAAATCGCAATCACCTATGGAGTGTAATTGCATTTCTACCAAGCAATTGTGGCTCCATGTTACAGTGATTGCGTTTTTCTGTCTCATTCCAGAGAATGAGAATGGCTTCTAACTGCCAGCAAAATGTTGCACGCAGTGCACTTTTGCGATATACGCACATCACAGGCACTGCAAGGATTTACCGCAGTGCTTTGCTGAATACCGGCTATCAGCAAAGAGTAGAAAAACTACTTATTAAAGCACCCCAAGTGTAAACTGGCCCTTAAGAGAACTTTATTGGTGATTACAAATTGTTGCAACTTGCAGAGTAGAACTCAGGGGCATATTTAAAATGATTTAAATATACCCCCAAATTCTAATAATGGCCTCCTCCTCCCCATAGCCATACCAATCCTCACCAAAAAGGGTGAAAGCATAGAAACGCAAACAAAACAAAAAAAGATGCAGGCCAACAATTGTAATTCTGGAAAATACCAATTGCACTAGCAAAAACCCGGCAATGCAATTCACATGTTCATCGCCGTGCTGTTGCTATTGGCAAAATGGGAACGATACAATTTTTAAATCAAAACGTGCTTAATAAAAAAGGGCCCTAATTACTTAATCTCCATCTAAGATAGTTTATTATATTCTTTTTTTAACAGAGTCCTTTGGCTAATCCAGTTGGCTAAAACTAAATCACATTTTGGCCAATAGGATTGTAAGCCGGCCCACCATGGTAAGGTAGACTCTATTAGGGCGGGTTAGGGAATAGGAGTGAGAGAGGAATAGGGGATAGCGTTTTGGAGAAGGAAGATGGGGATAGGTGGTCTTAAGGGGTACCACTCTTACACCATCAAGTGCAAAGTCGGGGAACACAGCGACCACCTGATAAATAATTGGGATCCAGCTGGTCCCCCTTAGGCCGGGTTCAACACTGGGATCGCAAAAGGCAAATCGCAATCGCCTATGGAGTGTAATTGCATATCTACCAAGCAATTGTGGCTCCATGTTACAGTGATTGCGTTTTTCAGTCTCATTCCAGAGAATGAGAATGGCGTTCTAACTGCCAGCAAAATGTTACACGCAGTGCACTTTTGCGATATATACGCACATCACAGGCACTGCAAGGATTTACCGCAGTGCTTTGCTCAATACCGGCTATCAGCAAAGAGCAGAAAAACTACTTATAAAAGCACCCCAAGTGTGAACTGGCCCTTAAGAGAACTTTATTGATGATTACAAATTGTTGCAACCTGCAATGTAGAACTCAGGGGCGTATTTAAAATGATTTAAATATACCCCCAAATTCTAATAATGGCCTCCTCCTCCCCATAGCCATACCAATCCTCACCAAAAAGGTACAAAGCATAGAACTGCAAACAAAAGAAAAAAAGATGCAGGCCAACAATTGTAATTCTGGAAAATACCAATTGCACTAGCAAAAACCCGGCAATGCAATTCACATGTTCATCGCCGTGCTGTTGCTATTGGAAAAATGTGAACGATACAATTTTTAAATCGAAACATGCTTAATAAAAAAGGGCGCTAATTAGTTAATCTCCATCTAAGATAGTTTATTATATTCTTTTTTTAACAGAGTCCTTTGGCTAATCCAGTTGGCTAAAACTAAATCACATTTTGGCCAATAGGATTGTAAGCAGGCCCACCATGGTAAGGTAGACTCTATTAGGGCGGGTTAGGTGATGGGAGTGAGAGAGGAATAGAGTATAGCGTTTTGGAGAGGGAAGAGGGGGATAGGTGGTCTTAAAGGGTTCCACTCTTACACCATCAAGTGCAAAGTCGGGGAACACAACGACCACCTGATAAATAATTGGGATCCAGCTGGTCCCCCTTAGGCCGGGTTCAATACTGGGATTGCAAAAGGCAAATCGCAATCACCTATGGAGTGTAATTGCATTTCTACCAAGCAATTGTGGCTCCATGTTACAGTGATTGCGTTTTTCTGTCTCATTCCAGAGAATGAGAATGGCTTCTAACTGCCAGCAAAATGTTGCACGCAGTGCACTTTTGCGATATACGCACATCACAGGCACTGCAAGGATTTACCGCAGTGCTTTGCTGAATACCGGCTATCAGCAAAGAGCAGAAAAACTACTTATTAAAGCAACCCAAGTGTAAACTGGCCCTTAAGAGAACTTTATTGGTGATTACAAATTGTTGCAACCTGCAGAGTAGAACTCAGGGGCATATTTAAAATGATTTAAATATACCCCCAAATTCTAATAATGGCCTCCTCCTCCCCATAGCCATACCAATCCTCACCAAAAAGGGTCAAAGCATAGAAACGCAAACAAAACAAAAAAAGATGCAGGCCAACAATTGTAATTCTGGAAAATACCAATTGCACTAGCAAAAACCCGGCAATGCAATTCACATGTTCATCGCCGTGCTGTTGCTATTGGCAAAATGGGAACGATACAATTTTTAAATCGAAACGTGCTTAATAAAAAGGGCCCTAATTACTTAATCTCCATCTAAGATAGTTTATTATATTCTTTTTTTAACAGAGTCCTTTGGCTAATCCAGTTGGCTAAAACTAAATCACATTTTGGCCAATAGGATTGTAAGCCGGCCCACCATGGTAAGGTAGACTCTATTAGGGCGGGTTAGGGAATAGGAGTGAGAGAGGAATAGGGGATAGCGTTTTGGAGAAGGAAGATGGGGATAGGTGGTCTTAAGGGGTACCACTCTTACACCATCAAGTGCAAAGTCGGGGAACACAGCGACCACCTGATAAATAATTGGGATCCAGCTGGTCCCCCTTAGGCCGGGTTCAACACTGGGATCGCAAAAGGCAAATCGCAATCGCCTATGGAGTGTAATTGCATATCTACCAAGCAATTGTGGCTCCATGTTACAGTGATTGCGTTTTTCAGTCTCATTCCAGAGAATGAGAATGGCGTTCTAACTGCCAGCAAAATGTTACACGCAGTGCACTTTTGCGATATACGCACATCACAGGCACTGCAAGGATTTACCGCAGTGCTTTGCTCAATACCGGCTATCAGCAAAGAGCAGAAAAACTACTTATAAAAGCACCCCAAGTGTGAACTGGCCCTTAAGAGAACTTTATTGGTGATTACAAATTGTTGCAACCTGCAATGTAGAACTCAGGGGCGTATTTAAAATGATTTAAATATACCCCAAATTCTAATAATCGCCTCCTCCTCCCCATAGCCATACCAATCCTCACCAAAAAGGTACAAAGCATAGAACTGCAAACAAAACAAAAAAAGATGCAGGCCAACAATTGTAATTCTGGAAAATACCAATTGCACTAGCAAAAACCCAGCAATGCAATTCACATGTTCATCGCCGTGCTGTTGCTATTGGAAAAATGTAAACGATACAATTTTTAAATCGAAACATGCTTAATAAAAAAGGGCGCTAATTAGTTAATCTCCATCTAAGATAGTTTATTATATTCTTTTTTTAACAGAGTCCTTTGGCTAATCCAGTTGGCTAAAACTAAATCACATTTTGGCCAATAGGATTGTAAGCCGGCCCACCATGGTAAGGTAGACTCTATTAGGGCGGGTTAGGTGATGGGAGTGAGAGAGGAATAGAGTATAGCGTTTTGGAGAGGGAAGAGGGGGATAGGTGGTCTTAAAGGGTTCCACTCTTACACCATCAAGTGCAAAGTCGGGGAACACAACGACCACCTCAGTGGTGCTCAAATACCCCTTTTTAAAATTCGAGTTTGGTCGAATTCGAATAGTAAATTATTCGAGGTCATTCGAATATTCGAGTCGAATAATTTTTACTATTCGATTCGACCTCGGACTTCGAGCTCACTATTCGAGTCGGTATTCGAGCTAACTATTCGAGCTGACTATTCGAATTGGCCTTAAATAGCTTCCAACACTTGTTTTGAGGGTGAATGATGCAAGAAACCTCTTTTTTTCCAAGTAACAACAGCAAGTGATTATGTGGGGATGTTCCTTTAAAAAAAAATGTGGAAAGAGAAGTTGTGTCCTTAATTTTGTTCAGTAGTGTTACTGTATATACTTCTTCTTCTTCTTCTTCTTCTTCTTCTTCTTCTTCTTCTTCTTCTTCTTCTTCTTCTTCTTCTTCTTCTTCTTCTTCTTCTTCTTCTTCTTCTTCTCCTTCTCCTTCTCCTTCTCCTTCTCCTTCTCCTTCTCCTTCTCCTTCTCCTTCTTCTTCTCCTTCTTCTTCTTCTCCTTCTTCTTCTTCTCCTTCTCCTTCTCCTTCTCCTTCTGCTTCTTCTTCTTCTTCTTCTTCTTCTCCTTCTTCTTCTTCTTCTTCTTCTTCTTCTTCTTCTTCTCCTTCTCCTTCTTCTTCTCCTTCTTCCTTTTCAATATAGTCTTATTCTTCTTCACGTATTTCTCTTTTCAATTTTTTTTTAAAGAAATGCATCTATTTTTGAGCGTAACAAATAGCTGGTGGGCGCACGCATGTTGGAAGCGCCATTGTATGTGCTCCCTGGCAGTGGAAACACAAAGACAGCAGGAGGTAAATTCAGCAGCAGGAGGAGGAGGATGAGTGTGTGGCAGCAGGCAGTCAATGAGGCAGGCAGCTCGCCGTGACATAATAGCCCTGGTACCTAGCGGTGATACCAGGGCTGTAAATAAACACAACAGGAGGTCCCAGACAGCGGTCGTGCAGCCCACATTGTGTCCAATACACAACTGGGACAACACAGTTTTCAACCCGGGCACCTCAGAAAAATTAAACCTTTTTTTTTTTTTTATGGTTTTTTGGTTTTTGGTTTTGCAACCAATATAGCTATTGTTTGACGTAATAGCTGGTGGCAGAGTGGCAGCAGAAGGTAAATCATCTGTGTACCCTGGCAGTGGGAAACACAGACAGCAGCAGCAGGAGGAGGAATGGAGGAGTAGGCGAGCAGCTATTGTTTGACGTAATAGCTGGTGGCAGAGTGGCAGCAGAAGGTAAATCATCTGTGTACCCTGGCAGTGGGAAACACAGACAGACAGCAGCAGCAGCAGCAGGAGGAGGTATGGAGGAGCAGTGTGAGTGTGGCAGCAGGTAGGCAGCGTGACATAATAGCCCTGGTACCTAGCGGTGATACCAGGGCTGTAAATAAACACAACAGGAGGTCCCAGACAGCGGTCGTGCAGCCCACATTGTGTCCAATACACAACTAGGACAACACAGTTTTCAACCCGGGCACCTCAGAAAAATTAAACCTTTTTTTTTTTTTATGGTTTTTTGGTTTTTGGTTTTGCAACCAATATAGCTATTGTTTGACGTAATAGCTGGTGGCAGAGTGGCAGCAGAAGGTAAATCATCTGTGTACCCTGGCAGTGGGAAACACAGACAGACAGACAGCAGCAGCAGGAGGAGGAATGGAGGAGTAGGCGAGCAGCTATTGTTTGACGTAATAGCTGGTGGCAGAGTGGCAGCAGAAGGTAAATCATCTGTGTACCCTGGCAGTGGGAAACACAGACAGACAGCAGCAGCAGCAGCAGGAGGAGGTATGGAGGAGCAGTGTGAGTGTGGCAGCAGGTAGGCAGCGTGACATAATAGCCCTGGTACCTAGCGGTGATACCAGGGCTGTAAATAAACACAACAGGAGGTCCCAGACAGCGGTCGTGCAGCCCACATTGTGTCCAATACACAACTGGGACAACACAGTTTTCAACCCGGGCACCTCAGAAAAATTAAACCTTTTTTTTTTTTTTATGGTTTTTTGGTTTTTGGTTTTGCAACCAATATAGCTATTGTTTGACGTAATAGCTGGTGGCAGAGTGGCAGCAGAAGGTAAATCATCTGTGTACCCTGGCAGTGGGAAACACAGACAGACAGCAGCAGCAGGAGGAGGAATGGAGGAGTAGGCGAGCAGCTATTGTTTGACGTAATAGCTGGTGGCAGAGTGGCAGCAGAAGGTAAATCATCTGTGTACCCTGGCAGTGGGAAACACAGACAGACAGCAGCAGCAGCAGCAGCAGGAGGAGGTATGGAGGAGCAGTGTGAGTGTGGCAGCAGGTAGGCAGCGTGACATAATAGCCCTGGTACCTAGCGGTGATACCAGGGCTGTAAATAAACACAACAGGAGGTCCCAGACAGCGGTCGTGCAGCCCACATTGTGTCCAATACACAACTGGGACAACACAGTTTTCAACCCGGGCACCTCAGAAAAATTAAACCTTTTTTTTTTTTTATGGTTTTTTGGTTTTTGGTTTTGCAACCAATATAGCTATTGTTTGACGTAATAGCTGGTGGCAGAGTGGCAGCAGAAGGTAAATCATCTGTGTACCCTGGCAGTGGGAAACACAGACAGACAGACAGCAGCAGCAGGAGGAGGAATGGAGGAGTAGGCGAGCAGCTATTGTTTGACGTAATAGCTGGTGGCAGAGTGGCAGCAGAAGGTAAATCATCTGTGTACCCTGGCAGTGGGAAACACAGACAGACAGCAGCAGCAGCAGCAGGAGGAGGTATGGAGGAGCAGTGTGAGTGTGGCAGCAGGTAGGCAGCGTGACATAATAGCCCTGGTACCTAGCGGTGATACCAGGGCTGTAAATAAACACAACAGGAGGTCCCAGACAGCGGTCGTGCAGCCCACATTGTGTCCAATACACAACTGGGACAACACAGTTTTCAACCCGGGCACCTCAGAAAAATTAAACCTTTTTTTTTTTTTTTATGGTTTTTTGGTTTTTGGTTTTGCAACCAATATAGCTATTGTTTGACGTAATAGCTGGTGGCAGCGTGGCAGCAGAAGGTAAATCATCTGTGTACCCTGGCAGTGGGAAACACAGACAGACAGCAGAAGGGCAGTACACAGCAGCCCACTGTAGGTGTAAAATGTGTGGCTGCAGGCGACGTAATAGTCAAAGTGAACCAGGCTGGCTTAGTGAGCAGGAGCCAGGAGGTGGTAAAGGGTGGTAAGGCACATTAACGATGGTTCCGGCAGCCAGTTCATGTCCCCCTCTCGCCGACAACAGGGGCCAGGAACTCGCCTTCCACCCACGCCTGGTTCATCTTGAGAAACGTCAGTCTGTCCACAGACTTGTGAGACAGACGTGAGCGTTTCTCGGTGACCACGCCACCAGCTGCACTGAAGCAGCGCTCGGACAGCACGCTGGAAGGGGGGCAGGACAGCACTTCCAGGGCGTACTGCGCCAGCTCGCTCCAGATCTCCATGCGCTTGACCCAATACTCCATGGGATCAACAGGGGCATCGCTGTCAAGCCCGCTGTACGACCCCATGTAGTCAGCCACCATGCGGGTCAGGCGCTGGCTGTGACCGGAGGAGGATGCTGCTGCATGCATCTCCTCTCTAGTCACTGCTGCCGGAGCCTCTACAGTCCTGTAGAGCTCGTGGCTGAGAGACAGCAGGTCTGTGGGGCGCTTGCTGCTGCTGGATGCAGGCACCTGCTGCTGCCTCTGTGCTGGCTGCTGGACAGTGGGGGTGGAAGGCTGGGGGAAGGCTTCCTCCAAGCGCTCAACAAGGGCCTGCTGCAAGCTCCTTATTTGTTGCGCTGGGTCTCCTCCTGCAGGCGGCAGGAACTGGCTCAACTTCCCCTTGAGGCGTGGGTCCAACATCATGCTGATCCAGATGTCCTCCCTCTGCTTCATCTGGATCACCCTGGGGTCCCTGCGCAGGCACGTCAGCATGTGCGCTGCCATTGGGAAGAGGCGGGCCACGTCTGCTGGCACATCGACGTCAGTGCTGTCCTCATCCTCCTCCTCTGCTGCCTCATCCTCTCTCCACCCCCGCACCAACTCAGCTGCGCTGTGCTGATCCCCCTCATCAGCAGCCAGGTCAGGGACCTCCACCAAGTCCTCCTCCTCCTCCCCCTCAGAGGTGGACTGCGCAGCTGGTTGCCGCTCCTGCTGGTCCAAGGCTGCCGCTCCCTGTTCCAGCAAAGCATCGAGGGCCCTGTTCAGCAGAGAAACCAGGGGCACCCACTCGCAGACCATAGCATGGTCCCTGCTCACCATGTTTGTGGCCTGCAGGAAGGGAGCCAGCACTAAGCACACCTGCTGCATGTGCCTCCAGTCATCATCGGGGACGATGGACGGGAAGTTGCTGGTCTTGTCCCTTCTCAGAGCTGCGGAAACAGTGGCCAGGGCAAGGTACTGTTTGACAGCGTGCCTCTGTTCAACCAGACGCTCCAACATCGCCAGGGTGGAGTTCCAGCGAGTCGGAACGTCAAGGATCAGCCGATGGCGTGGCAGATCCAGCTCCTTTTGCACGTCTTCCAGGCTCGCACAGGCTGCAGCCGAGCGCCGGAAGTGACGCACAACATTCCTTGCCGTTTCCAGCAGTTCGCCCATCCCCTGGTAGGTGCGCAGGAACTTCTGCACCACCAGGTTCAGCACGTGGGCAAGACAGGGGATGTGGGTCAGGTTTCCCCTGTGTATTGCGGCAACCAGATTGGCCCCATTGTCGGCCACCACCTCTCCGACTCTGAGGCCTCTGGGGGTCAGCCAAATCCTCTCCTGCTCCTGGAGTTTGGCCAACACATGGGTTGCCGTCAGCTTGGTCTTCCCAAGGCTGACCAAGTGCAGCAGCGCTTGGCAGTGGCGGGCCTTCACGCTGCTGCTGAGGCGGGGGGTTTGGCCAGGTGTGCCGGAGGATGGCAGAGGATCGGAGGAACCTGCTGCAGTTCCCCTGAGCCTGCGGGGTGGCACCACCCACTGTGTTGCTGCTGCTGCTGTGCCCGCTGCTGCTCTCCCATCCTCACCCCCTTCCACCAAGCTGACCCAGTGGACAGTGAAGGACAGGTAGCGGCCTGTCCCGAAGCGGCTGCTCCAGGAGTCCATGGTGACGTGGACCCTTTCACCAACCGTGTGCTCCAGCCCTCGCTCCACATTGGCCATCACAAAGCGGTGCAGTGCAGGAATGGCCTTGCGGGAGAAAAAGTGTCTGCTGGGGAGCTGCCAGTCTGGGGCTGCGCAAGCAAGCAGCGCACGAATGTCGCTCCCCTCCTGCACGAGCGTGTACGGCAGGAGTTGGGAGCACATGGCCCGTGCCAGCAAGCCGTTCAGCTGCCGCACGCGACGGCTGCTGGGAGGCAGAGCCCTAACCACCCCCTGGAAGGACTCGCTCAAAAGGCTCTGGCGTGGCCTTTTGCTGACACGGGAATCAGCAGACACAGCAGAGGAGGCCACTGAGGACTGGCTGCCAGAACAGGCCTCAGTGTCGGCGGCAGGAGTTGCAGAGGGGGGAGGAGCAGTGCGTTTCCGCACTCCTGCTGGTGCTGCTGGAGGAGCAGGAGGGCGGGTGGCTGCTGTTGCTGCTGCTGAAGGCTGTGCAGTGATGGGTGTGGTGCCACTGCCAGCACCAGATGCCTTCAGCCTCTGGAACTCCTCATGCTGGTGGAAATGTTTAGCCGCAAGGTGGTTGATGAGCGAGCTGGTGCAGAACTTTAAGGGGTCTGCACCTCTGCTCAACTTCCGCTGACAGTGGTTGCAAGTGGCGTACTTGCTGTACACAGTGGGCATGGTGAAATATCGCCAGATTGGTGACTTAAACATCCCCCTACGGCATGGAAGCGCTGCTGCCTGTCTCCCTGTGGTGGTTGGGGGGGGGGGTTTGGGTGCGGCTGGTGGTGGTACTGGCTGATGCTGCTGCTGCTGAGCCTGAGACACCAGCAGGGTGTGGGACGCTGCCAATGCTTGCAATGATGCGCCTCCTTGCAAGGCCCACAAGCGCATCCTCCTCCTCCTCCTCAGAGCTGCTGAGGACGACATCCCCTGGAGGTGGTGGCACCCAGTCTCTGTCTGTCACCGGGTCATCATCATCCTCCCCCTCCTGAAACATGTCCTGCTGGGATGAGGACCCCCCAAACTCCTCTCCTGATGCATGGATGGGCTGCTTGACTGTCGCCACAGTCTTGCTGTCCAATCCCTCATCCCCCAAAGTGCCCATCAGCATCTCCTCCTCAAGATCGCCAACAACAGCAGACAATTTACTCATGATGCCTGGGGTCAAAAGACTGCTGAATGACAGGTCGGCGAGTGACGGTGAACTGGCCTCCTCCCCAGACCCTGCTGGGCGGCTGCTGCGAACAGGGGTGGTGGTGGTGGTGAGGGTGGAGGCCTCGGATGCAGAGCTGATGGCGGGCTGCTCATCCTCCGTCATGAGTTGCACCACAGTGTCTGCATCCTTTTCCTCAATGGGACGTTTCCGACCCGGCTGGAGGAAAATGGGAGCAGGTGCTACACGCTGCTGCTGCTGTGTCTCTGCAGCGTGAGTTGCAGATGCTCCTGCTGGGCGGCGCCCAAGGCGTCCACGGCCAGTGGCTATGGGAGGAATGTTAGCCACTGACGCTGCTGCTGCTGCTGCGGAACTGTGCATGGTGGCGCGCCCGCGGCCGCGGCTTGCCACAATGCTGCTCCCTCTCCTCCTGATTCCCTTGCTGCCCTTCCCCTTGCCCAAACCGCGCTGGCTGCCACTTCCAGACATCTTCAATGTTTTGGGCGTATAGACAAAAGTTTTTTAAAAGGGCGGGTGAAAAGTGGGGTACTTTAATGGAGTGGGTTGGTTGGTGAGGTGACTGAGTGAGTGTCCCCTAGTACAGTAAGTAAGTAGTAACAGTCAGGAAGTACAACTAGCAGTTACAATAATCAGTAGTAATCACAAGTAAATTTAGTGTGTGTACACTCAGACAGTGAGTGCCCGCACGCAGGAGCTAGTAGCCTATGAACACAGTGACTGAGTGTCCTAGACTCCTAGTACAGTAAGAGTAAGTAGTAACAGTAAGTAGAACTAACTAATTACAATAATCAATCAGCGATCAGAAGGAAATGGAGTGTGGGTGGTGTGTGTACACTCAGACAGTGAGTGACCGCACGCAGGAGCTAGTAGCCTATGAACACAGTGACTGAGTGTCCTAGACTCCTAGTACAGTAAGAGTAAGTAGTAACAGTAAGTAGAACTAACTAATTACAATAATCAATCAGCGATCAGAAGGAAATGGAGTGTGGGTGGTGTGTGTACACTCAGACAGTGAGTGACCGCACGCAGGAGCTAGTAGCCTATGAACACACAGTGACTGAGTGTCCTAGACTCCTAGTACAGTAAGAGTAAGTAGTAACAGTAAGTAGAACTAACTAATTACAATAATCAATCAGCGATCAGAAGGAAATGGAGTGTGGGTGGTGTGTGTACACTCAGACAGTGAGTGCCCGCACGCAGGAGCTAGTAGCCTATGAACACAGTGACTGAGTGTCCTAGACTCCTAGTACAGTAAGAGTAAGTAGTAACAGTAAGTAGAACTAACTAATTACAATAATCAATCAGCGATCAGAAGGAAATGGAGTGTGGGTGGTGTGTGTACACTCAGACAGTGAGTGACCGCACGCAGGAGCTAGTAGCCTATGAACACACAGTGACTGAGTGTCCTAGACTCCTAGTACAGTAAGAGTAAGTAGTAACAGTAAGTAGAACTAACTAATTACAATAATCAATCAGCGATCAGAAGGAAATGGAGTGTGGGTGGTGTGTGTACACTCAGACAGTGAGTGACCGCACGCAGGAGCTAGTAGCCTATGAACACACAGTGACTGAGTGTCCTAGACTCCTAGTACAGTAAGAGTAAGTAGTAACAGTAAGTAGAACTAACTAATTACAATAATCAATCAGCGATCAGAAGGAAATGGAGTGTGGGTGGTGTGTGTACACTCAGACAGTGAGTGACCGCACGCAGGAGCTAGTAGCCTATGAACACACAGTGACTGAGTGTCCTAGACTCCTAGTACAGTAAGAGTAAGTAGTAACAGTAAGTAGAACTAACTAATTACAATAATCAATCAGCGATCAGAAGGAAATGGAGTGTGGGTGGTGTGTGTACACTCAGACAGTGAGTGACCGCACGCAGGAGCTAGTAGCCTATGAACACAGTGACTGTCTGACTGAGTGTCCTAGACTCCTAGTACAGTAAGAGTAAGTAGTAACAGTAAGTACAACTAACTAACAATAATCTATCAGTAATCAGAAGGAAATAGAGTGTGTGTACACACAGACAGTGAGTGAGTGCACACACGCAGGAGCTAGCTAGTAGCCTATAAACAGTGACAGTCAGTGAGTGTCCTACTCCTAGTACAGTATAACTACAATACTATTAGTAAAGGACAGCAGAAATACTGGTATAGATGAGAGAAATAAACAGAGGACAGCTGCCCACAGAGGCAAGGCCCCCCTGAGGCCTAAACCTGTAAGCTTGCAGCAGCTGCCTGTCTCTAATGTAACACACAAGCTACTAACTAAAATACAATGTCTATCTAACTAACAACAATATAGGTGTATATGGCAGGTGTAGGTGAGCAAAAACGCTAGGTAAATGATCACAATAGAGCACTTGCTAAGCCAAAGCACAAAGGAGCAACTCTCTCTCTGTACAAGTCTCAGGCAAGCATGGAGAAACGGAACATGGCGGCCGCTATTTATAGGGTAGGGGCTGGCCAGGGTCCCCCTCTGTGATTGGCTGCCGTCAGAGGGCCTGGGAGCCCTCTGATTGGCTCTAAGGACATCAATCTGGGCTATGACGCTATTCGAGCTCGGTACCGAGCTCGAATAGCGCCGTTTGCTCGAATAGCTCGAATAGTGAATGGGCTATTCGAGTGTACTCGGATAGCCCATTCGAATAGCTACAGCTATTCGGAGCTCGAATACCGAGCTCGGATAGCTGAAAAAGAGCTCGAATATTCGAGCTACTCGAATATTCGAGCTCTGCTGAGCACCACTAGACCACCTGATAAATAATTGGGATCCAGCTGGTCCCCCTTAGGCCGGGTTCAATACTGGGATTGCAAAAGGCAAATCGCAATCACCTATGGAGTGTAATTGCATTTCTACCAAGCAATTGTGGCTCCATGTTACAGTGATTGCGTTTTTCTGTCTCATTCCAGAGAATGAGAATGGCTTCTAACTGCCAGCAAAATGTTGCACGCAGTGCACTTTTGCGATATACGCACATCACAGGCACTGCAAGGATTTACCGCAGTGCTTTGCTGAATACCGGCTATCAGCAAAGAGCAGAAAAACTACTTATTAAAGCAACCCAAGTGTAAACTGGCCCTTAAGAGAACTTTATTGGTGATTACAAATTGTTGCAACCTGCAGAGTAGAACTCAGGGGCATATTTAAAATGATTTAAATATACCCCCAAATTCTAATAATGGCCTCCTCCTCCCCATAGCCATACCAATGCTCACCAAATAGGGTCAAAGCATAGAAACGCAAACAAAACAAAAAAAGATGCAGGCCAACAATTGTAATTCTGGAAAATACCAATTGCACTAGCAAAAACCCGGCAATGCAATTCACATGTTCATCGCCGTGCTGTTGCTATTGGCAAAATGGGAACGATACAATTTTTAAATCGAAACGTGCTTAATAAAAAGGGCCCTAATTACTTAATCTCCATCTAAGATAGTTTATTATATTCTTTTTTTAACAGAGTCCTTTGGCTAATCCAGTTGGCTAAAACGAAATCACATTTTGGCCAATAGGATTGTAAGCCGGCCCACCATGGTAAGGTAGACTCTATTAGGGCGGGTTAGGGAATAGGAGTGAGAGAGGAATAGGGGATAGCGTTTTGGAGAAGGAAGATGGGGATAGGTGGTCTTAAGGGGTACCACTCTTACACCATGAAGTGCAAAGTCGGGGAACACAGCGACCACCTGATAAATAATTGGGATCCAGCTGGTCCCCCTTAGGCCGGGATCAACACTGGGATCGCAAAAGGCAAATCGCAATCGCCTATGGAGTGTAATTGCATATCTACCAAGCAATTGTGGCTCCATGTTACAGTGATTGCGTTTTTCAGTCTCGTTCCAGAGAATGAGAATGGCGTTCTAACTGCCAGCAAAATGTTACACGCAGTGCACTTTTGCGATATACGCACATCACAGGCACTGCAAGGATTTACCGCAGTGCTTTGCTGAATACCGGCTATCAGCAAAGAGCAGAAAAACTACTTATAAAAGCACCCCAAGTGTGAACTGGCCCTTAAGAGAACTTTATTGGTGATTACAAATTGTTGCAACCTGCAATGTAGAACTCAGGGGCGTATTTAAAATGATTTAAATATACCCCCAAATTCTAATAATGGCCTCCTCCTCCCCATAGCCATACCAATCCTCACCAAAAAGGTACAAAGCATAGAACTGCAAACAAAACAAAAAAAGATGCAGGCCAACAATTGTAATTCTGGAAAATACCAATTGCACTAGCAAAAACCCGGCAATGCAATTCACATGTTCATCGCCGTGCTGTTGCTATTGGAAAAATGTGAACGATACAATTTTTAAATCGAAACATGCTTAATAAAAAAAGGGCGCTAATTAGTTAATCTCCATCTAAGATAGTTTATTATATTCTTTTTTTAACAGAGTCCTTTGGCTAATCCAGTTGGCTTAAACTAAATCACATTTTGGCCAATAGGATTGTAAGCAGGCCCACCATGGTAAGGTAGACTCTATTAGGGCGGGTTAGGTGATGGGAGTGAGAGAGGAATAGAGTATAGCGTTTTGGAGAGGGAAGAGGGGGATAGGTGGTCTTAAAGGGTTCCACTCTTACACCATCAAGTGCAAAGTTGGGGAACACAACGACCACCTGATAAATAATTGGGATCCAGCTGGTCCCCCTTAGGCCGGGTTCAATACTGGGATTGCAAAAGGCAAATCGCAATCACCTATGGAGTGTAATTGCATTTCTACCAAGCAATTGTGGCTCCATGTTACAGTGATTGCGTTTTTCTGTCTCATTCCAGAGAATGAGAATGGCTTCTAACTGCCAGCAAAATGTTGCACGCAGTGCACTTTTGCGATATACGCACATCACAGGCACTGCAAGGATTTACCGCAGTGCTTTGCTGAATACCGGCTATCAGCAAAGAGCAGAAAAACTACTTATTAAAGCAACCCAAGTGTAAACTGGCCCTTAAGAGAACTTTATTGGTGATTACAAATTGTTGCAACCTGCAGAGTAGAACTCAGGGGCATATTTAAAATGATTTAAATATACCCCCAAATTCTAATAATGGCCTCCTCCTCCCCATAGCCATACCAATCCTCACCAAAAAGGGTCAAAGCATAGAAACGCAAACAAAACAAAAAAAGATGCAGGCCAACAATTGTAATTCTGGAAAATACCAATTGCACTAGCAAAAACCCGGCAATGCAATTCACATGTTCATCGCCGTGCTGTTGCTATTGGCAAAATGGGAACGATACAATTTTTAAATCGAAACGTGCTTAATAAAAAGGGCCCTAATTACTTAATCTCCATCTAAGATAGTTTATTATATTCTTTTTTTAACAGAGTCCTTTGGCTAATCCAGTTGGCTAAAACTAAATCACATTTTGGCCAATAGGATTGTAAGCCGGCCCACCATGGTAAGGTAGACTCTATTAGGGCGGGTTAGGGAATAGGAGTGAGAGAGGAATAGGGGATAGCATTTTGGAGAAGGAAGATGGGGATAGGTGGTCTTAAGGGGTACCACTCTTACACCATGAAGTGCAAAGTCGGGGAACACAGCGACCACCTGATAAATAATTGGGATCCAGCTGGTCCCCCTTAGGCCGGGATCAACACTGGGATCGCAAAAGGCAAATCGCAATCGCCTATGGAGTGTAATTGCATATCTACCAAGCAATTGTGGCTCCATGTTACAGTGATTGCGTTTTTCAGTCTCGTTCCAGAGAATGAGAAAGGCGTTCTAACTGCCAGCAAAATGTTACACGCAGTGCACTTTTGCGATATACGCACATCACAGGCACTGCAAGGATTTACCGCAGTGCTTTGCTGAATACCGGCTATCAGCAAAGAGCAGAAAAACTACTTATAAAAGCACCCCAAGTGTGAACTGGCCCTTAAGAGAACTTTATTGGTGATTACAAATTGTTGCAACCTGCAATGTAGAACTCAGGGGCGTATTTTAAATGATTTAAATATACCCCCAAATTCTAATAATGGCCTCCTCCTCCCCATAGCTATACCAATCCTCACCAAAAAGGTACAAAGCATAGAACTGCAAACAAAACAAAAAAAGATGCAGGCCAACAATTGTAATTCTGGAAAATACCAATTGCACTAGCAAAAACCCGGCAATGCAATTCACATGTTCATCGCCGTGCTGTTGCTATTGGAAAAATGTAAACGATACAATTTTTAAATCGAAACATGCTTAATAAAAAAGGGCGCTAATTAGTTAATCTCCATCTAAGATAGTTTATTATATTCTTTTTTTAACAGAGTCCTTTGGCTAATCCAGTTGGCTAAAACTAAATCACATTTTGGCCAATAGGATTGTAAGCCGGCCCACCATGGTAAGGTAGACTCTATTAGGGCGGGTTAGGTGATGGGAGTGAGAGAGGAATAGAGTATAGCGTTTTGGAGAGGGAAGAGGGGGATAGGTGGTCTTAAAGGGTTCCACTCTTACACCATCAAGTGCAAAGTCGGGGAACACAACGACCACCTGATAAATAATTGGGATCCAGCTGGTCCCCCTTAGGCCGGGTTCAATACTGGGATTGCAAAAGGCAAATCGCAATCACCTATGGAGTGTAATTGCATTTCTACCAAGCAATTGTGGCTCCATGTTACAGTGATTGCGTTTTTCTGTCTCATTCCAGAGAATGAGAATGGCTTCTAACTGCCAGCAAAATGTTGCACGCAGTGCACTTTTGCGATATACGCACATCACAGGCACTGCAAGGATTTACCGCAGTGCTTTGCTGAATACCGGCTATCAGCAAAGAGCAGAAAAACTACTTATTAAAGCACCCCAAGTGTAAACTGGCCCTTAAGAGAACTTTATTGGTGATTACAAATTGTTGCAACCTGCAGAGTAGAACTCAGGGGCATATTTAAAATGATTTAAATATACCCCCAAATTCTAATAATGGCCTCCTCCTCCCCATAGCCATACCAATCCTCACCAAAAAGGGTCAAAGCATAGAAACGCAAACAAAACAAAAAAAGATGCAGGCCAACAATTGTAATTCTGGAAAATACCAATTGCACTAGCAAAAACCCGGCAATGCAATTCACATGTTCATCGCCGTGCTGTTGCTATTGGCAAAATGGGAACGATACAATTTTTAAATCGAAACGTGCTTAATAAAAAAGGGCCCTAATTACTTAATTTCCATCTAAGATAGTTTATTATATTCTTTTTTTAACAGAGTCCTTTGGCTAATCCAGTTGGCTAAAACTAAATCACATTTTGGCCAATAGGATTGTAAGCCAGCCCACCATGGTAAGGTAGACTCTATTAGGGCGGGTTAGGTGATGGGAGTGAGAGAAGAATAGAGTATAGCGTTTTGGAGAGGGACGAGGGGGATAGGTGGTCTTAAAGGGTTCCACTCTTACACCATCAAGTGCAAAGTCGGGGAACACAACGACCACCTGATAAATAATTGGGATCCAGCTGGTCCCCCTTAGGCCGGGTTCAATACTGGGATTGCAAAAGGCAAATCGCAATCACCTATGGAGTGTAATTGCATTTCTACCAAGCAATTGTGGCTCCATGTTACAGTGATTGCGTTTTTCTGTCTCATTCCAGAGAATGAGAATGGCTTCTAACTGCCAGCAAAATGTTGCACGCAGTGCACTTTTGCGATATACGCACATCACAGGCACTGCAAGGATTTACCGCAGTGCTTTGCTGAATACCGGCTATCAGCAAAGAGCAGAAAAACTACTTATTAAAGCACCCCAAGTGTAAACTGGCCCTTAAGAGAACTTTATTGGTGATTACAAATTGTTGCAACCTGCAGAGTAGAACTCAGGGGCATATTTAAAATGATTTAAATATACCCCCAAATTCTAATAATGGCCTCCTCCTCCCCATAGCCATACCAATCCTCACCAAAAAGGGTGAAAGCATAGAAACGCAAACAAAACAAAAAAAGATGCAGGCCAACAATTGTAATTCTGGAAAATACCAATTGCACTAGCAAAAACCCGGCAATGCAATTCACATGTTCATCGCCGTGCTGTTGCTATTGGCAAAATGGGAACGATACAATTTTTAAATCGAAACGTGCTTAATAAAAAGGGCCCTAATTACTTAATCTCCATCTAAGATAGTTTATTATATTCTTTTTTTAACAGAGTCCTTTGGCTAATCCAGTTGGCTAAAACTAAATCACATTTTGGCCAATAGGATTGTAAGCCGGCCCACCATGGTAAGGTAGACTCTATTAGGGCGGGTTAGGGAATAGGAGTGAGAGAGGAATAGGGGATAGCATTTTGGAGAAGGAAGATGGGGATAGGTGGTCTTAAGGGGTACCACTCTTACACCATGAAGTGCAAAGTCGGGGAACACAGCGACCACCTGATAAATAATTGGGATCCAGCTGGTCCCCCTTAGGCCGGGATCAACACTGGGATCGCAAAAGGCAAATCGCAATCGCCTATGGAGTGTAATTGCATATCTACCAAGCAATTGTGGCTCCATGTTACAGTGATTGCGTTTTTCAGTCTCGTTCCAGAGAATGAGAATGGCGTTCTAACTGCCAGCAAAATGTTACACGCAGTGCACTTTTGCTATATACGCACATCACAGGCACTGCAAGGATTTACCGCAGTGCTTTGCTGAATACCGGCTATCAGCAAAGAGCAGAAAAACTACTTATAAAAGCACCCCAAGTGTGAACTGGCCCTTAAGAGAACTTTATTGGTGATTACAAATTGTTGCAACCTGCAATGTAGAACTCAGGGGCGTATTTTAAATGATTTAAATATACCCCCAAATTCTAATAATGGCCTCCTCCTCCCCATAGCCATACCAATCCTCACCAAAAAGGTACAAAGCATAGAACTGCAAACAAAACAAAAAAAGATGCAGGCCAACAATTGTAATTCTGGAAAATACCAATTCCACTAGCAAAAACCCGGCAATGCAATTCACATGTTCATCGCCGTGCTGTTGCTATTGGAAAAATGTAAACGATACAATTTTTAAATCGAAACATGCTTAATAAAAAAGGGCGCTAATTAGTTAATCTCCATCTAAGATAGTTTATTATATTCTTTTTTTAACAGAGTCCTTTGGCTAATCCAGTTGGCTAAAACTAAATCACATTTTGGCCAATAGGATTGTAAGCCGGCCCACCATGGTAAGGTAGACTCTATTAGGGCGGGTTAGGTGATGGGAGTGAGAGAGGAATAGAGTATAGCGTTTTGGAGAGGGAAGAGGGGGATAGGTGGTCTTAAAGGGTTCCACTCTTACACCATCAAGTGCAAAGTCGGGGAACACAACGACCACCTGATAAATAATTGGGATCCAGCTGGTCCCCCTTAGGCCGGGTTCAATACTGGGATTGCAAAAGGCAAATCGCAATCACCTATGGAGTGTAATTGCATTTCTACCAAGCAATTGTGGCTCCATGTTACAGTGATTGCGTTTTTCTGTCTCATTCCAGAGAATGAGAATGGCTTCTAACTGCCAGCAAAATGTTGCACGCAGTGCACTTTTGCGATATACGCACATCACAGGCACTGCAAGGATTTACCGCAGTGCTTTGCTGAATACCGGCTATCAGCAAAGAGCAGAAAAACTACTTATTAAAGCACCCCAAGTGTAAACTGGCCCTTAAGAGAACTTTATTGGTGATTACAAATTGTTGCAACCTGCAGAGTAGAACTCAGGGGCATATTTAAAATGATTTAAATATACCCCCAAATTCTAATAATGGCCTCCTCCTCCCCATAGCCATACCAATCCTCACCAAAAAGGGTCAAAGCATAGAAACGCAAACAAAACAAAAAAAGATGCAGGCCAACAATTGTAATTCTGGAAAATACCAATTGCACTAGCAAAAACCCGGCAATGCAATTCACATGTTCATCGCCGTGCTGTTGCTATTGGCAAAATGGGAACGATACAATTTTTAAATCGAAACGTGCTTAATAAAAAAGGGCCCTAATTACTTAATTTCCATCTAAGATAGTTTATTATATTCTTTTTTTAACAGAGTCCTTTGGCTAATCCAGTTGGCTAAAACTAAATCACATTTTGGCCAATAGGATTGTAAGCCGGCCCACCATGGTAAGGTAGACTCTATTAGGGCGGGTTAGGTGATGGGAGTGAGAGAGGAATAGAGTATAGCGTTTTGGAGAGGGAAGAGGGGGATAGGTGGTCTTAAAGGGTTCCACTCTTACACCATCAAGTGCAAAGTCGGGGAACACAACGACCACCTGATAAATAATTGGGATCCAGCTGGTCCCCCTTAGGCCGGGTTCAATACTGGGATTGCAAAAGGCAAATCGCAATCACCTATGGAGTGTAATTGCATTTCTACCAAGCAATTGTGGCTCCATGTTACAGTGATTGCGTTTTTCTGTCTCATTCCAGACAATGAGAATGGCTTCTAACTGCCAGCAAAATGTTGCACGCAGTGCACTTTTGCGATATACGCACATCACAGGCACTGCAAGGATTTACCGCAGTGCTTTGCTGAATACCGGCTATCAGCAAAGAGCAGAAAAACTACTTATAAAAGCACCCCAAGTGTGAACTGGCCCTTAAGAGAACTTTATTGGTGATTACAAATTGTTGCAACCTGCAATGTAGAACTCAGGGGCGTATTTAAAATGATTTAAATATACCCCCAAATTCTAATAATGGCCTCCTCCTCCCCATAGCCATACCAATCCTCACCAAAAAGGTACAAAGCATAGAACTGCAAACAAAACAAAAAAAGATGCAGGCCAACAATTGTAATTCTGGAAAATACCAATTGCACTAGCAAAAACCCGGCAATGCAATTCACATGTTCATCGCCGTGTTGTTGCTATTGGAAAAATGTGAACGATACAATTTTTAAATCGAAACATGCTTAATAAAAAAGGGCGCTAATTAGTTAATCTCCATCTAAGATAGTTTATTATATTCTTTTTTTAACAGAGTCCTTTGGCTAATCCAGTTGGCTAAAACTAAATCACATTTTGGCCAATAGGATTGTAAGCAGGCCCACCATGGTAAGGTAGACTCTATTAGGGCGGGTTAGGTGATGGGAGTGAGAGAGGAATAGAGTATAGCGTTTTGGAGAGGGAAGAGGGGGATAGGTGGTCTTAAAGGGTTCCACTCTTACACCATCAAGTGCAAAGTCGGGGAACACAACGACCACCTGATAAATAATTGGGATCCAGCTGGTCCCCCTTAGGCCGGGTTCAATACTGGGATTGCAAAAGGCAAATCGCAATCACCTATGGAGTGTAATTGCATTTCTACCAAGCAATTGTGGCTCCATTTTACAGTGATTGCGTTTTTCTGTCTCATTCCAGAGAATGAGAATGGCTTCTAACTGCCAGCAAAATGTTGCACGCAGTGCACTGTTGCGATATACGCACATCACAGGCACTGCAAGGATTTACCGCAGTGCTTTGCTGAATACCGGCTATCAGCAAAGAGCAGAAAAACTACTTATTAAAGCAACCCAAGTGTAAACTGGCCCTTAAGAGAACTTTATTGGTGATTACAAATTGTTGCAACCTGCAGAGTAGAACTCAGGGGCATATTTAAAATGATTTAAATATACCCCCAAATTCTAATAATGGCCTCCTCCTCCCCATAGCCATACCAATCCTCACCAAAAAGGGTCAAAGCATAGAAACGCAAACAAAACTAAAAAAAGATGCAGGCCAACAATTGTAATTCTGGAAAATACCAATTGCACTAGCAAAAACCCGGCAATGCAATTCACATGTTCATCGCCGTGCTGTTGCTATTGGCAAAATGGGAACGATACAATTTTTAAATCGAAACGTGCTTAATAAAAAGGGCCCTAATTACTTAATCTCCATCTAAGATAGTTTATTATATTCTTTTTTTAACAGAGTCCTTTGGCTAATCCAGTTGGCTAAAACTAAATCACATTTTGGCCAATAGGATTGTAAGCCGGCCCACCATGGTAAGGTAGACTCTATTAGGGCGGGTTAGGGAATAGGAGTGAGAGAGGAATAGGGGATAGCGTTTTGGAGAAGGAAGATGGGGATAGGTGGTCTTAAGGTGTACCACTCTTACACCATGAAGTGCAAAGTCGGGGAACACAGCGACCACCTGATAAATAATTGGGATCCAGCTGGTCCCCCTTAGGCCGGGATCAACACTGGGATCGCAAAAGGCAAATCGCAATCGCCTATGGAGTGTAATTGCATATCTACCAAGCAATTGTGGCTCCATGTTACAGTGATTGCGTTTTTCAGTCTCGTTCCAGAGAATGAGAATGGCGTTCTAACTGCCAGCAAAATGTTACACGCAGTGCACTTTTGCGATATACGCACATCACAGGCACTGCAAGGATTTACCGCAGTGCTTTGCTGAATACCGGCTATCAGCAAAGAGCAGAAAAACTACTTATAAAAGCACCCCAAGTGTGAACTGGCCCTTAAGAGAACTTTATTGGTGATTACAAATTGTTGCAACCTGCAATGTAGAACTCAGGGGCGTATTTTAAATGATTTAAATATACCCCCAAATTCTAATAATGGCCTCCTCCTCCCCATAGCCATACCAATCCTCACCAAAAAGGTACAAAGCATAGAACTGCAAACAAAACAAAAAAAGATGCAGGCCAACAATTGTAATTCTGGAAAATACCAATTGCACTAGCAAAAACCCGGCAATGCAATTCACATGTTCATCGCCGTGCTGTTGCTATTGGAAAAATGTAAACGATACAATTTTTAAATCGAAACATGCTTAATAAAAAAGGGCGCTAATTAGTTAATCTCCATCTAAGATAGTTTATTATATTCTTTTTTTAACAGAGTCCTTTGGCTAATCCAGTTGGCTAAAACTAAATCACATTTTGGCCAATAGGATTGTAAGCCGGCCCACCATGGTAAGGTAGACTCTATTAGGGCGGGTTAGGTGATGGGAGTGAGAGAGGAATAGAGTATAGCGTTTTGGAGAGGGAAGAGGGGGATAGGTGGTCTTAAAGGGTTCCACTCTTACACCATCAAGTGCAAAGTCGGGGAACACAACGACCACCTGATAAATAATTGGGATCCAGCTGGTCCCCCTTAGGCCGGGTTCAATACTGGGATTGCAAAAGGCAAATCGCAATCACCTATGGAGTGTAATTGCATTTCTACCAAGCAATTGTGGCTCCATGTTACAGTGATTGCGTTTTTCTGTCTCATTCCAGAGAATGAGAATGGCTTCTAACTGCCAGCAAAATGTTGCACGCAGTGCACTTTTGCGATATACGCACATCACAGGCACTGCAAGGATTTACCGCAGTGCTTTGCTGAATACCGGCTATCAGCAAAGAGCAGAAAAACTACTTATTAAAGCAACCCAAGTGTAAACTGGCCCTTAAGAGAACTTTATTGGTGATTACAAATTGTTGCAACCTGCAGAGTAGAACTCAGGGGCATATTTAAAATGATTTAAATATACCCCCAAATTCTAATAATGGCCTCCTCCTCCCCATAGCCATACCAATCCTCACCAAAAAGGGTCAAAGCATAGAAACGCAAACAAAACAAAAAAAGATGCAGGCCAACAATTGTAATTCTGGAAAATACCAATTGCACTAGCAAAAACCCGGCAATGCAATTCACATGTTCATCGCCGTGCTGTTGCTATTGGCAAAATGGGAACGATACAATTTTTAAATCGAAACGTGCTTAATAAAAAGGGCCCTAATTACTTAATCTCCATCTAAGATAGTTTATTATATTCTTTTTTTAACAGAGTCCTTTGGCTAATCCAGTTGGCTAAAACTAAATCACATTTTGGCCAATAGGATTGTAAGCCGGCCCACCATGGTAAGGTAGACTCTATTAGGGCGGGTTAGGGAATAGGAGTGAGAGAGGAATAGGGGATAGCGTTTTGGAGAAGGAAGATGGGGATAGGTGGTCTTAAGGGGTACCACTCTTACACCATGAAGTGCAAAGTCGGGGAACACAGCGACCACCTGATAAATAATTGGGATCCAGCTGGTCCCCCTTAGACCGGGATCAACACTGGGATCGCAAAAGGCAAATCGCAATCGCCTATGGAGTGTAATTGCATATCTACCAAGCAATTGTGGCTCCATGTTACAGTGATTGCGTTTTTCAGTCTCGTTCCAGAGAATGAGAATGGCGTTCTAACTGCCAGCAAAATGTTACACGCAGTGCACTTTTGCGATATACGCACATCACAGGCACTGCAAGGATTTACCGCAGTGCTTTGCTGAATACCGGCTATCAGCAAAGAGCAGAAAAACTACTTATAAAAGCACCCCAAGTGTGAACTGGCCCTTAAGAGAACTTTATTGGTGATTACAAATTGTTGCAACCTGCAATTTAGAACTCAGGGGCGTATTTTAAATGATTTAAATATACCCCCAAAATCTAATAATGGCCTCCTCCTCCCCATAGCCATACCAATCCTCACCAAAAAGGTACAAAGCATAGAACTGCAAACAAAACAAAAAAAGATGCAGGCCAACAATTGTAATTCTGGAAAATACCAATTGCACTAGCAAAAACCCGGCAATGCAATTCACATGTTCATCGCCGTGCTGTTGCTATTGGAAAAATGTAAACGATACAATTTTTAAATCGAAACATGCTTAATAAAAAAGGGCGCTAATTAGTTAATCTCCATCTAAGATAGTTTATTATATTCTTTTTTTAACAGAGTCCTTTGGCTAATCCAGTTGGCTAAAACTAAATCACATTTTGGCCAATAGGATTGTAAGCCGGCCCACCATGGTAAGGTAGACTCTATTAGGGCGGGTTAGGTGATGGGAGTGAGAGAGGAATAGAGTATAGCGTTTTGGAGAGGGAAGAGGGGGATAGGTGGTCTTAAAGGGTTCCACTCTTACACCATCAAGTGCAAAGTCGGGGAACACAACGACCACCTGATAAATAATTGGGATCCAGCTGGTCCCCCTTAGGCCGGGTTCAATACTGGGATTGCAAAAGGCAAATCGCAATCACCTATGGAGTGTAATTGCATTTCTACCAAGCAATTGTGGCTCCATGTTACAGTGATTGCGTTTTTCTGTCTCATTCCAGAGAATGAGAATGGCTTCTAACTGCCAGCAAAATGTTGCACGCAGTGCACTTTTGCGATATACGCACATCACAGGCACTGCAAGGATTTACCGCAGTGCTTTGCTGAATACCGGCTATCAGCAAAGAGCAGAAAAACTACTTATTAAAGCACCCCAAGTGTAAACTGGCCCTTAAAGGACTTACGAGGTGAAAATAAACTTCTGAGAAAAACAATTATATCTATCCTACTTCTCCTAAAAATGACGTTTTTAGATATCCCACAGTTTTATTTTATATTTAAACCTAGTTTTTAAGTTTTTACTGTTTCATTGTCTCTGCTCAATGACACCTTTATTGAAGTATGCTAGAGCTCAAATCTATGAATTATTGACCCTTTTTATCTCTTTTCTGCTCTTAAAAGCCATTTACTGACAGAAAAATGTTTTATGGTTGTAATTACTTATCAGTGAGGGTTATGCTATAGTCTGACCCAGTCCGACCCGGTCCCGACCCAGACAGAAATTGTCACTTGCATACTTGATGTTTAACTTTTTCAGGCAGAGAAAGAAAAAAAGGAACACAGCATAGTTATTTGTGTGCTAGGCACTGTATATACACATGTCTATCTCATCATGTCACATGTCACCTCGTAAGTCCTTTAAGAGAACTTTATTGGTGATTACAAATTGTTGCAACCTGCAGAGTAGAACTCAGGGGCATATTTAAAATGATTTAAATATACCCCCAAATTCTAATAATGGCCTCCTCCTCCCCATAGCCATACCAATCCTCACCAAAAAGGGTGAAAGCATAGAAACGCAAACAAAACAAAAAAAGATGCAGGCCAACAATTGTAATTCTGGAAAATACCAATTGCACTAGCAAAAACCCGGCAATGCAATTCACATGTTCATCGCCGTGCTGTTGCTATTGGCAAAATGGGAACGATACAATTTTTAAATCGAAACGTGCTTAATAAAAAGGGCCCTAATTACTTAATCTCCATCTAAGATAGTTTATTATATTCTTTTTTTAACAGAGTCCTTTGGCTAATCCAGTTGGCTAAAACTAAATCACATTTTGGCCAATAGGATTGTAAGCCGGCCCACCATGGTAAGGTAGACTCTATTAGGGCGGGTTAGGGAATAGGAGTGAGAGAGGAATAGGGGATAGCGTTTTGGAGAAGGAAGATGGGGATAGGTGGTCTTAAGGGGTACCACTCTTACACCATGAAGTGCAAAGTCGGGGAACACAGCGACCACCTGATAAATAATTGGGATCCAGCTGGTCCCCCTTAGACCGGGATCAACACTGGGATCGCAAAAGGCAAATCGCAATCGCCTATGGAGTGTAATTGCATATCTACCAAGCAATTGTGGCTCCATGTTACAGTGATTGCGTTTTTCAGTCTCGTTCCAGAGAATGAGAATGGCGTTCTAACTGCCAGCAAAATGTTACACGCAGTGCACTTTTGCGATATACGCACA
The DNA here is from genome assembly GCF_040937935.1 of Hyperolius riggenbachi. Lineage (NCBI taxonomy): Eukaryota > Metazoa > Chordata > Amphibia > Anura > Hyperoliidae > Hyperolius > Hyperolius riggenbachi. The sequence continues at coordinate 69,532,770 of NC_090654.1, read as the reverse complement.
TCACAGGCACTGCAAGGATTTACCGCAGTGCTTTGCTGAATACCGGCTATCAGCAAAGAGCAGAAAAACTACTTATAAAAGCACCCCAAGTGTGAACTGGCCCTTAAGAGAACTTTATTGGTGATTACAAATTGTTGCAACCTGCAATGTAGAACTCAGGGGCGTATTTTAAATGATTTAAATATACCCCCAAATTCTAATAATGGCCTCCTCCTCCCCATAGCCATACCAATCCTCACCAAAAAGGTACAAAGCATAGAACTGCAAACAAAACAAAAAAAGATGCAGGCCAACAATTGTAATTCTGGAAAATACCAATTGCACTAGCAAAAACCCGGCAATGCAATTCACATGTTCATCGCCGTGCTGTTGCTATTGGAAAAATGTAAACGATACAATTTTTAAATCGAAACATGCTTAATAAAAAAGGGCGCTAATTAGTTAATCTCCATCTAAGATAGTTTATTATATTATTTTTTTAACAGAGTCCTTTGGCTAATCCAGTTGGCTAAAACTAAATCACATTTTGGCCAATAGGATTGTAAGCCGGCCCACCATGGTAAGGTAGACTCTATTAGGGCGGGTTAGGTGATGGGAGTGAGAGAGGAATAGAGTATAGCGTTTTGGAGAGGGAAGAGGGGGATAGGTGGTCTTAAAGGGTTCCACTCTTACACCATCAAGTGCAAAGTCGGGGAACACAACGACCACCTGATAAATAATTGGGATCCAGCTGGTCCCCCTTAGGCCGGGTTCAATACTGGGATTGCAAAAGGCAAATCGCAATCACCTATGGAGTGTAATTGCATTTCTACCAAGCAATTGTGGCTCCATGTTACAGTGATTGCGTTTTTCTGTCTCATTCCAGAGAATGAGAATGGCTTCTAACTGCCAGCAAAATGTTGCACGCAGTGCACTTTTGCGATATACGCACATCACAGGCACTGCAAGGATTTACCGCAGTGCTTTGCTGAATACCGGCTATCAGCAAAGAGCAGAAAAACTACTTATTAAAGCACCCCAAGTGTAAACTGGCCCTTAAGAGAACTTTATTGGTGATTACAAATTGTTGCAACCTGCAGAGTAGAACTCAGGGGCATATTTAAAATGATTTAAATATACCCCCAAATTCTAATAATGGCCTCCTCCTCCCCATAGCCATACCAATCCTCACCAAAAAGGGTCAAAGCATAGAAACGCAAACAAAACAAAAAAAGATGCAGGCCAACAATTGTAATTCTGGAAAATACCAATTGCACTAGCAAAAACCCGGCAATGCAATTCACATGTTCATCGCCGTGCTGTTGCTATTGGCAAAATGGGAACGATACAATTTTTAAATCGAAACGTGCTTAATAAAAAAGGGCCCTAATTACTTAATTTCCATCTAAGATAGTTTATTATATTCTTTTTTTAACAGAGTCCTTTGGCTAATCCAGTTGGCTAAAACTAAATCACATTTTGGCCAATAGGATTGTAAGCCAGCCCACCATGGTAAGGTAGACTCTATTAGGGCGGGTTAGGTGATGGGAGTGAGAGAGGAATAGAGTATAGCGTTTTGGAGAGGGAAGAGGGGGATAGGTGGTCTTAAAGGGTTCCACTCTTACACCATCAAGTGCAAAGTCGGGGAACACAACGACCACCTGATAAATAATTGGGATCCAGCTGGTCCCCCTTAGGCCGGGTTCAATACTGGGATTGCAAAAGGCAAATCGCAATCACCTATGGAGTGTAATTGCATTTCTACCAAGCAATTGTGGCTCCATGTTACAGTGATTGCGTTTTTCTGTCTCATTCCAGAGAATGAGAATGGCTTCTAACTGCCAGCAAAATGTTGCACGCAGTGCACTTTTGCGATATACGCACATCACAGGCACTGCAAGGATTTACCGCAGTGCTTTGCTGAATACCGGCTATCAGCAAAGAGCAGAAAAACTACTTATTAAAGCACCCCAAGTGTAAACTGGCCCTTAAGAGAACTTTATTGGTGATTACAAATTGTTGCAACCTGCAGAGTAGAACTCAGGGGCATATTTAAAATGATTTAAATATACCCCCAAATTCTAATAATGGCCTCCTCCTCCCCATAGCCATACCAATCCTCACCAAAAAGGGTGAAAGCATAGAAACGCAAACAAAACAAAAAAAGATGCAGGCCAACAATTGTAATTCTGGAAAATACCAATTGCACTAGCAAAAACCCGGCAATGCAATTCACATGTTCATCGCCGTGCTGTTGCTATTGGCAAAATGGGAACGATACAATTTTTAAATCGAAACGTGCTTAATAAAAAGGGCCCTAATTACTTAATCTCCATCTAAGATAGTTTATTATATTCTTTTTTTAACAGAGTCCTTTGGCTAATCCAGTTGGCTAAAACTAAATCACATTTTGGCCAATAGGATTGTAAGCCGGCCCACCATGGTAAGGTAGACTCTATTAGGGCGGGTTAGGGAATAGGAGTGAGAGAGGAATAGGGGATAGCATTTTGGAGAAGGAAGATGGGGATAGGTGGTCTTAAGGGGTACCACTCTTACACCATGAAGTGCAAAGTCGGGGAACACAGCGACCACCTGATAAATAATTGGGATCCAGCTGGTCCCCCTTAGGCCGGGATCAACACTGGGATCGCAAAAGGCAAATCGCAATCGCCTATGGAGTGTAATTGCATATCTACCAAGCAATTGTGGCTCCATGTTACAGTGATTGCGTTTTTCAGTCTCGTTCCAGAGAATGAGAATGGCGTTCTAACTGCCAGCAAAATGTTACACGCAGTGCACTTTTGCGATATACGCACATCACAGGCACTGCAAGGATTTACCGCAGTGCTTTGCTGAATACCGGCTATCAGCAAAGAGCAGAAAAACTACTTATAAAAGCACCCCAAGTGTGAACTGGCCCTTAAGAGAACTTTATTGGTGATTACAAATTGTTGCAACCTGCAATGTAGAACTCAGGGGCGTATTTTAAATGATTTAAATATACCCCCAAATTCTAATAATGGCCTCCTCCTCCCCATAGCCATACCAATCCTCACCAAAAAGGTACAAAGCATAGAACTGCAAACAAAACAAAAAAAGATGCAGGCCAACAATTGTAATTCTGGAAAATACCAATTGCACTAGCAAAAACCCGGCAATGCAATTCACATGTTCATCGCCGTGCTGTTGCTATTGGAAAAATGTAAACGATACAATTTTTAAATCGAAACATGCTTAATAAAAAAGGGCGCTAATTAGTTAATCTCCATCTAAGATAGTTTATTATATTCTTTTTTTAACAGAGTCCTTTGGCTAATCCAGTTGGCTAAAACTAAATCACATTTTGGCCAATAGGATTGTAAGCCGGCCCACCATGGTAAGGTAGACTCTATTAGGCGGGTTAGGTGATGGGAGTGAGAGAGGAATAGAGTATAGCGTTTTGGAGAGGGAAGAGGGGGATAGGTGGTCTTAAAGGGTTCCACTCTTACACCATCAAGTGCAAAGTCGGGGAACACAACGACCACCTGATAAATAATTGGGATCCAGCTGGTCCCCCTTAGGCCGGGTTCAATACTGGGATTGCAAAAGGCAAATCGCAATCACCTATGGAGTGTAATTGCATTTCTACCAAGCAATTGTGGCTCCATGTTACAGTGATTGCGTTTTTCTGTCTCATTCCAGAGAATGAGAATGGCTTCTAACTGCCAGCAAAATGTTGCACGCAGTGCACTTTTGCGATATACGCACATCACAGGCACTGCAAGGATTTACCGCAGTGCTTTGCTGAATACCGGCTATCAGCAAAGAGCAGAAAAACTACTTATTAAAGCACCCCAAGTGTAAACTGGCCCTTAAGAGAACTTTATTGGTGATTACAAATTGTTGCAACCTGCAGAGTAGAACTCAGGGGCATATTTAAAATGATTTAAATATACCCCCAAATTCTAATAATGGCCTCCTCCTCCCCATAGCCATACCAATCCTCACCAAAAAGGGTCAAAGCATAGAAACGCAAACAAAACAAAAAAAGATGCAGGCCAACAATTGTAATTCTGGAAAATACCAATTGCACTAGCAAAAACCCGGCAATGCAATTCACATGTTCATCGCCGTGCTGTTGCTATTGGCAAAATGGGAACGATACAATTTTTAAATCGAAACGTGCTTAATAAAAAAGGGCCCTAATTACTTAATTTCCATCTAAGATAGTTTATTATATTCTTTTTTTAACAGAGTCCTTTGGCTAATCCAGTTGGCTAAAACTAAATCACATTTTGGCCAATAGGATTGTAAGCCGGCCCACCATGGTAAGGTAGACTCTATTAGGGCGGGTTAGGTGATGGGAGTGAGAGAGGAATAGAGTATAGCGTTTTGGAGAGGGAAGAGGGGGATAGGTGGTCTTAAAGGGTTCCACTCTTACACCATCAAGTGCAAAGTCGGGGAACACAACGACCACCTGATAAATAATTGGGATCCAGCTGGTCCCCCTTAGGCCGGGTTCAATACTGGGATTGCAAAAGGCAAATCGCAATCACCTATGGAGTGTAATTGCATTTCTACCAAGCAATTGTGGCTCCATGTTACAGTGATTGCGTTTTTCTGTCTCATTCCAGACAATGAGAATGGCTTCTAACTGCCAGCAAAATGTTGCACGCAGTGCACTTTTGCGATATACGCACATCACAGGCACTGCAAGGATTTACCGCAGTGCTTTGCTGAATACCGGCTATCAGCAAAGAGCAGAAAAACTACTTATAAAAGCACCCCAAGTGTGAACTGGCCCTTAAGAGAACTTTATTGGTGATTACAAATTGTTGCAACCTGCAATGTAGAACTCAGGGGCGTATTTAAAATGATTTAAATATACCCCCAAATTCTAATAATGGCCTCCTCCTCCCCATAGCCATACCAATCCTCACCAAAAAGGTACAAAGCATAGAACTGCAAACAAAACAAAAAAAGATGCAGGCCAACAATTGTAATTCTGGAAAATACCAATTGCACTAGCAAAAACCCGGCAATGCAATTCACATGTTCATCGCCGTGCTGTTGCTATTGGAAAAATGTGAACGATACAATTTTTAAATCGAAACATGCTTAATAAAAAAGGGCGCTAATTAGTTAATCTCCATCTAAGATAGTTTATTATATTCTTTTTTTAACAGAGTCCTTTGGCTAATCCAGTTGGCTAAAACTAAATCACATTTTGGCCAATAGGATTGTAAGCAGGCCCACCATGGTAAGGTAGACTCTATTAGGGCGGGTTAGGTGATGGGAGTGAGAGAGGAATAGAGTATAGCGTTTTGGAGAGGGAAGAGGGGGATAGGTGGTCTTAAAGGGTTCCACTCTTACACCATCAAGTGCAAAGTCGGGGAACACAACGACCACCTGATAAATAATTGGGATCCAGCTGGTCCCCCTTAGGCCGGGTTCAATACTGGGATTGCAAAAGGCAAATCGCAATCACCTATGGAGTGTAATTGCATTTCTACCAAGCAATTGTGGCTCCATGTTACAGTGATTGCGTTTTTCTGTCTCATTCCAGAGAATGAGAATGGCTTCTAACTGCCAGCAAAATGTTGCACGCAGTGCACTGTTGCGATATACGCACATCACAGGCACTGCAAGGATTTACCGCAGTGCTTTGCTGAATACCGGCTATCAGCAAAGAGCAGAAAAACTACTTATTAAAGCAACCCAAGTGTAAACTGGCCCTTAAGAGAACTTTATTGGTGATTACAAATTGTTGCAACCTGCAGAGTAGAACTCAGGGGCATATTTAAAATGATTTAAATATACCCCCAAATTCTAATAATGGCCTCCTCCTCCCCATAGCCATACCAATCCTCACCAAAAAGGGTCAAAGCATAGAAACGCAAACAAAACTAAAAAAAGATGCAGGCCAACAATTGTAATTCTGGAAAATACCAATTGCACTAGCAAAAACCCGGCAATGCAATTCACATGTTCATCGCAGTGCTGTTGCTATTGGCAAAATGGGAACGATACAATTTTTAAATCGAAACGTGCTTAATAAAAAGGGCCCTAATTACTTAATCTCCATCTAAGATAGTTTATTATATTCTTTTTTTAACAGAGTCCTTTGGCTAATCCAGTTGGCTAAAACTAAATCACATTTTGGCCAATAGGATTGTAAGCCGGCCCACCATGGTAAGGTAGACTCTATTAGGGCGGGTTAGGGAATAGGAGTGAGAGAGGAATAGGGGATAGCGTTTTGGAGAAGGAAGATGGGGATAGGTGGTCTTAAGGTGTACCACTCTTACACCATGAAGTGCAAAGTCGGGGAACACAGCGACCACCTGATAAATAATTGGGATCCAGCTGGTCCCCCTTAGGCCGGGATCAACACTGGGATCGCAAAAGGCAAATCGCAATCGCCTATGGAGTGTAATTGCATATCTACCAAGCAATTGTGGCTCCATGTTACAGTGATTGCGTTTTTCAGTCTCGTTCCAGAGAATGAGAATGGCGTTCTAACTGCCAGCAAAATGTTACACGCAGTGCACTTTTGCGATATACGCACATCACAGGCACTGCAAGGATTTACCGCAGTGCTTTGCTGAATACCGGCTATCAGCAAAGAGCAGAAAAACTACTTATAAAAGCACCCCAAGTGTGAACTGGCCCTTAAGAGAACTTTATTGGTGATTACAAATTGTTGCAACCTGCAATGTAGAACTCAGGGGCGTATTTTAAATGATTTAAATATACCCCCAAATTCTAATAATGGCCTCCTCCTCCCCATAGCCATACCAATCCTCACCAAAAAGGTACAAAGCATAGAACTGCAAACAAAACAAAAAAAGATGCAGGCCAACAATTGTAATTCTGGAAAATACCAATTGCACTAGCAAAAACCCGGCAATGCAATTCACATGTTCATCGCCGTGCTGTTGCTATTGGAAAAATGTAAACGATACAATTTTTAAATCGAAACATGCTTAATAAAAAAGGGCGCTAATTAGTTAATCTCCATCTAAGATAGTTTATTATATTCTTTTTTTAACAGAGTCCTTTGGCTAATCCAGTTGGCTAAAACTAAATCACATTTTGGCCAATAGGATTGTAAGCCGGCCCACCATGGTAAGGTAGACTCTATTAGGGCGGGTTAGGTGATGGGAGTGAGAGAGGAATAGAGTATAGCGTTTTGGAGAGGGAAGAGGGGGATAGGTGGTCTTAAAGGGTTCCACTCTTACACCATCAAGTGCAAAGTCGGGGAACACAACGACCACCTGATAAATAATTGGGATCCAGCTGGTCCCCCTTAGGCCGGGTTCAATACTGGGATTGCAAAAGGCAAATCGCAATCACCTATGGAGTGTAATTGCATTTCTACCAAGCAATTGTGGCTCCATGTTACAGTGATTGCGTTTTTCTGTCTCATTCCAGAGAATGAGAATGGCTTCTAACTGCCAGCAAAATGTTGCACGCAGTGCACTTTTGCGATATACGCACATCACAGGCACTGCAAGGATTTACCGCAGTGCTTTGCTGAATACCGGCTATCAGCAAAGAGCAGAAAAACTACTTATTAAAGCAACCCAAGTGTAAACTGGCCCTTAAGAGAACTTTATTGGTGATTACAAATTGTTGCAACCTGCAGAGTAGAACTCAGGGGCATATTTAAAATGATTTAAATATACCCCCAAATTCTAATAATGGCCTCCTCCTCCCCATAGCCATACCAATCCTCACCAAAAAGGGTCAAAGCATAGAAACGCAAACAAAACAAAAAAAGATGCAGGCCAACAATTGTAATTCTGGAAAATACCAATTGCACTAGCAAAAACCCGGCAATGCAATTCACATGTTCATCGCCGTGCTGTTGCTATTGGCAAAATGGGAACGATACAATTTTTAAATCGAAACGTGCTTAATAAAAAGGGCCCTAATTACTTAATCTCCATCTAAGATAGTTTATTATATTCTTTTTTTAACAGAGTCCTTTGGCTAATCCAGTTGGCTAAAACTAAATCACATTTTGGCCAATAGGATTGTAAGCCGGCCCACCATGGTAAGGTAGACTCTATTAGGGCGGGTTAGGGAATAGGAGTGAGAGAGGAATAGGGGATAGCGTTTTGGAGAAGGAAGATGGGGATAGGTGGTCTTAAGGGGTACCACTCTTACACCATGAAGTGCAAAGTCGGGGAACACAGCGACCACCTGATAAATAATTGGGATCCAGCTGGTCCCCCTTAGACCGGGATCAACACTGGGATCGCAAAAGGCAAATCGCAATCGCCTATGGAGTGTAATTGCATATCTACCAAGCAATTGTGGCTCCATGTTACAGTGATTGCGTTTTTCAGTCTCGTTCCAGAGAATGAGAATGGCGTTCTAACTGCCAGCAAAATGTTACACGCAGTGCACTTTTGCGATATACGCACATCACAGGCACTGCAAGGATTTACCGCAGTGCTTTGCTGAATACCGGCTATCAGCAAAGAGCAGAAAAACTACTTATAAAAGCACCCCAAGTGTGAACTGGCCCTTAAGAGAACTTTATTGGTGATTACAAATTGTTGCAACCTGCAATGTAGAACTCAGGGGCGTATTTAAAATGATTTAAATATACCCCCAAATTCTAATAATGGCCTCCTCCTCCCCATAGCCATACCAATCCTCACCAAAAAGGTACAAAGCATAGAACTGCAAACAAAACAAAAAAAGATGCAGGCCAACAATTGTAATTCTGGAAAATACCAATTGCACTAGCAAAAACCCGGCAATGCAATTCACATGTTCATCGCCGTGCTGTTGCTATTGGAAAAATGTGAACGATACAATTTTTAAATCGAAACATGCTTAATAAAAAAGGGCGCTAATTAGTTAATCTCCATCTAAGATAGTTTATTATATTCTTTTTTTAACAGAGTCCTTTGGCTAATCCAGTTGGCTAAAACTAAATCACATTTTGGCCAATAGGATTGTAAGCAGGCCCACCATGGTAAGGTAGACTCTATTAGGGCGGGTTAGGTGATGGGAGTGAGAGAGGAATAGAGTATAGCGTTTTGGAGAGGGAAGAGGGGGATAGGTGGTCTTAAAGGGTTCCACTCTTACACCATCAAGTGCAAAGTCGGGGAACACAACGACCACCTGATAAATAATTGGGATCCAGCTGGTCCCCCTTAGGCCGGGTTCAATACTGGGATTGCAAAAGGCAAATCGCAATCACCTATGGAGTGTAATTGCATTTCTACCAAGCAATTGTGGCTCCATGTTACAGTGATTGCGTTTTTCTGTCTCATTCCAGAGAATGAGAATGGCTTCTAACTGCCAGCAAAATGTTGCACGCAGTGCACTGTTGCGATATACGCACATCACAGGCACTGCAAGGATTTACCGCAGTGCTTTGCTGAATACCGGCTATCAGCAAAGAGCAGAAAAACTACTTATTAAAGCAACCCAAGTGTAAACTGGCCCTTAAGAGAACTTTATTGGTGATTACAAATTGTTGCAACCTGCAGAGTAGAACTCAGGGGCATATTTAAAATGATTTAAATATACCCCCAAATTCTAATAATGGCCTCCTCCTCCCCATAGCCATACCAATCCTCACCAAAAAGGGTCAAAGCATAGAAACGCAAACAAAACTAAAAAAAGATGCAGGCCAACAATTGTAATTCTGGAAAATACCAATTGCACTAGCAAAAACCCGGCAATGCAATTCACATGTTCATCGCAGTGCTGTTGCTATTGGCAAAATGGGAACGATACAATTTTTAAATCGAAACGTGCTTAATAAAAAGGGCCCTAATTACTTAATCTCCATCTAAGATAGTTTATTATATTCTTTTTTTAACAGAGTCCTTTGGCTAATCCAGTTGGCTAAAACTAAATCACATTTTGGCCAATAGGATTGTAAGCCGGCCCACCATGGTAAGGTAGACTCTATTAGGGCGGGTTAGGGAATAGGAGTGAGAGAGGAATAGGGGATAGCGTTTTGGAGAAGGAAGATGGGGATAGGTGGTCTTAAGGTGTACCACTCTTACACCATGAAGTGCAAAGTCGGGGAACACAGCGACCACCTGATAAATAATTGGGATCCAGCTGGTCCCCCTTAGGCCGGGATCAACACTGGGATCGCAAAAGGCAAATCGCAATCGCCTATGGAGTGTAATTGCATATCTACCAAGCAATTGTGGCTCCATGTTACAGTGATTGCGTTTTTCAGTCTCGTTCCAGAGAATGAGAATGGCGTTCTAACTGCCAGCAAAATGTTACACGCAGTGCACTTTTGCGATATACGCACATCACAGGCACTGCAAGGATTTACCGCAGTGCTTTGCTGAATACCGGCTATCAGCAAAGAGCAGAAAAACTACTTATAAAAGCACCCCAAGTGTGAACTGGCCCTTAAGAGAACTTTATTGGTGATTACAAATTGTTGCAACCTGCAATGTAGAACTCAGGGGCGTATTTTAAATGATTTAAATATACCCCCAAATTCTAATAATGGCCTCCTCCTCCCCATAGCCATACCAATCCTCACCAAAAAGGTACAAAGCATAGAACTGCAAACAAAACAAAAAAAGATGCAGGCCAACAATTGTAATTCTGGAAAATACCAATTGCACTAGCAAAAACCCGGCAATGCAATTCACATGTTCATCGCCGTGCTGTTGCTATTGGAAAAATGTAAACGATACAATTTTTAAATCGAAACATGCTTAATAAAAAAGGGCGCTAATTAGTTAATCTCCATCTAAGATAGTTTATTATATTCTTTTTTTAACAGAGTCCTTTGGCTAATCCAGTTGGCTAAAACTAAATCACATTTTGGCCAATAGGATTGTAAGCCGGCCCACCATGGTAAGGTAGACTCTATTAGGGCGGGTTAGGTGATGGGAGTGAGAGAGGAATAGAGTATAGCGTTTTGGAGAGGGAAGAGGGGGATAGGTGGTCTTAAAGGGTTCCACTCTTACACCATCAAGTGCAAAGTCGGGGAACACAACGACCACCTGATAAATAATTGGGATCCAGCTGGTCCCCCTTAGGCCGGGTTCAATACTGGGATTGCAAAAGGCAAATCGCAATCACCTATGGAGTGTAATTGCATTTCTACCAAGCAATTGTGGCTCCATGTTACAGTGATTGCGTTTTTCTGTCTCATTCCAGAGAATGAGAATGGCTTCTAACTGCCAGCAAAATGTTGCACGCAGTGCACTTTTGCGATATACGCACATCACAGGCACTGCAAGGATTTACCGCAGTGCTTTGCTGAATACCGGCTATCAGCAAAGAGCAGAAAAACTACTTATTAAAGCAACCCAAGTGTAAACTGGCCCTTAAGAGAACTTTATTGGTGATTACAAATTGTTGCAACCTGCAGAGTAGAACTCAGGGGCATATTTAAAATGATTTAAATATACCCCCAAATTCTAATAATGGCCTCCTCCTCCCCATAGCCATACCAATCCTCACCAAAAAGGGTCAAAGCATAGAAACGCAAACAAAACAAAAAAAGATGCAGGCCAACAATTGTAATTCTGGAAAATACCAATTGCACTAGCAAAAACCCGGCAATGCAATTCACATGTTCATCGCCGTGCTGTTGCTATTGGCAAAATGGGAACGATACAATTTTTAAATCGAAACGTGCTTAATAAAAAGGGCCCTAATTACTTAATCTCCATCTAAGATAGTTTATTATATTCTTTTTTTAACAGAGTCCTTTGGCTAATCCAGTTGGCTAAAACTAAATCACATTTTGGCCAATAGGATTGTAAGCCGGCCCACCATGGTAAGGTAGACTCTATTAGGGCGGGTTAGGGAATAGGAGTGAGAGAGGAATAGGGGATAGCGTTTTGGAGAAGGAAGATGGGGATAGGTGGTCTTAAGGGGTACCACTCTTACACCATGAAGTGCAAAGTCGGGGAACACAGCGACCACCTGATAAATAATTGGGATCCAGCTGGTCCCCCTTAGACCGGGATCAACACTGGGATCGCAAAAGGCAAATCGCAATCGCCTATGGAGTGTAATTGCATATCTACCAAGCAATTGTGGCTCCATGTTACAGTGATTGCGTTTTTCAGTCTCGTTCCAGAGAATGAGAATGGCGTTCTAACTGCCAGCAAAATGTTACACGCAGTGCACTTTTGCGATATACGCACATCACAGGCACTGCAAGGATTTACCGCAGTGCTTTGCTGAATACCGGCTATCAGCAAAGAGCAGAAAAACTACTTATAAAAGCACCCCAAGTGTGAACTGGCCCTTAAGAGAACTTTATTGGTGATTACAAATTGTTGCAACCTGCAATTTAGAACTCAGGGGCGTATTTTAAATGATTTAAATATACCCCCAAAATCTAATAATGGCCTCCTCCTCCCCATAGCCATACCAATCCTCACCAAAAAGGTACAAAGCATAGAACTGCAAACAAAACAAAAAAAGATGCAGGCCAACAATTGTAATTCTGGAAAATACCAATTGCACTAGCAAAAACCCGGCAATGCAATTCACATGTTCATCGCCGTGCTGTTGCTATTGGAAAAATGTAAACGATACAATTTTTAAATCGAAACATGCTTAATAAAAAAGGGCGCTAATTAGTTAATCTCCATCTAAGATAGTTTATTATATTCTTTTTTTAACAGAGTCCTTTGGCTAATCCAGTTGGCTAAAACTAAATCACATTTTGGCCAATAGGATTGTAAGCCGGCCCACCATGGTAAGGTAGACTCTATTAGGGCGGGTTAGGTGATGGGAGTGAGAGAGGAATAGAGTATAGCGTTTTGGAGAGGGAAGAGGGGGATAGGTGGTCTTAAAGGGTTCCACTCTTACACCATCAAGTGCAAAGTCGGGGAACACAACGACCACCTGATAAATAATTGGGATCCAGCTGGTCCCCCTTAGGCCGGGTTCAATACTGGGATTGCAAAAGGCAAATCGCAATCACCTATGGAGTGTAATTGCATTTCTACCAAGCAATTGTGGCTCCATGTTACAGTGATTGCGTTTTTCTGTCTCATTCCAGAGAATGAGAATGGCTTCTAACTGCCAGCAAAATGTTGCACGCAGTGCACTTTTGCGATATACGCACATCACAGGCACTGCAAGGATTTACCGCAGTGCTTTGCTGAATACCGGCTATCAGCAAAGAGCAGAAAAACTACTTATTAAAGCACCCCAAGTGTAAACTGGCCCTTAAAGGACTTACGAGGTGAAAATAAACTTCTGAGAAAAACAATTATATCTATCCTACTTCTCCTAAAAATGACGTTTTTAGATATCCCACAGTTTTATTTTATATTTAAACCTAGTTTTTAAGTTTTTACTGTTTCATTGTCTCTGCTCAATGACACCTTTATTGAAGTATGCTAGAGCTCAAATCTATGAATTATTGACCCTTTTTATCTCTTTTCTGCTCTTAAAAGCCATTTACTGACAGAAAAATGTTTTATGGTTGTAATTACTTATCAGTGAGGGTTATGCTATAGTCTGACCCAGTCCGACCCGGTCCCGACCCAGACAGAAATTGTCACTTGCATACTTGATGTTTAACTTTTTCAGGCAGAGAAAGAAAAAAAGGAACACAGCATAGTTATTTGTGTGCTAGGCACTGTATATACACATGTCTATCTCATCATGTCACATGTCACCTCGTAAGTCCTTTAAGAGAACTTTATTGGTGATTACAAATTGTTGCAACCTGCAGAGTAGAACTCAGGGGCATATTTAAAATGATTTAAATATACCCCCAAATTCTAATAATGGCCTCCTCCTCCCCATAGCCATACCAATCCTCACCAAAAAGGGTCAAAGCATAGAAACGCAAACAAAACAAAAAAAGATGCAGGCCAACAATTGTAATTCTGGAAAATACCAATTGCACTAGCAAAAACCCGGCAATGCAATTCACATGTTCATCGCCGTGCTGTTGCTATTGGCAAAATGGGAACGATACAATTTTTAAATCGAAACGTGCTTAATAAAAAAGGGCCCTAATTACTTAATCTCCATCTAAGATAGTTTATTATATTCTTTTTTTAACAGAGTCCTTTGGCTAATCCAGTTGGCTAAAACTAAATCACATTTTGGCCAATAGGATTGTAAGCCGGCCCACCATGGTAAGGTAGACTCTATTAGGGCGGGTTAGGGAATAGGAGTGAAAGAGGAATAGGGGATAGCGTTTTGGAGAAGGAAGATGGGGATAGGTGGTCTTAAGGGGTACCACTCTTACACCATCAAGTGCAAAGTCGGGGAACACAGCGACCACCTGATAATTGGGATCCAGCTGGTCCCCCTTAGGCCGGGATCAACACTGGGATCGCAAAAGGCAAATTGCAATCGCCTATGGAGTGTAATTGCATATCTACCAAGCAATTGTGGCTCCATGTTACAGTGATTGCGTTTTTCAGTCTCATTCCAGAGAATGAGAATGGCGTTCTAACTGCCAGCAAAATGTTACACGCAGTGCACTTTTGCGATACACGCACATCACAGGCACTGCAAGGATTTACCGCAGTGCTTTGCTGAATACCGGCTATCAGCAAAGAGCAGAAAAACTACTTATAAAAGCACCCCAAGTGTGAACTGGCCCTTAAGAGAACTTTATTGGTGATTACAAATTGTTGCAACCTGCAATGTAGAACTCAGGGGCGTATTTAAAATGATTTAAATATACCCCCAAATTCTAATAATGGCCTCCTCCTCCCCATAGCCATACCAATCCTCACCAAAAAGGTACAAAGCATAGAACTGCAAACAAAACAAAAAAAGATGCAGGCCAACAATTGTAATTCTGGAAAATACCAATTGCACTAGCAAAAACCCGGCAATGCAATTCACATGTTCATCGCCGTGCTGTTGCTATTGGAAAAATGTGAACGATACAATTTTTAAATCGAAACATGCTTAATAAAAAAGGGCGCTAATTAGTTAATCTCCATCTAAGATAGTTTATTATATTCTTTTTTTAACAGAGTCCTTTGGCTAATCCAGTTGGCTAAAACTAAATCACATTTTGGCCAATAGGATTGTAAGCAGGCCCACCATGGTAAGGTAGACTCTATTAGGGCGGGTTAGGTGATGGGAGTGAGAGAGGAATAGAGTATAGCGTTTTGGAGAGGGAAGAGGGGGATAGGTGGTCTTAAAGGGTTCCACTCTTACACCATCAAGTGCAAAGTTGGGGAACACAACGACCACCTGATAAATAATTGGGATCCAGCTGGTCCCCCTTAGGCCGGGTTCAATACTGGGATTGCAAAAGGCAAATCGCAATCACCTATGGAGTGTAATTGCATTTCTACCAAGCAATTGTGGCTCCATGTTACAGTGATTGCGTTTTTCTGTCTCATTCCAGAGAATGAGAATGGCTTCTAACTGCCAGCAAAATGTTGCACGCAGTGCACTTTTGCGATATACGCACATCACAGGCACTGCAAGGATTTACCGCAGTGCTTTGCTGAATACCGGCTATCAGCAAAGAGCAGAAAAACTACTTATTAAAGCAACCCAAGTGTAAACTGGCCCTTAAGAGAACTTTATTGGTGATTACAAATTGTTGCAACCTGCAGAGTAGAACTCAGGGGCATATTTAAAATGATTTAAATATACCCCCAAATTCTAATAATGGCCTCCTCCTCCCCATAGCCATACCAATCCTCACCAAAAAGGGTCAAAGCATAGAAACGCAAACAAAACTAAAAAAAGATGCAGGCCAACAATTGTAATTCTGGAAAATACCAATTGCACTAGCAAAAACCCGGCAATGCAATTCACATGTTCATCGCCGTGCTGTTGCTATTGGCAAAATGGGAACGATACAATTTTTAAATCGAAACGTGCTTAATAAAAAGGGCCCTAATTACTTAATCTCCATCTAAGATAGTTTATTATATTCTTTTTTTAACAGAGTCCTTTGGCTAATCCAGTTGGCTAAAACTAAATCACATTTTGGCCAATAGGATTGTAAGCCGGCCCACCATGGTAAGGTAGACTCTATTAGGGCGGGTTAGGGAATAGGAGTGAGAGAGGAATAGGGGATAGCGTTTTGGAGAAGGAAGATGGGGATAGGTGGTCTTAAGGGGTACCACTCTTACACCACGAAGTGCAAAGTCGGGGAACACAGCGACCACCTGATAAATAATTGGGATCCAGCTGGTCCCCCTTAGGCCGGGATCAACACTGGGATCGCAAAAGGCAAATCGCAATCGCCTATGGAGTGTAATTGCATATCTACCAAGCAATTTTGGCTCCATGTTACAGTGATTGCGTTTTTCAGTCTCGTTCCAGAGAATGAGAATGGCGTTCTAACTGCCAGCAAAATGTTACACGCAGTGCACTTTTGCGATATACGCACATCACAGGCACTGCAAGGATTTACCGCAGTGCTTTGCTGAATACCGGCTATCAGCAAAGAGCAGAAAAACTACTTATAAAAGCACCCCAAGTGTGAACTGGCCCTTAAGAGAACTTTATTGGTGATTACAAATTGTTGCAACCTGCAATGTAGAACTCAGGGGCGTATTTTAAATGATTTAAATATACCCCCAAATTCTAATAATGGCCTCCTCCTCCCCATAGCCATACCAATCCTCACCAAAAAGGTACAAAGCATAGAACTGCAAACAAAACAAAAAAAGATGCAGGCCAACAATTGTAATTCTGGAAAATACTAATTGCACTAGCAAAAACCCGGCAATGCAATTCACATGTTCATCGCCGTGCTGTTGCTATTGGAAAAATGTAAACGATACAATTTTTAAATCGAAACATGCTTAATAAAAAAGGGCGCTAATTAGTTAATCTCCATCTAAGATAGTTTATTATATTCTTTTTTTAACAGAGTCCTTTGGCTAATCCAGTTGGCTAAAACTAAATCACATTTTGGCCAATAGGATTGTAAGCCGGCCCACCATGGTAAGGTAGACTCTATTAGGGCGGGTTAGGTGATGGGAGTGAGAGAGGAATAGAGTATAGCGTTTTGGAGAGGGAAGAGGGGGATAGGTGGTCTTAAAGGGTTCCACTCTTACACCATCAAGTGCAAAGTCGGGGAACACAACGACCACCTGATAAATAATTGGGATCCAGCTGGTCCCCCTTAGGCCGGGTTCAATACTGGGATTGCAAAAGGCAAATCACAATCACCTATGGAGTGTAATTGCATATCTACCAAGCAATTGTGGCTCCATGTTACAGTGATTGCGTTTTTCAGTCTCGTTCCAGAGAATGAGAATGGCGTTCTAACTGCCAGCAAAATGTTACACGCAGTGCACTTTTGCGATATACGCACATCACAGGCACTGCAAGGATTTACCGCAGTGCTTTGCTGAATACCGGCTATCAGCAAAGAGCAGAAAAACTACTTATAAAAGCACCCCAAGTGTGAACTGGCCCTTAAGAGAACTTTATTGGTGATTACAAATTGTTGCAACCTGCAATGTAGAACTCAGGGGCGTATTTTAAATGATTTAAATATACCCCCAAATTCTAATAATGGCCTCCTCCTTCCCATAGCCATACCAATCCTCACCAAAAAGGTACAAAGCATAGAACTGCAAACAAAACAAAAAAAGATGCAGGCCAACAATTGTAATTCTGGAAAATACCAATTGCACTAGCAAAAACCCGGCAATGCAATTCACATGTTCATCGCCGTGCTGTTGCTATTGGAAAAATGTAAACGATACAATTTTTAAATCGAAACATGCTTAATAAAAAAGGGCGCTAATTAGTTAATCTCCATCTAAGATAGTTTATTATATTCTTTTTTTAACAGAGTCCTTTGGCTAATCCAGTTGGCTAAAACTAAATCACATTTTGGCCAATAGGATTGTAAGCCGGCCCACCATGGTAAGGTAGACTCTATTAGGGCGGGGTCGGGAATAGGAGTGAGAGAGGAATAGGGGATAGCGTTTTGGAGAAGGAAGATGGGGATAGGTGGTCTTAAGGGGTACCACTCTTACACAATGAAGTGCAAAGTCGGGGAACACAGCGACCACCTGATAAATAATTGGGATCCAGCTGGTCCCCCTTAGGCCGGGATCAACACTGGGATCGCAAAAGGCAGATCGCAATCGCCTTTGGAGTGTAATTGCATATCTACCAAGCAATTGTGGCTCCATGTTACAGTGATTGCGTTTTTCAGTCTCGTTCCAGAGAATGAGAATGGCGTTCTAACTGCCAGCAAAATGTTACACGCAGTGCACTTTTGCGATATACGCACATCACAGGCACTGCAAGGATTTACCGCAGTGCTTTGCTGAATACCGGCTATCAGCAAAGAGCAGAAAAACTACTTATAAAAGCACCCCAAGTGTGAACTGGCCCTTAAGAGAACTTTATTGGTGATTACAAATTGTTGCAACCTGCAATGTAGAACTCAGGGGCGTATTTTAAATGATTTAAATATACCCCCAAATTCTAATAATGGCCTCCTCCTTCCCATAGCCATACCAATCCTCACCAAAAAGGTACAAAGCATAGAACTGCAAACAAAACAAAAAAAGATGCAGGCCAACAATTGTAATTCTGGAAAATACCAATTGCACTAGCAAAAACCCGGCAATGCAATTCACATGTTCATCGCCGTGCTGTTGCTATTGGAAAAATGTAAACGATACAATTTTTAAATCGAAACATGCTTAATAAAAAAGGGCGCTAATTAGTTAATCTCCATCTAAGATAGTTTATTATATTCTTTTTTTAACAGAGTCCTTTGGCTAATCCAGTTGGCTAAAACTAAATCACATTTTGGCCAATAGGATTGTAAGCCGGCCCACCATGGTAAGGTAGACTCTATTAGGGCGGGTTAGGTGATGGGAGTGAGAGAGGAATAGAGTATAGCGTTTTGGAGAGGGAAGAGGGGGATAGGTGGTCTTAAAGGGTTCCACTCTTACACCATCAAGTGCAAAGTTGGGGAACACAACGACCACCTGATAAATAATTGGGATCCAGCTGGTCCCCCTTAGGCCGGGTTCAATACTGGGATTGCAAAAGGCAAATTGCAATCACCTATGGAGTGTAATTGCATTTCTACCAAGCAATTGTGGCTCCATGTTACAGTGATTGCGTTTTTCTGTCTCATTCCAGAGAATGAGAATGGCTTCTAACTGCCAGCAAAATGTTGCACGCAGTGCACTTTTGCGATATACGCACATCACAGGCACTGCAAGGATTTACCGCAGTGCTTTGCTGAATACCAGCTATCAGCAAAGAGCAGAAAAACTACTTATTAAAGCACCCCAAGTGTAAACTGGCCCTTAAGAGAACTTTATTGGTGATTACAAATTGTTGCAACCTGCAGAGTAGAACTCAGGGGCATATTTAAAATGATTTAAATATACCCCCAAATTCTAATAATGGCCTCCTCCTCCCCATAGCCATACCAATCCTCACCAAAAAGGGTCAAAGCATAGAAACGCAAACAAAACAAAAAAAGATGCAGGCCAACAATTGTAATTCTGGAAAATACCAATTGCACTAGCAAAAACCCGGCAATGCAATTCACATGTTCATCGCCGTGCTGTTGCTATTGGCAAAATGGGAACGATACAATTTTTAAATCGAAACGTGCGTAATAAAAAAGGGCCCTAATTACTTAATCTCCATCTAAGATAGTTTATTATATTCTTTTTTTAACAGAGTCCTTTGGCTAATCCAGTTGGCTAAAACTAAATCACATTTTGGCCAATAGGATTGTAAGCCGGCCCACCATGGTAAGGTAGACTCTATTAGGGCGGGTTAGGGAATAGGAGTGAGAGAGGAATAGGGGATAGCGTTTTGGAGAAGGAAGATGGGGATAGGTGGTCTTAAGGGGTACCACTCTTACACCATCAAGTGCAAAGTCGGGGAACACAGCGACCACCTGATAATTGGGATCCAGCTGGTCCCCCTTAGGCCGGGTTCAACACTGGGATCGCAAAAGGCAAATTGCAATCGCCTATGGAGTGTAATTGCATATCTACCAAGCAATTGTGGCTCCATGTTACAGTGATTGCGTTTTTCAGTCTCGTTCCAGAGAATGAGAATGGCGTTCTAACTGCCAGCAAAATGTTACACGCAGTGCACTTTTGCGATATACGCACATCACAGGCACTGCAAGGATTTACCGCAGTGCTTTGCTGAATACCAGCTATCAGCAAAGAGCAGAAAAACTACTTATAAAAGCACCCCAAGTGTGAACTGGCCCTTAAGAGAACTTTATTGGTGATTACAAATTGTTGCAACCTGCAATGTAGAACTCAGGGGCGTATTTTAAATGATTTAAATATACCCCCAAATTCTAATAATGGCCTCCTCCTCCCCATAGCCATACCAATCCTCACCAAAAAGGTACAAAGCATAGAACTGCAAACAAAACAAAAAAAGATGCAGGCCAACAATTGTAATTCTGGAAAATACCAATTGCACTAGCAAAAACCCGGCAATGCAATTCACATGTTCATCACCGTGCTGTTGCTATTGGAAAAATGTAAACGATACAATTTTTAAATCGAAACATGCTTAATAAAAAAGGGCGCTAATTAGTTAATCTCCATCTAAGATAGTTTATTATATTCTTTTTTTAACAGAGTCCTTTGGCTAATCCAGTTGGCTAAAACTAAATCACATTTTGGCCAATAGGATTGTAAGCCGGCCCACCATGGTAAGGTAGACTCTATTAGGGCGGGTTAGGTGATGGGAGTGAGAGAGGAATAGAGTATAGCGTTTTGGAGAGGGAAGAGGGGGATAGGTGGTCTTAAAGGGTTCCACTCTTACACCATCAAGTGCAAAGTCGGGGAACACAACGACCACCTGATAAATAATTGGGATCCAGCTGGTCCCCCTTAGGCCGGGTTCAATACTGGGATTGCAAAAGGCAAATCGCAATCACCTATGGAGTGTAATTGCATTTCTACCAAGCAATTGTGGCTCCATGTTACAGTGATTGCGTTTTTCTGTCTCATTCCAGAGAATGAGAATGGCTTCTAACTGCCAGCAAAATGTTGCACGCAGTGCACTTTTGCGATATACGCACATCACAGGCACTGCAAGGATTTACCGCAGTGCTTTGCTGAATACCGGCTATCAGCAAAGAGCAGAAAAACTACTTATTAAAGCACCCCAAGTGTAAACTGGCCCTTAAGAGAACTTTATTGGTGATTACAAATTGTTGCAACCTGCAGAGTAGAACTCAGGGGCATATTTAAAATGATTTAAATATACCCCCAAATTCTAATAATGGCCTCCTCCTCCCCATAGCCATACCAATCCTCACCAAAAAGGGTCAAAGCATAGAAACGCAAACAAAACAAAAAAAGATGCAGGCCAACAATTGTAATTCTGGAAAATACCAATTGCACTAGTAAAAACCCGGCAATGCAATTCACATGTTCATCGCCGTGCTGTTGCTATTGGCAAAATGGGAACGATACAATTTTTAAATCGAAACGTGCTTAATAAAAAAGGGCCCTAATTACTTAATTTCCATCTAAGATAGTTTATTATATTCTTTTTTTTAACAGAGTCCTTTGGCTAATCCAGTTGGCTAAAACTAAATCACATTTTGGCCAATAGGATTGTAAGCCGGCCCACCATGGTAAGGTAGACTCTATTAGGGCGGGTTCGGGAATAGGAGTGAGAGAGGAATAGGGGATAGCGTTTTGGAGAAGGAAGATGGGGATAGGTGGTCTTAAGGGGTACCACTCTTACACCATGAAGTGCAAAGTCGGGGAACACAGCGACCACCTGATAAATAATTGGGATCCAGCTGGTCCCCCTTAGGCCGGGATCAACACTGGGATCGCAAAAGGCAAATCGCAATCGCCTATGGAGTGTAATTGCATATCTACCAAGCAATTGTGGCTCCATGTTACAGTGATTGCGTTTTTCAGTCTCGTTCCAGAGAATGAGAATGGCGTTCTAACTGCCAGCAAAATGTTACACGCAGTGCACTTTTGCGATATACGCACATCACAGGCACTGCAAGGATTTACCGCAGTGCTTTGCTGAATACCGGCTATCAGCAAAGAGCAGAAAAACTACTTATAAAAGCACCCCAAGTGTGAACTGGCCCTTAAGAGAACTTTATTGGTGATTACAAATTGTTGCAACCTGCAATGTAGAACTCAGGGGCGTATTTTAAATGATTTAAATATACCCCCAAATTCTAATAATGGCCTCCTCCTTCCCATAGCCATACCAATCCTCACCAAAAAGGTACAAAGCATAGAACTGCAAACAAAACAAAAAAAGATGCAGGCCAACAATTGTAATTCTGGAAAATACCAATTGCACTAGCAAAAACCCGGCAATGCAATTCACATGTTCATCGCCGTGCTGTTGCTATTGGAAAAATGTAAACGATACAATTTTTAAATCGAAACATGCTTAATAAAAAAGGGCGCTAATTAGTTAATCTCCATCTAAGATAGTTTATTATATTCTTTTTTTAACAGAGTCCTTTGGCTAATCCAGTTGGCTAAAACTAAATCACATTTTGGCCAATAGGATTGTAAGCAGGCCCACCATGGTAAGGTAGACTCTATTAGGGCGGGTTAGGTGATGGGAGTGAGAGAGGAATAGAGTATAGCGTTTTGGAGAGGGAAGAGGGGGATAGGTGGTCTTAAAGGGTTCCACTCTTACACCATCAAGTGCAAAGTCGGGGAACACAACGACCACCTGATAAATAATTGGGATCCAGCTGGTCCCCCTTAGGCCGGGTTCAATACTGGGATTGCAAAAGGCAAATCGCAATCACCTATGGAGTGTAATTGCATTTCTACCAAGCAATTGTGGCTCCATGTTACAGTGATTGCGTTTTTCTGTCTCATTCCAGAGAATGAGAATGGCTTCTAACTGCCAGCAAAATGTTGCACGCAGTGCACTTTTGCGATATACGCACATCACAGGCACTGCAAGGATTTACCGCAGTGCTTTGCTGAATACCGGCTATCAGCAAAGAGCAGAAAAACTACTTATTAAAGCACCCCAAGTGTAAACTGGCCCTTAAGAGAACTTTATTGGTGATTACAAATTGTTGCAACCTGCAGAGTAGAACTCAGGGGCATATTTAAAATGATTTAAATATACCCCCAAATTCTAATAATAGCCTCCTCCTCCCCATAGCCATACCAATCCTCACCAAAAAGGGTCAAAGCATAGAAACGCAAACAAAACAAAAAAAGATGCAGGCCAACAATTGTAATTCTGGAAAATACCAATTGCACTAGTAAAAACCCGGCAATGCAATTCACATGTTCATCGCCGTGCTGTTGCTATTGGCAAAATGGGAACGATACAATTTTTAAATCGAAACGTGCTTAATAAAAAAGGGCCCTAATTACTTAATTTCCATCTAAGATAGTTTATTATATTCTTTTTTTTAACAGAGTCCTTTGGCTAATCCAGTTGGCTAAAACTAAATCACATTTTGGCCAATAGGATTGTAAGCCGGCCCACCATGGTAAGGTAGACTCTATTAGGGCGGGTTCGGGAATAGGAGTGAGAGAGGAATAGGGGATAGCGTTTTGGAGAAGGAAGATGGGGATAGGTGGTCTTAAGGGGTACCACTCTTACACCATGAAGTGCAAAGTCGGGGAACACAGCGACCACCTGATAAATAATTGGGATCCAGCTGGTCCCCCTTAGGCCGGGATCAACACTGGGATCGCAAAAGGCAAATCGCAATCGCCTATGGAGTGTAATTGCATATCTACCAAGCAATTGTGGCTCCATGTTACAGTGATTGCGTTTTTCAGTCTCGTTCCAGAGAATGAGAATGGCGTTCTAACTGCCAGCAAAATGTTACACGCAGTGCACTTTTGCGATATACGCACATCACAGGCACTGCAAGGATTTACTGCAGTGCTTTGCTGAATACCGGCTATCAGCAAAGAGCAGAAAAACTACTTATAAAAGCACCCCAAGTGTGAACTGGCCCTTAAGAGAACTTTATTGGTGATTACAAATTGTTGCAACCTGCAATGTAGAACTCAGGGGCGTATTTTAAATGATTTAAATATACCCCCAAATTCTAATAATGGCCTCCTCCTTCCCATAGCCATACCAATCCTCACCAAAAAGGTACAAAGCATAGAACTGCAAACAAAACAAAAAAAGATGCAGGCCAACAATTGTAATTCTGGAAAATACCAATTGCACTAGCAAAAACCCGGCAATGCAATTCACATGTTCATCGCCGTGCTGTTGCTATTGGAAAAATGTAAACGATACAATTTTTAAATCGAAACATGCTTAATAAAAAAGGGCGCTAATTAGTTAATCTCCATCTAAGATAGTTTATTATATTCTTTTTTTAACAGAGTCCTTTGGCTAATCCAGTTGGCTAAAACTAAATCACATTTTGGCCAATAGGATTGTAAGCAGGCCCACCATGGTAAGGTAGACTCTATTAGGGCGGGTTAGGTGATGGGAGTGAGAGAGGAATAGAGTATAGCGTTTTGGAGAGGGAAGAGGGGGATAGGTGGTCTTAAAGGGTTCCACTCTTACACCATCAAGTGCAAAGTCGGGGAACACAACGACCACCTGATAAATAATTGGGATCCAGCTGGTCCCCCTTAGGCCGGGTTCAATACTGGGATTGCAAAAGGCAAATCGCAATCACCTATGGAGTGTAATTGCATTTCTACCAAGCAATTGTGGCTCCATGTTACAGTGATTGCGTTTTTCTGTCTCATTCCAGAGAATGAGAATGGCTTCTAACTGCCAGCAAAATGTTGCACGCAGTGCACTTTTGCGATATACGCACATCACAGGCACTGCAAGGATTTACCGCAGTGCTTTGCTGAATACCGGCTATCAGCAAAGAGCAGAAAAACTACTTATAAAAGCACCCCAAGTGTAAACTGGCCCTTAAGAGAACTTTATTGGTGATTACAAATTGTTGCAACCTGCAGAGTAGAACTCAGGGGCATATTTAAAATGATTTAAATATACCCCCAAATTCTAATAATGGCCTCCTCCTCCCCATAGCCATACCAATCCTCACCAAAAAGGGTCAAAGCATAGAAACGCAAACAAAACAAAAAAAGATGCAGGCCAACAATTGTAATTCTGGAAAATACCAATTGCACTAGCAAAAACCCGGCAATGCAATTCACATGTTCATCGCCGTGCTGTTGCTATTGGCAAAATGGGAACGATACAATTTTTAAATCGAAACGTGCTTAATAAAAAAGGGCCCTAATTACTTAATCTCCATCTAAGATAGTTTATTATATTCTTTTTTTAACAGAGTCCTTTGGCTAATCCAGTTGGCTAAAACTAAATCACATTTTGGCCAATAGGATTGTAAGCCGGCCCACCATGGTAAGGTAGACTCTATTAGGGCGAGTTAGGGAATAGGAGTGAGAGAGGAATAGGGGATAGCGTTTTGGAGAAGGAAGATGGGGATAGGTGGTCTTAAGGGGTACCACTCTTACACCATCAAGAGCAAAGTCGGGGAACACAGCGACCACCTGATAAATAATTGGGATCCAGCTGGTCCCCCTTAGGCCGGGTTCAACACTGGGATCGCAAAAGGCAAATTGCAATCGCCTATGGAGTGTAATTGCATATCTACCAAGCAATTGTGGCTCCATGTTACAGTGATTGCGTTTTTCAGTCTCATTCCAGAGAATGAGAATGGCTTCTAACTGCCAGCAAAATGTTGCACGCAGTGCACTTTTGCGATATACGCACATCACAGGCACTGCAAGGATTTACCGCAGTGCTTTGCTGAATACCGGCTATCAGCAAAGAGCAGAAAAACTACTTATTAAAGCACCCCATGTGTAAACTGGCCCTTAAGAAAACTTTATTGGTGATTACAAATTGTTGCAACCTGCAGAGTAGAACTCAGGGGCATATTTAAAATGATTTAAATATACCCCCAAATTCTAATAATGGCCTCCTCCTCCCCATAGCCATACCAATCCTCACCAAAAAGGGTCAAAGCATAGAAACGCAAACAAAACAAAAAAAGATGCAGGCCAACAATTGTAATTCTGGAAAATACCAATTGCACTAGCAAAAACCCGGCAATGCAATTCACATGTTCATCGCCGTGCTGTTGCTATTGGCAAAATGGGAACGATACAATTTTTAAATCGAAACGTGCTTAATAAAAAGGGCCCTAATTACTTAATCTCCATCTAAGATAGTTTATTATATTCTTTTTTTAACAGAGTCCTTTGGCTAATCCAGTTGGCTAAAACTAAATCACATTTTGGCCAATAGGATTGTAAGCCGGCCCACCATGGTAAGGTAGACTCTATTAGGGCGGGTTAGGGAATAGGAGTGAGAGAGGAATAGGGGATAGCGTTTTGGAGAGGGAAGAGGGGGATAGGTGGTCTTAAAGGGTTCCACTCTTACACCATCAAGTGCAAAGTCGGGGAACACAACCACCACCTGA
The DNA here is from genome assembly GCF_040937935.1 of Hyperolius riggenbachi. Classification (NCBI taxonomy): domain Eukaryota; kingdom Metazoa; phylum Chordata; class Amphibia; order Anura; family Hyperoliidae; genus Hyperolius; species Hyperolius riggenbachi. The sequence goes on along the minus strand of NC_090654.1, from coordinate 69,506,426 downwards.
TAAATAATTGGGATCCAGCTGGTCCCCCTGAGGCCGGGTTCAATACTGGGATTGCAAAAGGCAAATCGCAATCACCTATGGAGTGTAATTGCATTTCTACCAAGCAATTGTGGCTCCATGTTACAGTGATTGCGTTTTTCTGTCTCATTCCAGAGAATGAGAATGGCTTCTAACTGCCAGCAAAATGTTGCACGCAGTGCACTTTTGCGATATACGCACATCACAGGCACTGCAAGGATTTACCGCAGTGCTTTGCTGAATACCGGCTATCAGCAAAGAGCAGAAAAACTACTTATTAAAGCACCCCAAGTGTAAACTGGCCCTTAAGAGAACTTTATTGGTGATTACAAATTGTTGCAACCTGCAGAGTAGAACTCAGGGGCATATTTAAAATGATTTAAATATACCCCCAAATTCTAATAATGGCCTCCTCCTCCCCATAGCCATACCAATCCTCACCAAAAAGGGTCAAAGCATAGAAACGCAAACAAAACAAAAAAAGATGCAGGCCAACAATTGTAATTCTGGAAAATACCAATTGCACTAGCAAAAACCCGGCAATGCAATTCACATGTTCATCGCCGTGCTGTTGCTATTGGCAAAATGGGAACGATACAATTTTTAAATCGAAACGTGCTTAATAAAAAAGGGCCCTAATTACTTAATCTCCATCTAAGATAGTTTATTATATTCTTTTTTTAACAGAGTCCTTTGGCTAATCCAGTTGGCTAAAACTAAATCACATTTTGGCCAATAGGATTGTAAGCCGGCCCACCATGGTAAGGTAGACTCTATTAGGGCGAGTTAGGGAATAGGAGTGAGAGAGGAATAGGGGATAGCGTTTTGGAGAAGGAAGATGGGGATAGGTGGTCTTAAGGGGTACCACTCTTACACCATCAAGAGCAAAGTCGGGGAACACAGCGACCACCTGATAAATAATTGGGATCCAGCTGGTCCCCCTTAGGCCGGGTTCAACACTGGGATCGCAAAAGGCAAATTGCAATCGCCTATGGAGTGTAATTGCATATCTACCAAGCAATTGTGGCTCCATGTTACAGTGATTGCGTTTTTCAGTCTCATTCCAGAGAATGAGAATGGCTTCTAAATGCCAGCAAAATGTTGCACGCAGTGCACTTTTGCGATATACGCACATCACAGGCACTGCAAGGATTTACCGCAGTGCTTTGCTGAATACCGGCTATCAGCAAAGAGCAGAAAAACTACTTATTAAAGCACCCCATGTGTAAACTGGCCCTTAAGAAAACTTTATTGGTGATTACAAATTGTTGCAACCTGCAGAGTAGAACTCAGGGGCATATTTAAAATGATTTAAATATACCCCCAAATTCTAATAATGGCCTCCTCCTCCCCATAGCCATACCAATCCTCACCAAAAAGGGTCAAAGCATAGAAACGCAAACAAAACAAAAAAAGATGCAGGCCAACAATTGTAATTCTGGAAAATACCAATTGCACTAGCAAAAACCCGGCAATGCAATTCACATGTTCATCGCCGTGCTGTTGCTATTGGCAAAATGGGAATGATACAATTTTTAAATCGAAACGTGCTTAATAAAAAGGGCCCTAATTACTTAATCTCCATCTAAGATAGTTTATTATATTCTTTTTTTAACAGAGTCCTTTGGCTAATCCAGTTGGCTAAAACTAAATCACATTTTGGCCAATAGGATTGTAAGCCGGCCCACCATGGTAAGGTAGACTCTATTAGGGCGGGTTAGGGAATAGGAGTGAGAGAGGAATAGGGGATAGCGTTTTGGAGAGGGAAGAGGGGGATAGGTGGTCTTAAAGGGTTCCACTCTTACACCATCAAGTGCAAAGTCGGGGAACACAACCACCACCTGATAAATAATTGGGATCCAGCTGGTCCCCCTGAGGCCGGGTTCAATACTGGGATTGCAAAAGGCAAATCGCAATCACCTATGGAGTGTAATTGCATTTCTACCAAGCAATTGTGGCTCCATGTTACAGTGATTGCGTTTTTCTGTCTCATTCCAGAGAATGAGAATGGCTTCTAACTGCCAGCAAAATGTTGCACGCAGTGCACTTTTGCGATATACGCACATCACAGGCACTGCAAGGATTTACCGCAGTGCTTTGCTGAATACCGGCTATCAGCAAAGAGCAGAAAAACTACTTATAAAAGCACCCCAAGTGTGAACTGGCCCTTAAGAGAACTTTATTGGTGATTACAAATTGTTGCAACCTGCAATGTAGAACTCAGGGGCGTATTTAAAATGATTTAAATATACCCCCAAATTCTAATAATGGCCTCCTCCTCCCCATAGCCATACCAATCCTCACCAAAAAGGTACAAAGCATAGAACTGCAAACAAAACAAAAAAAGATGCAGGCCAACAATTGTAATTCTGGAAAATACCAATTGCACTAGCAAAAACCCGGCAATGCAATTCACATGTTCATCGCCGTGCTGTTGCTATTGGAAAAATGGGAACGATACAATTTTTAAATCGAAACATGCTTAATAAAAAAAGGGCGCTAATTAGTTAATCTCCATCTAAGATAGTTTATTATATTCTTTTTTTAACAGAGTCCTTTGGCTAATCCAGTTGGCTAAAACTAAATCACATTTTGGCCAATAGGATTGTAAGCAGGCCCACCATGGTAAGGTAGACTCTATTAGGGCGGGTTAGGTGATGGGAGTGAGAGAGGAATAGAGTATAGCGTTTTGGAGAGGGAAGAGGGGGATAGGTGGTCTTAAAGGGTTCCACTCTTACACCATCAAGTGCAAAGTCGGGGAACACAACGACCACCTGATAAATAATTGGGATCCAGCTGGTCCCCCTTAGGCCGGGTTCAATACTGGGATTGCAAAAGGCAAATCGCAATCACCTATGGAGTGTAATTGCATTTCTACCAAGCAATTGTGGCTCCATGTTACAGTGATTGCGTTTTTCTGTCTCATTCCAGAGAATGAGAATGGCTTCTAACTGCCAGCAAAATGTTGCACGCAGTGCACTTTTGCGATATACGCACATCACAGGCACTGCAAGGATTTACCGCAGTGCTTTGCTGAATACCGGCTATCAGCAAAGAGCAAAAAAACTACTTATAAAAGCACCCCAAGTGTAAACTGGCCCTTAAGAGAACTTTATTGGTGATTACAAATTGTTGCAACCTGCAGAGTAGAACTCAGGGGCATATTTAAAATGATTTAAATATACCCCCAAATTCTAATAATGGCCTCCTCCTCCCCATAGCCATACCAATCCTCACCAAAAAGGGTCAAAGCATAGAAACGCAAACAAAACAAAAAAAGATGCAGGCCAACAATTGTAATTCTGGAAAATACCAATTGCACTAGCAAAAACCCGGCAATGCAATTCACATGTTCATCGCCGTGCTGTTGCTATTGGCAAAATGGGAACGATACAATTTTTAAATCGAAACGTGCTTAATAAAAAAGGGCCCTAATTACTTAATCTCCATCTAAGATAGTTTATTATATTCTTTTTTTAACAGAGTCCTTTGGCTAATCCAGTTGGCTAAAACTAAATCACATTTTGGCCAATAGGATTGTAAGCCGGCCCACCATGGTAAGGTAGACTCTATTAGGGCGAGTTAGGGAATAGGAGTGAGAGAGGAATAGGGGATAGCGTTTTGGAGAAGGAAGATGGGGATAGGTGGTCTTAAGGGGTACCACTCTTACACCATCAAGAGCAAAGTCGGGGAACACAGCGACCACCTGATAAATAATTGGGATCCAGCTGGTCCCCCTTAGGCCGGGTTCAACACTGGGATCGCAAAAGGCAAATTGCAATCGCCTATGGAGTGTAATTGCATATCTACCAAGCAATTGTGGCTCCATGTTACAGTGATTGCGTTTTTCAGTCTCATTCCAGAGAATGAGAATGGCGTTCTAACTGCCAGCAAAATGTTACACGCAGTGCACTTTTGCGATACACGCACATCACAGGCACTGCAAGGATTTACCGCAGTGCTTTGCTGAATACCGGCTATCAGCAAAGAGCAGAAAAACTACTTATAAAAGCACCCCAAGTGTGAACTGGCCCTTAAGAGAACTTTATTGGTGATTACAAATTGTTGCAACCTGCAATGTAGAACTCAGGGGCGTATTTAAAATGATTTAAATATACCCCCAAATTCTAATAATGGCCTCCTCCTCCCCATAGCCATACCAATCCTCACCAAAAAGGTACAAAGCATAGAACTGCAAACAAAACAAAAAAAGATGCAGGCCAACAATTGTAATTCTGGAAAATACCAATTGCACTAGCAAAAACCCGGCAATGCAATTCACATGTTCATCGCCGTGCTGTTGCTATTGGCAAAATGGGAACGATACAATTTTTAAATCGAAACGTGCTTAATAAAAAGGGCCCTAATTACTTAATCTCCATCTAAGATAGTTTATTATATTCTTTTTTTAACAGAGTCCTTTGGCTAATCCAGTTGGCTAAAACTAAATCACATTTTGGCCAATAGGATTGTAAGCCGGCCCACCATGGTAAGGTAGACTCTATTAGGGCGGGTTAGGGAATAGGAGTGAGAGAGGAATAGGGGATAGCGTTTTGGAGAAGGAAGATGGGGATAGGTGGTCTTAAGGGGTACCACTCTTACACCATGAAGTGCAAAGTCGGGGAACACAGCGACCACCTGATAAATAATTGGGATCCAGCTGGTCCCCCTTAGGCCGGGATCAACACTGGGATCACAAAAGGCAAATCGCAATCGCCTATGGAGTGTAATTGCATATCTACCAAGCAATTGTGGCTTCATGTTACAGTGATTGCGTTTTTCAGTCTCGTTCCAGAGAATGAGAATGGCGTTCTAACTGCCAGCAAAATGTTACACGCAGTGCACTTTTGCGATATACGCACATCACAGGCACTGCAAGGATTTACCGCAGTGCTTTGCTGAATACCGGCTATCAGCAAAGAGCAGAAAAACTACTTATAAAAGCACCCCAAGTGTGAACTGGCCCTTAAGAGAACTTTATTGGTGATTACAAATTGTTGCAACCTGCAATGTAGAACTCAGGGGCGTATTTTAAATGATTTAAATATACCCCCAAATTCTAATAATGGCCTCCTCCTCCCCATAGCCATACCAATCCTCACCAAAAAGGTACAAAGCATAGAACTGCAAACAAAACAAAAAAAGATGCAGGCCAACAATTGTAATTCTGGAAAATACCAATTGCACTAGCAAAAACCCGGCAATGCAATTCACATGTTCATCGCCGTGCTGTTGCTATTGGAAAAATGTAAACGATACAATTTTTAAATCGAAACATGCTTAATAAAAAAGGGCGCTAATTAGTTAATCTCCATCTAAGATAGTTTATTATATTCTTTTTTTAACAGAGTCCTTTGGCTAATCCAGTTGGCTAAAACTAAATCACATTTTGGCCAATAGGATTGTAAGCCGGCCCACCATGGTAAGGTAGACTCTATTAGGGCGGGTTAGGTGATGGGAGTGAGAGAGGAATAGAGTATAGCGTTTTGGAGAGGGAAGAGGGGGATAGGTGGTCTTAAAGGGTTCCACTCTTACACCATCAAGTGCAAAGTCGGGGAACACAACGACCACCTGATAAATAATTGGGATCCAGCTGGTCCCCCTTAGGCCGGGTTCAATACTGGGATTGCAAAAGGCAAATCGCAATCACCTATGGAGTGTAATTGCATTTCTACCAAGCAATTGTGGCTCCATGTTACAGTGATTGCGTTTTTCTGTCTCATTCCAGAGAATGAGAATGGCTTCTAACTGCCAGCAAAATGTTGCACGCAGTGCACTTTTGCGATATACGCACATCACAGGCACTGCAAGGATTTACCGCAGTGCTTTGCTGAATACCGGCTATCAGCAAAGAGCAGAAAAACTACTTATTAAAGCACCCCAAGTGTAAACTGGCCCTTAAGAGAACTTTATTGGTGATTAAAAATTGTTGCAACCTGCAGAGTAGAACTCAGGGGCATATTTAAAATGATTTAAATATACCCCCAAATTCTAATAATGGCCTCCTCCTCCCCATAGCCATACCAATCCTCACCAAAAAGGGTCAAAGCATAGAAACGCAAACAAAACAAAAAAAGATGCAGGCCAACAATTGTAATTCTGGAAAATACCAATTGCACTAGCAAAAACCCGGCAATGCAATTCACATGTTCATCGCCGTGCTGTTGCTATTGGCAAAATGGGAACGATACAATTTTTAAATCGAAACGTGCTTAATAAAAAAGGGCCCTAATTACTTAATCTCCATCTAAGATAGTTTATTATATTCTTTTTTTAACAGAGTCCTTTGGCTAATCCAGTTGGCTAAAACTAAATCACATTTTGGCCAATAGGATTGTAAGCCGGCCCACCATGGTAAGGTAGACTCTATTAGGGCGAGTTAGGGAATAGGAGTGAGAGAGGAATAGGGGATAGCGTTTTGGAGAAGGAAGATGGGGATAGGTGGTCTTAAGGGGTACCACTCTTACACCATCAAGAGCAAAGTCGGGGAACACAGCGACCACCTGATAAATAATTGGGATCCAGCTGGTCCCCCTTAGGCCGGGTTCAACACTGGGATCGCAAAAGGCAAATTGCAATCGCCTATGGAGTGTAATTGCATATCTACCAAGCAATTGTGGCTCCATGTTACAGTGATTGCGTTTTTCTGTCTCATTCCAGAGAATGAGAATGGCTTCTAACTGCCAGCAAAATGTTGCACGCAGTGCACTTTTGCGATATACGCACATCACAGGCACTGCAAGGATTTACCGCAGTGCTTTGCTGAATACCGGCTATCAGCAAAGAGCAGAAAAACTACTTATTAAAGCACCCCATGTGTAAACTGGCCCTTAAGAAAACTTTATTGGTGATTACAAATTGTTGCAACCTGCAGAGTAGAACTCAGGGGCATATTTAAAATGATTTAAATATACCCCCAAATTCTAATAATGGCCTCCTCCTCCCCATAGCCATACCAGTCCTCACCAAAAAGGGTCAAAGCATAGAAACGCAAACAAAACAAAAATAGATGCAGGCCAACAATTGTAATTCTGGAAAATACCAATTGCACTAGCAAAAACCCGGCAATGCAATTCACATGTTCATCGCCGTGCTGTTGCTATTGGCAAAATGGGAACGATACAATTTTTAAATCGAAACGTGCTTAATAAAAAGGGCCCTAATTACTTAATCTCCATCTAAGATAGTTTATTATATTCTTTTTTTAACAGAGTCCTTTGGCTAATCCAGTTGGCTAAAACTAAATCACATTTTGGCCAATAGGATTGTAAGCCGGCCCACCATGGTAAGGTAGACTCTATTAGGGCGGGTTAGGGAATAGGAGTGAGAGAGGAATAGGGGATAGCGTTTTGGAGAGGGAAGAGGGGGATAGGTGGTCTTAAAGGGTTCCACTCTTACACCATCAAGTGCAAAGTCGGGGAACACAACCACCACCTGATAAATAATTGGGATCCAGCTGGTCCCCCTGAGGCCGGGTTCAATACTGGGATTGCAAAAGGCAAATCTCAATCACCTATGGAGTGTAATTGTATTTCTACCAAGCAATTGTGGCTCCATGTTACAGTGATTGCGTTTTTCTGTCTCATTCCAGAGAATGAGAATGGCTTCTAACTGCCAGCAAAATGTTGCACGCAGTGCACTTTTGCGATATACGCACATCACAGGCACTGCAAGGATTTACCGCAGTGCTTTGCTGAATACCGGCTATCAGCAAAGAGCAGAAAAACTACTCATAAAAGCACCCCAAGTGTGAACTGGCCCTTAAGAGAACTTTATTGGTGATTACAAATTGTTGCAACCTGCAATGTAGAACTCAGGGGCGTATTTAAAATGATTTAAATATACCCCCAAATTCTAATAATGGCCTCCTCCTCCCCATAGCCATACCAATCCTCACCAAAAAGGTACAAAGCATAGAACTGCAAACAAAACAAAAAAAGATGCAGGCCAACAATTGTAATTCTGGAAAATACCAATTGCACTAGCAAAAACCCGGCAATGCAATTCACATGTTCATCGCCGTGCTGTTGCTATTGGAAAAATGGGAACGATACAATTTTTAAATCGAAACATGCTTAATAAAAAAGGGCGCTAATTAGTTAATCTCCATCTAAGATAGTTTATTATATTCTTTTTTTAACAGAGTCCTTTGGCTAATCCAGTTGGCTAAAACTAAATCACATTTTGGCCAATAGGATTGTAAGCAGGCCCACCATGGTAAGGTAGACTCTATTAGGGCGGGTTAGGTGATGGGAGTGAGAGAGGAATAGAGTATAGCGTTTTGGAGAGGGAAGAGGGGGATAGGTGGTCTTAAAGGGTTCCACTCTTACACCATCAAGTGCAAAGTCGGGGAACACAACGACCACCTGATAAATAATTGGGATCCAGCTGGTCCCCCTTAGGCCGGGTTCAATACTGGGATTGCAAAAGGCAAATCGCAATCACCTATGGAGTGTAATTGCATTTCTACCAAGCAATTGTGGCTCCATGTTACAGTGATTGCGTTTTTCTGTCTCATTCCAGAGAATGAGAATGGCTTCTAACTGCCAGCAAAATGTTGCACGCAGTGCACTTTTGCGATATACGCACATCACAGGCACTGCAAGGATTTACCGCAGTGCTTTGCTGAATACCGGCTATCAGCAAAGAGCAGAAAAACTACTTATAAAAGCACCCCAAGTGTAAACTGGCCCTTAAGAGAACTTTATTGGTGATTACAAATTGTTGCAACCTGCAGAGTAGAACTCAGGGGCATATTTAAAATGATTTAAATATACCCCCAAATTCTAATAATGGCCTCCTCCTCCCCATAGCCATACCAATCCTCACCAAAAAGGGTCAAAGCATAGAAACGCAAACAAAACAAAAAAAGATGCAGGCCAACAATTGTAATTCTGGAAAATACCAATTGCACTAGTAAAAACCCGGCAATGCAATTCACATGTTCATCGCCGTGCTGTTGCTATTGGCAAAATGGGAACGATACAATTTTTAAATCGAAACGTGCTTAATAAAAAAGGGCCCTAATTACTTAATCTCCATCTAAGATAGTTTATTATATTCTTTTTTTAACAGAGTCCTTTGGCTAATCTAGTTGGCTAAAACTAAATCACATTTTGGCCAATAGGATTGTAAGCCGGCCCACCATGGTAAGGTAGACTCTATTAGGGCGAGTTAGGGAATAGGAGTGAGAGAGGAATAGGGGATAGCGTTTTGGAGAAGGAAGATGTATCCCCATCTTCCTTCTCCAAAACGCTATCCCTTAAGGTGGTCTTAAGGGGTACCACTCTTACACCATCAAGAGCAAAGTCGGGGAACACAGCGACCACCTGATAAATAATTGGGATCCAGCTGGTCCCCCTTAGGCCGGGTTCAACACTGGGATCGCAAAAGGCAAATTGCAATCGCCTATGGAGTGTAATTGCATATCTACCAAGCAATTGTGGCTCCATGTTACAGTGATTGCGTTTTTCAGTCTCATTCCAGAGAATGAGAATGGCTTCTAACTGCCAGCAAAATGTTGCACGCAGTGCACTTTTGCGATATACGCACATCACAGGCACTGCAAGGATTTACCGCAGTGCTTTGCTGAATACCGGCTATCAGCAAAGAGCAGAAAAACTACTTATTAAAGCACCCCATGTGTAAACTGGCCCTTAAGAGAACTTTATTGGTGATTACAAATTGTTGCAACCTGCAGAGTAGAACTCAGGGGCATATTTAAAATGATTTAAATATACCCCCAAATTCTAATAATGGCCTCCTCCTCCCCATAGCCATACCAATCCTCACCAAAAAGGGTGAAAGCATAGAAACGCAAACAAAACAAAAAAAGATGCAGGCCAACAATTGTAATTCTGGAAAATACCAATTGCACTAGCAAAAACCCGGCAATGCAATTCACATGTTCATCGCCGTGCTGTTGCTATTGGCAAAATGGGAACGATACAATTTTTAAATCGAAACGTGCTTAATAAAAAGGGCCCTAATTACTTAATCTCCATCGAAGATAGTTTATTATATTCTTTTTTTAACAGAGTCCTTTGGCTAATCCAGTTGGCTAAAACTAAATCACATTTTGGCCAATAGGATTGTAAGCCGGCCCACCATGGTAAGGTAGACTCTATTAGGGCGGGTTAGGGAATAGGAGTGAGAGAGGAATAGGGGATAGCGTTTTGGAGAGGGAAGAGGGGGATAGGTGGTCTTAAAGGGTTCCACTCTTACACCATCAAGTGCAAAGTCGGGGAACACAACCACCACCTGATAAATAATTGGGATCCAGCTGGTCCCCCTGAGGCCGGGTTCAATACTGGGATTGCAAAAGGCAAATCGCAATCACCTATGGAGTGTAATTGCATTTCTACCAAGCAATTGTGGCTCCATGTTACAGTGATTGCGTTTTTCTGTCTCATTCCAGAGAATGAGAATGGCTTCTAACTGCCAGCAAAATGTTGCACGCAGTGCACTTTTGCGATATACGCACATCACAGGCACTGCAAGGATTTACCGCAGTGCTTTGCTGAATACCGGCTATCAGCAAAGAGCAGAAAAACTACTTATAAAAGCACCCCAAGTGTGAACTGGCCCTTAAGAGAACTTTATTGGTGATTACAAATTGTTGCAACCTGCAATGTAGAACTCAGGGGCGTATTTAAAATGATTTAAATATACCCCCAAATTCTAATAATGGCCTCCTCCTCCCCATAGCCATACCAATCCTCACCAAAAAGGTACAAAGCATAGAACTGCAAACAAAACAAAAAAAGATGCAGGCCAACAATTGTAATTCTGGAAAATACCAATTGCACTAGCAAAAACCCGGCAATGCAATTCACATGTTCATCGCCGTGCTGTTGCTATTGGAAAAATGGGAACGATACAATTTTTAAATCGAAACATGCTTAATAAAAAAGGGCGCTAATTAGTTAATCTCCATCTAAGATAGTTTATTATATTCTTTTTTTAACAAAGTCCTTTGGCTAATCCAGTTGGCTAAAACTAAATCACATTTTGGCCAATAGGATTGCAAGCAGGCCCACCATGGTAAGGTAGACTCTATTAGGGCGGGTTAGGTGATGGGAGTGAGAGAGGAATAGAGTATAGCGTTTTGGAGAGGGAAGAGAGGGATAGGTGGTCTTAAAGGGTTCCACTCTTACACCATCAAGTGCACAGTCGGGGAACACAACGACCACCTGATAAATAATTGGGATCCAGCTGGTCCCCCTTAGGCCGGGTTCAATACTGGGATTGCAAAAGGCAAATCGCAATCACCTATGGAGTGTAATTGCATTTCTACCAAGCAATTGTGGCTCCATGTTACAGTGATTGCGTTTTTCTGTCTCATTCCAGAGAATGAGAATGGCTTCTAACTGCCAGCAAAATGTTGCACGCAGTGCACTTTTGCGATATACGCACATCACAGGCACTGCAAGGATTTACCGCAGTGCTTTGCTGAATACCGGCTATCAGCAAAGAGCAGAAAAACTACTTATTAAAGCACCCCAAGTGTAAACTGGCCCTCAAGAGAACTTTATTGGTGATAACAAATTGTTGCAACCTGCAGAGTAGAACTCTAGGGCATATTTAAAATGATTTAAAGATACCCCCAAATTCTAATAATGGCCTCCTCCTCCCCATAGCCATACCAATCCTCACCAAAAAGGGTCAAAGCATAGAAACGCAAACAAAACAAAAAAAGATGCAGGCCAACAATTGTAATTCTGGAAAATACCAATTGCACTAGCAAAAACCCGGCAATGCAATTCACATGTTCATCGCCGTGCTGTTGCTATTGGCAAAATGGGAACGATACAATTTTTAAATCGAAACGTGCTTAATAAAAAAGGGCCCTAATTACTTAATCTCCATCTAAGATAGTTTATTATATTCTTTTTTTAACAGAGTCCTTTGGCTAATCCAGTTGGCTAAAACTAAATCACATTTTGGCCAATAGGATTGTAAGCCGGCCCACCATGGTAAGGTAGACTCTATTAGGGCGAGTTAGGGAATAGGAGTGAGAGAGGAATAGGGGATAGCGTTTTGGAGAAGGAAGATGGGGATAGGTGGTCTTAAGGGGTACCACTCTTACACCATCAAGAGCAAAGTCGGGGAACACAGCGACCACCTGATAAATAATTGGGATCCAGCTGGTCCCCCTTAGGCCGGGTTCAACACTGGGATCGCAAAAGGCAAATTGCAATCGCCTATGGAGTGTAATTGCATATCTACCAAGCAATTGTGGCTCCATGTTACAGTGATTGCGTTTTTCTGTCTCATTCCAGAGAATGAGAATGGCTTCTAACTGCCAGCAAAATGTTGCACGCAGTGCACTTTTGCGATATACGCACATCACAGGCACTGCAAGGATTTACCGCAGTGCTTTGCTGAATACCGGCTATCAGCAAAGAGCAGAAAAACTACTTATAAAAGCACCCCAAGTGTGAACTGGCCCTTAAGAGAACTTTATTGGTGATTACAAATTGTTGCAACCTGCAATGTAGAACTCAGGGGCGTATTTAAAATGATTTAAATATACCCCCAAATTCTAATAATGGCCTCCTCCTCCCCATAGCCATACCAATCCTCACCAAAAAGGTACAAAGCATAGAACTGCAAACAAAACAAAAAAAGATGCAGGCCAACAATTGTAATTCTGGAAAATACCAATTGCACTAGCAAAAACCCGGCAATGCAATTCACATGTTCATCGCCGTGCTGTTGCTATTGGAAAAATGGGAACGATACAATTTTTAAATCGAAACATGCTTAATAAAAAAGGGCGCTAATTAGTTAATCTCCATCTAAGATAGTTTATTATATTCTTTTTTTAACAAAGTCCTTTGGCTAATCCAGTTGGCTAAAACTAAATCACATTTTGGCCAATAGGATTGCAAGCAGGCCCACCATGGTAAGGTAGACTCTATTAGGGCGGGTTAGGTGATGGGAGTGAGAGAGGAATAGAGTATAGCGTTTTGGAGAGGGAAGAGAGGGATAGGTGGTCTTAAAGGGTTCCACTCTTACACCATCAAGTGCACAGTCGGGGAACACAACGACCACCTGATAAATAATTGGGATCCAGCTGGTCCCCCTTAGGCCGGGTTCAACACTGGGATCGCAAAAGGCAAATTGCAATCGCCTATGGAGTGTAATTGCATATCTACCAAGCAATTGTGGCTCCATGTTACAGTGATTGCGTTTTTCTGTCTCATTCCAGAGAATGAGAATGGCTTCTAACTGCCAGCAAAATGTTGCACGCAGTGCACTTTTGCGATATACGCACATCACAGGCACTGCAAGGATTTACCGCAGTGCTTTGCTGAATACCGGCTATCAGCAAAGAGCAGAAAAACTACTTATAAAAGCACCCCAAGTGTGAACTGGCCCTTAAGAGAACTTTATTGGTGATTACAAATTGTTGCAACCTGCAATGTAGAACTCAGGGGCGTATTTAAAATGATTTAAATATACCCCCAAATTCTAATAATGGCCTCCTCCTCCCCATAGCCATACCAATCCTCACCAAAAAGGTACAAAGCATAGAACTGCAAACAAAACAAAAAAAGATGCAGGCCAACAATTGTAATTCTGGAAAATACCAATTGCACTAGCAAAAACCCGGCAATGCAATTCACATGTTCATCGCCGTGCTGTTGCTATTGGAAAAATGGGAACGATACAATTTTTAAATCGAAACATGCTTAATAAAAAAGGGCGCTAATTAGTTAATCTCCATCTAAGATAGTTTATTATATTCTTTTTTTAACAAAGTCCTTTGGCTAATCCAGTTGGCTAAAACTAAATCACATTTTGGCCAATAGGATTGCAAGCAGGCCCACCATGGTAAGGTAGACTCTATTAGGGCGGGTTAGGTGATGGGAGTGAGAGAGGAATAGAGTATAGCGTTTTGGAGAGGGAAGAGAGGGATAGGTGGTCTTAAAGGGTTCCACTCTTACACCATCAAGTGCACAGTCGGGGAACACAACGACCACCTGATAAATAATTGGGATCCAGCTGGTCCCCCTTAGGCCGGGTTCAATACTGGGATTGCAAAAGGCAAATCGCAATCACCTATGGAGTGTAATTGCATTTCTACCAAGCAATTGTGGCTCCATGTTACAGTGATTGCGTTTTTCTGTCTCATTCCAGAGAATGAGAATGGCTTCTAACTGCCAGCAAAATGTTGCACGCAGTGCACTTTTGCGATATACGCACATCACAGGCACTGCAAGGATTTACCGCAGTGCTTTGCTGAATACCGGCTATCAGCAAAGAGCAGAAAAACTACTTATTAAAGCACCCCAAGTGTAAACTGGCCCTCAAGAGAACTTTATTGGTGATAACAAATTGTTGCAACCTGCAGAGTAGAACTCTAGGGCATATTTAAAATGATTTAAAGATACCCCCAAATTCTAATAATGGCCTCCTCCTCCCCATAGCCATACCAATCCTCACCAAAAAGGGTCAAAGCATAGAAACGCAAACAAAACAAAAAAAGATGCAGGCCAACAATTGTAATTCTGGAAAATACCAATTGCACTAGCAAAAACCCGGCAATGCAATTCACATGTTCATCGCCGTGCTGTTGCTATTGGCAAAATGGGAACGATACAATTTTTAAATCGAAACGTGCTTAATAAAAAAGGGCCCTAATTACTTAATCTCCATCTAAGATAGTTTATTATATTCTTTTTTTAACAGAGTCCTTTGGCTAATCCAGTTGGCTAAAACTAAATCACATTTTGGCCAATAGGATTGTAAGCCGGCCCACCATGGTAAGGTAGACTCTATTAGGGCGAGTTAGGGAATAGGAGTGAGAGAGGAATAGGGGATAGCGTTTTGGAGAAGGAAGATGGGGATAGGTGGTCTTAAGGGGTACCACTCTTACACCATCAAGAGCAAAGTCGGGGAACACAGCGACCACCTGATAAATAATTGGGATCCAGCTGGTCCCCCTTAGGCCGGGTTCAACACTGGGATCGCAAAAGGCAAATTGCAATCGCCTATGGAGTGTAATTGCATATCTACCAAGCAATTGTGGCTCCATGTTACAGTGATTGTGTTTTTCAGTCTCATTCCAGAGAATGAGAATGGCTTCTAACTGCCAGCAAAATGTTGCACGCAGTGCACTTTTGCGATATACGCACATCACAGGCACTGCAAGGATTTACCGCAGTGCTTTGCTGAATACCGGCTATCAGCAAAGAGCAGAAAAACTACTTATTAAAGCACCCCAAGTGTAAACTGGCCCTTAAGAGAACTTTATTGGTGATTACAAATTGTTGCAACCTGCAGAGTAGAACTCAGGGGCATATTTAAAATGATTTAAATATACCCCCAAATTCTAATAATGGCCTCCTCCTCCCCATAGCCATACCAATCCTCACCAAAAAGGGTCAAAGCATAGAAACGCAAACAAAACAAAAAAAGATGCAGGCCAACAATTGTAATTCTGGAAAATACCAATTGCACTAGCAAAAACCCGGCAATGCAATTCACATGTTCATCGCCGTGCTGTTGCTATTGGCAAAATGGGAACGATACAATTTTTAAATCGAAACGTGCTTAATAAAAAGGGCCCTAATTACTTAATCTCCATCTAAGATAGTTTATTATATTCTTTTTTTAACAGAGTCCTTTGGCTAATCCAGTTGGCTAAAACTAAATCACATTTTGGCCAATAGGATTGTAAGCCGGCCCACCATGGTAAGGTAGACTCTATTAGGGCGGGTTAGGGAATAGGAGTGAGAGAGGAATAGGGGATAGCGTTTTGGAGAGGGAAGAGGGGGATAGGTGGTCTTAAAGGGTTCCACCCTTACACCATCAAGTGCAAAGTCGGGGAACACAACCACCACCTGATAAATAATTGGGATCCAGCTGGTCCCCCTGAGGCCGGGTTCAATACTGGGATTGCAAAAGGCAAATCGCAATCACCTATGGAGTGTAATTGCATTTCTACCAAGCAATTGTGGCTCCATGTTACAGTGATTGCGTTTTTCTGTCTCATTCCAGAGAATGAGAATGGCTTCTAACTGCCAGCAAAATGTTGCACGCAGTGCACTTTTGCGATATACGCACATCACAGGCACTGCAAGGATTTACCGCAGTGCTTTGCTGAATACCGGCTATCAGCAAAGAGCAGAAAAACTACTTATAAAAGCACCCCAAGTGTGAACTGGCCCTTAAGAGAACTTTATTGGTGATTACAAATTGTTGCAACCTGCAATGTAGAACTCAGGGGCGTATTTTAAATGATTTAAATATACCCCCAAATTCTAATAATGGCCTCCTCCTCCCCATAGCCATACCAATCCTCACCAAAAAGGTACAAAGCATAGAACTGCAAACAAAACAAAAAAAGATGCAGGCCAACAATTGTAATTCTGGAAAATACCAATTGCACTAGCAAAAACCCGGCAATGCAATTCACATGTTCATCGCCGTGCTGTTGCTATTGGAAAAATGGGAACGATACAATTTTTAAATCGAAACATGCTTAATAAAAAAGGGCGCTAATTAGTTAATCTCCATCTAAGATAGTTTATTATATTCTTTTTTTAACAGAGTCCTTTGGCTAATCCAGTTGGCTAAAACTAAATCACATTTTGGCCAATAGGATTGCAAGCAGGCCCACCATGGTAAGGTAGACTCTATTAGGGCGGGTTAGGTGATGGGAGTGAGAGAGGAATAGAGTATAGCGTTTTGGAGAGGGAAGAGAGGGATAGGTGGTCTTAAAGGGTTCCACTCTTACACCATCAAGTGCACAGTCGGGGAACACAACGACCACCTGATAAATAATTGGGATCCAGCTGGTCCCCCTTAGGCCGGGTTCAATACTGGGATTGCAAAAGGCAAATCGCAATCACCTATGGAGTGTAATTGCATTTCTACCAAGCAATTGTGGCTCCATGTTACAGTGATTGCGTTTTTCTGTCTCATTCCAGAGAATGAGAACGGCTTCTAACTGCCAGCAAAATGTTGCACGCAGTGCACTTTTGCGATATATGCACATCACAGGCACTGCAAGGATTTACCGCAGTGCTTTGCTGAATACCGGCTATCAGCAAAGAGCAGAAAAACTACTTATTAAAGCACCCCAAGTGTAAACTGGCCCTCAAGAGAACTTTATTGGTGATAACAAATTGTTGCCACCTGCAGAGTAGAACTCTAGGGCATATTTAAAATGATTTAAATATACCCCCAAATTCTAATAATGGCCTCCTCCTCCCCATAGCCATACCAATCCTCACCAAAAAGGGTCAAAGCATAGAAACGCAAACAAAACAAAAAAAGATGCAGGCCAACAATTGTAATTCTGGAAAATACCAATTGCACTAGCAAAAACCCGGCAATGCAATTCACATGTTCATCGCCGTGCTGTTGCTATTGGCAAAATGGGAACGATACAATTTTTAAATCGAAACGTGCTTAATAAAAAGGGCCCTAATTACTTAATCTCCATCTAAGATAGTTTATTATATTCTTTTTTTAACAGAGTCCTTTGGCTAATCCAGTTGGCTAAAACTAAATCACATTTTGGCCAATAGGATTGTAAGCCGGCCCACCATGGTAAGGTAGACTCTATTAGGGCGGGTTAGGGAATAGGAGTGAGAGAGGAATAGGGGATAGCGTTTTGGAGAGGGAAGAGGGGAATAGGTGGTCTTAAAGGGTTCCACTCTTACACCATCAAGTGCAAAGTCGGGGAACACAACCACCACCTGATAAATAATTGGGATCCAGCTGGTCCCCCTGAGGCCGGGTTCAATACTGGGATTGCAAAAGGCAAATCGCAATCACCTATGGAGTGTAATTGCATTTCTACCAAGCAATTGTGGCTCCATTTTACAGTGATTGCGTTTTTCTGTCTCATTCCAGAGAATGAGAATGGCTTCTAACTGCCAGCAAAATGTTGCACGCAGTGCACTTTTGCGATATACGCACATCACAGGCACTGCAAGGATTTACCGCAGTGCTTTGCTGAATACCGGCTATCAGCAAAGAGCAGAAAAACTACTTATAAAAGCACCCCAAGTGTGAACTGGCCCTTAAGAGAACTTTATTGGTGATTACAAATTGTTGCAACCTGCAATGTAGAACTCAGGGGCGTATTTAAAATGATTTAAATATACCCCCAAATTCTAATAATGGCCTCCTCCTCCCCATAGCCATACCAATCCTCACCAAAAAGGTACAAAGCATAGAACTGCAAACAAAACAAAAAAAGATGCAGGCCAACAATTGTAATTCTGGAAAATACCAATTGCACTAGCAAAAACCCGGCAATGCAATTCACATGTTCATCGCCGTGCTGTTGCTATTGGAAAAATGGGAACGATACAATTTTTAAATCGAAACATGCTTAATAAAAAAGGGCGCTAATTAGTTAATCTCCATCTAAGATAGTTTATTATATTCTTTTTTTAACAGAGTCCTTTGGCTAATCCAGTTGGCTAAAACTAAATCACATTTTGGCCAATAGGATTGCAAGCAGAACCACCATGGTAAGGTAGACTCTATTAGGGCGGGTTAGGTGATGGGAGTGAGAGAGGAATAGAGTATAGCGTTTTGGAGAGGGAAGAGAGGGATAGGTGGTCTTAAAGGGTTCCACTCTTACACCATCAAGTGCACAGTCGGGGAACACAACGACCACCTGATAAATAATTGGGATCCAGCTGGTCCCCCTTAGGCCGGGTTCAATACTGGGATTGCAAAAGGCAAATCGCAATCACCTATGGAGTGTAATTGCATTTCTACCAAGCAATTGTGGCTCCATGTTACAGTGATTGTGTTTTTCTGTCTCATTCCAGAGAATGAGAATGGCTTCTAACTGCCAGCAAAATGTTGCACGCAGTGCACTTTTGCGATATACGCACATCACAGGCACTGCAAGGATTTACCGCAGTGCTTTGCTGAATACCGGCTATCAGCAAAGAGCAGAAAAACTACTTATTAAAGCACCCCAAGTGTAAACTGGCCCTCAAGAGAACTTTATTGGTGATAACAAATTGTTGCAACCTGCAGAGTAGAACTCTAGGGCATATTTAAAATGATTTAAATATACCCCCAAATTCTAATAATGGCCTCCTCCTCCCCATAGCCATACCAATCCTCACCAAAAAGGGTCAAAGCATAGAAACGCAAACAAAACAAAAAAAGATGCAGGCCAACAATTGTAATTCTGGAAAATACCAATTGCACTAGCAAAAACCCGGCAATGCAATTCACATGTTCATCGCCGTGCTGTTGCTATTGGCAAAATGGGAACAATACAATTTTTAAATCGAAACGTGCTTAATAAAAAGGGCCCTAATTACTTAATCTCCATCTAAGATAGTTTATTATATTCTTTTTTTAACAAAGTCCTTTGGCTAATCCAGTTGGCTAAAACTAAATCACATTTTGGCCAATAGGATTGTAAGCCGGCCCACCATGGTAAGGTAGACTCTATTAGGGCGGGTTAGGGAATAGGAGTGAGAGAGGAATAGGGGATAGCGTTTTGGAGAAGGAAGATGGGGATAGGTGGTCTTAAGGGGTACCACTCTTACACCATCAAGTGCAAAGTCGGGGAACACAGCGACCACCTGATAAATAATTGGGATCCAGCTGGTCCCCCTTAGGCCGGGTTCAACACTGGGATCGCAAAAGGCAAATCGCAATCGCCTATGGAGTGTAATTGCATATCTATCAAGCAATTGTGGCTCCATGTTACAGTGATTGCGTTTTTCAGTCTCATTCCAGAGAATGAGAATGGCGTTCTAACTGCCAGCAAAATGTTACACGCAGTGCACTTTTGCGATATACGCACATCTCAGGCACTGCAAGGATTTACCGCAGTGCTTTGCTGAATACCGGCTATCAGCAAAGAGCAGAAAAACTACTTATTAAAGCACCCCATGTGTAAACTGGCCCTTAAGAGAACTTTATTGGTGATTACAAATTGTTGCAACCTGCAGAGTAGAACTCAGGGGCATATTTAAAATGATTTAAATATACCCCCAAATTCTAATAATGGCCTCCTCCTCCCCATAGCCATACCAATCCTCACCAAAAAGGGTCAAAGCATAGAAACGCAAACAAAACAAAAAAAGATGCAGGCCAACAATTGTAATTCTGGAAAATACCAATTGCACTAGCAAAAACCCGGCAATGCAATTCACATGTTCATCGCCGTGCTGTTGCTATTGGCAAAATGGGAACGATACAATTTTTAAATCGAAACGTGCTTAATAAAAAGGGCCCTAATTACTTAATCTCCATCTAAGATAGTTTATTATATTCTTTTTTTAACAGAGTCCTTTGGCTAATCCAGTTGGCTAAAACTAAATCACATTTTGGCCAATAGGATTGTAAGCCGGCCCACCATGGTAAGGTAGACTCTATTAGGGCGGGTTAGGGAATAGGAGTGAGAGAGGAATAGGGGATAGCGTTTTGGAGAGGGAAGAGGGGGATAGGTGGTCTTAAAGGGTTCCACCCTTACACCATCAAGTGCAAAGTCGGGGAACACAACCACCACCTGATAAATAATTGGGATCCAGCTGGTCCCCCTGAGGCCGGGTTCAATACTGGGATTGCAAAAGGCAAATCGCAATCACCTATGGAGTGTAATTGCATTTCTACCAAGCAATTGTGGCTCCATGTTACAGTGATTGCGTTTTTCTGTCTCATTCCAGAGAATGAGAATGGCTTCTAACTGCCAGCAAAATGTTGCACGCAGTGCACTTTTGCGATATACGCACATCACAGGCACTGCAAGGATTTACCGCAGTGCTTTGCTGAATACCGGCTATCAGCAAAGAGCAGAAAAACTACTTATAAAAGCACCCCAAGTGTGAACTGGCCCTTAAGAGAACTTTATTGGTGATTACAAATTGTTGCAACCTGCAATGTAGAACTCAGGGGCGTATTTAAAATGATTTAAATATACCCCCAAATTCTAATAATGGCCTCCTCCTCCCCATAGCCATACCAATCCTCACCAAAAAGGTACAAAGCATAGAACTGCAAACAAAACAAAAAAAGATGCAGGCCAACAATTGTAATTCTGGAAAATACCAATTGCACTAGCAAAAACCCGGCAATGCAATTCACATGTTCATCGCCGTGCTGTTGCTATTGGAAAAATGGAAACGATACAATTTTTAAATCGAAACATGCTTAATAAAAAAGGGCGCTAATTAGTTAATCTCCATCTAAGATAGTTTATTATATTCTTTTTTTAACAGAGTCCTTTGGCTAATCCAGTTGGCTAAAACTAAATCACATTTTGGCCAATAGGATTGCAAGCAGGCCCACCATGGTAAGGTAGACTCTATTAGGGCGGGTTAGGTGATGGGAGTGAGAGAGGAATAGAGTATAGCGTTTTGGAGAGGGAAGAGAGGGATAGGTGGTCTTAAAGGGTTCCACTCTTACACCATCAAGTGCACAGTCGGGGAACACAACGACCACCTGATAAATAATTGGGATCCAGCTGGTCCCCCTTAGGCCGGGTTCAATACTGGGATTGCAAAAGGCAAATCGCAATCACCTATGGAGTGTAATTGCATTTCTACCAAGCAATTGTGGCTCCATGTTACAGTGATTGCGTTTTTCTGTCTCATTCCAGAGAATGAGAACGGCTTCTAACTGCCAGCAAAATGTTGCACGCAGTGCACTTTTGCGATATACGCACATCACAGGCACTGCAAGGATTTACCGCAGTGCTTTGCTGAATACCGGCTATCAGCAAAGAGCAGAAAAACTACTTATTAAAGCACCCCAAGTGTAAACTGGCCCTCAAGAGAACTTTATTGGTGATAACAAATTGTTGCCACCTGCAGAGTAGAACTCTAGGGCATATTTAAAATGATTTAAATATACCCCCAAATTCTAATAATGGCCTCCTCCTCCCCATAGCCATACCAATCCTCACCAAAAAGGGTCAAAGCATAGAAACGCAAACAAAACAAAAAAAGATGCAGGCCAACAATTGTAATTCTGGAAAATACCAATTGCACTAGCAAAAACCCGGCAATGCAATTCACATGTTCATCGCCGTGCTGTTGCTATTGGCAAAATGGGAACGATACAATTTTTAAATCGAAACGTGCTTAATAAAAAGGGCCCTAATTACTTAATCTCCATCTAAGATAGTTTATTATATTCTTTTTTTAACAGAGTCCTTTGGCTAATCCAGTTGGCTAAAACTAAATCACATTTTGGCCAATAGGATTGTAAGCCGGCCCACCATGGTAAGGTAGACTCTATTAGGGCGGGTTAGGGAATAGGAGTGAGAGAGGAATAGGGGATAGCGTTTTGGAGAGGGAAGAGGGGGATAGGTGGTCTTAAAGGGTTCCACTCTTAGACCATCAAGTGCAAAGTCGGGGAACACAACCACCACCTGATAAATAATTGGGATCCAGCTGGTCCCCCTGAGGCCGGGTTCAATACTGGGATTGCAAAAGGCAAATCGCAATCACCTATGGAGTGTAATTGCATTTCTACCAAGCAATTGTGGCTCCATTTTACAGTGATTGCGTTTTTCTGTCTCATTCCAGAGAATGAGAATGGCTTCTAACTGCCAGCAAAATGTTGCACGCAGTGCACTTTTGCGATATACGCACATCACAGGCACTGCAAGGATTTACCGCAGTGCTTTGCTGAATACCGGCTATCAGCAAAGAGCAGAAAAACTACTTATAAAAGCACCCCAAGTGTGAACTGGCCCTTAAGAGAACTTTATTGGTGATTACAAATTGTTGCAACCTGCAATGTAGAACTCAGGGGCGTATTTAAAATGATTTAAATATACCCCCAAATTCTAATAATGGCCTCCTCCTCCCCATAGCCATACCAATCCTCACCAAAAAGGTACAAAGCATAGAACTGCAAACAAAACAAAAAAAGATGCAGGCCAACAATTGTAATTCTGGAAAATACCAATTGCACTAGCAAAAACCCGGCAATGCAATTCACATGTTCATCGCCGTGCTGTTGCTATTGGAAAATTGGGAACGATACAATTTTTAAATCGAAACATGCTTAATAAAAAAGGGCGCTAATTAGTTAATCTCCATCTAAGATAGTTTATTATATTCTTTTTTTAACAGAGTCCTTTGGCTAATCCAGTTGGCTAAAACTAAATCACATTTTGGCCAATAGGATTGCAAGCAGGCCCACCATGGTAAGGTAGACTCTATTAGGGCGGGTTAGGTGATGGGAGTGAGAGAGGAATAGAGTATAGCGTTTTGGAGAGGGAAGAGAGGGATAGGTGGTCTTAAAGGGTTCCACTCTTACACCATCAAGTGCACAGTCGGGGAACACAACGACCACCTGATAAATAATTGGGATCCAGCTGGTCCCCCTTAGGCCGGGTTCAATACTGGGATTGCAAAAGGCAAATCGCAATCACCTATGGAGTGTAATTGCATTTCTACCAAGCAATTGTGGCTCCATGTTACAGTGATTGTGTTTTTCTGTCTCATTCCAGAGAATGAGAATGGCTTCTAACTGCCAGCAAAATGTTGCACGCAGTGCACTTTTGCGATATACGCACATCACAGGCACTGCAAGGATTTACCGCAGTGCTTTGCTGAATACCGGCTATCAGCAAAGAGCAGAAAAAACTACTTATTAAAGCACCCCAAGTGTAAACTGGCCCTCAAGAGAACTTTATTGGTGATAACAAATTGTTGCAACCTGCAGAGTAGAACTCTAGGGCATATTTAAAATGATTTAAATATACCCCCAAATTCTAATAATGGCCTCCTCCTCCCCATAGCCATACCAATCCTCACCAAAAAGGGTCAAAGCATAGAAACGCAAACAAAACAAAAAAAGATGCAGGCCAACAATTGTAATTCTGGAAAATACCAATTGCACTAGCAAAAACCCGGCAATGCAATTCACATGTTCATCGCCGTGCTGTTGCTATTGGCAAAATGGGAACGATACAATTTTTAAATCGAAACGTGCTTAATAAAAAGGGCCCTAATTACTTAATCTCCATCTAAGATAGTTTATTATATTCTTTTTTTAACAAAGTCCTTTGGCTAATCCAGTTGGCTAAAACTAAATCACATTTTGGCCAATAGGATTGTAAGCCGGCCCACCATGGTAAGGTAGACTCTATTAGGGCGGGTTAGGGAATAGGAGTGAGAGAGGAATAGGGGATAGCGTTTTGGAGAAGGAAGATGGGGATAGGTGGTCTTAAGGGGTACCACTCTTACACCATCAAGTGCAAAGTCGGGGAACACAGCGACCACCTGATAAATAATTGGGATCCAGCTGGTCCCCCTTAGGCCGGGTTCAACACTGGGATCGCAAAAGGCAAATCGCAATCGCCTATGGAGTGTAATTGCATATCTATCAAGCAATTGTGGCTCCATGTTACAGTGATTGCGTTTTTCAGTCTCATTCCAGAGAATGAGAATGGCGTTCTAACTGCCAGCAAAATGTTACACGCAGTGCACTTTTGCGATATACGCACATCTCAGGCACTGCAAGGATTTACCGCAGTGCTTTGCTCAATACCGGCTATCAGCAAAGAGCAGAAAAACTACTTATAAAAGCACCCCAAGTGTAAACTGGCCCTTAAGAGAACTTTATTGGTGATTACAAATTGTTGCAACCTGCAGAGTAGAACTCAGGGGCATATTTAAAATGATTTAAATATACCCCCAAATTCTAATAATGGCCTCCTCCTCCCCATAGCCATACCAATCCTCACCAAAAAGGGTCAAAGCATAGATACGCAAACAAAACAAAAAAAGATGTGGGCCAACAATTGTAATTCTGAATAATACCAATTGCACTAGCAAAAACCCGGCAATGCAATTCACATGTTCATCGCCGTGCTGTTGCTATTGGCAAAATGGGAACGATACAATTTTTAAATCGAAACGTGCTTAATAAAAAGGGCCCTAATTACTTAATCTCCATCTAAGATAGTTTATTATATTCTTTTTTTAACAGAGTCCTTTGGCTAATCCAGTTGGCTAAAACTAAATCACATTTTGGCCAATAGGATTGTAAGCCGGCCCACCAGGGTAAGGTAGACTCTATTAGGGCGGGTTAGGGAATAGGAGTGAGAGAGGAATAGGGGATAGCGTTTTGGAGAAGGAAGATGGGGATAGGTGGTCTTAAGGGGTACCACTCTTACACCATCAAGTGCAAAGTCGGGGAACACAGCGACCACCTGATAAATAATTGGGATCCAGCTGGTCCCCCTTAGGCCGGGTTCAACACTGGGATCGCAAAAGGCAAATCGCAATCGCCTATGGAGTGTAATTGCATATCTACCAAGCAATTGTGGCTCCATTTTACAGTGATTGCGTTTTTCAGTCTCATTCCAGAGAATGAGAATGGCGTTCTAACTGCCAGCAAAATGTTACACGCAGTGCACTTTTGCGATATACGCACATCACAGGCACTGCAAGGATTTACCGCAGTGCTTTGCTCAATACCGGCTATCAGCAAAGAGCAGAAAAACTACTTATAAAAGCACCCCAAGTGTGAACTGGCCCTTAAGAGAACTTTATTGGTGATTACAAATTGTTGCAACCTGCAATGTAGAACTCAGGGGCGTACTTAAAATGATTTAAATATACCCCCAAATTCTAATAATCGCCTCCTCCTCCCCATAGCCATACCAATCCTCACCAAAAAGGTACAAAGCATAGAACTGCAAACAAAACAAAAAAAGATGCAGGCCAACAATTGTAATTCTGGAAAATACCAATTGCACTAGCAAAAACCCGGCAATGCAATTCACATGTTCATCGCCGTGCTGTTGCTATTGGAAACATGTAAACGATACAATTTTTAAATCGAAACATGCTTAATAAAAAAGGGCGCTAATTAGTTAATCTCCATCTAAGATAGTTTATTATATTCTTTTTTTAACAGAGTCCTTTGGCTAATCCAGTTGGCTAAAACTAAATCACATTTTGGCCAATAGGATTGTAAGCCGGCCCACCATGGTAAGGTAGACTCTATTAGGGCGGGTTAGGTGATGGGAGTGAGAGAGGAATAGAGTATAGCGTTTTGGAGAGGGAAGAGGGGGATAGGTGGTCTTAAAGGGTTCCACTCTTACACCATCAAGTGCAAAGTCGGGGAACACAACCACCACCTGATAAATAATTGGGATCCAGCTGGTCCCCCTGAGGCCGGGTTCAATACTGGGATTGCAAAAGACAAATCGCAATCACCTATGGAGTGTAATTGCATTTCTACCAAGCAATTGTGGCTCCATGTTACAGTGATTGCGTTTTTCTGTCTCATTCCAGAGAATGAGAATGGCTTCTAACTGCCAGCAAAATGTTGCACGCAGTGCACTTTTGCGATATACGCACATCACAGGCACTGCAAGGATTTACCGCAGTGCTTTGCTGAATACCGGCTATCAGCAAAGAGCAGAAAAACTACTTATTAAAGCACCCCAAGTGTAAACTGGCCCTTAAGAGAACTTTATTGGTGATTACAAATTGTTGCAACCTGCAGAGTAGAACTCAGGGGCATATTTAAAATGATTTAAATATACCCCCAAATTCTAATAATGGCCTCCTCCTCCCCATAGCCATACCAATCCTCACCAAAAAGGGTCAAAGCATAGAAACGCAAACAAAACAAAAAAAGATGCAGGCCAACAATTGTAATTCTGGAAAATACCAATTGCACTAGCAAAAACCCGGCAATGCAATTCACATGTTCATCGCCGTGCTGTTGCTATTGGCAAAATGGGAATGATACAATTTTTAAATCGAAACGTGCTTAATAAAAAAGGGCCCTAATTACTTAATCTCCATCTAAGATAGTTTATTATATTCTTTTTTTAACAGAGTCCTTTGGCTAATCCAGTTGGCTAAAACTAAATCACATTTTGGCCAATAGGATTGTAAGCCGGCCCACCATGGTAAGGTAGACTCTATTAGGGCGGGTTAGGTGATGGGAGTGAGAGAGGAATAGAGTATAGCGTTTTGGAGAGGGAAGAGGGGGATAGGTGGTCTTAAAGGGTTCCACTCTTACACCATCAAGTGCAAAGTCGGGGAACACAACCACCACCTGATAAATAATTGGGATCCAGCTGGTCCCCCTGAGGCCGGGTTCAATACTGGGATTGCAAAAGGCAAATCGCAATCACCTATGGAGTGTAATTGCATTTCTACCAAGCAATTGTGGCTCCATGTTACAGTGATTGCGTTTTTCTGTCTCATTCCAGAGAATGAGAATGGCTTCTAACTGCCAGCAAAATGTTGCACGCAGTGCACTTTTGCGATATACGCACATCACAGGCACTGCAAGGATTTACCGCAGTGCTTTGCTGAATACCGGCTATCAGCAAAGAGCAGAAAAACTACTTATTAAAGCACCCCAAGTGTAAACTGGCCCTTAAGAGAACTTTATTGGTGATTACAAATTGTTGCAACCTGCAGAGTAGAACTCAGGGGCATATTTAAAATGATTTAAATATACCCCCAAATTTTAATAATGGCCTCCTCCTCCCCATAGCCATACCAATCCTCACCAAAAAGGGTCAAAGCATAGAAACGCAAACAAAACAAAAAAAGATGCAGGCCAACAATTGTAATTCTGGAAAATACCAATTGCACTAGCAAAAACCCGGCAATGCAATTCACATGTTCATCGCCGTGCTGTTGCTATTGGAAACATGTAAACGATACAATTTTTAAATCGAAACATGCTTAATAAAAAAGGGCGCTAATTAGTTAATCTCCATCTAAGATAGTTTATTATATTCTTTTTTTAACAGAGTCCTTTGGCTAATCCAGTTGGCTAAAACTAAATCACATTTTGGCCAATAGGATTGTAAGCCGGCCCACCATGGTAAGGTAGACTCTATTAGGGCGGGTTAGGTGATGGGAGTGAGAGAGGAATAGAGTATAGCGTTTTGGAGAGGGAAGAGGGGGATAGGTGGTCTTAAAGGGTTCCACTCTTACACCATCAAGTGCAAAGTCGGGGAACACAACCACCACCTGATAAATAATTGGGATCCAGCTGGTCCCCCTGAGGCCGGGTTCAATACTGGGATTGCAAAAGGCAAATCGCAATCACCTATGGAGTGTAATTGCATTTCTACCAAGCAATTGTGGCTCCATGTTACAGTGATTGCGTTTTTCTGTCTCATTCCAGAGAATGAGAATGGCTTCTAACTGCCAGCAAAATGTTGCACGCAGTGCACTTTTGCGATATACGCACATCACAGGCACTGCAAGGATTTACCGCAGTGCTTTGCTGAATACCGGCTATCAGCAAAGAGCAGAAAAACTACTTATTAAAGCACCCCAAGTGTAAACTGGCCCTTAAGAGAACTTTACTGGTGATTACAAATTGTTGCAACCTGCAGAGTAGAACTCAGGGGCATATTTAAAATGATTTAAATATACCCCCAAATTTTAATAATGGCCTCCTCCTCCCCATAGCCATACCAATCCTCACCAAAAAGGGTCAAAGCATAGAAACGCAAACAAAACAAAAAAAGATGCAGGCCAACAATTGTAATTCTGGAAAATACCAATTGCACTAGCAAAAACCCGGCAATGCAATTCACATGTTCATCGCCGTGCTGTTGCTATTGGAAACATGTAAACGATACAATTTTTAAATCGAAACATGCTTAATAAAAAAGGGCGCTAATTAGTTAATCTCCATCTAAAATAGTTTATTATATTCTTTTTTTAACAGAGTCCTTTGGCTAATCCAGTTGGCTAAAACTAAATCACATTTTGGCCAATAGGATTGTAAGCCGGCCCACCATGGTAAGGTAGACTCTATTAGGGCGGGTTAGGTGATGGGAGTGAGAGAGGAATAGAGTATAGCGTTTTGGAGAGGGAAGAGGGGGATAGGTGGTCTTAAAGGGTTCCACTCTTACACCATCAAGTGCAAAGTCGGGGAACACAACCACCACCTGATAAATAATTGGGATCCAGCTGGTCCCCCTGAGGCCGGGTTCAATACTGGGATTGCAAAAGGCAAATCGCAATCACCTATGGAGTGTAATTGCATTTCTACCAAGCAATTGTGGCTCCATGTTACAGTGATTGCGTTTTTCTGTCTCATTCCAGAGAATGAGAATGGCTTCTAACTGCCAGCAAAATGTTGCACGCAGTGCACTTTTGCGATATACGCACATCACAGGCACTGCAAGGATTTACCGCAGTGCTTTGCTGAATACCGGCTATCAGCAAAGAGCAGAAAAACTACTTATTAAAGCACCCCAAGTGTAAACTGGCCCTTAAGAGAACTTTATTGGTGATTACAAATTGTTGCAACCTGCAGAGTAGAACTCAGGGGCATATTTAAAATGATTTAAATATACCCCCAAATTCTAATAATGGCCTCCTCCTCCCCATAGCCATACCAATCCTCACCAAAAAGGGTCAAAGCATAGAAACGCAAACAAAACAAAAAAAGATGCAGGCCAACAATTGTAATTCTGGAAAATACCAATTGCACTAGCAAAAACCCGGCAATGCAATTCACATGTTCATCGCCGTGCTGTTGCTATTGGCAAAATGGGAACGATACAATTTTTAAATCGAAACGTGCTTAATAAAAAAGGGCCCTAATTACTTAATCTCCATCTAAGATAGTTTATTATATTCTTTTTTTAACAGAGTCCTTTGGCTAATCCAGTTGGCTAAAACTAAATCACATTTTGGCCAATAGGATTGTAAGCAGGCCCACCATGGTAAGGTAGACTCTATTAGGGCGGGTTAGGTGATGGGAGTGAGAGAGGAATAGAGTATAGCGTTTTGGAGAGGGAAGAGGGGGATAGGTGGTCTTAAAGGGTTCCACTCTTACACCATCAAGTGCAAAGTCGGGGAACACAACGACCACCTGATAAATAATTGGGATCCAGCTGGTCCCCCTTAGGCCGGGTTCAATACTGGGATTGCAAAAGGCAAATCGCAATCACCTATGGAGTGTAATTGCATTTCTACCAAGCAATTGTGGCTCCATGTTACAGTGATTGCGTTTTTCTGTCTCATTCCAGAGAATGAGAATGGCTTCTAACTGCCAGCAAAATGTTGCACGCAGTGCACTTTTGCGATATACGCACATCACAGGCACTGCAAGGATTTACCGCAGTGCTTTGCTGAATACCGGCTATCAGCAAAGAGCAGAAAAACAACTTATTAAAGCACCCCAAGTGTAAACTGGCCCTTAAGAGAACTTTATTGGTGATTACAAATTGTTGCAACCTGCAGAGTAGAACTCAGGGGCATATTTAAAATGATTTAAATATACCCCCAAATTCTAATAATGGCCTCCTCCTCCCCATAGCCATACCAATCCTCACCAAAAAGGGTCAAAGCATAGAAACGCAAACAAAACAAAAAAAGATGCAGGCCAACAATTGTAATTCTGGATAATACCAATTGCACTAGCAAAAACCCGGCAATGCAATTCACATGTTCATCGCCGTGCTGTTGCTATTGGCAAAATGGGAACGATACAATTTTTAAATCGAAACGTGCTTAATAAAAAGGGCCCTAATTACTTAATCTCCATCTAAGATAGTTTATTATATTCTTTTTTTAACAGAGTCCTTTGGCTAATCCAGTTGGCTAAAACTAAATCACATTTTGGCCAATAGGATTGTAAGCCGGCCCACCATGGTAAGGTAGACTCTATTAGGGCGGGTTAGGGAATAGGAGTGAGAGAGGAATAGGGGATAGCGTTTTGGAGAAGGAAGATGGGGATAGGTGGTCTTAAGGGGTACCACTCTTACACCATCAAGTGCAAAGTCGGGGAACACAGCGACCACCTGATAAATAATTGGGATCCAGCTGGTCCCCCTTAGGCCGGGTTCAACACTGGGATCGCAAAAGGCAAATCGCAATCGCCTATGGAGTGTAATTGCATATCTACCAAGCAATTGTGGCTCCATGTTACAGTGATTGCGTTTTTCAGTCTCATTCCAGAGAATGAGAATGGCGTTCTAACTGCCAGCAAAATGTTACACGCAGTGCACTTTTGCGATATACGCACATCACAGGCACTGCAAGGATTTACCGCAGTGCTTTGCTCAATACCGGCTATCAGCAAAGAGCAGAAAAACTACTTATAAAAGCACCCCAAGTGTGAACTGGCCCTTAAGAGAACTTTATTGGTGATTACAAATTGTTGCAACCTGCAATGTAGAACTCAGGGGCGTATTTAAAATGATTTAAATATACCCCCAAATTCTAATAATCGCCTCCTCCTCCCCATAGCCATACCAATCCTCACCAAAAAGGTACAAAGCATAGAACTGCAAACAAAACAAAAAAAGATGCAGGCCAACAATTGTAATTCTGGAAAATACCAATTGCACTAGCAAAAACCCGGCAATGCAATTCACATGTTCATCGCCGTGCTGTTGCTATTGGAAACATGTAAACGATACAATTTTTAAATCGAAACATGCTTAATAAAAAAGGGCGCTAATTAGTTAATCTCCATCTAAGATAGTTTATTATATTCTTTTTTTAACAGAGTCCTTTGGCTAATCCAGTTGGCTAAAACTAAATCACATTTTGGCCAATAGGATTGTAAGCCGGCCCACCATGGTAAGGTAGACTCTATTAGGGCGGGTTAGGTGATGGGAGTGAGAGAGGAATAGAGTATAGCGTTTTGGAGAGGGAAGAGGGGGATAGGTGGTCTTAAAGGGTTCCACTCTTACACCATCAAGTGCAAAGTCGGGGAACACAACCACCACCTGATAAATAATTGGGATCCAGCTGGTCCCCCTGAGGCCGGGTTCAATACTGGGATTGCAAAAGGCAAATCGCAATCACCTATGGAGTGTAATTGCATTTCTACCAAGCAATTGTGGCTCCATGTTACAGTGATTGCGTTTTTCTGTCTCATTCCAGAGAATGAGAATGGCTTCTAACTGCCAGCAAAATGTTGCACGCAGTGCACTTTTGCGATATACGCACATCACAGGCACTGCAAGGATTTACCGCAGTGCTTTGCTGAATACCGGCTATCAGCAAAGAGCAGAAAAACTACTTATTAAAGCACCCCAAGTGTAAACTGGCCCTTAAGAGAACTTTATTGGTGATTACAAATTGTTGCAACCTGCAGAGTAGAACTCAGGGGCATATTTAAAATGATTTAAATATACCCCCAAATTTTAATAATGGCCTCCTCCTCCCCATAGCCATACCAATCCTCACCAAAAAGGGTCAAAGCATAGAAACGCAAACAAAACAAAAAAAGATGCAGGCCAACAATTGTAATTCTGGAAAATACCAATTGCACTAGCAAAAACCCGGCAATGCAATTCACATGTTCATCGCCGTGCTGTTGCTATTGGAAACATGTAAACGATACAATTTTTAAATCGAAACATGCTTAATAAAAAAGGGCGCTAATTAGTTAATCTCCATCTAAGATAGTTTATTATATTCTTTTTTTAACAGAGTCCTTTGGCTAATCCAGTTGGCTAAAACTAAATCACATTTTGGCCAATAGGATTGTAAGCCGGCCCACCATGGTAAGGTAGACTCTATTAGGGCGGGTTAGGTGATGGGAGTGAGAGAGGAATAGAGTATAGCGTTTTGGAGAGGGAAGAGGGGGATAGGTGGTCTTAAAGGGTTCCACTCTTACACCATCAAGTGCAAAGTCGGGGAACACAACCACCACCTGATAAATAATTGGGATCCAGCTGGTCCCCCTGAGGCCGGGTTCAATACTGGGATTGCAAAAGGCAAATCGCAATCACCTATGGAGTGTAATTGCATTTCTACCAAGCAATTGTGGCTCCATGTTACAGTGATTGCGTTTTTCTGTCTCATTCCAGAGAATGAGAATGGCTTCTAACTGCCAGCAAAATGTTGCACGCAGTGCACTTTTGCGATATACGCACATCACAGGCACTGCAAGGATTTACCGCAGTGCTTTGCTGAATACCGGCTATCAGCAAAGAGCAGAAAAACTACTTATTAAAGCACCCCAAGTGTAAACTGGCCCTTAAGAGAACTTTATTGGTGATTACAAATTGTTGCAACCTGCAGAGTAGAACTCAGGGGCATATTTAAAATGATTTAAATATACCCCCAAATTTTAATAATGGCCTCCTCCTCCCCATAGCCATACCAATCCTCACCAAAAAGGGTCAAAGCATAGAAACGCAAACAAAACAAAAAAAGATGCAGGCCAACAATTGTAATTCTGGAAAATACCAATTGCACTAGCAAAAACCCGGCAATGCAATTCACATGTTCATCGCCGTGCTGTTGCTATTGGCAAAATGGGAACGATACAATTTTTAAATCGAAACGTGCTTAATAAAAAAGGGCCCTAATTACTTAATCTCCATCTAAGATAGTTTATTATATTCTTTTTTTAACAGAGTCCTTTGGCTAATCCAGTTGGCTAAAACTAAATCACATTTTGGCCAATAGGATTGTAAGCAGGCCCACCATGGTAAGGTAGACTCTATTAGGGCGGGTTAGGTGATGGGAGTGAGAGAGGAATAGAGTATAGCGTTTTGGAGAGGGAAGAGGGGGATAGGTGGTCTTAAAGGGTTCCACTCTTACACCATCAAGTGCAAAGTCGGGGAACACAACGACCACCTGATAAATAATTGGGATCCAGCTGGTCCCCCTTAGGCCGGGTTCAATACTGGGATTGCAAAAGGCAAATCGCAATCACCTATGGAGTGTAATTGCATTTCTACCAAGCAATTGTGGCTCCATGTTACAGTGATTGCGTTTTTCTGTCTCATTCCAGAGAATGAGAATGGCTTCTAACTGCCAGCAAAATGTTGCACGCAGTGCACTTTAGCGATATACGCACATCACAGGCACTGCAAGGATTTACCGCAGTGCTTTGCTGAATACCGGCTATCAGCAAAGAGCAGAAAAACTACTTATTAAAGCACCCCAAGTGTAAACTGGCCCTTAAGAGAACTTTATTGGTGATTACAAATTGTTGCAACCTGCAGAGTAGAACTCAGGGGCATATTTAAAATGATTTAAATATACCCCCAAATTCTAATAATGGCCTCCTCCTCCCCATAGCCATACCAATCCTCACCAAAAAGGGTCAAAGCATAGAAACGCAAACAAAACAAAAAAAGATGCAGGCCAACAATTGTAATTCTGGAAAATACCAATTGCACTAGCAAAAACCCGGCAATGCAATTCACATGTTCATCGCCGTGCTGTTGCTATTGGCAAAATGGGAACGATACAATTTTTAAATCGAAACGTGCTTAATAAAAAGGGCCCTAATTACTTAATCTCCATCTAAGATAGTTTATTATATTCTTTTTTTAACAAAGTCCTTTGGCTAATCCAGTTGGCTAAAACTAAATCACATTTTGGCCAATAGGATTGTAAGCCGGCCCACCATGGTAAGGTAGACTCTATTAGGGCGGGTTAGGGAATAGGAGTGAGAGAGGAATAGGGGATAGCGTTTTGGAGAAGGAAGATGGGTATAGGTGGTCTTAAGGGGTACCACTCTTACACCATCAAGTGCAAAGTCGGGGAACACAGCGACCACCTGATAAATAATTGGGATCCAGCTGGTCCCCCTTAGGCCGGGTTCAACACTGGGATCGCAAAAGGCAAATCGCAATCGCCTATGGAGTGTAATTGCATATCTATCAAGCAATTGTGGCTCCATGTTACAGTGATTGCGTTTTTCAGTCTCATTCCAGAGAATGAGAATGGCGTTCTAACTGCCAGCAAAATGTTACACGCAGTGCACTTTTGCGATATACGCACATCACAGGCACTGCAAGGATTTACCGCAGTGCTTTGCTCAATACCGGCTATCAGCAAAGAGCAGAAAAACTACTTATAAAAGCACCCCAAGTGTGAACTGGCCCTTAAGAGAACTTTATTGGTGATTACAAATTGTTGCAACCTGCAATGTAGAACTCAGGGGCGTATTTAAAATGATTTAAATATACCCCATATTCTAATAATCGCCTCCTCATCCCCATAGCCATACCAATCCTCACCAAAAAGGTACAAAGCATAGAACTGCAAACAAAACAAAAAAAGATGCAGGCCAACAATTGTAATTCTGGAAAATACCAATTGCACTAGCAAAAACTCAGCAATGCAATTCACATGTTCATCGCCGTGCTGTTGCTATTGGAAAAATGTAAACGATACAATTTTTAAATCGAAACATGCTTAATAAAAAAGGGCGCTAATTAGTTAATTTCCATCTAAGATAGTTTATTATATTCTTTTTTTAACAGAGTCCTTTGGCTAATCCAGTTGGCTAAAACTAAATCACATTTTGGCCAATAGGATTGTAAGCCGGCCCACCATGGTAAGGTAGACTCTATTAGGGCGGGTTAGGTGATGGGAGTGAGAGAGGAATAGAGTATAGCGTTTTGGAGAGGGAAGAGGGGGATAGGTGGTCTTAAAGGGTTCCACTCTTACACCATTAATTGCAAAGTCGGGGAACACAACCACCACCTGATAAATAATTGGGATCCAGCTGGTCCCCCTGAGGCCGGGTTCAATACTGGGATTGCAAAAGGCAAATCGCAATCACCTATGGAGTGTAATTGCATTTCTACCAAGCAATTGTGGCTCCATGTTACAGTGATTGCGTTTTTCTGTCTCATTCCAGAGAATGAGAATGGCTTCTAACTGCCAGCAAAATGTTGCACGCAGTGCACTTTTGCGATATACGCACATCACAGGCACTGCAAGGATTTACCGCAGTGCTTTGCTGAATACCGGCTATCAGCAAAGAGCAGAAAAACTACTTATTAAAGCACCCCAAGTGTAAACTGGCCCTTAAGAGAACTTTATTGGTGATTACAAATTGTTGCAACCTGCAGAGTAGAACTCAGGGGCATATTTAAAATGATTTAAATATACCCCCAAATTCTAATAATGGCCTCCTCCTCCCCATAGCCATACCAATCCTCACCAAAAAGGGTCAAAGCATAGAAACGCAAACAAAACAAAAAAAGATGCAGGCCAACAATTGTAATTCTGGAAAATACCAATTGCACTAGCAAAAACCCGGCAATGCAATTCACATGTTCATCGCCGTGCTGTTGCTATTGGCAAAATGGGAACGATACAATTTTTAAATCGAAACGTGCTTAATAAAAAAGGGCCCTAATTACTTAATCTCCATCTAAGATAGTTTATTATATTCTTTTTTTAACAGAGTCCTTTGGCTGATCCAGTTGGCTAAAACTCAATCACATTTTGGCCAATAGGATTGTAAGCAGGCCCACCATGGTAAGGTAGACTCTATTAGGGCGGGTTAGGTGATGGGAGTGAGAGAGGAATAGAGTATAGCGTTTTGGAGAGGGAAGAGGGGGATAGGTGGTCTTAAAGGGTTCCACTCTTACACCATCAAGTGCAAAGTCGGGGAACACAACGACCACCTGATAAATAATTGGGATCCAGCTGGTCCCCCTTAGGCCGGGTTCAATACTGGGATTGCAAAAGGCAAATCGCAATCACCTATGGAGTGTAATTGCATTTCTACCAAGCAATTGTGGCTCCATGTTACAGTGATTGCGTTTTTCTGTCTCATTCCAGAGAATGAGAATGGCTTCTAACTGCCAGCAAAATGTTGCACGCAGTGCACTTTTGCGATATACGCACATCACAGGCACTGCAAGGATTTACCGCAGTGCTTTGCTGAATACCGGCTATCAGCAAAGAGCAGAAAAACTACTTATTAAAGCACCCCAAGTGTAAACTGGCCCTTAAGAGAACTTTATTGGTGATTACAAATTGTTGCAACCTGCAGAGTAGAACTCAGGGGCATATTTAAAATGATTTAAATATACCCCCAAATTCTAATAATGGCCTCCTCCTCCCCATAGCCATACCAATCCTCACCAAAAAGGGTCAAAGCATAGAAACGCAAACAAAACAAAAAAAGATGCAGGCCAACAATTGTAATTCTGGATAATACCAATTGCACTAGCAAAAACCCGGCAATGCAATTCACATGTTCATCGCCGTGCTGTTGCTATTGGCAAAATGGGAACGATACAATTTTTAAATCGAAACGTGCTTAATAAAAAGGGCCCTAATTACTTAATCTCCATCTAAGATAGTTTATTATATTCTTTTTTTAACAGAGTCCTTTGGCTAATCCAGTTGGCTAAAACTAAATCACATTTTGGCCAATAGGATTGTAAGCCGGCCCACCATGGTAAGGTAGACTCTATTAGGGCGGGTTAGGGAATAGGAGTGAGAGAGGAATAGGGGATAGCGTTTTGGAGAAGGAAGATGGGGATAGGTGGTCTTAAGGGGTACCACTCTTACACCATCAAGTGCAAAGTCGGGGAACACAGCGACCACCTGATAAATAATTGGGATCCAGCTGGTCCCCCTTAGGCCGGGTTCAACACTGGGATCGCAAAAGGCAAATCGCAATCGCCTATGGAGTGTAATTGCATATCTACCAAGCAATTGTGGCTCCATGTTACAGTGATTGCGTTTTTCAGTCTCATTCCAGAGAATGAGAATGGCGTTCTAACTGCCAGCAAAATGTTACACGCAGTGCACTTTTGCGATATACGCACATCACAGGCACTGCAAGGATTTACCGCAGTTGTTTGCTCAATACCGGCTATCAGCAAAGAGCAGAAAAACTACTTATAAAAGCACCCCAAGTGTGAACTGGCCCTTAAGAGAACTTTATTGGTGATTACAGATTGTTGCAACCTGCAATGTAGAACTCAGGGGCGTATTTAAAATGATTTAAATATACCCCCAAATTCTAATAATCGCCTCCTCCTCCCCATAGCCATACCAATCCTCACCAAAAAGGTACAAAGCATAGAACTGCAAACAAAACAAAAAAAGATGCAGGCCAACAATTGTAATTCTGGAAAATACCAATTGCACTAGCAAAAACCCGGCAATGCAATTCACATGTTCATCGCCGTGCTGTTGCTATTGGAAACATGTAAACGATACAATTTTTAAATCGAAACATGCTTAATAAAAAAGGGCGCTAATTAGTTAATCTCCATCTAAGATAGTTTATTATATTCTTTTTTTAACAGAGTCCTTTGGCTAATCCAGTTGGCTAAAACTAAATCACATTTTGGCCAATAGGATTGTAAGCCGGCCCACCATGGTAAGGTAGACTCTATTAGGGCGGGTTAGGTGATGGGAGTGAGAGAGGAATAGAGTATAGCGTTTTGGAGAGGGAAGAGGGGGATAGGTGGTCTTAAAGGGTTCCACTCTTACACCATCAAGTGCAAAGTCGGGGAACACAACCACCACCTGATAAATAATTGGGATCCAGCTGGTCCCCCTGAGGCCGGGTTCAATACTGGGATTGCAAAAGGCAAATCGCAATCACCTATGGAGTGTAATTGCATTTCTACCAAGCAATTGTGGCTCCATGTTACAGTGATTGCGTTTTTCTGTCTCATTCCAGAGAATGAGAATGGCTTCTAACTGCCAGCAAAATGTTGCACGCAGTGCACTTTTGCGATATACGCACATCACAGGCACTGCAAGGATTTACCGCAGTGCTTTGCTCAATACCGGCTATCAGCAAAGAGCAGAAAAACTACTTATAAAAGCACCCCAAGTGTGAACTGGCCCTTAAGAGAACTTTATTGGTGATTACAAATTGTTGCAACCTGCAATGTAGAACTCAGGGGCGTATTTAAAATGATTTAAATATACCCCCAAATTCTAATAATGGCCTCCTCCTCCCCATAGCCATACCAATCCTCACCAAAAAGGTACAAAGCATAGAACTGCAAACAAAACAAAAAAAGATGCAGGCCAACAATTGTAATTCTGGAAAATACCAATTGCACTAGCAAAAACCCGGCAATGCAATTCACATGTTCATCGCCGTGCTGTTGCTATTGGCAAAATGGGAATGATACAATTTTTAAATCGAAACGTGCTTAATAAAAAAGGGCCCTAATTACTTAATCTCCATCTAAGATAGTTTATTATATTCTTTTTTTAACAGAGTCCTTTGGCTAATCCAGTTGGCTAAAACTAAATCACATTTTGGCCAATAGGATTGTAAGCCGGCCCACCATGGTAAGGTAGACTCTATTAGGGCGGGTTAGGGAATAGGAGTGAGAGAGGAATAGGGGATAGCGTTTTGGAGAAGGAAGATGGGGATAGGTGGTCTTAAGGGGTACCACTCTTACACCATCAAGTGCAAAGTCGGGGAACACAGCGACCACCTGATAAATAATTGGGATCCAGCTGGTCCCCCTTAGGCCGGGTTCAACACTGGGATTGCAAAAGGCAAATCGCAATCGCCTATGGAGTGTAATTGCATATCTACCAAGCAATTGTGGCTCCATGTTACAGTGATTGCGTTTTTCAGTCTCATTCCAGAGAATGAGAATGGCGTTCTAACTGCCAGCAAAATGTTACACGCAGTGCACTTTTGCGATATACGCACATCACAGGCACTGCAAGGATTTACCGCAGTGCTTTGCTGAATACCGGCTATCAGCAAAGAGCAGAAAAACTACTTATAAAAGCACCCCAAGTGTGAACTGGCCCTTAAGAGAACTTTATTGGTGATTACAAATTGTTGCAACCTGCAATGTAGAACTCAGGGGCGTATTTAAAATGATTTAAATATACCCCAAATTCTAATAATCGCCTCCTCATCCCCATAGCCATACCAATCCTCACCAAAAAGGTACAAAGCATAGAACTGCAAACAAAACAAAAAAAGATGCAGGCCAACAATTGTAATTCTGGAAAATACCAATTGCACTAGCAAAAACCCAGCAATGCAATTCACATGTTCATCGCCGTGCTGTTGCTATTGGAAAAATGTAAACGATACAATTTTTAAATCGAAACATGCTTAATAAAAAGGGCGCTAATTAGTTAATCTCCATCTAAGATAGTTTATTATATTCTTTTTTTAACAGAGTCCTTTGGCTAATCCAGTTGGCTAAAACTAAATCACATTTTGGCCAATAGGATTGTAAGCCGGCCCACCATGGTAAGGTAGACTCTATTAGGGCGGGTTAGGTGATGGGAGTGAGAGAGGAATAGAGTATAGCGTTTTGGAGAGGGAAGAGGGGGATAGGTGGTCTTAAAGGGTTCCACTCTTACACCATCAAGTGCAAAGTCGGGGAACACAACCACCACCTGATAAATAATTGGGATCCAGCTGGTCCCCCTGAGGCCGGGTTCAATACTGGGATTGCAAAAGGCAAATCGCAATCACCTATGGAGTGTAATTGCATTTCTACCAAGCAATTGTGGCTCCATGTTACAGTGATTGCGTTTTTCTGTCTCATTCCAGAGAATGAGAATGGCTTCTAACTGCCAGCAAAATGTTGCACGCAGTGCACTTTTGCGATATACGCACATCACAGGCACTGCAAGGATTTACCGCAGTGCTTTGCTCAATACCGGCTATCAGCAAAGAGCAGAAAAACTACTTATAAAAGCACCCCAAGTGTGAACTGGCCCTTAAGAGAACTTTATTGGTGATTACAAATTGTTGCAACCTGCAATGTAGAACTCAGGGGCGTATTTAAAATGATTTAAATATACCCCCAAATTCTAATAATGGCCTCCTCCTCCCCATAGCCATACCAATCCTCACCAAAAAGGTACAAAGCATAGAACTGCAAACAAAACAAAAAAAGATGCAGGCCAACAATTGTAATTCTGGAAAATACCAATTGCACTAGCAAAAACCCGGCAATGCAATTCACATGTTCATCGCCGTGCTGTTGCTATTGGCAAAATGGGAACGATACAATTTTTAAATCGAAACGTGCTTAATAAAAAAGGGCCCTAATTACTTAATCTCCATCTAAGATAGTTTATTATATTCTTTTTTTAACAGAGTCCTTTGGCTAATCCAGTTGGCTAAAACTAAATCACATTTTGGCCAATAGGATTGTAAGCCGGCCCACCATGGTAAGGTAGACTCTATTAGGGCGGGTTAGGGAATAGGAGTGAGAGAGGAATAGGGGATAGCGTTTTGGAGAAGGAAGATGGGGATAGGTGGTCTTAAGGGGTACCACTCTTACACCATCAAGTGCAAAGTCGGGGAACACAGCGACCACCTGATAAATAATTGGGATCCAGCTGGTCCCCCTTAGGCCGGGTTCAACACTGGGATCGCAAAAGGCAAATCGCAATCGCCTATGGAGTGTAATTGCATATCTACCAAGCAATTGTGGCTCCATGTTACAGTGATTGCGTTTTTCAGTCTCATTCCAGAGAATGAGAATGGCGTTCTAACTGCCAGCAAAATGTTACACGCAGTGCACTTTTGCGATATACGCACATCACAGGCACTGCAAGGATTTACCGCAGTGCTTTGCTGAATACCGGCTATCAGCAAAGAGCAGAAAAACTACTTATAAAAGCACCCCAAGTGTGAACTGGCCCTTAAGAGAACTTTATTGGTGATTACAAATTGTTGCAACCTGCAATGTAGAACTCAGGGGCGTATTTAAAATGATTTAAATATACCCCAAATTCTAATAATCGCCTCCTCATCCCCATAGCCATACCAATCCTCACCAAAAAGGTACAAAGCATAG
Source organism: Hyperolius riggenbachi (assembly GCF_040937935.1). Classification (NCBI taxonomy): domain Eukaryota; kingdom Metazoa; phylum Chordata; class Amphibia; order Anura; family Hyperoliidae; genus Hyperolius; species Hyperolius riggenbachi. Next base: position 69,464,914 of record NC_090654.1, on the reverse strand, counting down.
AACTGCAAACAAAACAAAAAAAGATGCAGGCCAACAATTGTAATTCTGGAAAATACCAATTGCACTAGCAAAAACCCAGCAATGCAATTCACATGTTCATCGCCGTGCTGTTGCTATTGGAAAAATGTAAACGATACAATTTTTAAATCGAAACATGCTTAATAAAAAAGGGCGCTAATTAGTTAATCTCCATCTAAGATAGTTTATTATATTCTTTTTTTAACAGAGTCCTTTGGCTAATCCAGTTGGCTAAAACTAAATCACATTTTGGCCAATAGGATTGTAAGCCGGCCCACCATGGTAAGGTAGACTCTATTAGGGCGGGTTAGGTGATGGGAGTGAGAGAGGAATAGAGTATAGCGTTTTGGAGAGGGAAGAGGGGGATAGGTGGTCTTAAAGGGTTCCACTCTTACACCATCAAGTGCAAAGTCGGGGAACACAACGACCACCTGATAAATAATTGGGATCCAGCTGGTCCCCCTTAGGCCGGGTTCAATACTGGGATTGCAAAAGGCAAATCGCAATCACCTATGGAGTGTAATTGCATTTCTACCAAGCAATTGTGGCTCCATGTTACAGTGATTGCGTTTTTCTGTCTCATTCCAGAGAATGAGAATGGCTTCTAACTGCCAGCAAAATGTTGCACGCAGTGCACTTTTGCGATATACGCACATCACAGGCACTGCAAGGATTTACCGCAGTGCTTTGCTGAATACCGGCTATCAGCAAAGAGTAGAAAAACTACTTATTAAAGCACCCCAAGTGTAAACTGGCCCTTAAGAGAACTTTATAGGTGATTACAAATTGTTGCAACTTGCAGAGTAGAACTCAGGGGCATATTTAAAATGATTTAAATATACCCCCAAATTCTAATAATGGCCTCCTCCTCCCCATAGCCATACCAATCCTCACCAAAAAGGGTGAAAGCATAGAAACGCAAACAAAACAAAAAAAGATGCAGGCCAACAATTGTAATTCTGGAAAATACCAATTGCACTAGCAAAAACCCGGCAATGCAATTCACATGTTCATCGCCGTGCTGTTGCTATTGGCAAAATGGGAACGATACAATTTTTAAATCGAAACGTGCTTAATAAAAAAGGGCCCTAATTACTTAATCTCCATCTAAGATAGTTTATTATATTCTTTTTTTAACAGAGTCCTTTGGCTAATCCAGTTGGCTAAAACTAAATCACATTTTGGCCAATAGGATTGTAAGCCGGCCCACCATGGTAAGGTAGACTCTATTAGGGCGGGTTAGGGAATAGGAGTGAGAGAGGAATAGGGGATAGCGTTTTGGAGAAGGAAGATGGGGATAGGTGGTCTTAAGGGGTACCACTCTTACACCATCAAGTGCAAAGTCGGGGAACACAGCGACCACCTGATAAATAATTGGGATCCAGCTGGTCCCCCTTAGGCCGGGTTCAACACTGGGATCGCAAAAGGCAAATCGCAATTGCCTATGGAGTGTAATTGCATATCTACCAAGCAATTGTGGCTCCATGTTACAGTGATTGCGTTTTTCAGTCTCATTCCAGAGAATGAGAATGGCGTTCTAACTGCCAGCAAAATGTTACACGCAGTGCACTTTTGCGATATATATACGCACATCACAGGCACTGCAAGGATTTACCGCAGTGCTTTGCTCAATACCGGCTATCAGCAAAGAGCAGAAAAACTACTTATAAAAGCACCCCAAGTGTGAACTGGCCCTTAAGAGAACTTTATTGGTGATTACAAATTGTTGCAACCTGCAATGTAGAACTCAGGGGCGTATTTAAAATGATTTAAATATACCCCCAAATTCTAATAATCGCCTCCTCCTCCCCATAGCCATACCAATCCTCACCAAAAAGGTACAAAGCATAGAACTGCAAACAAAACAAAAAAAGATGCAGGCCAACAATTGTAATTCTGGAAAATACCAATTGCACTAGCAAAAACCCGGCAATGCAATTCACATGTTCATCGCCGTGCTGTTGCTATTGGAAACATGTAAACGATACAATTTTTAAATCGAAACATGCTTAATAAAAAAGGGCGCTAATTAGTTAATCTCCATCTAAGATAGTTTATTATATTCTTTTTTTAACAGAGTCCTTTGGCTAATCCAGTTGGCTAAAACTAAATCACATTTTGGCCAATAGGATTGTAAGCCGGCCCACCATGGTAAGGTAGACTCTATTAGGGCGGGTTAGGTGATGGGAGTGAGAGAGGAATAGAGTATAGCGTTTTGGAGAGGGAAGAGGGGGATAGGTGGTCTTAAAGGGTTCCACTCTTACACCATCAAGTGCAAAGTCGGGGAACACAACCACCACCTGATAAATAATTGGGATCCAGCTGGTCCCCCTGAGGCCGGGTTCAATACTGGGATTGCAAAAGGCAAATCGCAATCACCTATGGAGTGTAATTGCATTTCTACCAAGCAATTGTGGCTCCATGTTACAGTGATTGCGTTTTTCTGTCTCATTCCAGAGAATGAGAATGGCTTCTAACTGCCAGCAAAATGTTGCACGCAGTGCACTTTTGCGATATACGCACATCACAGGCACTGCAAGGATTTACCGCAGTGCTTTGCTGAATACCGGCTATCAGCAAAGAGCAGAAAAACTACTTATTAAAGCACCCCAAGTGTAAACTGGCCCTTAAGAGAACTTTATTGGTGATTACAAATTGTTGCAACCTGCAGAGTAGAACTCAGGGGCATATTTAAAATGATTTAAATATACCCCCAAATTCTAATAATGGCCTCCTCCTCCCCATAGCCATACCAATCCTCACCAAAAAGGGTCAAAGCATAGAAACGCAAACAAAACAAAAAAAGATGCAGGCCAACAATTGTAATTCTGGAAAATACCAATTGCACTAGCAAAAACCCGGCAATGCAATTCACATGTTCATCGCCGTGCTGTTGCTATTGGCAAAATGGGAACGATACAATTTTTAAATCGAAACGTGCTTAATAAAAAAGGGCCCTAATTACTTAATCTCCATCTAAGATAGTTTATTATATTCTTTTTTTAACAGAGTCCTTTGGCTAATCCAGTTGGCTAAAACTAAATCACATTTTGGCCAATAGGATTGTAAGCAGGCCCACCATGGTAAGGTAGACTCTATTAGGGCGGGTTAGGTGATGGGAGTGAGAGAGGAATAGAGTATAGCGTTTTGGAGAGGGAAGAGGGGGATAGGTGGTCTTAAAGGGTTCCATTCTTACACCATCAAGTGCAAAGTCGGGGAACACAACGACCACCTGATAAATAATTGGGATCCAGCTGGTCCCCCTTAGGCCGGGTTCAATACTGGGATTGCAAAAGGCAAATCGCAATCACCTATGGAGTGTAATTGCATTTCTACCAAGCAATTGTGGCTCCATGTTGCAGTGATTGCGTTTTTCTGTCTCATTCCAGAGAATGAGAATGGCTTCTAACTGCCAGCAAAATGTTGCACGCAGTGCACTTTTGCGATATACGCACATCACAGGCACTGCAAGGATTTACCGCAGTGCTTTGCTGAATACCGGCTATCAGCAAAGAGCAGAAAAACTACTTATTAAAGCACCCCAAGTGTAAACTGGCCCTTAAGAGAACTTTATTGGTGATTACAAATTGTTGCAACCTGCAGAGTAGAACTCAGGGGCATATTTAAAATGATTTAAATATACCCCCAAATTCTAATAATGGCCTCCTCCTCCCCATAGCCATACCAATCCTCACCAAAAAGGGTCAAAGCATAGAAACGCAAACAAAACAAAAAAAGATGCAGGCCAACAATTGTAATTCTGGAAAATACCAATTGCACTAGCAAAAACCCGGCAATGCAATTCACATGTTCATCGCCGTGCTGTTGCTATTGGCAAAATGGGAACGATACAATTTTTAAATCGAAACGTGCTTAATAAAAAAGGGCCCTAATTACTTAATCTCCATCTAAGATAGTTTATTATATTCTTTTTTTAACAGAGTCCTTTGGCTAATCCAGTTGGCTAAAACTAAATCACATTTTGGCCAATAGGATTGTAAGCAGGCCCACCATGGTAAGGTAGACTCTATTAGGGCGGGTTAGGTGATGGGAGTGAGAGAGGAATAGAGTATAGCGTTTTGGAGAGGGAAGAGGGGGATAGGTGGTCTTAAAGGGTTCCACTCTTACACCATCAAGTGCAAAGTCGGGGAACACAACGACCACCTGATAAATAATTGGGATCCAGCTGGTCCCCCTTAGGCCGGGTTCAATACTGGGATTGCAAAAGGCAAATCGCAATCACCTATGGAGTGTAATTGCATTTCTACCAAGCAATTGTGGCTCCATGTTACAGTGATTGCGTTTTTCTGTCTCATTCCAGAGAATGAGAATGGCTTCTAACTGCCAGCAAAATGTTGCACGCAGTGCACTTTTGCGATATACGCACATCACAGGCACTGCAAGGATTTACCGCAGTGCTTTGCTGAATACCGGCTATCAGCAAAGAGCAGAAAAACTACTTATTAAAGCACCCCAAGTGTAAACTGGCCCTTAAGAGAACTTTATTGGTGATTACAAATTGTTGCAACCTGCAGAGTAGAACTCAGGGGCATATTTAAAATGATTTAAATATACCCCCAAATTCTAATAATGGCCTCCTCCTCCCCATAGCCATACCAATCCTCACCAAAAAGGGTCAAAGCATAGAAACGCAAACAAAACAAAAAAAGATGCAGGCCAACAATTGTAATTCTGGAAAATACCAATTGAACTAGCAAAAACCCGGCAATGCAATTCACATGTTCATCGCCGTGCTGTTGCTATTGGCAAAATGGGAACGATACAATTTTTAAATCGAAACGTGCTTAATAAAAAAGGGCCCTAATTACTTAATCTCCATCTAAGATAGTTTATTATATTCTTTTTTTAACAGAGTCCTTTGGCTAATCCAGTTGGCTAAAACTAAATCACATTTTGGCCAATAGGATTGTAAGCAGGCCCACCATGGTAAGGTAGACTCTATTAGGGCGGGTTAGGTGATGGGAGTGAGAGAGGAATAGAGTATAGCGTTTTGGAGAGGGAAGAGGGGGATAGGTGGTCTTAAAGGGTTCCATTCTTACACCATCAAGTGCAAAGTCGGGGAACACAACGACCACCTGATAAATAATTGGGATCCAGCTGGTCCCCCTTAGGCCGGGTTCAATACTGGGATTGCAAAAGGCAAATCGCAATCACCTATGGAGTGTAATTGCATTTCTACCAAGCAATTGTGGCTCCATGTTACAGTGATTGCGTTTTTCTGTCTCATTCCAGAGAATGAGAATGGCTTCTAACTGCCAGCAAAATGTTGCACGCAGTGCACTTTTGCGATATACGCACATCACAGGCACTGCAAGGATTTACCGCAGTGCTTTGCTGAATACCGGCTATCAGCAAAGAGCAGAAAAACTACTTATTAAAGCACCCCAAGTGTAAACTGGCCCTTAAGAGAACTTTATTGGTGATTACAAATTGTTGCAACCTGCAGAGTAGAACTCAGGGGCATATTTAAAATGATTTAAATATACCCCCAAATTCTAATAATGGCCTCCTCCTCCCCATAGCCATACCAATCCTCACCAAAAAGGGTCAAAGCATAGAAACGCAAACAAAACAAAAAAAGATGCAGGCCAACAATTGTAATTCTGGAAAATACCAATTGCACTAGCAAAAACCCGGCAATGCAATTCACATGTTCATCGCCGTGCTGTTGCTATTGGCAAAATGGGAACGATACAATTTTTAAATCGAAACGTGCTTAATAAAAAAGGGCCCTAATTACTTAATCTCCATCTAAGATAGTTTATTATATTCTTTTTTTAACAGAGTCCTTTGGCTAATCCAGTTGGCTAAAACTAAATCACATTTTGGCCAATAGGATTGTAAGCAGGCCCACCATGGTAAGGTAGACTCTATTAGGGCGGGTTAGGTGATGGGAGTGAGAGAGGAATAGAGTATAGCGTTTTGGAGAGGGAAGAGGGGGATAGGTGGTCTTAAAGGGTTCCACTCTTACACCATCAAGTGCAAAGTCGGGGAACACAACGACCACCTGATAAATAATTGGGATCCAGCTGGTCCCCCTTAGGCCGGGTTCAATACTGGGATTGCAAAAGGCAAATCGCAATCACCTATGGAGTGTAATTGCATTTCTACCAAGCAATTGTGGCTCCATGTTACAGTGATTGCGTTTTTCTGTCTCATTCCAGAGAATGAGAATGGCTTCTAACTGCCAGCAAAATGTTGCACGCAGTGCACTTTTGCGATATACGCACATCACAGGCACTGCAAGGATTTACCGCAGTGCTTTGCTGAATACCGGCTATCAGCAAAGAGCAGAAAAACTACTTATTAAAGCACCCCAAGTGTAAACTGGCCCTTAAGAGAACTTTATTGGTGATTACAAATTGTTGCAACCTGCAGAGTAGAACTCAGGGGCATATTTAAAATGATTTAAATATACCCCCAAATTCTAATAATGGCCTCCTCCTCCCCATAGCCATACCAATCCTCACCAAAAAGGGTCAAAGCATAGAAACGCAAACAAAACAAAAAAAGATGCAGGCCAACAATTGTAATTCTGGATAATACCAATTGCACTAGCAAAAACCCGGCAATGCAATTCACATGTTCATCGCCGTGCTGTTGCTATTGGCAAAATGGGAACGATACAATTTTTAAATCGAAACGTGCTTAATAAAAAGGGCCCTAATTACTTAATCTCCATCTAAGATAGTTTATTATATTCTTTTTTTAACAGAGTCCTTTGGCTAATCCAGTTGGCTAAAACTAAATCACATTTTGGCCAATAGGATTGTAAGCCGGCCCACCATGGTAAGGTAGACTCTATTAGGGCGGGTTAGGGAATAGGAGTGAGAGAGGAATAGGGGATAGCGTTTTGGAGAAGGAAGATGGGGATAGGTGGTCTTAAGGGGTACCACTCTTACACCATCAAGTGCAAAGTCGGGGAACACAGCGACCACCTGATAAATAATTGGGATCCAGCTGGTCCCCCTTAGGCCGGGTTCAACACTGGGATCGCAAAAGGCAAATCGCAATCGCCTATGGAGTGTAATTGCATATCTACCAAGCAATTGTGGCTCCATGTTACAGTGATTGCGTTTTTCAGTCTCATTCCAGAGAATGAGAATGGCGTTCTAACTGCCAGCAAAATGTTACACGCAGTGCACATTTGCGATATACGCACATCACAGGCACTGCAAGGATTTACCGCAGTGCTTTGCTGAATACCGGCTATCAGCAAAGAGCAGAAAAACTACTTATAAAAGCACCCCAAGTGTGAACTGGCCCTTAAGAGAACTTTATTGGTGATTACAAATTGTTGCAACCTGCAATGTAGAACTCAGGGGCGTATTTAAAATGATTTAAATATACCCCCAAATTCTAATAATCGCCTCCTCCTCCCCATAGCCATACCAATCCTCACCAAAAAGGTACAAAGCATAGAACTGCAAACAAAACAAAAAAAGATGCAGGCCAACAATTGTAATTCTGGAAAATACCAATTGCACTAGCAAAAACCCGGCAATGCAATTCACATGTTCATCGCCGTGCTGTTGCTATTGGAAACATGTAAACGATACAATTTTTAAATCGAAACATGCTTAATAAAAAAGGGCGCTAATTAGTTAATCTCCATCTAAGATAGTTTATTATATTCTTTTTTTAACAGAGTCCTTTGGCTAATCCAGTTGGCTAAAACTAAATCACATTTTGGCCAATAGGATTGTAAGCCGGCCCACCATGGTAAGGTAGACTCTATTAGGGCGGGTTAGGTGATGGGAGTGAGAGAGGAATAGAGTATAGCGTTTTGGAGAGGGAAGAGGGGGATAGGTGGTCTTAAAGGGTTCCACTCTTACACCATCAAGTGCAAAGTCGGGGAACACAACCACCACCTGATAAATAATTGGGATCCAGCTGGTCCCCCTGAGGCCGGGTTCAATACTGGGATTGCAAAAGGCAAATCGCAATCACCTATGGAGTGTAATTGCATTTCTACCAAGCAATTGTGGCTCCATGTTACAGTGATTGCGTTTTTCTGTCTCATTCCAGAGAATGAGAATGGCTTCTAACTGCCAGCAAAATGTTGCACGCAGTGCACTTTTGCGATATACGCACATCACAGGCACTGCAAGGATTTACCGCAGTGCTTTGCTGAATACCGGCTATCAGCAAAGAGCAGAAAAACTACTTATTAAAGCACCCCAAGTGTAAACTGGCCCTTAAGAGAACTTTATTGGTGATTACAAATTGTTGCAACCTGCAGAGTAGAACTCAGGGGCATATTTAAAATGATTTAAATATACCCCCAAATTCTAATAATGGCCTCCTCCTCCCCATAGCCATACCAATCCTCACCAAAAAGGGTCAAAGCATAGAAACGCAAACAAAACAAAAAAAGATGCAGGCCAACAATTGTAATTCTGGAAAATACCAATTGCACTAGCAAAAACCCGGCAATGCAATTCACATGTTCATCGCCGTGCTGTTGCTATTGGCAAAATGGGAACGATACAATTTTTAAATCGAAACGTGCTTAATAAAAAAGGGCCCTAATTACTTAATCTCCATCTAAGATAGTTTATTATATTCTTTTTTTAACAGAGTCCTTTGGCTAATCCAGTTGGCTAAAACTAAATCACATTTTGGCCAATAGGATTGTAAGCAGGCCCACCATGGTAAGGTAGACTCTATTAGGGCGGGTTAGGTGATGGGAGTGAGAGAGGAATAGAGTATAGCGTTTTGGAGAGGGAAGAGGGGGATAGGTGGTCTTAAAGGGTTCCACTCTTACACCATCAAGTGCAAAGTTGGGGAACACAACGACCACCTGATAAATAATTGGGATCCAGCTGGTCCCCCTTAGGCCGGGTTCAATACTGGGATTGCAAAAGGCAAATCGCAATCACCTATGGAGTGTAATTGCATTTCTACCAAGCAATTGTGGCTCCATGTTACAGTGATTGCGTTTTTCTGTCTCATTCCAGAGAATGAGAATGGCTTCTAACTGCCAGCAAAATGTTGCACGCAGTGCACTTTTGCGATATACGCACATCACAGGCACTGCAAGGATTTACCGCAGTGCTTTGCTGAATACCGGCTATCAGCAAAGAGCAGAAAAACTACTTATTAAAGCACCCCAAGTGTAAACTGGCCCTTAAGAGAACTTTATTGGTGATTACAAATTGTTGCAACCTGCAGAGTAGAACTCAGGGGCATATTTAAAATGATTTAAATATACCCCCAAATTCTAATAATGGCCTCCTCCTCCCCATAGCCATACCAATCCTCACCAAAAAGGGTCAAAGCATAGAAACGCAAACAAAACAAAAAAAGATGCAGGCCAACAATTGTAATTCTGGATAATACCAATTGCACTAGCAAAAACCCGGCAATGCAATTCACATGTTCATCGCCGTGCTGTTGCTATTGGCAAAATGGGAACGATACAATTTTTAAATCGAAACGTGCTTAATAGAAAGGGCCCTAATTACTTAATCTCCATCTAAGATAGTTTATTATATTCTTTTTTTAACAGAGTCCTTTGGCTAATCCAGTTGGCTAAAACTAAATCACATTTTGGCCAATAGGATTGTAAGCCGGCCCACCATGGTAAGGTAGACTCTATTAGGGCGGGTTAGGGAATAGGAGTGAGAGAGGAATAGGGGATAGCGTTTTGGAGAAGGAAGATGGGGATAGGTGGTCTTAAGGGGTACCACTCTTACACCATCAAGTGCAAAGTCGGGGAACACAGCGACCACCTGATAAATAATTGGGATCCAGCTGGTCCCCCTTAGGCCGGGTTCAACACTGGGATCGCAAAAGGCAAATCGCAATCGCCTATGGAGTGTAATTGCATATCTACCAAGCAATTGTGGCTCCATGTTACAGTGATTGCGTTTTTCAGTCTCATTCCAGAGAATGAGAATGGCGTTCTAACTGCCAGCAAAATGTTACACGCAGTGCACTTTTGCGATATACGCACATCACAGGCACTGCAAGGATTTACCGCAGTGCTTTGCTCAATACCGGCTATCAGCAAAGAGCAGAAAAACTACTTATAAAAGCACCCCAAGTGTGAACTGGCCCTTAAGAGAACTTTATTGGTGATTACAAATTGTTGCAACCTGCAATGTAGAACTCAGGGGCGTATTTAAAATGATTTAAATATACCCCAAATTCTAATAATCGCCTCCTCCTCCCCATAGCCATACCAATCCTCACCAAAAAGGTACAAAGCATAGAACTGCAAACAAAACAAAAAAAGATGCAGGCCAACAATTGTAATTCTGGAAAATACCAATTGCACTAGCAAAAACCCAGCAATGCAATTCACATGTTCATCGCCGTGCTGTTGCTATTGGAAAAATGTAAACGATACAATTTTTAAATCGAAACATGCTTAATAAAAAAGGGCGCTAATTAGTTAATCTCCATCTAAGATAGTTTATTATATTCTTTTTTTAACAGAGTCCTTTGGCTAATCCAGTTGGCTAAAACTAAATCACATTTTGGCCAATAGGATTGTAAGCCGGCCCACCATGGTAAGGTAGACTCTATTAGGGCGGGTTAGGTGATGGGAGTGAGAGAGAAATAGAGTATAGCGTTTTGGAGAGGGAAGAGGGGGATAGGTGGTCTTAAAGGGTTCCACTCTTACACCATCAAGTGCAAAGTTGGGGAACACAACGACCACCTGATAAATAATTGGGATCCAGCTGGTCCCCCTTAGGCCGGGTTCAATACTGGGATTGCAAAAGGCAAATCGCAATCACCTATGGAGTGTAATTGCATTTCTACCAAGCAATTGTGGCTCCATGTTACAGTGATTGCGTTTTTCTGTCTCATTCCAGAGAATGAGAATGGCTTCTAACTGCCAGCAAAATGTTGCACGCAGTGCACTTTTGCGATATACGCACATCACAGGCACTGCAAGGATTTACCGCAGTGCTTTGCTGAATACCGGCTATCAGCAAAGAGTAGAAAAACTACTTATTAAAGCACCCCAAGTGTGAACTGGCCCTTAAGAGAACTTTATTGGTGATTACAAATTGTTGCAACTTGCAGAGTAGAACTCAGGGGCATATTTAAAATGATTTAAATATACCCCCAAATTCTAATAATGGCCTCCTCCTCCCCATAGCCATACCAATCCTCACCAAAAAGGGTGAAAGCATAGAAACGCAAACAAAACAAAAAAAGATGCAGGCCAACAATTGTAATTCTGGAAAATACCAATTGCACTAGCAAAAACCCGGCAATGCAATTCACATGTTCATCGCCGTGCTGTTGCTATTGGCAAAATGGGAACGATACAATTTTTAAATCGAAACGTGCTTAATAAAAAAGGGCCCTAATTACTTAATCTCCATCTAAGATAGTTTATTATATTCTTTTTTTAACAGAGTCCTTTGGCTAATCCAGTTGGCTAAAACTAAATCACATTTTGGCCAATAGGATTGTAAGCCGGCCCACCATGGTAAGGTAGACTCTATTAGGGCGGGTTAGGGAATAGGAGTGAGAGAGGAATAGGGGATAGCGTTTTGGAGAAGGAAGATGGGGATAGGTGGTCTTAAGGGGTACCACTCTTACACCATCAAGTGCAAAGTCGGGGAACACAGCGACCACCTGATAAATAATTGGGATCCAGCTGGTCCCCCTTAGGCCGGGTTCAACACTGGGATCGCAAAAGGCAAATCGCAATCGCCTATGGAGTGTAATTGCATATCTACCAAGCAATTGTGGCTCCATGTTACAGTGATTGCGTTTTTCAGTCTCATTCCAGAGAATGAGAATGGCGTTCTAACTGCCAGCAAAATGTTACACGCAGTGCACTTTTGCGATATATACGCACATCACAGGCACTGCAAGGATTTACCGCAGTGCTTTGCTCAATACCGGCTATCAGCAAAGAGCAGAAAAACTACTTATAAAAGCACCCCAAGTGTGAACTGGCCCTTAAGAGAACTTTATTGATGATTACAAATTGTTGCAACCTGCAATGTAGAACTCAGGGGCGTATTTAAAATGATTTAAATATACCCCCAAATTCTAATAATCGCCTCCTCCTCCCCATAGCCATACCAATCCTCACCAAAAAGGTACAAAGCATAGAACTGCAAACAAAACAAAAAAAGATGCAGGCCAACAATTGTAATTCTGGAAAATACCAATTGCACTAGCAAAAACCCAGCAATGCAATTCACATGTTCATCGCCGTGCTGTTGCTATTGGAAACATGTAAACGATACAATTTTTAAATCGAAACATGCTTAATAAAAAAGGGCGCTAATTAGTTAATCTCCATCTAAGATAGTTTATTATATTCTTTTTTTAACAGAGTCCTTTGGCTAATCCAGTTGGCTAAAACTAAATCACATTTTGGCCAATAGGATTGTAAGCCGGCCCACCATGGTAAGGTAGACTCTATTAGGGCGGGTTAGGTGATGGGAGTGAGAGAGGAATAGAGTATAGCGTTTTGGAGAGGGAAGAGGGGGATAGGTGGTCTTAAAGGGTTCCACTCTTACACCATCAAGTGCAAAGTCGGGGAACACAACCACCACCTGATAAATAATTGGGATCCAGCTGGTCCCCCTGAGGCCGGGTTCAATACTGGGATTGCAAAAGGCAAATCGCAATCACCTATGGAGTGTAATTGCATTTCTACCAAGCAATTGTGGCTCCATGTTACAGTGATTGCGTTTTTCTGTCTCATTCCAGAGAATGAGAATGGCTTCTAACTGCCAGCAAAATGTTGCACGCAGTGCACTTTTGCGATATACGCACATCACAGGCACTGCAAGGATTTACCGCAGTGCTTTGCTGAATACCGGCTATCAGCAAAGAGCAGAAAAACTACTTATTAAAGCACCCCAAGTGTAAACTGGCCCTTAAGAGAACTTTATTGGTGATTACAAATTGTTGCAACCTGCAGAGTAGAACTCAGGGGCATATTTAAAATGATTTAAATATACCCCCAAATTCTAATAATGGCCTCCTCCTCCCCATAGCCATACCAATCCTCACCAAAAAGGGTCAAAGCATAGAAACGCAAACAAAACAAAAAAAGATGCAGGCCAACAATTGTAATTCTGGAAAATACCAATTGCACTAGCAAAAACCCGGCAATGCAATTCACATGTTCATCGCCGTGCTGTTTCTATTGGCAAAATAGGAACGATACAATTTTTAAATCGAAACGTGCTTAATAAAAAAGGGCCCTAATTACTTAATCTCCATCTAAGATAGTTTATTATATTCTTTTTTTAACAGAGTCCTTTGGCTAATCCAGTTGGCTAAAACTAAATCACATTTTGGCCAATAGGATTGTAAGCAGGCCCACCATGGTAAGGTAGACTCTATTAGGGCGGGTTAGGTGATGGGAGTGAGAGAGGAATAGAGTATAGCGTTTTGGAGAGGGAAGAGAGGGATAGGTGGTCTTAAAGGGTTCCACTCTTACACCATCAAGTGCAAAGTCGGGGAACACAACGACCACCTGATAAATAATTGGGATCCAGCTGGTCCCCCTTAGGCCGGGTTCAATACTGGGATTGCAAAAGGCAAATCGCAATCACCTATGGAGTGTAATTGCATTTCTACCAAGCAATTGTGGCTCCATGTTACAGTGATTGCGTTTTTCTGTCTCATTCCAGAGAATGAGAATGGCTTCTAACTGCCAGCAAAATGTTGCACGCAGTGCACTTTTGCGATATACGCACATCACAGGCACTGCAAGGATTTACCGCAGTGCTTTGCTGAATACCGACTATCAGCAAAGAGCAGAAAAACTACTTATTAAAGCACCCCAAGTGTAAACTGGCCCTTAAGAGAACTTTATTGGTGATTACAAATTGTTGCAACCTGCAGAGTAGAACTCAGGGGCATATTTAAAATGATTTAAATATACCCCCAAATTCCTCCCCATAGCCATACCAATCCTCACCAAAAAGGGTCAAAGCATAGAAACGCAAACAAAACAAAAAAAGATGCAGGCCAACAATTGTAATTCTGGATAATACCAATTGCACTAGCAAAAACCCGGCAATGCAATTCACATGTTCATCGCCGTGCTGTTGCTATTGGCAAAATGGGAACGATACAATTTTTAAATCGAAACGTGCTTAATAAAAAGGGCCCTAATTACTTAATCTCCATCTAAGATAGTTTATTATATTCTTTTTTTAACAGAGTCCTTTGGCTAATCCAGTTGGCTAAAACTAAATCACATTTTGGCCAATAGGATTGTAAGCCGGCCCACCATGGTAAGGTAGACTCTATTAGGGCGGGTTAGGGAATAGGAGTGAGAGAGGAATAGGGGATAGCGTTTTGGAGAAGGAAGATGGGGATAGGTGGTCTTAAGGGGTACCACTCTTACACCATCAAGTGCAAAGTCGGGGAACACAGCGACCACCTGATAAATAATTGGGATCCAGCTGGTCCCCCTTAGGCCGGGTTCAACACTGGGATCGCAAAAGGCAAATCGCAATCGCCTATGGAGTGTAATTGCATATCTACCAAGCAATTGTGGCTCCATGTTACAGTGATTGCGTTTTTCAGTCTCATTCCAGAGAATGAGAATGGCGTTCTAACTGCCAGCAAAATGTTACACGCAGTGCACTTTTGCGATATACGCACATCACAGGCACTGCAAGGATTTACCGCAGTGCTTTGCTCAATACCGGCTATCAGCAAAGAGCAGAAAAACTACTTATAAAAGCACCCCAAGTGTGAACTGGCCCTTAAGAGAACTTTATTGGTGATTACAAATTGTTGCAACCTGCAATGTAGAACTCAGGGGCGTATTTTAAATGATTTAAATATACCCCCAAATTCTAATAATCGCCTCCTCCTCCCCATAGCCATACCAATCCTCACCAAAAAGGTACAAAGCATAGAACTGCAAACAAAACAAAAAAAGATGCAGGCCAACAATTGTAATTCTGGAAAATACCAATTGCACTAGCAAAAACCCGGCAATGCAATTCACATGTTCATCGCCGTGCTGTTGCTATTGGAAACATGTAAACGATACAATTTTTAAATCGAAACATGCTTAATAAAAAAGGGCGCTAATTAGTTAATCTCCATCTAAGATAGTTTATTATATTCTTTTTTTAACAGAGTCCTTTGGCTAATCCAGTTGGCTAAAACTAAATCACATTTTGGCCAATAGGATTGTAAGCCGGCCCACCATGGTAAGGTAGACTCTATTAGGGCGGGTTAGGTGATGGGAGTGAGAGAGGAATAGAGTATAGCGTTTTGGAGAGGGAAGAGGGGGATAGGTGGTCTTAAAGGGTTCCACTCTTACACCATCAAGTGCAAAGTCGGGGAACACAACCACCACCTGATAAATAATTGGGATCCAGCTGGTCCCCCTGAGGCCGGGTTCAATACTGGGATTGCAAAAGGCAAATCGCAATCACCTATGGAGTGTAATTGCATTTCTACCAAGCAATTGTGGCTCCATGTTACAGTGATTGCGTTTTTCTGTCTCATTCCAGAGAATGAGAATGGCTTCTAACTGCCAGCAAAATGTTGCACGCAGTGCACTTTTGCGATATACGCACATCACAGGCACTGCAAGGATTTACCGCAGTGCTTTGCTGAATACCGGCTATCAGCAAAGAGCAGAAAAACTACTTATTAAAGCACCCCAAGTGTAAACTGGCCCTTAAGAGAACTTTATTGGTGATTACAAATTGTTGCAACCTGCAGAGTAGAACTCAGGGGCATATTTAAAATGATTTAAATATACCCCCAAATTCTAATAATGGCCTCCTCCTCCCCATAGCCATACCAATCCTCACCAAAAAGGGTCAAAGCATAGAAACGCAAACAAAACAAAAAAAGATGCAGGCCAACAATTGTAATTCTGGAAAATACCAATTGCACTAGCAAAAACCCGGCAATGCAATTCACATGTTCATCGCCGTGCTGTTGCTATTGGCAAAATGGGAACGATACAATTTTTAAATCGAAACGTGCTTAATAAAAAAGGGCCCTAATTACTTAATCTCCATCTAAGATAGTTTATTATATTCTTTTTTTAACAGAGTCCTTTGGCTAATCCAGTTGGCTAAAACTAAATCACATTTTGGCCAATAGGATTGTAAGCAGGCCCACCATGGTAAGGTAGACTCTATTAGGGCGGGTTAGGTGATGGGAGTGAGAGAGGAATAGAGTATAGCGTTTTGGAGAGGGAAGAGGGGGATAGGTGGTCTTAAAGGGTTCCACTCTTACACCATCAAGTGCAAAGTCGGGGAACACAACGACCACCTGATAAATAATTGGGATCCAGCTGGTCCCCCTTAGGCCGGGTTCAATACTGGGATTGCAAAAGGCAAATCGCAATCACCTATGGAGTGTAATTGCATTTCTACCAAGCAATTGTGGCTCCATGTTACAGTGATTGCGTTTTTCTGTCTCATTCCAGAGAATGAGAATGGCTTCTAACTGCCAGCAAAATGTTGCACGCAGTGCACTTTTGCGATATACGCACATCACAGGCACTGCAAGGATTTACCGCAGTGCTTTGCTGAATACCGGCTATCAGCAAAGAGCAGAAAAACTACTTATTAAAGCACCCCAAGTGTAAACTGGCCCTTAAGAGAACTTTATTGGTGATTACAAATTGTTGCAACCTGCAGAGTAGAACTCAGGGGCATATTTAAAATGATTTAAATATACCCCCAAATTCTAATAATGGCCTCCTCCTCCCCATAGCCATACCAATCCTCACCAAAAAGGGTCAAAGCATAGAAACGCAAACAAAACAAAAAAAGATGCAGGCCAACAATTGTAATTCTGGATAATACCAATTGCACTAGCAAAAACCCGGCAATGCAATTCACATGTTCATCGCCGTGCTGTTGCTATTGGCAAAATGGGAACGATACAATTTTTAAATCGAAACGTGCTTAATAAAAAGGGCCCTAATTACTTAATCTCCATCTAAGATAGTTTATTATATTCTTTTTTTAACAGAGTCCTTTGGCTAATCCAGTTGGCTAAAACTAAATCACATTTTGGCCAATAGGATTGTAAGCCGGCCCACCATGGTAAGGTAGACTCTATTAGGGCGGGTTAGGGAATAGGAGTGAGAGAGGAATAGGGGATAGCGTTTTGGAGAAGGAAGATGGGGATAGGTGGTCTTAAGGGGTACCACTCTTACACCATCAAGTGCAAAGTCGGGGAACACAGCGACCACCTGATAAATAATTGGGATCCAGCTGGTCCCCCTTAGGCCGGGTTCAACACTGGGATCGCAAAAGGCAAATCGCAATCGCCTATGGAGTGTAATTGCATATCTACCAAGCAATTGTGGCTCCATGTTACAGTGATTGCGTTTTTCAGTCTCATTCCAGAGAATGAGAATGGCGTTCTAACTGCCAGCAAAATGTTACACGCAGTGCACTTTTGCGATATACGCACATCACAGGCACTGCAAGGATTTACCGCAGTGCTTTGCTGAATACCGGCTATCAGCAAAGAGCAGAAAAACTACTTATGAAAGCACCCCAAGTGTGAACTGGCCCTTAAAAGAACTTTATTGGTGATTACAAATTGTTGCAACCTGCAATGTAGAACTCAGGGGCGTAATTTAAATGATTTAAATATACCCCCAAATTCTAATAATCGCCTCCTCCTCCCCATAGCCATACCAATCCTCACCAAAAAGGTACAAAGCATAGAACTGCAAACAAAACAAAAAAAGATGCAGGCCAACAATTGTAATTCTGGAAAATACCAATTGCACTAGCAAAAACCCGGCAATGCAATTCACATGTTCATCGCCGTGCTGTTGCTATTGGAAAAATGTAAACGATACAATTTTTAAATCGAAACATGCTTAATAAAAAAGGGCGCTAATTAGTTAATCTCCATCTAAGATAGTTTATTATATTCTTTTTTTAACAGAGTCCTTTGGCTAATCCAGTTGGCTAAAACTAAATCACATTTTGGCCAATAGGATTGTAAGCCGGCCCACCATGGTAAGGTAGACTCTATTAGGGCGGGTTAGGTGATGGGAGTGAGAGAGGAATAGAGTATAGCGTTTTGGAGAGGGAAGAGGGGGATAGGTGGTCTTAAAGGGTTCCACTCTTACACCATCAAGTGCAAAGTCGGGGAACACAACCACCACCTGATAAATAATTGGGATCCAGCTGGTCCCCCTGAGGCCGGGTTCAATACTGGGATTGCAAAAGGCAAATCGCAATCACCTATGGAGTGTAATTGCATTTCTACCAAGCAATTGTGGCTCCATGTTACAGTGATTGCGTTTTTCTGTCTCATTCCAGAGAATGAGAATGGCTTCTAACTGCCAGCAAAATGTTGCACGCAGTGCACTTTTGCGATATACGCACATCACAGGCACTGCAAGGATTTACCGCAGTGCTTTGCTGAATACCGGCTATCAGCAAAGAGCAGAAAAACTACTTATTAAAGCACCCCAAGTGTAAACTGGCCCTTAAGAGAACTTTATTGGTGATTACAAATTGTTGCAACCTGCAGAGTAGAACTCAGGGGCATATTTAAAATGATTTAAATATACCCCCAAATTCTAATAATGGCCTCCTCCTCCCCATAGCCATACCAATCCTCACCAAAAAGGGTCAAAGCATAGAAACGCAAACAAAACAAAAAAAGATGCAGGCCAACAATTGTAATTCTGGAAAATACCAATTGCACTAGCAAAAACCCGGCAATGCAATTCACATGTTCATCGCCGTGCTGTTGCTATTGGCAAAATGGGAACGATACAATTTTTAAATCGAAACGTGCTTAATAAAAAAGGGCCCTAATTACTTAATCTCCATCTAAGATAGTTTATTATATTCTTTTTTTAACAGAGTCCTTTGGCTAATCCAGTTGGCTAAAACTAAATCACATTTTGGCCAATAGGATTGTAAGCAGGCCCACCATGGTAAGGTAGACTCTATTAGGGCGGGTTAGGTGATGGGAGTGAGAGAGGAATAGAGTATAGCGTTTTGGAGAGGGAAGAGGGGGATAGGTGGTCTTAAAGGGTTCCACTCTTACACCATCAAGTGCAAAGTCGGGGAACACAACGACCACCTGATAAATAATTGGGATCCAGCTGGTCCCCCTTAGGCCGGGTTCAATACTGGGATTGCAAAAGGCAAATCGCAATCACCTATGGAGTGTAATTGCATTTCTACCAAGCAATTGTGGCTCCATGTTACAGTGATTGCGTTTTTCTGTCTCATTCCAGAGAATGAGAATGGCTTCTAACTGCCAGCAAAATGTTGCACGCAGTGCACTTTTGCGATATACGCACATCACAGGCACTGCAAGGATTTACCGCAGTGCTTTGCTGAATACCGGCTATCAGCAAAGAGCAGAAAAACTACTTATTAAAGCACCCCAAGTGTAAACTGGCCCTTAAGAGAACTTTATTGGTGATTACAAATTGTTGCAACCTGCAGAGTAGAACTCAGGGGCATATTTAAAATGATTTAAATATACCCCCAAATTCTAATAATGGCCTCCTCCTCCCCATAGCCATACCAATCCTCACCAAAAAGGGTCAAAGCATAGAAACGCAAACAAAACAAAAAAAGATGCAGGCCAACAATTGTAATTCTGGATAATACCAATTGCACTAGCAAAAACCCGGCAATGCAATTCACATGTTCATCGCCGTGCTGTTGCTATTGGCAAAATGGGAACGATACAATTTTTAAATCGAAACGTGCTTAATAAAAAGGGCCCTAATTACTTAATCTCCATCTAAGATAGTTTATTATATTCTTTTTTTAACAGAGTCCTTTGGCTAATCCAGTTGGCTAAAACTAAATCACATTTTGGCCAATAGGATTGTAAGCCGGCCCACCATGGTAAGGTAGACTCTATTAGGGCGGGTTAGGGAATAGGAGTGAGAGAGGAATAGGGGATAGCGTTTTGGAGAAGGAAGATGGGGATAGGTGGTCTTAAGGGGTACCACTCTTACACCATCAAGTGCAAAGTCGGGGAACACAGCGACCACCTGATAAATAATTGGGATCCAGCTGGACCCCTTAGGCCGGGTTCAACACTGGGATCGCAAAAGGCAAATCGCAATCGCCTATGGAGTGTAATTGCATATCTACCAAGCAATTGTGGCTCCATGTTACAGTGATTGCGTTTTTCAGTCTCATTCCAGAGAATGAGAATGGCGTTCTAACTGCCAGCAAAATGTTACACGCAGTGCACTTTTGCGATATACGCACATCACAGGCACTGCAAGGATTTACCGCAGTGCTTTGCTGAATACCGGCTATCAGCAAAGAGCAGAAAAACTACTTATGAAAGCACCCCAAGTGTGAACTGGCCCTTAAAAGAACTTTATTGGTGATTACAAATTGTTGCAACCTGCAATGTAGAACTCAGGGGCGTAATTTAAATGATTTAAATATACCCCCAAATTCTAATAATCGCCTCCTCCTCCCCATAGCCATACCAATCCTCACCAAAAAGGTACAAAGCATAGAACTGCAAACAAAACAAAAAAAGATGCAGGCCAACAATTGTAATTCTGGAAAATACCAATTGCACTAGCAAAAACCCGGCAATGCAATTCACATGTTCATCGCCGTGCTGTTGCTATTGGAAAAATGTAAACGATACAATTTTTAAATCGAAACATGCTTAATAAAAAAGGGCGCTAATTAGTTAATCTCCATCTAAGATAGTTTATTATATTCTTTTTTTAACAGAGTCCTTTGGCTAATCCAGTTGGCTAAAACTAAATCACATTTTGGCCAATAGGATTGTAAGCCGGCCCACCATGGTAAGGTAGACTCTATTAGGGCGGGTTAGGTGATGGGAGTGAGAGAGGAATAGAGTATAGCGTTTTGGAGAGGGAAGAGGGGGATAGGTGGTCTTAAAGGGTTCCACTCTTACACCATCAAGTGCAAAGTCGGGGAACACAACCACCACCTGATAAATAATTGGGATCCAGCTGGTCCCCCTGAGGCCGGGTTCAATACTGGGATTGCAAAAGGCAAATCGCAATCACCTATGGAGTGTAATTGCATTTCTACCAAGCAATTGTGGCTCCATGTTACAGTGATTGCGTTTTTCTGTCTCATTCCAGAGAATGAGAATGGCTTCTAACTGCCAGAAAAATGTTGCACGCAGTGCACTTTTGCGATATACGCACATCACAGGCACTGCAAGGATTTACCGCAGTGCTTTGCTGAATACCGGCTATCAGCAAAGAGCAGAAAAACTACTTATTAAAGCACCCCAAGTGTAAACTGGCCCTTAAGAGAACTTTATTGGTGATTACAAATTGTTGCAACCTGCAGAGTAGAACTCAGGGGCATATTTAAAATGATTTAAATATACCCCCAAATTCTAATAATGGCCTCCTCCTCCCCATAGCCATACCAATCCTCACCAAAAAGGGTCAAAGCATAGAAACGCAAACAAAACAAAAAAAGATGCAGGCCAACAATTGTAATTCTGGAAAATACCAATTGCACTAGCAAAAACCCGGCAATGCAATTCACATGTTCATCGCCGTGCTGTTGCTATTGGCAAAATGGGAACGATACAATTTTTAAATCGAAACGTGCTTAATAAAAAAGGGCGCTAATTAGTTAATCTCCATCTAAGATAGTTTATTATATTCTTTTTTTAACAGAGTCCTTTGGCTAATCCAGTTGGCTAAAACTAAATCACATTTTGGCCAATAGGATTGTAAGCCGGCCCACCATGGTAAGGTAGACTCTATTAGGGCGGGTTAGGTGATGGGAGTGAGAGAGGAATAGAGTATAGCGTTTTGGAGAGGGAAGAGGGGGATAGGTGGTCTTAAAGGGTTCCACTCTTACACCATCAAGTGCAAAGTCGGGGAACACAACCACCACCTGATAAATAATTGGGATCCAGCTGGTCCCCCTGAGGCCGGGTTCAATACTGGGATTGCAAAAGGCAAATCGCAATCACCTATGGAGTGTAATTGCATTTCTACCAAGCAATTGTGGCTCCATGTTACAGTGATTGCGTTTTTCTGTCTCATTCCAGAGAATGAGAATGGCTTCTAACTGCCAGCAAAATGTTGCACGCAGTGCACTTTTGCGATATACGCACATCACAGGCACTGCAAGGATTTACCGCAGTGCTTTGCTGAATACCGGCTATCAGCAAAGAGCAGAAAAACTACTTATTAAAGCACCCCAAGTGTAAACTGGCCCTTAAGAGAACTTTATTGGTGATTACAAATTGTTGCAACCTGCAGAGTAGAACTCAGGGGCATATTTAAAATGATTTAAATATACCCCCAAATTCTAATAATGGCCTCCTCCTCCCCATAGCCATACCAATCCTCACCAAAAAGGGTCAAAGCATAGAAACGCAAACAAAACAAAAAAAGATGCAGGCCAACAATTGTAATTCTGGAAAATACCAATTGCACTAGCAAAAACCCGGCAATGCAATTCACATGTTCATCGCCGTGCTGTTGCTATTGGCAAAATGGGAACGATACAATTTTTAAATCGAAACGTGCTTAATAAAAAAGGGCCCTAATTACTTAATCTCCATCTAAGATAGTTTATTATATTCTTTTTTTAACAGAGTCCTTTGGCTAATCCAGTTGGCTAAAACTAAATCACATTTTGGCCAATAGGATTGTAAGCAGGCCCACCATGGTAAGGTAGACTCTATTAGGGCGGGTTAGGTGATGGGAGTGAGAGAGGAATAGAGTATAGCGTTTTGGAGAGGGAAGAGGGGGATAGGTGGTCTTAAAGGGTTCCATTCTTACACCATCAAGTGCAAAGTCGGGGAACACAACGACCACCTGATAAATAATTGGGATCCAGCTGGTCCCCCTTAGGCCGGGTTCAATACTGGGATTGCAAAAGGCAAATCGCAATCACCTATGGAGTGTAATTGCATTTCTACCAAGCAATTGTGGCTCCATGTTACAGTGATTGCGTTTTTCTGTCTCATTCCAGAGAATGAGAATGGCTTCTAACTGCCAGCAAAATGTTGCACGCAGTGCACTTTTGCGATATACGCACATCACAGGCACTGCAAGGATTTACCGCAGTGCTTTGCTGAATACCGGCTATCAGCAAAGAGCAGAAAAACTACTTATTAAAGCACCCCAAGTGTAAACTGGCCCTTAAGAGAACTTTATTGGTGATTACAAATTGTTGCAACCTGCAGAGTAGAACTCAGGGGCATATTTAAAATGATTTAAATATACCCCCAAATTCTAATAATGGCCTCCTCCTCCCCATAGCCATACCAATCCTCACCAAAAAGGGTCAAAGCATAGAAACGCAAACAAAACAAAAAAAGATGCAGGCCAACAATTGTAATTCTGGATAATACCAATTGCACTAGCAAAAACCCGGCAATGCAATTCACATGTTCATCGCCGTGCTGTTGCTATTGGCAAAATGGGAACGATACAATTTTTAAATCGAAACGTGCTTAATAAAAAGGGCCCTAATTACTTAATCTCCATCTAAGATAGTTTATTATATTCTTTTTTTAACAGAGTCCTTTGGCTAATCCAGTTGGCTAAAACTAAATCACATTTTGGCCAATAGGATTGTAAGCCGGCCCACCATGGTAAGGTAGACTCTATTAGGGCGGGTTAGGGAATAGGAGTGAGAGAGGAATAGGGGATAGCGTTTTGGAGAAGGAAGATGGGGATAGGTGGTCTTAAGGGGTACCACTCTTACACCATCAAGTGCAAAGTCGGGGAACACAGCGACCACCTGATAAATAATTGGGATCCAGCTGGTCCCCCTTAGGCCGGGTTCAACACTGGGATCGCAAAAGGCAAATCGCAATCGCCTATGGAGTGTAATTGCATATCTACCAAGCAATTGTGGCTCCATGTTACAGTGATTGCGTTTTTCAGTCTCATTCCAGAGAATGAGAATGGCGTTCTAACTGCCAGCAAAATGTTACACGCAGTGCACATTTGCGATATACGCACATCACAGGCACTGCAAGGATTTACCGCAGTGCTTTGCTGAATACCGGCTATCAGCAAAGAGCAGAAAAACTACTTATAAAAGCACCCCAAGTGTGAACTGGCCCTTAAGAGAACTTTATTGGTGATTACAAATTGTTGCAACCTGCAATGTAGAACTCAGGGGCGTATTTAAAATGATTTAAATATACCCCCAAATTCTAATAATCGCCTCCTCCTCCCCATAGCCATACCAATCCTCACCAAAAAGGTACAAAGCATAGAACTGCAAACAAAACAAAAAAAGATGCAGGCCAACAATTGTAATTCTGGAAAATACCAATTGCACTAGCAAAAACCCGGCAATGCAATTCACATGTTCATCGCCGTGCTGTTGCTATTGGAAACATGTAAACGATACAATTTTTAAATCGAAACATGCTTAATAAAAAAGGGCGCTAATTAGTTAATCTCCATCTAAGATAGTTTATTATATTCTTTTTTTAACAGAGTCCTTTGGCTAATCCAGTTGGCTAAAACTAAATCACATTTTGGCCAATAGGATTGTAAGCCGGCCCACCATGGTAAGGTAGACTCTATTAGGGCGGGTTAGGTGATGGGAGTGAGAGAGGAATAGAGTATAGCGTTTTGGAGAGGGAAGAGGGGGATAGGTGGTCTTAAAGGGTTCCACTCTTACACCATCAAGTGCAAAGTCGGGGAACACAACCACCACCTGATAAATAATTGGGATCCAGCTGGTCCCCCTGAGGCCGGGTTCAATACTGGGATTGCAAAAGGCAAATCGCAATCACCTATGGAGTGTAATTGCATTTCTACCAAGCAATTGTGGCTCCATGTTACAGTGATTGCGTTTTTCTGTCTCATTCCAGAGAATGAGAATGGCTTCTAACTGCCAGCAAAATGTTGCACGCAGTGCACTTTTGCGATATACGCACATCACAGGCACTGCAAGGATTTACCGCAGTGCTTTGCTGAATACCGGCTATCAGCAAAGATCAGAAAAACTACTTATTAAAGCACCCCAAGTGTAAACTGGCCCTTAAGAGAACTTTATTGGTGATTACAAATTGTTGCAACCTGCAGAGTAGAACTCAGGGGCATATTTAAAATGATTTAAATATACCCCCAAATTCTAATAATGGCCTCCTCCTCCCCATAGCCATACCAATCCTCACCAAAAAGGGTCAAAGCATAGAAACGCAAACAAAACAAAAAAAGATGCAGGCCAACAATTGTAATTCTGGAAAATACCAATTGCACTAGCAAAAACCCGGCAATGCAATTCACATGTTCATCGCCGTGCTGTTGCTATTGGCAAAATGGGAACGATACAATTTTTAAATCGAAACGTGCTTAATAAAAAAGGGCCCTAATTACTTAATCTCCATCTAAGATAGTTTATTATATTCTTTTTTTAACAGAGTCCTTTGGCTAATCCAGTTGGCTAAAACTAAATCACATTTTGGCCAATAGGATTGTAAGCAGGCCCACCATGGTAAGGTAGACTCTATTAGGGCGGGTTAGGTGATGGGAGTGAGAGAGGAATAGAGTATAGCGTTTTGGAGAGGGAAGAGGGGGATAGGTGGTCTTAAAGGGTTCCACTCTTACACCATCAAGTGCAAAGTTGGGGAACACAACGACCACCTGATAAATAATTGGGATCCAGCTGGTCCCCCTTAGGCCGGGTTCAATACTGGGATTGCAAAAGGCAAATCGCAATCACCTATGGAGTGTAATTGCATTTCTACCAAGCAATTGTGGCTCCATGTTACAGTGATTGCGTTTTTCTGTCTCATTCCAGAGAATGAGAATGGCTTCTAACTGCCAGCAAAATGTTGCACGCAGTGCACTTTTGCGATATACGCACATCACAGGCACTGCAAGGATTTACCGCAGTGCTTTGCTGAATACCGGCTATCAGCAAAGAGCAGAAAAACTACTTATTAAAGCACCCCAAGTGTAAACTGGCCCTTAAGAGAACTTTATTGGTGATTACAAATTGTTGCAACCTGCAGAGTAGAACTCAGGGGCATATTTAAAATGATTTAAATATACCCCCAAATTCTAATAATGGCCTCCTCCTCCCCATAGCCATACCAATCCTCACCAAAAAGGGTCAAAGCATAGAAACGCAAACAAAACAAAAAAAGATGCAGGCCAACAATTGTAATTCTGGATAATACCAATTGCACTAGCAAAAACCCGGCAATGCAATTCACATGTTCATCGCCGTGCTGTTGCTATTGGCAAAATGGGAACGATACAATTTTTAAATCGAAACGTGCTTAATAGAAAGGGCCCTAATTACTTAATCTCCATCTAAGATAGTTTATTATATTCTTTTTTTAACAGAGTCCTTTGGCTAATCCAGTTGGCTAAAACTAAATCACATTTTGGCCAATAGGATTGTAAGCCGGCCCACCATGGTAAGGTAGACTCTATTAGGGCGGGTTAGGGAATAGGAGTGAGAGAGGAATAGGGGATAGCGTTTTGGAGAAGGAAGATGGGGATAGGTGGTCTTAAGGGGTACCACTCTTACACCATCAAGTGCAAAGTCGGGGAACACAGCGACCACCTGATAAATAATTGGGATCCAGCTGGTCCCCCTTAGGCCGGGTTCAACACTGGGATCGCAAAAGGCAAATCGCAATCGCCTATGGAGTGTAATTGCATATCTACCAAGCAATTGTGGCTCCATGTTACAGTGATTGCGTTTTTCAGTCTCATTCCAGAGAATGAGAATGGCGTTCTAACTGCCAGCAAAATGTTACACGCAGTGCACTTTTGCGATATACGCACATCACAGGCACTGCAAGGATTTACCGCAGTGCTTTGCTCAATACCGGCTATCAGCAAAGAGCAGAAAAACTACTTATAAAAGCACCCCAAGTGTGAACTGGCCCTTAAGAGAACTTTATTGGTGATTACAAATTGTTGCAACCTGCAATGTAGAACTCAGGGGCGTATTTAAAATGATTTAAATATACCCCAAATTCTAATAATCGCCTCCTCCTCCCCATAGCCATACCAATCCTCACCAAAAAGGTACAAAGCATAGAACTGCAAACAAAACAAAAAAAGATGCAGGCCAACAATTGTAATTCTGGAAAATACCAATTGCACTAGCAAAAACCCAGCAATGCAATTCACATGTTCATCGCCGTGCTGTTGCTATTGGAAAAATGTAAACGATACAATTTTTAAATCGAAACATGCTTAATAAAAAAGGGCGCTAATTAGTTAATCTCCATCTAAGATAGTTTATTATATTCTTTTTTTAACAGAGTCCTTTGGCTAATCCAGTTGGCTAAAACTAAATCACATTTTGGCCAATAGGATTGTAAGCCGGCCCACCATGGTAAGGTAGACTCTATTAGGGCGGGTTAGGTGATGGGAGTGAGAGAGAAATAGAGTATAGCGTTTTGGAGAGGGAAGAGGGGGATAGGTGGTCTTAAAGGGTTCCACTCTTACACCATCAAGTGCAAAGTTGGGGAACACAACGACCACCTGATAAATAATTGGGATCCAGCTGGTCCCCCTTAGGCCGGGTTCAATACTGGGATTGCAAAAGGCAAATCGCAATCACCTATGGAGTGTAATTGCATTTCTACCAAGCAATTGTGGCTCCATGTTACAGTGATTGCGTTTTTCTGTCTCATTCCAGAGAATGAGAATGGCTTCTAACTGCCAGCAAAATGTTGCACGCAGTGCACTTTTGCGATATACGCACATCACAGGCACTGCAAGGATTTACCGCAGTGCTTTGCTGAATACCGGCTATCAGCAAAGAGTAGAAAAACTACTTATTAAAGCACCCCAAGTGTGAACTGGCCCTTAAGAGAACTTTATTGGTGATTACAAATTGTTGCAACTTGCAGAGTAGAACTCAGGGGCATATTTAAAATGATTTAAATATACCCCCAAATTCTAATAATGGCCTCCTCCTCCCCATAGCCATACCAATCCTCACCAAAAAGGGTGAAAGCATAGAAACGCAAACAAAACAAAAAAAGATGCAGGCCAACAATTGTAATTCTGGAAAATACCAATTGCACTAGCAAAAACCCGGCAATGCAATTCACATGTTCATCGCCGTGCTGTTGCTATTGGCAAAATGGGAACGATACAATTTTTAAATCGAAACGTGCTTAATAAAAAAGGGCCCTAATTACTTAATCTCCATCTAAGATAGTTTATTATATTCTTTTTTTAACAGAGTCCTTTGGCTAATCCAGTTGGCTAAAACTAAATCACATTTTGGCCAATAGGATTGTAAGCCGGCCCACCATGGTAAGGTAGACTCTATTAGGGCGGGTTAGGGAATAGGAGTGAGAGAGGAATAGGGGATAGCGTTTTGGAGAAGGAAGATGGGGATAGGTGGTCTTAAGGGGTACCACTCTTACACCATCAAGTGCAAAGTCGGGGAACACAGCGACCACCTGATAAATAATTGGGATCCAGCTGGTCCCCCTTAGGCCGGGTTCAACACTGGGATCGCAAAAGGCAAATCGCAATCGCCTATGGAGTGTAATTGCATATCTACCAAGCAATTGTGGCTCCATGTTACAGTGATTGCGTTTTTCAGTCTCATTCCAGAGAATGAGAATGGCGTTCTAACTGCCAGCAAAATGTTACACGCAGTGCACTTTTGCGATATATACGCACATCACAGGCACTGCAAGGATTTACCGCAGTGCTTTGCTCAATACCGGCTATCAGCAAAGAGCAGAAAAACTACTTATAAAAGCACCCCAAGTGTGAACTGGCCCTTAAGAGAACTTTATTGATGATTACAAATTGTTGCAACCTGCAATGTAGAACTCAGGGGCGTATTTAAAATGATTTAAATATACCCCCAAATTCTAATAATCGCCTCCTCCTCCCCATAGCCATACCAATCCTCACCAAAAAGGTACAAAGCATAGAACTGCAAACAAAACAAAAAAAGATGCAGGCCAACAATTGTAATTCTGGAAAATACCAATTGCACTAGCAAAAACCCAGCAATGCAATTCACATGTTCATCGCCGTGCTGTTGCTATTGGAAACATGTAAACGATACAATTTTTAAATCGAAACATGCTTAATAAAAAAGGGCGCTAATTAGTTAATCTCCATCTAAGATAGTTTATTATATTCTTTTTTTAACAGAGTCCTTTGGCTAATCCAGTTGGCTAAAACTAAATCACATTTTGGCCAATAGGATTGTAAGCCGGCCCACCATGGTAAGGTAGACTCTATTAGGGCGGGTTAGGTGATGGGAGTGAGAGAGGAATAGAGTATAGCGTTTTGGAGAGGGAAGAGGGGGATAGGTGGTCTTAAAGGGTTCCACTCTTACACCATCAAGTGCAAAGTCGGGGAACACAACCACCACCTGATAAATAATTGGGATCCAGCTGGTCCCCCTGAGGCCGGGTTCAATACTGGGATTGCAAAAGGCAAATCGCAATCACCTATGGAGTGTAATTGCATTTCTACCAAGCAATTGTGGCTCCATGTTACAGTGATTGCGTTTTTCTGTCTCATTCCAGAGAATGAGAATGGCTTCTAACTGCCAGCAAAATGTTGCACGCAGTGCACTTTTGCGATATACGCACATCACAGGCACTGCAAGGATTTACCGCAGTGCTTTGCTGAATACCGGCTATCAGCAAAGAGCAGAAAAACTACTTATTAAAGCACCCCAAGTGTAAACTGGCCCTTAAGAGAACTTTATTGGTGATTACAAATTGTTGCAACCTGCAGAGTAGAACTCAGGGGCATATTTAAAATGATTTAAATATACCCCCAAATTCTAATA
Source organism: Hyperolius riggenbachi (assembly GCF_040937935.1). Classification (NCBI taxonomy): domain Eukaryota; kingdom Metazoa; phylum Chordata; class Amphibia; order Anura; family Hyperoliidae; genus Hyperolius; species Hyperolius riggenbachi. Next base: position 69,435,155 of record NC_090654.1, on the reverse strand, counting down.
ATGGCCTCCTCCTCCCCATAGCCATACCAATCCTCACCAAAAAGGGTCAAAGCATAGAAACGCAAACAAAACAAAAAAAGATGCAGGCCAACAATTGTAATTCTGGAAAATACCAATTGCACTAGCAAAAACCCGGCAATGCAATTCACATGTTCATCGCCGTGCTGTTTCTATTGGCAAAATAGGAACGATACAATTTTTAAATCGAAACGTGCTTAATAAAAAAGGGCCCTAATTACTTAATCTCCATCTAAGATAGTTTATTATATTCTTTTTTTAACAGAGTCCTTTGGCTAATCCAGTTGGCTAAAACTAAATCACATTTTGGCCAATAGGATTGTAAGCAGGCCCACCATGGTAAGGTAGACTCTATTAGGGCGGGTTAGGTGATGGGAGTGAGAGAGGAATAGAGTATAGCGTTTTGGAGAGGGAAGAGGGGGATAGGTGGTCTTAAAGGGTTCCACTCTTACACCATCAAGTGCAAAGTCGGGGAACACAACGACCACCTGATAAATAATTGGGATCCAGCTGGTCCCCCTTAGGCCGGGTTCAATACTGGGATTGCAAAAGGCAAATCGCAATCACCTATGGAGTGTAATTGCATTTCTACCAAGCAATTGTGGCTCCATGTTACAGTGATTGCGTTTTTCTGTCTCATTCCAGAGAATGAGAATGGCTTCTAACTGCCAGCAAAATGTTGCACGCAGTGCACTTTTGCGATATACGCACATCACAGGCACTGCAAGGATTTACCGCAGTGCTTTGCTGAATACCGACTATCAGCAAAGAGCAGAAAAACTACTTATTAAAGCACCCCAAGTGTAAACTGGCCCTTAAGAGAACTTTATTGGTGATTACAAATTGTTGCAACCTGCAGAGTAGAACTCAGGGGCATATTTAAAATGATTTAAATATACCCCCAAATTCCTCCCCATAGCCATACCAATCCTCACCAAAAAGGGTCAAAGCATAGAAACGCAAACAAAACAAAAAAAGATGCAGGCCAACAATTGTAATTCTGGATAATACCAATTGCACTAGCAAAAACCCGGCAATGCAATTCACATGTTCATCGCCGTGCTGTTGCTATTGGCAAAATGGGAACGATACAATTTTTAAATCGAAACGTGCTTAATAAAAAGGGCCCTAATTACTTAATCTCCATCTAAGATAGTTTATTATATTCTTTTTTTAACAGAGTCCTTTGGCTAATCCAGTTGGCTAAAACTAAATCACATTTTGGCCAATAGGATTGTAAGCCGGCCCACCATGGTAAGGTAGACTCTATTAGGGCGGGTTAGGGAATAGGAGTGAGAGAGGAATAGGGGATAGCGTTTTGGAGAAGGAAGATGGGGATAGGTGGTCTTAAGGGGTACCACTCTTACACCATCAAGTGCAAAGTCGGGGAACACAGCGACCACCTGATAAATAATTGGGATCCAGCTGGTCCCCCTTAGGCCGGGTTCAACACTGGGATCGCAAAAGGCAAATCGCAATCGCCTATGGAGTGTAATTGCATATCTACCAAGCAATTGTGGCTCCATGTTACAGTGATTGCGTTTTTCAGTCTCATTCCAGAGAATGAGAATGGCGTTCTAACTGCCAGCAAAATGTTACACGCAGTGCACATTTGCGATATACGCACATCACAGGCACTGCAAGGATTTACCGCAGTGCTTTGCTGAATACCGGCTATCAGCAAAGAGCAGAAAAACTACTTATAAAAGCACCCCAAGTGTGAACTGGCCCTTAAGAGAACTTTATTGGTGATTACAAATTGTTGCAACCTGCAATGTAGAACTCAGGGGCGTATTTAAAATGATTTAAATATACCCCCAAATTCTAATAATCGCCTCCTCCTCCCCATAGCCATACCAATCCTCACCAAAAAGGTACAAAGCATAGAACTGCAAACAAAACAAAAAAAGATGCAGGCCAACAATTGTAATTCTGGAAAATACCAATTGCACTAGCAAAAACCCGGCAATGCAATTCACATGTTCATCGCCGTGCTGTTGCTATTGGAAACATGTAAACGATACAATTTTTAAATCGAAACATGCTTAATAAAAAAGGGCGCTAATTAGTTAATCTCCATCTAAGATAGTTTATTATATTCTTTTTTTAACAGAGTCCTTTGGCTAATCCAGTTGGCTAAAACTAAATCACATTTTGGCCAATAGGATTGTAAGCCGGCCCACCATGGTAAGGTAGACTCTATTAGGGCGGGTTAGGTGATGGGAGTGAGAGAGGAATAGAGTATAGCGTTTTGGAGAGGGAAGAGGGGGATAGGTGGTCTTAAAGGGTTCCACTCTTACACCATCAAGTGCAAAGTCGGGGAACACAACCACCACCTGATAAATAATTGGGATCCAGCTGGTCCCCCTGAGGCCGGGTTCAATACTGGGATTGCAAAAGGCAAATCGCAATCACCTATGGAGTGTAATTGCATTTCTACCAAGCAATTGTGGCTCCATGTTACAGTGATTGCGTTTTTCTGTCTCATTCCAGAGAATGAGAATGGCTTCTAACTGCCAGCAAAATGTTGCACGCAGTGCACTTTTGCGATATACGCACATCACAGGCACTGCAAGGATTTACCGCAGTGCTTTGCTGAATACCGGCTATCAGCAAAGAGCAGAAAAACTACTTATTAAAGCACCCCAAGTGTAAACTGGCCCTTAAGAGAACTTTATTGGTGATTACAAATTGTTGCAACCTGCAGAGTAGAACTCAGGGGCATATTTCAAATGATTTAAATATACCCCCAAATTCTAATAATGGCCTCCTCCTCCCCATAGCCATACCAATCCTCACCAAAAAGGGTCAAAGCATAGAAACGCAAACAAAACAAAAAAAGATGCAGGCCAACAATTGTAATTCTGGAAAATACCAATTGCACTAGCAAAAACCCGGCAATGCAATTCACATGTTCATCGCCGTGCTGTTGCTATTGGCAAAATGGGAACGATACAATTTTTAAATCGAAACGTGCTTAATAAAAAAGGGCCCTAATTACTTAATCTCCATCTAAGATAGTTTATTATATTCTTTTTTTAACAGAGTCCTTTGGCTAATCCAGTTGGCTAAAACTAAATCACATTTTGGCCAATAGGATTGTAAGCAGGCCCACCATGGTAAGGTAGACTCTATTAGGGCGGGTTAGGTGATGGGAGTGAGAGAGGAATAGAGTATAGCGTTTTGGAGAGGGAAGAGGGGGATAGGTGGTCTTAAAGGGTTCCACTCTTACACCATCAAGTGCAAAGTCGGGGAACACAACGACCACCTGATAAATAATTGGGATCCAGCTGGTCCCCCTTAGGCCGGGTTCAATACTGGGATTGCAAAAGGCAAATCGCAATCACCTATGGAGTGTAATTGCATTTCTACCAAGCAATTGTGGCTCCATGTTACAGTGATTGCGTTTTTCTGTCTCATTCCAGAGAATGAGAATGGCTTCTAACTGCCAGCAAAATGTTGCACGCAGTGCACTTTTGCGATATACGCACATCACAGGCACTGCAAGGATTTACCGCAGTGCTTTGCTGAATACCGGCTATCAGCAAAGAGCAGAAAAACTACTTATTAAAGCACCCCAAGTGTAAACTGGCCCTTAAGAGAACTTTATTGGTGATTACAAATTGTTGCAACCTGCAGAGTAGAACTCAGGGGCATATTTAAAATGATTTAAATATACCCCCAAATTCTAATAATGGCCTCCTCCTCCCCATAGCCATACCAATCCTCACCAAAAAGGGTCAAAGCATAGAAACGCAAACAAAACAAAAAAAGATGCAGGCCAACAATTGTAATTCTGGATAATACCAATTGCACTAGCAAAAACCCGGCAATGCAATTCACATGTTCATCGCCGTGCTGTTGCTATTGGCAAAATGGGAACGATACAATTTTTAAATCGAAACGTGCTTAATAAAAAGGGCCCTAATTACTTAATCTCCATCTAAGATAGTTTATTATATTCTTTTTTTAACAGAGTCCTTTGGCTAATCCAGTTGGCTAAAACTAAATCACATTTTGGCCAATAGGATTGTAAGCCGGCCCACCATGGTAAGGTAGACTCTATTAGGGCGGGTTAGGGAATAGGAGTGAGAGAGGAATAGGGGATAGCGTTTTGGAGAAGGAAGATGGGGATAGGTGGTCTTAAGGGGTACCACTCTTACACCATCAAGTGCAAAGTCGGGGAACACAGCGACCACCTGATAAATAATTGGGATCCAGCTGGTCCCCCTTAGGCCGGGTTCAACACTGGGATCGCAAAAGGCAAATCGCAATCGCCTATGGAGTGTAATTGCATATCTACCAAGCAATTGTGGCTCCATGTTACAGTGATTGCGTTTTTCAGTCTCATTCCAGAGAATGAGAATGGCGTTCTAACTGCCAGCAAAATGTTACACGCAGTGCACTTTTGCGATATACGCACATCACAGGCACTGCAAGGATTTACCGCAGTGCTTTGCTGAATACCGGCTATCAGCAAAGAGCAGAAAAACTACTTATGAAAGCACCCCAAGTGTGAACTGGCCCTTAAAAGAACTTTATTGGTGATTACAAATTGTTGCAACCTGCAATGTAGAACTCAGGGGCGTAATTTAAATGATTTAAATATACCCCCAAATTCTAATAATCGCCTCCTCCTCCCCATAGCCATACCAATCCTCACCAAAAAGGTACAAAGCATAGAACTGCAAACAAAACAAAAAAAGATGCAGGCCAACAATTGTAATTCTGGAAAATACCAATTGCACTAGCAAAAACCCGGCAATGCAATTCACATGTTCATCGCCGTGCTGTTGCTATTGGAAAAATGTAAACGATACAATTTTTAAATCGAAACATGCTTAATAAAAAAGGGCGCTAATTAGTTAATCTCCATCTAAGATAGTTTATTATATTCTTTTTTTAACAGAGTCCTTTGGCTAATCCAGTTGGCTAAAACTAAATCACATTTTGGCCAATAGGATTGTAAGCCGGCCCACCATGGTAAGGTAGACTCTATTAGGGCGGGTTAGGTGATGGGAGTGAGAGAGGAATAGAGTATAGCGTTTTGGAGAGGGAAGAGGGGGATAGGTGGTCTTAAAGGGTTCCACTCTTACACCATCAAGTGCAAAGTCGGGGAACACAACCACCACCTGATAAATAATTGGGATCCAGCTGGTCCCCCTGAGGCCGGGTTCAATACTGGGATTGCAAAAGGCAAATCGCAATCACCTATGGAGTGTAATTGCATTTCTACCAAGCAATTGTGGCTCCATGTTACAGTGATTGCGTTTTTCTGTCTCATTCCAGAGAATGAGAATGGCTTCTAACTGCCAGAAAAATGTTGCACGCAGTGCACTTTTGCGATATACGCACATCACAGGCACTGCAAGGATTTACCGCAGTGCTTTGCTGAATACCGGCTATCAGCAAAGAGCAGAAAAACTACTTATTAAAGCACCCCAAGTGTAAACTGGCCCTTAAGAGAACTTTATTGGTGATTACAAATTGTTGCAACCTGCAGAGTAGAACTCAGGGGCATATTTAAAATGATTTAAATATACCCCCAAATTCTAATAATGGCCTCCTCCTCCCCATAGCCATACCAATCCTCACCAAAAAGGGTCAAAGCATAGAAACGCAAACAAAACAAAAAAAGATGCAGGCCAACAATTGTAATTCTGGAAAATACCAATTGCACTAGCAAAAACCCGGCAATGCAATTCACATGTTCATCGCCGTGCTGTTGCTATTGGCAAAATGGGAACGATACAATTTTTAAATCGAAACGTGCTTAATAAAAAAGGGCGCTAATTAGTTAATCTCCATCTAAGATAGTTTATTATATTCTTTTTTTAACAGAGTCCTTTGGCTAATCCAGTTGGCTAAAACTAAATCACATTTTGGCCAATAGGATTGTAAGCCGGCCCACCATGGTAAGGTAGACTCTATTAGGGCGGGTTAGGTGATGGGAGTGAGAGAGGAATAGAGTATAGCGTTTTGGAGAGGGAAGAGGGGGATAGGTGGTCTTAAAGGGTTCCACTCTTACACCATCAAGTGCAAAGTCGGGGAACACAACCACCACCTGATAAATAATTGGGATCCAGCTGGTCCCCCTGAGGCCGGGTTCAATACTGGGATTGCAAAAGGCAAATCGCAATCACCTATGGAGTGTAATTGCATTTCTACCAAGCAATTGTGGCTCCATGTTACAGTGATTGCGTTTTTCTGTCTCATTCCAGAGAATGAGAATGGCTTCTAACTGCCAGCAAAATGTTGCACGCAGTGCACTTTTGCGATATACGCACATCACAGGCACTGCAAGGATTTACCGCAGTGCTTTGCTGAATACCGGCTATCAGCAAAGAGCAGAAAAACTACTTATTAAAGCACCCCAAGTGTAAACTGGCCCTTAAGAGAACTTTATTGGTGATTACAAATTGTTGCAACCTGCAGAGTAGAACTCAGGGGCATATTTAAAATGATTTAAATATACCCCCAAATTCTAATAATGGCCTCCTCCTCCCCATAGCCATACCAATCCTCACCAAAAAGGGTCAAAGCATAGAAACGCAAACAAAACAAAAAAAGATGCAGGCCAACAATTGTAATTCTGGAAAATACCAATTGCACTAGCAAAAACCCGGCAATGCAATTCACATGTTCATCGCCGTGCTGTTGCTATTGGAAACATGTAAACGATACAATTTTTAAATCGAAACATGCTTAATAAAAAAGGGCGCTAATTAGTTAATCTCCATCTAAGATAGTTTATTATATTCTTTTTTTAACAGAGTCCTTTGGCTAATCCAGTTGGCTAAAACTAAATCACATTTTGGCCAATAGGATTGTAAGCCGGCCCACCATGGTAAGGTAGACTCTATTAGGGCGGGTTAGGTGATGGGAGTGAGAGAGGAATAGAGTATAGCGTTTTGGAGAGGGAAGAGGGGGATAGGTGGTCTTAAAGGGTTCCACTCTTACATCATCAAGTGCAAAGTCGGGGAACACAACCACCACCTGATAAATAATTGGGATCCAGCTGGTCCCCCTGAGGCCGGGTTCAATACTGGGATTGCAAAAGGCAAATCGCAATCACCTATGGAGTGTAATTGCATTTCTACCAAGCAATTGTGGCTCCATGTTACAGTGATTGCGTTTTTCTGTCTCATTCCAGAGAATGAGAATGGCTTCTAACTGCCAGCAAAATGTTGCACGCAGTGCACTTTTGCGATATACGCACATCACAGGCACTGCAAGGATTTACCGCAGTGCTTTGCTGAATACCGGCTATCAGCAAAGAGCAGAAAAACTACTTATTAAAGCACCCCAAGTGTAAACTGGCCCTTAAGAGAACTTTATTGGTGATTACAAATTGTTGAAACCTGCAGAGTAGAACTCAGGGGCATATTTAAAATGATTTAAATATACCCCCAAATTCTAATAATGGCCTCCTCCTCCCCATAGCCATACCAATCCTCACCAAAAAGGGTCAAAGCATAGAAACGCAAACAAAACAAAAAAAGATGCAGGCCAACAATTGTAATTCTGGAAAATACCAATTGCACTAGCAAAAACCCGGCAATGCAATTCACATGTTCATCGCCGTGCTGTTGCTATTGGCAAAATGGGAACGATACAATTTTTAAATCGAAACGTGCTTAATAAAAAAGGGCCCTAATTACTTAATCTCCATCTAAGATAGTTTATTATATTCTTTTTTTAACAGAGTCCTTTGGCTAATCCAGTTGGCTAAAACTAAATCACATTTTGGCCAATAGGATTGTAAGCAGGCCCACCATGGTAAGGTAGACTCTATTAGGGCGGGTTAGGTGATGGGAGTGAGAGAGGAATAGAGTATAGCGTTTTGGAGAGGGAAGAGGGGGATAGGTGGTCTTAAAGGGTTCCATTCTTACACCATCAAGTGCAAAGTCGGGGAACACAACGACCACCTGATAAATAATTGGGATCCAGCTGGTCCCCCTTAGGCCGGGTTCAATACTGGGATTGCAAAAGGCAAATCGCAATCACCTATGGAGTGTAATTGCATTTCTACCAAGCAATTGTGGCTCCATGTTACAGTGATTGCGTTTTTCTGTCTCATTCCAGAGAATGAGAATGGCTTCTAACTGCCAGCAAAATGTTGCACGCAGTGCACTTTTGCGATATACGCACATCACAGGCACTGCAAGGATTTACCGCAGTGCTTTGCTGAATACCGGCTATCAGCAAAGAGCAGAAAAACTACTTATTAAAGCACCCCAAGTGTAAACTGGCCCTTAAGAGAACTTTATTGGTGATTACAAATTGTTGCAACCTGCAGAGTAGAACTCAGGGGCATATTTAAAATGATTTAAATATACCCCCAAATTCTAATAATGGCCTCCTCCTCCCCATAGCCATACCAATCCTCACCAAAAAGGGTCAAAGCATAGAAACGCAAACAAAACAAAAAAAGATGCAGGCCAACAATTGTAATTCTGGATAATACCAATTGCACTAGCAAAAACCCGGCAATGCAATTCACATGTTCATCGCCGTGCTGTTGCTATTGGCAAAATGGGAACGATACAATTTTTAAATCGAAACGTGCTTAATAAAAAGGGCCCTAATTACTTAATCTCCATCTAAGATAGTTTATTATATTCTTTTTTTAACAGAGTCCTTTGGCTAATCCAGTTGGCTAAAACTAAATCACATTTTGGCCAATAGGATTGTAAGCCGGCCCACCATGGTAAGGTAGACTCTATTAGGGCGGGTTAGGTGATGGGAGTGAGAGAGGAATAGGGGATAGCGTTTTGGAGAGGGAAGAGGGGGATAGGTGGTCTTAAAGGGTTCCACTCTTACACCATCAAGTGCAAAGTCGGGGAACACAACCACCACCTGATAAATAATTGGGATCCAGCTGGTCCCCCTGAGGCCGGGTTCAATACTGGGATTGCAAAAGGCAAATCGCAATCACCTATGGAGTGTAATTGCATTTCTACCAAGCAATTGTGGCTCCATGTTACAGTGATTGCGTTTTTCTGTCTCATTCCAGAGAATGAGAATGGCTTCTAACTGCCAGAAAAATGTTGCACGCAGTGCACTTTTGCGATATACGCACATCACAGGCACTGCAAGGATTTACCGCAGTGCTTTGCTGAATACCGGCTATCAGCAAAGAGCAGAAAAACTACTTATTAAAGCACCCCAAGTGTAAACTGGCCCTTAAGAGAACTTTATTGGTGATTACAAATTGTTGCAACCTGCAGAGTAGAACTCAGGGGCATATTTAAAATGATTTAAATATACCCCCAAATTCTAATAATGGCCTCCTCCTCCCCATAGCCATACCAATCCTCACCAAAAAGGGTCAAAGCATAGAAACGCAAACAAAACAAAAAAAGATGCAGGCCAACAATTGTAATTCTGGAAAATACCAATTGCACTAGCAAAAACCCGGCAATGCAATTCACATGTTCATCGCCGTGCTGTTGCTATTGGCAAAATGGGAACGATACAATTTTTAAATCGAAACGTGCTTAATAAAAAAGGGCGCTAATTAGTTAATCTCCATCTAAGATAGTTTATTATATTCTTTTTTTAACAGAGTCCTTTGGCTAATCCAGTTGGCTAAAACTAAATCACATTTTGGCCAATAGGATTGTAAGCCGGCCCACCATGGTAAGGTAGACTCTATTAGGGCGGGTTAGGTGATGGGAGTGAGAGAGGAATAGAGTATAGCGTTTTGGAGAGGGAAGAGGGGGATAGGTGGTCTTAAAGGGTTCCACTCTTACACCATCAAGTGCAAAGTCGGGGAACACAACCACCACCTGATAAATAATTGGGATCCAGCTGGTCCCCCTGAGGCCGGGTTCAATACTGGGATTGCAAAAGGCAAATCGCAATCACCTATGGAGTGTAATTGCATTTCTACCAAGCAATTGTGGCTCCATGTTACAGTGATTGCGTTTTTCTGTCTCATTCCAGAGAATGAGAATGGCTTCTAACTGCCAGCAAAATGTTGCACGCAGTGCACTTTTGCGATATACGCACATCACAGGCACTGCAAGGATTTACCGCAGTGCTTTGCTGAATACCGGCTATCAGCAAAGAGCAGAAAAACTACTTATTAAAGCACCCCAAGTGTAAACTGGCCCTTAAGAGAACTTTATTGGTGATTACAAATTGTTGCAACCTGCAGAGTAGAACTCAGGGGCATATTTAAAATGATTTAAATATACCCCCAAATTCTAATAATGGCCTCCTCCTCCCCATAGCCATACCAATCCTCACCAAAAAGGGTCAAAGCATAGAAACGCAAACAAAACAAAAAAAGATGCAGGCCAACAATTGTAATTCTGGAAAATACCAATTGCACTAGCAAAAACCCGGCAATGCAATTCACATGTTCATCGCCGTGCTGTTGCTATTGGAAACATGTAAACGATACAATTTTTAAATCGAAACATGCTTAATAAAAAAGGGCGCTAATTAGTTAATCTCCATCTAAGATAGTTTATTATATTCTTTTTTTAACAGAGTCCTTTGGCTAATCCAGTTGGCTAAAACTAAATCACATTTTGGCCAATAGGATTGTAAGCCGGCCCACCATGGTAAGGTAGACTCTATTAGGGCGGGTTAGGTGATGGGAGTGAGAGAGGAATAGAGTATAGCGTTTTGGAGAGGGAAGAGGGGGATAGGTGGTCTTAAAGGGTTCCACTCTTACATCATCAAGTGCAAAGTCGGGGAACACAACCACCACCTGATAAATAATTGGGATCCAGCTGGTCCCCCTGAGGCCGGGTTCAATACTGGGATTGCAAAAGGCAAATCGCAATCACCTATGGAGTGTAATTGCATTTCTACCAAGCAATTGTGGCTCCATGTTACAGTGATTGCGTTTTTCTGTCTCATTCCAGAGAATGAGAATGGCTTCTAACTGCCAGCAAAATGTTGCACGCAGTGCACTTTTGCGATATACGCACATCACAGGCACTGCAAGGATTTACCGCAGTGCTTTGCTGAATACCGGCTATCAGCAAAGAGCAGAAAAACTACTTATTAAAGCACCCCAAGTGTAAACTGGCCCTTAAGAGAACTTTATTGGTGATTACAAATTGTTGAAACCTGCAGAGTAGAACTCAGGGGCATATTTAAAATGATTTAAATATACCCCCAAATTCTAATAATGGCCTCCTCCTCCCCATAGCCATACCAATCCTCACCAAAAAGGGTCAAAGCATAGAAACGCAAACAAAACAAAAAAAGATGCAGGCCAACAATTGTAATTCTGGAAAATACCAATTGCACTAGCAAAAACCCGGCAATGCAATTCACATGTTCATCGCCGTGCTGTTGCTATTGGCAAAATGGGAACGATACAATTTTTAAATCGAAACGTGCTTAATAAAAAAGGGCCCTAATTACTTAATCTCCATCTAAGATAGTTTATTATATTCTTTTTTTAACAGAGTCCTTTGGCTAATCCAGTTGGCTAAAACTAAATCACATTTTGGCCAATAGGATTGTAAGCAGGCCCACCATGGTAAGGTAGACTCTATTAGGGCGGGTTAGGTGATGGGAGTGAGAGAGGAATAGAGTATAGCGTTTTGGAGAGGGAAGAGGGGGATAGGTGGTCTTAAAGGGTTCCATTCTTACACCATCAAGTGCAAAGTCGGGGAACACAACGACCACCTGATAAATAATTGGGATCCAGCTGGTCCCCCTTAGGCCGGGTTCAATACTGGGATTGCAAAAGGCAAATCGCAATCACCTATGGAGTGTAATTGCATTTCTACCAAGCAATTGTGGCTCCATGTTACAGTGATTGCGTTTTTCTGTCTCATTCCAGAGAATGAGAATGGCTTCTAACTGCCAGCAAAATGTTGCACGCAGTGCACTTTTGCGATATACGCACATCACAGGCACTGCAAGGATTTACCGCAGTGCTTTGCTGAATACCGGCTATCAGCAAAGAGCAGAAAAACTACTTATTAAAGCACCCCAAGTGTAAACTGGCCCTTAAGAGAACTTTATTGGTGATTACAAATTGTTGCAACCTGCAGAGTAGAACTCAGGGGCATATTTAAAATGATTTAAATATACCCCCAAATTCTAATAATGGCCTCCTCCTCCCCATAGCCATACCAATCCTCACCAAAAAGGGTCAAAGCATAGAAACGCAAACAAAACAAAAAAAGATGCAGGCCAACAATTGTAATTCTGGATAATACCAATTGCACTAGCAAAAACCCGGCAATGCAATTCACATGTTCATCGCCGTGCTGTTGCTATTGGCAAAATGGGAACGATACAATTTTTAAATCGAAACGTGCTTAATAAAAAGGGCCCTAATTACTTAATCTCCATCTAAGATAGTTTATTATATTCTTTTTTTAACAGAGTCCTTTGGCTAATCCAGTTGGCTAAAACTAAATCACATTTTGGCCAATAGGATTGTAAGCCGGCCCACCATGGTAAGGTAGACTCTATTAGGGCGGGTTAGGTGATGGGAGTGAGAGAGGAATAGGGGATAGCGTTTTGGAGAAGGAAGATGGGGATAGGTGGTCTTAAGGGGTACCACTCTTACACCATCAAGTGCAAAGTCGGGGAACACAGCGACCACCTGATAAATAATTGGGATCCAGCTGGTCCCCCTTAGGCCGGGTTCAATACTGGGATTGCAAAAGGCAAATCGCAATCACCTATGGAGTGTAATTGCATTTCTACCAAGCAATTGTGGCTCCATGTTACAGTGATTGCGTTTTTCTGTCTCATTCCAGAGAATGAGAATGGCTTCTAACTGCCAGCAAAATGTTGCACGCAGTGCACTTTTGCGATATACGCACATCACAGGCACTGCAAGGATTTACCGCAGTGCTTTGCTGAATACCGGCTATCAGCAAAGAGCAGAAAAACTACTTATTAAAGCACCCCAAGTGTAAACTGGCCCTTAAGAGAACTTTATTGGTGATTACAAATTGTTGCAACCTGCAGAGTAGAACTCAGGGGCATATTTAAAATGATTTAAATATACCCCCAAATTCTAATAATGGCCTCCTCCTCCCCATAGCCATACCAATCCTCACCAAAAAGGGTCAAAGCATAGAAACGCAAACAAAACAAAAAAAGATGCAGGCCAACAATTGTAATTCTGGATAATACCAATTGCACTAGCAAAAACCCGGCAATGCAATTCACATGTTCATCGCCGTGCTGTTGCTATTGGCAAAATGGGAACGATACAATTTTTAAATCGAAACGTGCTTAATAAAAAGGGCCCTAATTACTTAATCTCCATCTAAGATAGTTTATTATATTCTTTTTTTAACAGAGTCCTTTGGCTAATCCAGTTGGCTAAAACTAAATCACATTTTGGCCAATAGGATTGTAAGCCGGCCCACCATGGTAAGGTAGACTCTATTAGGGCGGGTTAGGGAATAGGAGTGAGAGAGGAATAGGGGATAGCGTTTTGGAGAAGGAAGATGGGGATAGGTGGTCTTAAGGGGTACCACTCTTACACCATCAAGTGCAAAGTCGGGGAACACAGCGACCACCTGATAAATAATTGGGATCCAGCTGGTCCCCCTTAGGCCGGGTTCAACACTGGGATCGCAAAAGGCAAATCGCAATCGCCTATGGAGTGTAATTGCATATCTACCAAGCAATTGTGGCTCCATGTTACAGTGATTGCGTTTTTCAGTCTCATTCCAGAGAATGAGAATGGCGTTCTAACTGCCAGCAAAATGTTACACGCAGTGCACTTTTGCGATATACGCACATCACAGGCACTGCAAGGATTTACCGCAGTGCTTTGCTGAATACCGGCTATCAGCAAAGAGCAGAAAAACTACTTATGAAAGCACCCCAAGTGTGAACTGGCCCTTAAGAGAACTTTATTGGTGATTACAAATTGTTGCAACCTGCAATGTAGAACTCAGGGGCGTATTTTAAATGATTTAAATATACCCCCAAATTCTAATAATCGCCTCCTCCTCCCCATAGCCATACCAATCCTCACCAAAAAGGTACAAAGCATAGAACTGCAAACAAAACAAAAAAAGATGCAGGCCAACAATTGTAATTCTGGAAAATACCAATTGCACTAGCAAAAACCCGGCAATGCAATTCACATGTTCATCGCCGTGCTGTTGCTATTGGAAAAATGTAAACGATACAATTTTTAAATCGAAACATGCTTAATAAAAAAGGGCGCTAATTAGTTAATCTCCATCTAAGATAGTTTATTATATTCTTTTTTTAACAGAGTCCTTTGGCTAATCCAGTTGGCTAAAACTAAATCACATTTTGGCCAATAGGATTGTAAGCCGGCCCACCATGGTAAGGTAGACTCTATTAGGGCGGGTTAGGTGATGGGAGTGAGAGAGGAATAGAGTATAGCGTTTTGGAGAGGGAAGAGGGGGATAGGTGGTCTTAAAGGGTTCCACTCTTACACCATCAAGTGCAAAGTCGGGGAACACAACCACCACCTGATAAATAATTGGGATCCAGCTGGTCCCCCTGAGGCCGGGTTCAATACTGGGATTGCAAAAGGCAAATCGCAATCACCTATGGAGTGTAATTGCATTTCTACCAAGCAATTGTGGCTCCATGTTACAGTGATTGCGTTTTTCTGTCTCATTCCAGAGAATGAGAATGGCTTCTAACTGCCAGCAAAATGTTGCACGCAGTGCACTTTTGCGATATACGCACATCACAGGCACTGCAAGGATTTACCGCAGTGCTTTGCTGAATACCGGCTATCAGCAAAGAGCAGAAAAACTACTTATTAAAGCACCCCAAGTGTAAACTGGCCCTTAAGAGAACTTTATTGGTGATTACAAATTGTTGCAACCTGCAGAGTAGAACTCAGGGGCATATTTAAAATGATTTAAATATACCCCCAAATTCTAATAATGGCCTCCTCCTCCCCATAGCCATACCAATCCTCACCAAAAAGGGTCAAAGCATAGAAACGCAAACAAAACAAAAAAAGATGCAGGCCAACAATTGTAATTCTGGAAAATACCAATTGCACTAGCAAAAACCCGGCAATGCAATTCACATGTTCATCGCCGTGCTGTTGCTATTGGCAAAATGGGAACGATACAATTTTTAAATCGAAACGTGCTTAATAAAAAAGGGCCCTAATTACTTAATCTCCATCTAAGATAGTTTATTATATTCTTTTTTTAACAGAGTCCTTTGGCTAATCCAGTTGGCTAAAACTAAATCACATTTTGGCCAATAGGATTGTAAGCAGGCCCACCATGGTAAGGTAGACTCTATTAGGGCGGGTTAGGTGATGGGAGTGAGAGAGGAATAGAGTATAGCGTTTTGGAGAGGGAAGAGGGGGATAGGTGGTCTTAAAGGGTTCCACTCTTACACCATCAAGTGCAAAGTCGGGGAACACAACGACCACCTGATAAATAATTGGGATCCAGCTGGTCCCCCTTAGGCCGGGTTCAATACTGGGATTGCAAAAGGCAAATCGCAATCACCTATGGAGTGTAATTGCATTTCTACCAAGCAATTGTGGCTCCATGTTACAGTGATTGCGTTTTTCTGTCTCATTCCAGAGAATGAGAATGGCTTCTAACTGCCAGCAAAATGTTGCACGCAGTGCACTTTTGCGATATACGCACATCACAGGCACTGCAAGGATTTACCGCAGTGCTTTGCTGAATACCGGCTATCAGCAAAGAGCAGAAAAACTACTTATTAAAGCACCCCAAGTGTAAACTGGCCCTTAAGAGAACTTTATTGGTGATTACAAATTGTTGCAACCTGCAGAGTAGAACTCAGGGGCATATTTAAAATGATTTAAATATACCCCCAAATTCTAATAATGGCCTCCTCCTCCCCATAGCCATACCAATCCTCACCAAAAAGGGTCAAAGCATAGAAACGCAAACAAAACAAAAAAAGATGCAGGCCAACAATTGTAATTCTGGATAATACCAATTGCACTAGCAAAAACCCGGCAATGCAATTCACATGTTCATCGCCGTGCTGTTGCTATTGGCAAAATGGGAACGATACAATTTTTAAATCGAAACGTGCTTAATAAAAAGGGCCCTAATTACTTAATCTCCATCTAAGATAGTTTATTATATTCTTTTTTTAACAGAGTCCTTTGGCTAATCCAGTTGGCTAAAACTAAATCACATTTTGGCCAATAGGATTGTAAGCCGGCCCACCATGGTAAGGTAGACTCTATTAGGGCGGGTTAGGGAATAGGAGTGAAAGAGGAATAGGGGATAGCGTTTTGGAGAAGGAAGATGGGGATAGGTGGTCTTAAGGGGTACCACTCTTACACCATCAAGTGCAAAGTCGGGGAACACAGCGACCACCTGATAAATAATTGGGATCCAGCTGGTCCCCCTTAGGCCGGGTTCAACACTGGGATCGCAAAAGGCAAATCGCAATCGCCTATGGAGTGTAATTGCATATCTACCAAGCAATTGTGGCTCCATGTTACAGTGATTGCGTTTTTCAGTCTCATTCCAGAGAATGAGAATGGCGTTCTAACTGCCAGCAAAATGTTACACGCAGTGCACTTTTGCGATATACGCACATCACAGGCACTGCAAGGATTTACCGCAGTGCTTTGCTCAATACCGGCTATCAGCAAAGAGCAGAAAAACTACTTATAAAAGCACCCCAAGTGTGAACTGGCCCTTAAGAGAACTTTATTGGTGATTACAAATTGTTGCAACCTGCAATGTAGAACTCAGGGGCGTATTTAAAATGATTTAAATATACCCCCAAATTCTAATAATCGCCTCCTCCTCCCCATAGTCATACCAATCCTCACCAAAAAGGTACAAAGCATAGAACTGCAAACAAAACAAAAAAAGATGCAGGCCAACAATTGTAATTCTGGAAAATACCAATTGCACTAGCAAAAACCCGGCAATGCAATTCACATGTTCATCGCCGTGCTGTTGCTATTGGAAAAATGTAAACGATACAATTTTTAAATCGAAACATGCTTAATAAAAAAGGGCGCTAATTAGTTAATCTCCATCTAAGATAGTTTATTATATTCTTTTTTTAACAGAGTCCTTTGGCTAATCCAGTTGGCTAAAACTAAATCACATTTTGGCCAATAGGATTGAAAGCCGGCCCACCATGGTAAGGTAGACTCTATTAGGGCGGGTTAGGTGATGGGAGTGAGAGAGGAATAGAGTATAGCGTTTTGGAGAGGGAAGAGGGGGATAGGTGGTCTTAAAGGGTTCCACTCTTACACCATCAATTGCAAAGTCGGGGAACACAACCACCACCTGATAAATAATTGGGATCCAGCTCGTCCCCCTGAGGCCGGGTTCAATACTGGGATTGCAAAAGGCAAATCGCAATCACCTATGGAGTGTAATTGCATTTCTACCAAGCAATTGTGGCTCCATGTTACAGTGATTGCGTTTTTCTGTCTCATTCCAGAGAATGAGAATGGCTTCTAACTGCCAGCAAAATGTTGCACGCAGTGCACTTTTGCGATATACGCACATCACAGGCACTGCAAGGATTTACCGCAGTGCTTTGCTGAATACCGGCTATCAGCAAAGAGCAGAAAAACTACTTATTAAAGCACCCCAAGTGTAAACTGGCCCTTAAGAGAACTTTATTGGTGATTACAAATTGTTGCAACCTGCAGAGTAGAACTCAGGGGCATATTTAAAATGATTTAAATATACCCCCAAATTCTAATAATGGCCTCCTCCTTCCCATAGCCATACCAATCCTCACCAAAAAGGGTCAAAGCATAGAAACGCAAACAAAACAAAAAAAGATGCAGGCGAACAATTGTAATTCTGGATAATACCAATTGCACTAGCAAAAACCCGGCAATGCAATTCACATGTTCATCGCCGTGCTGTTGCTATTGGCAAAATTAGAACGATACAATTTTTAAATCGAAACGTGCTTAATAAAAAGGGCCCTGATTACTTAATCTCCATCTAAGATAGTTTATTATATTCTTTTTTTAACAGAGTCCTTTGGCTAATCCAGTTGGCTAAAACTAAATCACATTTTGGCCAATAGGATTGTAAGCCGGCCCACCATGGTAAGGTAGACTCTATTAGGGCGGGTTAGGGAATAGGAGTGAGAGAGGAATAGGGGATAGCGTTTTGGAGAAGGAAGATGGGGATAGGTGGTCTTAAGGGGTACCACTCTTACACCATCAAGTGCAAAGTCGGGGAACACAGCGACCACCTGATAAATAATTGGGATCCAGCTGGTCCCCCTTAGGCCGGGTTCAACACTGGGATCGCAAAAGGCAAATCGCAATCGCCTATGGAGTGTAATTGCATATCTCAGAATCAGAATCAGAATCAGAATCAGAATCAGAATTTATTATCGCCAAGTACAACCGGTGGATTGTACCCGGAATTGGTTTTGGCACATACAGGGTCGTTGTTGAAGAGACAAGAAATAGCATACAGTTAAGCATGGCAAATACATAGGACAAGCATACATAGGACAAAAAAACATTACAGCTTGTGCGTACAATTAAGCAGAGTGCAGCATCACATGCAGTCAAGCATGGGTCATACGTATAAAATATAAAAGCAAAAATAAAAAGCAAAACAGGGCATTACAGCACACACGTACATTTAACGTAAATACAAAACACAGCACAGCAAATACATTGATAGCAGGGACAGAAAAGAGTGGGACTGGAGGAGCAGCCTGAGAGCTGATATGAGCGCTGCCATCTTCGGCACTGGACGCTACACAGCGACACGCTCCCAACAAGACAGGTGCACCGATTTGTCCACGAAAGTAGAGAGAGAGAAAGTGAGAAAGCAACTGAGAGAGCTGTGTAAAGTGAAGGAGTTTAAAGGAAAAGGCTTGGTGCCCGGTCTGGGCTGGTCAGGTCCAGAGTCCATTGGATGATGGTTGCAGGCAGAGGGGACCTGGTTGCAGGCAGAGGGGACCTAGTGGGGTGATCAGACATGGCCGCAGATTGAGGGCTGAATGTGGGGGTGATCTCCATGGCAGTGGCCTCACCGAGGGAGGCCTGGCCTGCGGGAGAGCTCAGAGGAGAGGAGCTCCTCCACGTGGGTGGCCCACCAGGCTGGAGTCGGCGGAGACTGCCTCTGGAGTGGCCAGCGGAGCCACTCTCGCACTGGGGATCTCCACGTGGGTGGCCGAGCAGAGATGTCTGGCAATGCAGCGGGTGTTGGAGCAGCCAGCAGTGCCCGGAGGTCACCCTTGGGCCCGGGAGGGCAGGGCCAGCGTCGGTGGGGACGGGCAGAGGCCCCGCAGCAAGGCAGACCCGGAGAACGTACAGTAGGCTCCCAAACAGCTGATCCTGCCTGCAGAGCGGATGGTGTCCCGATGGTCCGGGGGGGCAGCGGCGGCAGGTCAGCGGAGCTCCGTGCAGCTGAGATCCATGCTGCACGTGGGCTCACCAAACAGCTGATCGTGCCTGCAGAGCGGATGGTGTCCCGATGGTCCGGGGGGCAGCGGCGGCAGGTCAGCGGAGCTCCGTGCAGCTAAGATCCATGCTGCACGTGGGCTCACCAAAACAGCTGATCCTGCCTGCAGAGCGGATGGTGTCCCGATGGTCCGGGGGGTAGCGGCGGCAGGTCAGCGGAGCTCCGTGCAGCTAGATCCATGCTGCACGTGGGCTCACCAAACAGCTGATCGTGCCTGCAGAGCGGATGGTGTCCCGATGGTCGGGGGGGCAGCGGCGGCAGGTCAGCGGAGCTCCGTGCAGCTAAGATCCATGCTGCACGTGGGCTCACCAAACAGCTGATCCTGCCTGCAGAGCGGATGGTGTCCCGATGGTCCGGGGGGTAGCGGCGGCAGGTAAGCGGAGCTCCGTGCAGCTAGATCCATGCTGCACGTGGGCTCACCAAACAGCTAATCGTGCCTGCAGAGCGGATGGTGTCCCGATGGTCGGGGGGGCAGCGGCGGCAGGTCAGCGGAGCTCCGTGCAGCTAGATCCATGCTGCACGTGGGCTCACCAAACAGCTGATCCTGCCTGCAGAGCGGATGGTGTCCCGATGGTCCGGGGGGTAGCGGCGGCAGGTCAGCGGAGCTCCGTGCAGCTAGATCCATGCTGCACGTGGGCTCACCAAACAGCTGATCCTGCCTGCAGAGCGGATGGTGTCCCGATGGTCCGGGGGGTAGCGGCGGCAGGTCAGCGGAGCTCCGTGCAGCTAGATCCATGCTGCACGTGGGCTCCCAAACAGCTGATCCCCTCCGAGCAGCTCACCGCTTCCTTGCCTTCCACCCGCGGTCCGTGGCTGTTTGCGCAGGCCAGACTGGATTCCACCGATGCCCTCCGCCTCTTACCCCAGCCCAAGACGAGGCAAGAGGTGAGTGGAGGGAAAGACCTCCTCAAAAAGAAGAAAAAGGCCGGAGCCCTGTGGCCGAGGCGACCGAGTCCGGCGCTATCTTGATCTTATAACTACCAAGCAATTGTGGCTCCATGTTACAGTGATTGCGTTTTTCAGTCTCATTCCAGAGAATGAGAATGGCGTTCTAACTGCCAGCAAAATGTTACACGCAGTGCACTTTTGCGATATACGCACATCACAGGCACTGCAAGGATTTACCGCAGTGCTTTGCTCAATACCGGCTATCAGCAAAGAGCAGAAAAACTACTTATAAAAGCACCCCAAGTGTGAACTGGCCCTTAAGAGAACTTTATTGGTGATTACAAATTGTTGCAACCTGCAATGTAGAACTCAGGGGCGTATTTAAAATGATTTAAATATACCCCCAAATTCTAATAATCGCCTCCTCCTCCCCATAGCCATACCAATCCTCACCAAAAAGGGTCAAAGCATAGAAACGCAAACAAAACAAAAAAAAGATGCAGGCCAACAATTGTAATTCTGGAAAATACCAATTGC
This sequence comes from Hyperolius riggenbachi, assembly GCF_040937935.1. Classification (NCBI taxonomy): domain Eukaryota; kingdom Metazoa; phylum Chordata; class Amphibia; order Anura; family Hyperoliidae; genus Hyperolius; species Hyperolius riggenbachi. The sequence continues at coordinate 69,414,306 of NC_090654.1, read as the reverse complement.
ACTAGCAAAAACCCGGCAATGCAATTCACATGTTCATCGCCGTGCTGTTGCTATTGGAAAAATGTAAACGATACAATTTTTAAATCGAAACATGCTTAATAAAAAAGGGCGCTAATTAGTTAATCTCCATCTAAGATAGTTTATTATATTCTATTTTTAACAGAGTCCTTTGGCTAATCCAGTTGGCTAAAACTAAATCACATTTTGGCCAATAGGATTGTAAGCTGGCCCACCATGGTAAGGTAGACTCTATTAGGGCGGGTTAGGTGATGGGAGTGAGAGAGGAATAGAGTATAGCGTTTTGGAGAGGGAAGAGGGGGATAGGTGGTCTTAAAGGGTTCCACTCTTACACCATCAAGTGCAAAGTCGGGGAACACAACGACCACCTGATAAATAATTGGGATCCAGCTGGTCCCCCTGAGGCCGGGTTCAATACTGGGATTGCAAAAGGCAAATCGCAATCACCTATGGAGTGTAATTGCATTTCTACCAAGCAATTGTGGCTCCATGTTACAGTGATTGCGTTTTTCTGTCTCATTCCAGAGAATGAGAATGGCTTCTAACTGCCAGCAAAATGTTGCACGCAGTGCACTTTTGCGATATACGCACATCACAGGCACTGCAAGGATTTACCGCAGTGCTTTGCTGAATACCGGCTATCAGCAAAGAGCAGAAAAACTACTTATTAAAGCACCCCAAGTGTAAACTGGCCCTTAAGAGAACTTTATTGGTGATTACAAATTGTTGCAACCTGCAGAGTAGAACTCAGGGGCATATTTAAAATGATTTAAATATACCCCCAAATTCTAATAATGGCCTCCTCCTCCCCATAGCCATACCAATCCTCACCAAAAAGGGTCAAAGCATAGAAACGCAAACAAAACAAAAAAAGATGCAGGCCAACAATTGTAATTCTGGAAAATACCAATTGCACTAGCAAAAACCCGGCAATGCAATTCACATGTTCATCGCCGTGCTGTTGCAATTGGCAAAATGGGAACGATACAATTTTTAAATCGAAACGTGCTTAATAAAAAAGGGCCCTAATTACTTAATCTCCATCTAAGATAGTTTATTATATTCTTTTTTTAACAGAGTCCTTTGGCTAATCCAGTTGGCTAAAACTAAATCACATTTTGGCCAATAGGATTGTAAGCAGGCCCACCATGGTAAGGTAGACTCTATTAGGGCGGGTTAGGTGATGGGAGTGAGAGAGGAATAGAGTATAGCGTTTTGGAGAGGGAAGAGGGGGATAGGTGGTCTTAAAGGGTTCCACTCTTACACCATCAAGTGCAAAGTCGGGGAACACAACGACCACCTGATAAATAATTGGGATCCAGCTGGTCCCCCTTAGGCCGGGTTCAATACTGGGATTGCAAAAGGCAAATCGCAATCACCTATGGAGTGTAATTGCATTTCTACCAAGCAATTGTGGCTCCATGTTACAGTGATTGCGTTTTTCTGTCTCATTCCAGAGAATGAGAATGGCTTCTAACTGCCAGCAAAATGTTGCACGCAGTGCACTTTTGCGATATACGCACATCACAGGCACTGCAAGGATTTACCGCAGTGCTTTGCTGAATACCGGCTATCAGCAAAGAGCAGAAAAACTACTTATTAAAGCACCCCAAGTGTAAACTGGCCCTTAAGAGAACTTTATTGGTGATTACAAATTGTTGCAACCTGCAGAGTAGAACTCAGGGGCATATTTAAAATGATTTAAATATACCCCCAAATTCTAATAATGGCCTCCTCCTCCCCATAGCCATACCAATCCTCACCAAAAAGGGTCAAAGCATAGAAACGCAAACAAAACAAAAAAAGATGCAGGCCAACAATTGTAATTCTGGATAATACCAATTGCACTAGCAAAAACCCGGCAATGCAATTCACATGTTCATCGCCGTGCTGTTGCTATTGGCAAAATGGGAACGATACAATTTTTAAATCGAAACGTGCTTAATAAAAAGGGCCCTAATTACTTAATCTCCATCTAAGATAGTTTATTATATTCTTTTTTTAACAGAGTCCTTTGGCTAATCCAGTTGGCTAAAACTAAATCACATTTTGGCCAATAGGATTGTAAGCCGGCCCACCATGGTAAGGTAGACTCTATTAGGGCGGGTTAGGGAATAGGAGTGAGAGAGGAATAGGGGATAGCGTTTTGGAGAAGGAAGATGGGGATAGGTGGTCTTAAGGGGTACCACTCTTACACCATCAAGTGCAAAGTCGGGGAACACAGCGACCACCTGATAAATAATTGGGATCCAGCTGGTCCCCCTTAGGCCGGGTTCAACACTGGGATCGCAAAAGGCAAATCGCAATCGCCTATGGAGTGTAATTGCATATCTACCAAGCAATTGTGGCTCCATGTTACAGTGATTGCGTTTTTCAGTCTCATTCCAGAGAATGAGAATGGCGTTCTAACTGCCAGCAAAATGTTACACGCAGTGCACTTTTGCGATATACGCACATCACAGGCACTGCAAGGATTTACCGCAGTGCTTTGCTCAATACCGGCTATCAGCAAAGAGCAGAAAAACTACTTATAAAAGCACCCCAAGTGTGAACTGGCCCTTAAGAGAACTTTATTGGTGATTACAAATTGTTGCAACCTGCAATGTAGAACTCAGGGGCGTATTTAAAATGATTTAAATATACCCCCAAATTCTAATAATCGCCTCCTCCTCCCCATAGCCATACCAATCCTCACCAAAAAGGTACAAAGCATAGAACTGCAAACAAAACAAAAAAAGATGCAGGCCAACAATTGTAATTCTGGAAAATACCAATTGCACTAGCAAAAACCCGGCAATGCAATTCACATGTTCATCGCCGTGCTGTTGCTATTGGAAACATGTAAACGATACAATTTTTAAATCGAAACATGCTTAATAAAAAAGGGCGCTAATTAGTTAATCTCCATCTAAGATAGTTTATTATATTCTTTTTTTAACAGAGTCCTTTGGCTAATCCAGTTGGCTAAAACTAAATCACATTTTGGCCAATAGGATTGTAAGCCGGCCCACCATGGTAAGGTAGACTCTATTAGGGCGGGTCAGGTGATGGGAGTGAGAGAGGAATAGAGTATAGCGTTTTGGAGAGGGAAGAGGGGGATAGGTGGTCTTAAAGGGTTCCACTCTTACACCATCAAGTGCAAAGTCGGGGAACACAACCACCACCTGATAAATAATTGGGATCCAGCTGGTCCCCCTGAGGCCGGGTTCAATACTGGGATTGCAAAAGGCAAATCGCAATCACCTATGGAGTGTAATTGCATTTCTACCAAGCAATTGTGGCTCCATGTTACAGTGATTGCGTTTTTCTGTCTCATTCCAGAGAATGAGAATGGCTTCTAACTGCCAGCAAAATGTTGCACGCAGTGCACTTTTGCGATATACGCACATCACAGGCACTGCAAGGATTTACCGCAGTGCTTTGCTGAATACCGGCTATCAGCAAAGAGCAGAAAAACTACTTATTAAAGCACCCCAAGTGTAAACTGGCCCTTAAGAGAACTTTATTGGTGATTACAAATTGTTGCAACCTGCAGAGTAGAATTCAGGGGCATATTTAAAATGATTTAAATATACCCCCAAATTCTAATAATGGCCTCCTCCTCCCCATAGCCATACCAATCCTCACCAAAAAGGGTCAAAGCATAGAAACGCAAACAAAACAAAAAAAGATGCAGGCCAACAATTGTAATTCTGGAAAATACCAATTGCACTAGCAAAAACCCGGCAATGCAATTCACATGTTCATCGCCGTGCTGTTGCTATTGGCAAAATGGGAACGATACAATTTTTAAATCGAAACGTGCTTAATAAAAAAGGGCCCTAATTACTTAATCTCCATCTAAGATAGTTTATTATATTCTTTTTTTAACAGAGTCCTTTGGCTAATCCAGTTGGCTAAAACTAAATCACATTTTGGCCAATAGGATTGTAAGCAGGCCCACCATGGTAAGGTAGACTCTATTAGGGCGGGTTAGGTGATGGGAGTGAGAGAGGAATAGAGTATAGCGTTTTGGAGAGGGAAGAGGGGGATAGGTGGTCTTAAAGGGTTCCACTCTTACACCATCAAGTGCAAAGTCGGGGAACACAACGACCACCTGATAAATAATTGGGATCCAGCTGGTCCCCCTTAGGCCGGGTTCAATACTGGGATTGCAAAAGGCAAATCGCAATCACCTATGGAGTGTAATTGCATTTCTACCAAGCAATTGTGGCTCCATGTTACAGTGATTGCGTTTTTCTGTCTCATTCCAGAGAATGAGAATGGCTTCTAACTGCCAGCAAAATGTTGCACGCAGTGCACTTTTGCGATATACGCACATCACAGGCACTGCAAGGATTTACCGCAGTGCTTTGCTGAATACCGGCTATCAGCAAAGAGCAGAAAAACTACTTATGAAAGCACCCCAAGTGTGAACTGGCCCTTAAGAGAACTTTATTGGTGATTACAAATTGTTGCAACCTGCAATGTAGAACTCAGGGGCGTATTTTAAATGATTTAAATATACCCCCAAATTCTAATAATCGCCTCCTCCTCCCCATAGCCATACCAATCCTCACCAAAAAGGTACAAAGCATAGAACTGCAAACAAAACAAAAAAAGATGCAGGCCAACAATTGTAATTCTGGAAAATACCAATTGCACTAGCAAAAACCCGGCAATGCAATTCACATGTTCATCGCCGTGCTGTTGCTATTGGAAAAATGTAAACGATACAATTTTTAAATCGAAACATGCTTAATAAAAAAGGGCGCTAATTAGTTAATCTCCATCTAAGATAGTTTATTATATTCTTTTTTTAACAGAGTCCTTTGGCTAATCCAGTTGGCTAAAACTAAATCACATTTTGGCCAATAGGATTGTAAGCCGGCCCACCATGGTAAGGTAGACTCTATTAGGGCGGGTTAGGTGATGGGAGTGAGAGAGGAATAGAGTATAGCGTTTTGGAGAGGGAAGAGGGGGATAGGTGGTCTTAAAGGGTTCCACTCTTACACCATCAAGTGCAAAGTCGGGGAACACAACGACCACCTGATAAATAATTGGGATCTAGCTGGTCCCCCTTAGGCCGGGTTCAATACTGGGATTGCAAAAGGCAAATCGCAATCACCTATGGAGTGTAATTGCATTTCTACCAAGCAATTGTGGCTCCATGTTACAGTGATTGCGTTTTTCTGTCTCATTCCAGAGAATGAGAATGGCTTCTAACTGCCAGCAAAATGTTGCACGCAGTGCACTTTTGCGATATACGCACATCACAGGCACTGCAAGGATTTACCGCAGTGCTTTGCTGAATACCGGCTATCAGCAAAGAGCAGAAAAACTACTTATTAAAGCACCCCAAGTGTAAACTGGCCCTTAAGAGAACTTTATTGGTGATTACAAATTGTTGCAACCTGCAGAGTAGAACTCAGGGGCATATTTAAAATGATTTAAATATACCCCCAAATTCTAATAATGGCCTCCTCCTCCCTATAGCCATACCAATCCTCACCAAAAAGGGTCAAAGCATAGAAACGCAAACAAAACAAAAAAAGATGCAGGCCAACAATTGTAATTCTGGATAATACCAATTGCACTAGCAAAAACCCGGCAATGCAATTCACATGTTCATCGCCGTGCTGTTGCTATTGGCAAAATGGGAACGATACAATTTTTAAATCGAAACGTGCTTAATAAAAAGGGCCCTAATTACTTAATCTCCATCTAAGATAGTTTATTATATTCTTTTTTTAACAGAGTCCTTTGGCTAATCCAGTTGGCTAAAACTAAATCACATTTTGGCCAATAGGATTGTAAGCCGGCCCACCATGGTAAGGTAGACTCTATTAGGGCGGGTTAGGGAATAGGAGTGAGAGAGGAATAGGGGATAGCGTTTTGGAGAAGGAAGATGGGGATAGGTGGTCTTAAGGGGTACCACTCTTACACTATCAAGTGCAAAGTCGGGAAACACAGCGACCACCTGATAAATAATTGGGATCCAGCTGTTCCCCCTTAGGCCGGGTTCAACACTGGGATCGCAAAAGGCAAATCGCAATCGCCTATGGAGTGTAATTGCATATCTACCAAGCAATTGTGGCTCCATGTTACAGTGATTGCGTTTTTCAGTCTCATTCCAGAGAATGAGAATGGCGTTCTAACTGCCAGCAAAATGTTACACGCAGTGCACTTTTGCGATATACGCACATCACAGGCACTGCAAGGATTTACCGCAGTGCTTTGCTCAATACCGGCTATCAGCAAAGAGCAGAAAAACTACTTATAAAAGCACCCCAAGTGTGAACTGGCCCTTAAGAGAACTTTATTGGTGATTACAAATTGTTGCAACCTGCAATGTAGAACTCAGGGGCGTATTTTAAATGATTTAAATATACCCCCAAATTCTAATAATCGCCTCCTCCTCCCCATAGCCATACCAATCCTCACCAAAAAGGTACAAAGCATAGAACTGCAAACAAAACAAAAAAAGATGCAGGCCAACAATTGTAATTCTGGAAAATACCAATTGCACTAGCAAAAACCCGGCAATGCAATTCACATGTTCATCGCCGTGCTGTTGCTATTGGAAAAATGTAAACGATACAATTTTTAAATCGAAACATGCTTAATAAAAAAGGGCGCTAATTAGTTAATCTCCATCTAAGATAGTTTATTATATTCTTTTTTTAACAGAGTCCTTTGGCTAATCCAGTTGGCTAAAACTAAATCACATTTTGGCCAATAGGATTGTAAGCCGGCCCACCATGGTAAGGTAGACTCTATTAGGGCGGGTTAGGTGATGGGAGTGAGAGAGGAATAGAGTTTAGCGTTTTGGAGAGGGAAGAGGGGGATAGGTGGTCTTAAAGGGTTCCACTCTTACACCATCAAGTGCAAAGTCGGGGAACACAACGACCACCTGATAAATAATTGGGATCTAGCTGGTCCCCCTTAGGCCGGGTTCAATACTGGGATTGCAAAAGGCAAATCGCAATCACCTATGGAGTGTAATTGCATTTCTACCAAGCAATTGTGGCTCCATGTTACAGTGATTGCGTTTTTCTGTCTCATTCCAGAGAATGAGAATGGCTTCTAACTGCCAGCAAAATGTTGCACGCAGTGCACTTTTGCGATATACGCACATCACAGGCACTGCAAGGATTTACCGCAGTGCTTTGCTGAATACCGGCTATCAGCAAAGAGCAGAAAAACTACTTATTAAAGCACCCCAAGTGTAAACTGGCCCTTAAGAGAACTTTATTGGTGATTACAAATTGTTGCAACCTGCAGAGTAGAACTCAGGGGCATATTTAAAATGATTTAAATATACCCCCAAATTCTAATAATGGCCTCCTCCTCCCTATAGCCATACCAATCCTCACCAAAAAGGGTCAAAGCATAGAAACGCAAACAAAACAAAAAAAGATGCAGGCCAACAATTGTAATTCTGGATAATACCAATTGCACTAGCAAAAACCCGGCAATGCAATTCACATGTTCATCGCCGTGCTGTTGCTATTGGCAAAATGGGAACGATACAATTTTTAAATCGAAACGTGCTTAATAAAAAGGGCCCTAATTACTTAATCTCCATCTAAGATAGTTTATTATATTCTTTTTTTAACAGAGTCCTTTGGCTAATCCAGTTGGCTAAAACTAAATCACATTTTGGCCAATAGGATTGTAAGCCGGCCCACCATGGTAAGGTAGACTCTATTAGGGCGGGTTAGGGAATAGGAGTGAGAGAGGAATAGGGGATAGCGTTTTGGAGAAGGAAGATGGGGATAGGTGGTCTTAAGGGGTACCACTCTTACACCATCAAGTGCAAAGTCGGGAAACACAGCGACCACCTGATAAATAATTGGGATCCAGCTGTTCCCCCTTAGGCCGGGTTCAACACTGGGATCGCAAAAGGCAAATCGCAATCGCCTATGGAGTGTAATTGCATATCTACCAAGCAATTGTGGCTCCATGTTACAGTGATTGCGTTTTTCAGTCTCATTCCAGAGAATGAGAATGGCGTTCTAACTGCCAGCAAAATGTTACACGCAGTGCACTTTTGCGATATACGCACATCACAGGCACTGCAAGGATTTACCGCAGTGCTTTGCTGAATACCGGCTATCAGCAAAGAGCAGAAAAACTACTTATAAAAGCACCCCAAGTGTGAACTGGCCCTTAAGAGAACTTTATTGGTGATTACAAATTGTTGCAACCTGCAATGTAGAACTCAGGGGCGTATTTAAAATGATTTAAATATACCCCCAAATTCTAATAATGGCCTCCTCCTCCCCATAGCCATACCAATCCTCACCAAAAAGGTACAAAGCATAGAACTGCAAACAAAACAAAAAAAGATGCAGGCCAACAATTGTAATTCTGGAAAATACCAATTGCACTAGCAAAAACCCGGCAATGCAATTCACATGTTCATCGCCGTGCTGTTGCTATTGGAAAAATGTAAACGATACAATTTTTAAATCGAAACATGCTTAATAAAAAAGGGCGCTAATTAGTTAATCTCCATCTAAGATAGTTTATTATATTCTTTTTTTAACAGAGTCCTTTGGCTAATCCAGTTGGCTAAAACTAAATCACATTTTGGCCAATAGGATTGTAAGCCGGCCCACCATGGTAAGGTAGACTCTATTAGGGCGGGTTAGGTGATGGGAGTGAGAGAGGAATAGAGTATAGCGTTTTGGAGAGGGAAGAGGGGGATAGGTGGTCTTAAAGGGTTCCACTCTTACACCATCAAGTGCAAAGTCGGGGAACACAACGACCACCTGATAAATAATTGGGATCCAGCTGGTCCCCCTTAGGCCGGGTTCAATACTGGGATTGCAAAAGGCAAATCGCAATCACCTATGGAGTGTAATTGCATTTCTACCAAGCAATTGTGGCTCCATGTTACAGTGATTGCGTTTTTCTGTCTCATTCCAGAGAATGAGAATGGCTTCTAACTGGCAGAAAAATGTTGCACGCAGTGCACTTTTGCGATATACGCACATCACAGGCACTGCAAGGATTTACCGCAGTGCTTTGCTGAATACCGGCTATCAGCAAAGAGCAGAAAAACTACTTATTAAAGCACCCCAAGTGTAAACTGGCCCTTAAGAGAACTTTATTGGTGATTACAAATTGTTGCAACCTGCAGAGTAGAACTCAGGGGCATATTTAAAATGATTTAAATATACCCCCAAATTCTAATAATGGCCTCCTCCTCCCCATAGCCATACCAATCCTCACCAAAAAGGGTCAAAGCATAGAAACGCAAACAAAACAAAAAAAGATGCAGGCCAACAATTGTAATTCTGGATAATACCAATTGCACTAGCAAAAACCCGGCAATGCAATTCACATGTTCATCGCCGTGCTGTTGCTATTGGCAAAATGGGAACGATACAATTTTTAAATCGAAACGTGCTTAATAAAAAGGGCCCTAATTACTTAATCTCCATCTAAGATAGTTTATTATATTCTTTTTTTAACAGAGTCCTTTGGCTAATCCAGTTGGCTAAAACTAAATCACATTTTGGCCAATAGGATTGTAAGCCGGCCCACCATGGTAAGGTAGACTCTATTAGGGCGGGTTAGGGAATAGGAGTGAGAGAGGAATAGGGGATAGCGTTTTGGAGAAGGAAGATGGGGATAGGTGGTCTTAAGGGGTACCACTCTTACACCATCAAGTGCAAAGTCGGGGAACACAGCGACCACCTGATAAATAATTGGGATCCAGCTGGTCCCCCTTAGGCCGGGTTCAACACTGGGATCGCAAAAGGCAAATCGCAATCGCCTATGGAGTGTAATTGCATATCTACCAAGCAATTGTGGCTCCATGTTACAGTGATTGCGTTTTTCAGTCTCATTCCAGAGAATGAGAATGGCGTTCTAACTGCCAGCAAAATGTTACACGCAGTGCACTTTTGCGATATACGCACATCACAGGCACTGCAAGGATTTACCGCAGTGCTTTGCTCAATACCGGCTATCAGCAAAGAGCAGAAAAACTACTTATAAAAGCACCCCAAGTGTGAACTGGCCCTTAAGAGAACTTTATTGGTGATTACAAATTGTTGCAACCTGCAATGTAGAACTCAGGGGCGTATTTAAAATGATTTAAATATACCCCCAAATTCTAATAATCGCCTCCTCCTCCCCATAGCCATACCAATCCTCACCAAAAAGGTACAAAGCATAGAACTGCAAACAAAACAAAAAAAGATGCAGGCCAACAATTGTAATTCTGGAAAATACCAATTGCACTAGCAAAAACCCGGCAATGCAATTCACATGTTCATCGCCGTGCTGTTGCTATTGGAAACATGTAAACGATACAATTTTTAAATCGAAACATGCTTAATAAAAAAGGGCGCTAATTAGTTAATCTCCATCTAAGATAGTTTATTATATTCTTTTTTTAACAGAGTCCTTTGGCTAATCCAGTTGGCTAAAACTAAATCACATTTTGGCCAATAGGATTGTAAGCCGGCCCACCATGGTAAGGTAGACTCTATTAGGGCGGGTCAGGTGATGGGAGTGAGAGAGGAATAGAGTATAGCGTTTTGGAGAGGGAAGAGGGGGATAGGTGGTCTTAAAGGGTTCCACTCTTACACCATCAAGTGCAAAGTCGGGGAACACAACCACCACCTGATAAATAATTGGGATCCAGCTGGTCCCCCTGAGGCCGGGTTCAATACTGGGATTGCAAAAGGCAAATCGCAATCACCTATGGAGTGTAATTGCATTTCTACCAAGCAATTGTGGCTCCATGTTACAGTGATTGCGTTTTTCTGTCTCATTCCAGAGAATGAGAATGGCTTCTAACTGCCAGCAAAATGTTGCACGCAGTGCACTTTTGCGATATACGCACATCACAGGCACTGCAAGGATTTACCGCAGTGCTTTGCTGAATACCGGCTATCAGCAAAGAGCAGAAAAACTACTTATTAAAGCACCCCAAGTGTAAACTGGCCCTTAAGAGAACTTTATTGGTGATTACAAATTGTTGCAACCTGCAGAGTAGAATTCAGGGGCATATTTAAAATGATTTAAATATACCCCCAAATTCTAATAATGGCCTCCTCCTCCCCATAGCCATACCAATCCTCACCAAAAAGGGTCAAAGCATAGAAACGCAAACAAAACAAAAAAAGATGCAGGCCAACAATTGTAATTCTGGAAAATACCAATTGCACTAGCAAAAACCCGGCAATGCAATTCACATGTTCATCGCCGTGCTGTTGCTATTGGCAAAATGGGAACGATACAATTTTTAAATCGAAACGTGCTTAATAAAAAGGGCCCTAATTACTTAATCTCCATCTAAGATAGTTTATTATATTCTTTTTTTAACAGAGTCCTTTGGCTAATCCAGTTGGCTAAAACTAAATCACATTTTGGCCAATAGGATTGTAAGCAGGCCCACCATGGTAAGGTAGACTCTATTAGGGCGGGTTAGGTGATGGGAGTGAGAGAGGAATAGAGTATAGCGTTTTGGAGAGGGAAGAGGGGGATATGTGGTCTTAAAGGGTTCCACTCTTACACCATCAAGTGCAAAGTCGGGGAACACAACGACCACCTGATAAATAATTGGGATCCAGCTGGTCCCCCTTAGGCCGGGTTCAATACTGGGATTGCAAAAGGCAAATCGCAATCACCTATGGAGTGTAATTGCATTTCTACCAAGCAATTGTGGCTCCATGTTACAGTGATTGCGTTTTTCTGTCTCATTCCAGAGAATGAGAATGGCTTCTAACTGCCAGCAAAATGTTGCACGCAGTGCACTTTTGCGATATACGCACATCACAGGCACTGCAAGGATTTACCGCAGTGCTTTGCTGAATACCGGCTATCAGCAAAGAGCAGAAAAACTACTTATGAAAGCACCCCAAGTGTGAACTGGCCCTTAAGAGAACTTTATTGGTGATTACAAATTGTTGCAACCTGCAATGTAGAACTCAGGGGCGTATTTTAAATGATTTAAATATACCCCCAAATTCTAATAATCGCCTCCTCCTCCCCATAGCCATACCAATCCTCACCAAAAAGGTACAAAGCATAGAACTGCAAACAAAACAAAAAAAGATGCAGGCCAACAATTGTAATTCTGGAAAATACCAATTGCACTAGCAAAAACCCGGCAATGCAATTCACATGTTCATCGCCGTGCTGTTGCTATTGGAAAAATGTAAACGATACAATTTTTAAATCGAAACATGCTTAATAAAAAAGGGCGCTAATTAGTTAATCTCCATCTAAGATAGTTTATTATATTCTTTTTTTAACAGAGTCCTTTGGCTAATCCAGTTGGCTAAAACTAAATCACATTTTGGCCAATAGGATTGTAAGCCGGCCCACCATGGTAAGGTAGACTCTATTAGGGCGGGTTAGGTGATGGGAGTGAGAGAGGAATAGAGTATAGCGTTTTGGAGAGGGAAGAGGGGGATAGGTGGTCTTAAAGGGTTCCACTCTTACACCATCAAGTGCAAAGTCGGGGAACACAACGACCACCTGATAAATAATTGGGATCTAGCTGGTCCCCCTTAGGCCGGGTTCAATACTGGGATTGCAAAAGGCAAATCGCAATCACCTATGGAGTGTAATTGCATTTCTACCAAGCAATTGTGGCTCCATGTTACAGTGATTGCGTTTTTCTGTCTCATTCCAGAGAATGAGAATGGCTTCTAACTGCCAGCAAAATGTTGCACGCAGTGCACTTTTGCGATATACGCACATCACAGGCACTGCAAGGATTTACCGCAGTGCTTTGCTGAATACCGGCTATCAGCAAAGAGCAGAAAAACTACTTATTAAAGCACCCCAAGTGTAAACTGGCCCTTAAGAGAACTTTATTGGTGATTACAAATTGTTGCAACCTGCAGAGTAGAACTCAGGGGCATATTTCAAATGATTTAAATATACCCCCAAATTCTAATAATGGCCTCCTCCTCCCCATAGCCATACCAATCCTCACCAAAAAGGGTCAAAGCATAGAAACGCAAACAAAACAAAAAAAGATGCAGGCCAACAATTGTAATTCTGGATAATACCAATTGCACTAGCAAAAACCCGGCAATGCAATTCACATGTTCATCGCCGTGCTGTTGCTATTGGCAAAATGGGAACGATACAATTTTTAAATCGAAACGTGCTTAATAAAAAGGGCCCTAATTACTTAATCTCCATCTAAGATAGTTTATTATATTCTTTTTTTAACAGAGTCCTTTGGCTAATCCAGTTGGCTAAAACTAAATCACATTTTGGCCAATAGGATTGTAAGCCGGCCCACCATGGTAAGGTAGACTCTATTAGGGCGGGTTAGGGAATAGGAGTGAGAGAGGAATAGGGGATAGCGTTTTGGAGAAGGAAGATGGGGATAGGTGGTCTTAAGGGGTACCACTCTTACACCATCAAGTGCAAAGTCGGGGAACACAGCGACCACCTGATAAATAATTGGGATCCAGCTGGTCCCCCTTAGGCCGGGTTCAACACTGGGATCGCAAAAGGCAAATCGCAATCGCCTATGAAGTGTAATTGCATATCTACCAAGCAATTGTGGCTCCATGTTACAGTGATTGCGTTTTTCAGTCTCATTCCAGAGAATGAGAATGGCGTTCTAACTGCCAGCAAAATGTTACACGCAGTGCACTTTTGCGATATACACACATCACAGGCACTGCAAGGATTTACCGCAGTGCTTTGCTCAATACCGGCTATCAGCAAAGAGCAGAAAAACTACTTATAAAAGCACCCCAAGTGTGAACTGGCCCTTAAGAGAACTTTATTGGTGATTACAAATTGTTGCAACCTGCAATGTAGAACTCAGGGGCGTATTTAAAATGATTTAAATATACCCCCAAATTCTAATAATCGCCTCCTCCTCCCCATAGCCATACCAATCCTCACCAAAAAGGTACAAAGCATAGAACTGCAAACAAAACAAAAAAAGATGCAGGCCAACAATTGTAATTCTGGAAAATACCAATTGCACTAGCAAAAACCCGGCAATGCAATTCACATGTTCATCGCCGTGCTGTTGCTATTGGAAACATGTAAACGATACAATTTTTAAATCGAAACATGCTTAATAAAAAAGGGAGTTAATTAGTTAATCTCCATCTAAGATAGTTTATTATATTCTTTTTTTAACAGAGTCCTTTGGCTAATCCAGTTGGCTAAAACTAAATCACATTTTGGCCAATAGGATTGTAAGCCGGCCCACCATGGTAAGGTAGACTCTATTAGGGCGGGTTAGGGAATAGGAGTGAGAGAGGAATAGGGGATAGCGTTTTGGAGAAGGAAGATGGGGATAGGTGGTCTTAAGGGGTACCACTCTTACACCATCAAGTGCAAAGTCGGGGAACACAACGACCACCTGATAAATAATTGGGATCTAGCTGGTCCCCCTTAGGCCGGGTTCAATACTGGGATTGCAAAAGGCAAATCGCAATCACCTATGGAGTGTAATTGCATTTCTACCAAGCAATTGTGGCTCCATGTTACAGTGATTGCGTTTTTCTGTCTCATTCCAGAGAATGAGAATGGCTTCTAACTGCCAGCAAAATGTTGCACGCAGTGCACTTTTGCGATATACGCACATCACAGGCACTGCAAGGATTTACCGCAGTGCTTTGCTGAATACCGGCTATCAGCAAAGAGCAGAAAAACTACTTATTAAAGCACCCCAAGTGTAAACTGGCCCTTAAGAGAACTTTATTGGTGATTACAAATTGTTGCAACCTGCAGAGTAGAACTCAGGGGCATATTTCAAATGATTTAAATATACCCCCAAATTCTAATAATGGCCTCCTCCTCCCCATAGCCATACCAATCCTCACCAAAAAGGGTCAAAGCATAGAAACGCAAACAAAACAAAAAAAGATGCAGGCCAACAATTGTAATTCTGGATAATACCAATTGCACTAGCAAAAACCCGGCAATGCAATTCACATGTTCATCGCCGTGCTGTTGCTATTGGCAAAATGGGAACGATACAATTTTTAAATCGAAACGTGCTTAATAAAAAGGGCCCTAATTACTTAATCTCCATCTAAGATAGTTTATTATATTCTTTTTTTAACAGAGTCCTTTGGCTAATCCAGTTGGCTAAAACTAAATCACATTTTGGCCAATAGGATTGTAAGCCGGCCCACCATGGTAAGGTAGACTCTATTAGGGCGGGTTAGGGAATAGGAGTGAGAGAGGAATAGGGGATAGCGTTTTGGAGAAGGAAGATGGGGATAGGTGGTCTTAAGGGGTACCACTCTTACACCATCAAGTGCAAAGTCGGGGAACACAGCGACCACCTGATAAATAATTGGGATCCAGCTGGTCCCCCTTAGGCCGGGTTCAACACTGGGATCGCAAAAGGCAAATCGCAATCGCCTATGAAGTGTAATTGCATATCTACCAAGCAATTGTGGCTCCATGTTACAGTGATTGCGTTTTTCAGTCTCATTCCAGAGAATGAGAATGGCGTTCTAACTGCCAGCAAAATGTTACACGCAGTGCACTTTTGCGATATACACACATCACAGGCACTGCAAGGATTTACCGCAGTGCTTTGCTCAATACCGGCTATCAGCAAAGAGCAGAAAAACTACTTATAAAAGCACCCCAAGTGTGAACTGGCCCTTAAGAGAACTTTATTGGTGATTACAAATTGTTGCAACCTGCAATGTAGAACTCAGGGGCGTATTTAAAATGATTTAAATATACCCCCAAATTCTAATAATCGCCTCCTCCTCCCCATAGCCATACCAATCCTCACCAAAAAGGTACAAAGCATAGAACTGCAAACAAAACAAAAAAAGATGCAGGCCAACAATTGTAATTCTGGAAAATACCAATTGCACTAGCAAAAACCCGGCAATGCAATTCACATGTTCATCGCCGTGCTGTTGCTATTGGAAACATGTAAACGATACAATTTTTAAATCGAAACATGCTTAATAAAAAAGGGAGTTAATTAGTTAATCTCCATCTAAGATAGTTTATTATATTCTTTTTTTAACAGAGTCCTTTGGCTAATCCAGTTGGCTAAAACTAAATCACATTTTGGCCAATAGGATTGTAAGCCGGCCCACCATGGTAAGGTAGACTCTATTAGGGCGGGTTAGGGAATAGGAGTGAGAGAGGAATAGGGGATAGCGTTTTGGAGAAGGAAGATGGGGATAGGTGGTCTTAAGGGGTACCACTCTTACACCATCAAGTGCAAAGTCGGGGAACACAGCGACCACCTGATAAATAATTGGGATCCAGCTGGTCCCCCTTAGGCCGGGTTCAACACTGGGATCGCAAAAGGCAAATCGCAATCGCCTATGGAGTGTAATTGCATATCTACCAAGCAATTGTGGCTCCATGTTACAGTGATTGCGTTTTTCAGTCTCATTCCAGAGAATGAGAATGGCGTTCTAACTGCCAGCAAAATGTTACACGCAGTGCACTTTTGCGATATACGCACATCACAGGCACTGCAAGGATTTACCGCAGTGCTTTGCTGAATACCGGCTATCAGCAAAGAGCAGAAAAACTACTTATAAAAGCACCCCAAGTGTGAACTGGCCCTTAAGAGAACTTTATTGGTGATTACAAATTGTTGCAACCTGCAATGTAGAACTCAGGGGCGTATTTTAAATGATTTAAATATACCCCCAAATTCTAATAATGGCCTCCTCCTCCCCATAGCCATACTAATCCTCACCAAAAGGTACAAAGCATAGAACTGCAAACAAAACAAAAGAAGATGCAGGCCAACAATTGTAATTCTGGAAAATACCAATTGCACTAGCAAAAACCCGGCAATGCAATTCACATGTTCATCGCCGTGCTGTTGCTATTGGAAACATGTAAACGATACAATTTTTAAATCGAAACATGCTTAATAAAAAAGGGCGCTAATTAGTTAATCTCCATCTAAGATAGTTTATTATATTCTTTTTTTAACAGAGTCCTTTGGCTAATCCAGTTGGCTAAAACTAAATCACATTTTGGCCAATAGGATTGTAAGCCGGCCCACCATGGTAAGGTAGACTCTATTAGGGCGGGTTAGGTGATGGGAGTGAGAGAGGAATAGAGTATAGCGTTTTGGAGAGGGAAGAGGGGGGATAGGTGGTCTTAAAGGGTTCCACTCTTACACCATCAAGTGCAAAGTCGGGGAACACAACGACCACCTGATAAATAATTGGGATCCAGCTGGTCCCCCTTAGGCCAGGTTCAATACTGGGATTGCAAAAGGCAAATCGCAATCACCTATGGAGTGTAATTGCATTTCTACCAAGCAATTGTGGCTCCATGTTACAGTGATTGCGTTTTTCTGTCTCATTCCAGAGAATGAGAATGGCTTCTAACTGCCAGCAAAATGTTGCACGCAGTGCACTTTTGCGATATACGCACATCACAGGCACTGCAAGGATTTACCGCAGTGCTTTGCTGAATACCGGCTATCAGCAAAGAGCAGAAAAACTACTTATTAAAGCACCCCAAGTGTAAACTGGCCCTTAAGAGAACTTTTTTGGTGATTACAAATTGTTGCAACCTGCAGAGTAGAACTCAGGGGCATATTTAAAATGATTTAAATATACCTCCAAATTCTAATAATGGCCTCCTCCTCCCCATAGCCATACCAATCCTCACCAAAAAGGGTCAAAGCATAGAAACGCAAACAAAACAAAAAAAGATGCAGGCCAACAATTGTAATTCTGGAAAATACCAATTGCACTAGCAAAAACCCGGCAATGCAATTCACATGTTCATCGCCGTGCTGTTGCTATTGGCAAAATGGGAACGATACAATTTTTAAATCGAAACGTGCTTAATAAAAAAGGGCCCTAATTACTTAATCTCCATCTAAGATAGTTTATTATATTCTTTTTTTAACAGAGCCCTTTGGCTAATCCAGTTGGCTAAAACTAAATCACATTTTGGCCAATAGGATTGTAAGCCGGCCCACCATGGTAAGGTAGACTCTATTAGGGCGGGTTAGGTGATGGGAGTGAGAGAGGAATAGGGGATAGCGTTTTGGAGAAGGAAGATGGGGATAGGTGGTCTTAAGGGGTACCACTCTTACACCATCAAGTGCAAAGTCGGGGAACACAGCGACCACCTGATAAATAATTGGGATCCAGCTGGTCCCCCTTAGGCCGGGTTCAACACTGGGATCGCAAAAGGCAAATCGCAATCGCCTATGGAGTGTAATTGCATATCTACCAAGCAATTGTGGCTCCATGTTACAGTGATTGCGTTTTTCAGTCTCATTCCAGAGAATGAGAATGGCGTTCTAACTGCCAGCAAAATGTTACACGCAGTGCACTTTTGCGATATACGCACATCACAGGCACTGCAAGGATTTACCGCAGTGCTTTGCTCAATACCGGCTATCAGCAAAGAGCAGAAAAACTACTTATAAAAGCACCCCAAGTGTAAACTGGCCCTTAAGAGAACTTTATTGGTGATTACAAATTGTTGCAACCTGCAGAGTAGAACTCAGGGGCATATTTAAAATGATTTAAATATACCCCCAAATTCTAATAATGGCCTCCTCCTCCCCATAGCCATACCAATCCTCACCAAAAAGGGTCAAAGCATAGAAACGCAAACAAAACAAAAAAAGATGCAGGCCAACAATTGTAATTCTGGAAAATACCAATTGCACTAGCAAAAACCCGGCAATGCAATTCACATGTTCATCGTCGTGCTGTTGCTATTGGCAAAATGGGAACGATACAATTTTTAAATCGAAACGTGCTTAATAAAAAGGGCCCTAATTACTTAATCTCCATCTAAGATAGTTTATTATATTCTTTTTTTAACAGAGTCCTTTGGCTAATCCAGTTGGCTAAAACTAAATCACATTTTGGCCAATAGGATTGTAAGCCGGCCCACCATGGTAAGGTAGACTCTATTAGGGCGGGTTAGGGAATAGGAGTGAGAGAGGAATAGGGGATAGCGTTTTGGAGAAGGAAGATGGGGATAGGTGGTCTTAAGGGGTACCACTCTTACACCATCAAGTGCAAAGTCGGGGAACACAGCGACCACCTGATAAATAATTGGGATCCAGCTGGTCCCCCTTAGGCCGGGTTCAACACTGGGATCGCAAAAGGCAAATCGCAATCGCCTATGGAGTGTAATTGCATATCTACCAAGCAATTGTGGCTCCATGTTACAGTGATTGCGTTTTTCAGTCTCATTCCAGAGAATGAGAATGGCGTTCTAACTGCCAGCAAAATGTTACACGCAGTGCACTTTTGCGATATACGCACATCACAGGCACTGCAAGGATTTACCGCAGTGCTTTGCTGAATACCGGCTATCAGCAAAGAGCAGAAAAACTACTTATAAAAGCACCCCAAGTGTGAACTGGCCCTTAAGAGAACTTTATTGGTGATTACAAATTGTTGCAACCTGCAATGTAGAACTCAGGGGCGTATTTTAAATGATTTAAATATACCCCCAAATTCTAATAATGGCCTCCTCCTCCCCATAGCCATACTAATCCTCACCAAAAGGTACAAAGCATAGAACTGCAAACAAAACAAAAGAAGATGCAGGCCAACAATTGTAATTCTGGAAAATACCAATTGCACTAGCAAAAACCCGGCAATGCAATTCACATGTTCATCGCCGTGCTGTTGCTATTGGAAACATGTAAACGATACAATTTTTAAATCGAAACATGCTTAATAAAAAAGGGCGCTAATTAGTTAATCTCCATCTAAGATAGTTTATTATATTCTTTTTTTAACAGAGTCCTTTGGCTAATCCAGTTGGCTAAAACTAAATCACATTTTGGCCAATAGGATTGTAAGCCGGCCCACCATGGTAAGGTAGACTCTATTAGGGCGGGTTAGGTGATGGGAGTGAGAGAGGAATAGAGTATAGCGTTTTGGAGAGGGAAGAGGGGGGATAGGTGGTCTTAAAGGGTTCCACTCTTACACCATCAAGTGCAAAGTCGGGGAACACAACGACCACCTGATAAATAATTGGGATCCAGCTGGTCCCCCTTAGGCCAGGTTCAATACTGGGATTGCAAAAGGCAAATCGCAATCACCTATGGAGTGTAATTGCATTTCTACCAAGCAATTGTGGCTCCATGTTACAGTGATTGCGTTTTTCTGTCTCATTCCAGAGAATGAGAATGGCTTCTAACTGCCAGCAAAATGTTGCACGCAGTGCACTTTTGCGATATACGCACATCACAGGCACTGCAAGGATTTACCGCAGTGCTTTGCTGAATACCGGCTATCAGCAAAGAGCAGAAAAACTACTTATTAAAGCACCCCAAGTGTAAACTGGCCCTTAAGAGAACTTTTTTGGTGATTACAAATTGTTGCAACCTGCAGAGTAGAACTCAGGGGCATATTTAAAATGATTTAAATATACCTCCAAATTCTAATAATGGCCTCCTCCTCCCCATAGCCATACCAATCCTCACCAAAAAGGGTCAAAGCATAGAAACGCAAACAAAACAAAAAAAGATGCAGGCCAACAATTGTAATTCTGGAAAATACCAATTGCACTAGCAAAAACCCGGCAATGCAATTCACATGTTCATCGCCGTGCTGTTGCTATTGGCAAAATGGGAACGATACAATTTTTAAATCGAAACGTGCTTAATAAAAAAGGGCCCTAATTACTTAATCTCCATCTAAGATAGTTTATTATATTCTTTTTTTAACAGAGCCCTTTGGCTAATCCAGTTGGCTAAAACTAAATCACATTTTGGCCAATAGGATTGTAAGCCGGCCCACCATGGTAAGGTAGACTCTATTAGGGCGGGTTAGGTGATGGGAGTGAGAGAGGAATAGGGGATAGCGTTTTGGAGAAGGAAGATGGGGATAGGTGGTCTTAAGGGGTACCACTCTTACACCATCAAGTGCAAAGTCGGGGAACACAGCGACCACCTGATAAATAATTGGGATCCAGCTGGTCCCCCTTAGGCCGGGTTCAACACTGGGATCGCAAAAGGCAAATCGCAATCGCCTATGGAGTGTAATTGCATATCTACCAAGCAATTGTGGCTCCATGTTACAGTGATTGCGTTTTTCAGTCTCATTCCAGAGAATGAGAATGGCGTTCTAACTGCCAGCAAAATGTTACACGCAGTGCACTTTTGCGATATACGCACATCACAGGCACTGCAAGGATTTACCGCAGTGCTTTGCTCAATACCGGCTATCAGCAAAGAGCAGAAAAACTACTTATAAAAGCACCCCAAGTGTAAACTGGCCCTTAAGAGAACTTTATTGGTGATTACAAATTGTTGCAACCTGCAGAGTAGAACTCAGGGGCATATTTAAAATGATTTAAATATACCCCCAAATTCTAATAATGGCCTCCTCCTCCCCATAGCCATACCAATCCTCACCAAAAAGGGTCAAAGCATAGAAACGCAAACAAAACAAAAAAAGATGCAGGCCAACAATTGTAATTCTGGAAAATACCAATTGCACTAGCAAAAACCCGGCAATGCAATTCACATGTTCATCGTCGTGCTGTTGCTATTGGCAAAATGGGAACGATACAATTTTTAAATCGAAACGTGCTTAATAAAAAGGGCCCTAATTACTTAATCTCCATCTAAGATAGTTTATTATATTCTTTTTTTAACAGAGTCCTTTGGCTAATCCAGTTGGCTAAAACTAAATCACATTTTGGCCAATAGGATTGTAAGCCGGCCCACCATGGTAAGGTAGACTCTATTAGGGCGGGTTAGGGAATAGGAGTGAGAGAGGAATAGGGGATAGCGTTTTGGAGAAGGAAGATGGGGATAGGTGGTCTTAAGGGGTACCACTCTTACACCATCAAGTGCAAAGTCGGGGAACACAGCGACCACCTGATAAATAATTGGGATCCAGCTGGTCCCCCTTAGGCCGGGTTCAACACTGGGATCGCAAAAGGCAAATCGCAATCGCCTATGGAGTGTAATTGCATATCTACCAAGCAATTGTGGCTCCATGTTACAGTGATTGCGTTTTTCAGTCTCATTCCAGAGAATGAGAATGGCGTTCTAACTGCCAGCAAAATGTTACACGCAGTGCACTTTTGCGATATACGCACATCACAGGCACTGCAAGGATTTACCGCAGTGCTTTGCTGAATACCGGCTATCAGCAAAGAGCAGAAAAACTACTTATAAAAGCACCCCAAGTGTGAACTGGCCCTTAAGAGAACTTTATTGGTGATTACAAATTGTTGCAACCTGCAATGTAGAACTCAGGGGCGTATTTTAAATGATTTAAATATACCCCCAAATTCTAATAATGGCCTCCTCCTCCCCATAGCCATACTAATCCTCACCAAAAGGTACAAAGCATAGAACTGCAAACAAAACAAAAGAAGATGCAGGCCAACAATTGTAATTCTGGAAAATACCAATTGCACTAGCAAAAACCCGGCAATGCAATTCACATGTTCATCGCCGTGCTGTTGCTATTGGAAACATGTAAACGATACAATTTTTAAATCGAAACATGCTTAATAAAAAAGGGCGCTAATTAGTTAATCTCCATCTAAGATAGTTTATTATATTCTTTTTTTAACAGAGTCCTTTGGCTAATCCAGTTGGCTAAAACTAAATCACATTTTGGCCAATAGGATTGTAAGCCGGCCCACCATGGTAAGGTAGACTCTATTAGGGCGGGTTAGGTGATGGGAGTGAGAGAGGAATAGAGTATAGCGTTTTGGAGAGGGAAGAGGGGGGATAGGTGGTCTTAAAGGGTTCCACTCTTACACCATCAAGTGCAAAGTCGGGGAACACAACGACCACCTGATAAATAATTGGGATCCAGCTGGTCCCCCTTAGGCCAGGTTCAATACTGGGATTGCAAAAGGCAAATCGCAATCACCTATGGAGTGTAATTGCATTTCTACCAAGCAATTGTGGCTCCATGTTACAGTGATTGCGTTTTTCTGTCTCATTCCAGAGAATGAGAATGGCTTCTAACTGCCAGCAAAATGTTGCACGCAGTGCACTTTTGCGATATACGCACATCACAGGCACTGCAAGGATTTACCGCAGTGCTTTGCTGAATACCGGCTATCAGCAAAGAGCAGAAAAACTACTTATTAAAGCACCCCAAGTGTAAACTGGCCCTTAAGAGAACTTTTTTGGTGATTACAAATTGTTGCAACCTGCAGAGTAGAACTCAGGGGCATATTTAAAATGATTTAAATATACCTCCAAATTCTAATAATGGCCTCCTCCTCCCCATAGCCATACCAATCCTCACCAAAAAGGGTCAAAGCATAGAAACGCAAACAAAACAAAAAAAGATGCAGGCCAACAATTGTAATTCTGGAAAATACCAATTGCACTAGCAAAAACCCGGCAATGCAATTCACATGTTCATCGCCGTGCTGTTGCTATTGGCAAAATGGGAACGATACAATTTTTAAATCGAAACGTGCTTAATAAAAAAGGGCCCTAATTACTTAATCTCCATCTAAGATAGTTTATTATATTCTTTTTTTAACAGAGCCCTTTGGCTAATCCAGTTGGCTAAAACTAAATCACATTTTGGCCAATAGGATTGTAAGCCGGCCCACCATGGTAAGGTAGACTCTATTAGGGCGGGTTAGGTGATGGGAGTGAGAGAGGAATAGGGGATAGCGTTTTGGAGAAGGAAGATGGGGATAGGTGGTCTTAAGGGGTACCACTCTTACACCATCAAGTGCAAAGTCGGGGAACACAGCGACCACCTGATAAATAATTGGGATCCAGCTGGTCCCCCTTAGGCCGGGTTCAACACTGGGATCGCAAAAGGCAAATCGCAATCGCCTATGGAGTGTAATTGCATATCTACCAAGCAATTGTGGCTCCATGTTACAGTGATTGCGTTTTTCAGTCTCATTCCAGAGAATGAGAATGGCGTTCTAACTGCCAGCAAAATGTTACACGCAGTGCACTTTTGCGATATACGCACATCACAGGCACTGCAAGGATTTACCGCAGTGCTTTGCTCAATACCGGCTATCAGCAAAGAGCAGAAAAACTACTTATAAAAGCACCCCAAGTGTAAACTGGCCCTTAAGAGAACTTTATTGGTGATTACAAATTGTTGCAACCTGCAGAGTAGAACTCAGGGGCATATTTAAAATGATTTAAATATACCCCCAAATTCTAATAATGGCCTCCTCCTCCCCATAGCCATACCAATCCTCACCAAAAAGGGTCAAAGCATAGAAACGCAAACAAAACAAAAAAAGATGCAGGCCAACAATTGTAATTCTGGAAAATACCAATTGCACTAGCAAAAACCCGGCAATGCAATTCACATGTTCATCGTCGTGCTGTTGCTATTGGCAAAATGGGAACGATACAATTTTTAAATCGAAACGTGCTTAATAAAAAGGGCCCTAATTACTTAATCTCCATCTAAGATAGTTTATTATATTCTTTTTTTAACAGAGTCCTTTGGCTAATCCAGTTGGCTAAAACTAAATCACATTTTGGCCAATAGGATTGTAAGCCGGCCCACCATGGTAAGGTAGACTCTATTAGGGCGGGTTAGGGAATAGGAGTGAGAGAGGAATAGGGGATAGCGTTTTGGAGAAGGAAGATGGGGATAGGTGGTCTTAAGGGGTACCACTCTTACACCATCAAGTGCAAAGTCGGGGAACACAGCGACCACCTGATAAATAATTGGGATCCAGCTGGTCCCCCTTAGGCCGGGTTCAACACTGGGATCGCAAAAGGCAAATCGCAATCGCCTATGGAGTGTAATTGCATATCTACCAAGCAATTGTGGCTCCATGTTACAGTGATTGCGTTTTTCAGTCTCATTCCAGAGAATGAGAATGGCGTTCTAACTGCCAGCAAAATGTTACACGCAGTGCACTTTTGCGATATACGCACATCACAGGCACTGCAAGGATTTACCGCAGTGCTTTGCTCAATACCGGCTATCAGCAAAGAGCAGAAAAACTACTTATAAAAGCACCCCAAGTGTGAACTGGCCCTTAAGAGAACTTTATTGGTGATTACAAATTGTTGCAACCTGCAATGTAGAACTCAGGGGCGTATTTAAAATGATTTAAATATACCCCCAAATTCTAATAATCGCCTCCTCCTCCCCATAGCCATACCAATCCTCACCAAAAAGGTACAAAGCATAAAACTGCAAACAAAACAAAAAAAGATGCAGGCCAACAATTGTAATTCTGGAAAATACCAATTGCACTAGCAAAAACCCGGCAATGCAATTCACATGTTCATCGCCGTGCTGTTGCTATTGGAAAAATGTAAACGATACAATTTTTAAATCGAAACATGCTTAATAAAAAAGGGCGCTAATTAGTTAATCTCCATCTAAGATAGTTTATTATATTCTTTTTTTAACAGAGTCCTTTGGCTAATCCAGTTGGCTAAAACTAAATCACATTTTGGCCAATAGGATTGTAAGCCGGCCCACCATGGTAAGGTAGACTCTATTAGGGCGGGTTAGGTGATGGGAGTGAGAGAGGAATAGAGTATAGCGTTTTGGAGAGGGAAGAGGGGGATAGGTGGTCTTAAAGGGTTCCACTCTTACACCATCAAGTGCAAAGTCGGGGAACACAACCACCACCTGATAAATAATTGGGATCCAGCTGGTCCCCCTTAGGCCGGGTTCAACACTGGGATCGCAAAAGGCAAATCGCAATCGCCTATGGAGTGTAATTGCATATCTACCAAGCAATTGTGGCTCCATGTTACAGTGATTGCGTTTTTCAGTCTCATTCCAGAGAATGAGAATGGCGTTCTAACTGCCAGCAAAATGTTACACGCAGTGCACTTTTGCGATATACGCACATCACAGGCACTGCAAGGATTTACCGCAGTGCTTTGCTGAATACCGGCTATCAGCAAAGAGCAGAAAAACTACTTATAAAAGCACCCCAAGTGTGAACTGGCCCTTAAGAGAACTTTATTGGTGATTACAAATTGTTGCAACCTGCAATGTAGAACTCAGGGGCGTATTTTAAATGATTTAAATATACCCCCAAATTCTAATAATGGCCTCCTCCTCCCCATAGCCATACTAATCCTCACCAAAAGGTACAAAGCATAGAACTGCAAACAAAACAAAAGAAGATGCAGGCCAACAATTGTAATTCTGGAAAATACCAATTGCACTAGCAAAAACCCGGCAATGCAATTCACATGTTCATCGCCGTGCTGTTGCTATTGGAAACATGTAAACGATACAATTTTTAAATCGAAACATGCTTAATAAAAAAGGGCGCTAATTAGTTAATCTCCATCTAAGATAGTTTATTATATTCTTTTTTTAACAGAGTCCTTTGGCTAATCCAGTTGGCTAAAACTAAATCACATTTTGGCCAATAGGATTGTAAGCCGGCCCACCATGGTAAGGTAGACTCTATTAGGGCGGGTTAGGTGATGGGAGTGAGAGAGGAATAGAGTATAGCGTTTTGGAGAGGGAAGAGGGGGGATAGGTGGTCTTAAAGGGTTCCACTCTTACACCATCAAGTGCAAAGTCGGGGAACACAACGACCACCTGATAAATAATTGGGATCCAGCTGGTCCCCCTTAGGCCAGGTTCAATACTGGGATTGCAAAAGGCAAATCGCAATCACCTATGGAGTGTAATTGCATTTCTACCAAGCAATTGTGGCTCCATGTTACAGTGATTGCGTTTTTCTGTCTCATTCCAGAGAATGAGAATGGCTTCTAACTGCCAGCAAAATGTTGCACGCAGTGCACTTTTGCGATATACGCACATCACAGGCACTGCAAGGATTTACCGCAGTGCTTTGCTGAATACCGGCTATCAGCAAAGAGCAGAAAAACTACTTATTAAAGCACCCCAAGTGTAAACTGGCCCTTAAGAGAACTTTTTTGGTGATTACAAATTGTTGCAACCTGCAGAGTAGAACTCAGGGGCATATTTAAAATGATTTAAATATACCTCCAAATTCTAATAATGGCCTCCTCCTCCCCATAGCCATACCAATCCTCACCAAAAAGGGTCAAAGCATAGAAACGCAAACAAAACAAAAAAAGATGCAGGCCAACAATTGTAATTCTGGAAAATACCAATTGCACTAGCAAAAACCCGGCAATGCAATTCACATGTTCATCGCCGTGCTGTTGCTATTGGCAAAATGGGAACGATACAATTTTTAAATCGAAACGTGCTTAATAAAAAAGGGCCCTAATTACTTAATCTCCATCTAAGATAGTTTATTATATTCTTTTTTTAACAGAGCCCTTTGGCTAATCCAGTTGGCTAAAACTAAATCACATTTTGGCCAATAGGATTGTAAGCCGGCCCACCATGGTAAGGTAGACTCTATTAGGGCGGGTTAGGTGATGGGAGTGAGAGAGGAATAGGGGATAGCGTTTTGGAGAAGGAAGATGGGGATAGGTGGTCTTAAGGGGTACCACTCTTACACCATCAAGTGCAAAGTCGGGGAACACAGCGACCACCTGATAAATAATTGGGATCCAGCTGGTCCCCCTTAGGCCGGGTTCAACACTGGGATCGCAAAAGGCAAATCGCAATCGCCTATGGAGTGTAATTGCATATCTACCAAGCAATTGTGGCTCCATGTTACAGTGATTGCGTTTTTCAGTCTCATTCCAGAGAATGAGAATGGCGTTCTAACTGCCAGCAAAATGTTACACGCAGTGCACTTTTGCGATATACGCACATCACAGGCACTGCAAGGATTTACCGCAGTGCTTTGCTCAATACCGGCTATCAGCAAAGAGCAGAAAAACTACTTATAAAAGCACCCCAAGTGTAAACTGGCCCTTAAGAGAACTTTATTGGTGATTACAAATTGTTGCAACCTGCAGAGTAGAACTCAGGGGCATATTTAAAATGATTTAAATATACCCCCAAATTCTAATAATGGCCTCCTCCTCCCCATAGCCATACCAATCCTCACCAAAAAGGGTCAAAGCATAGAAACGCAAACAAAACAAAAAAAGATGCAGGCCAACAATTGTAATTCTGGAAAATACCAATTGCACTAGCAAAAACCCGGCAATGCAATTCACATGTTCATCGTCGTGCTGTTGCTATTGGCAAAATGGGAACGATACAATTTTTAAATCGAAACGTGCTTAATAAAAAGGGCCCTAATTACTTAATCTCCATCTAAGATAGTTTATTATATTCTTTTTTTAACAGAGTCCTTTGGCTAATCCAGTTGGCTAAAACTAAATCACATTTTGGCCAATAGGATTGTAAGCCGGCCCACCATGGTAAGGTAGACTCTATTAGGGCGGGTTAGGGAATAGGAGTGAGAGAGGAATAGGGGATAGCGTTTTGGAGAAGGAAGATGGGG
Source organism: Hyperolius riggenbachi (assembly GCF_040937935.1). Lineage (NCBI taxonomy): Eukaryota > Metazoa > Chordata > Amphibia > Anura > Hyperoliidae > Hyperolius > Hyperolius riggenbachi. The sequence continues at coordinate 69,386,022 of NC_090654.1, read as the reverse complement.
ATAGGTGGTCTTAAGGGGTACCACTCTTACACCATCAAGTGCAAAGTCGGGGAACACAGCGACCACCTGATAAATAATTGGGATCCAGCTGGTCCCCCTTAGGCCGGGTTCAACACTGGGATCGCAAAAGGCAAATCGCAATCGCCTATGGAGTGTAATTGCATATCTACCAAGCAATTGTGGCTCCATGTTACAGTGATTGCGTTTTTCAGTCTCATTCCAGAGAATGAGAATGGCGTTCTAACTGCCAGCAAAATGTTACACGCAGTGCACTTTTGCGATATACGCACATCACAGGCACTGCAAGGATTTACCGCAGTGCTTTGCTGAATACCGGCTATCAGCAAAGAGCAGAAAAACTACTTATAAAAGCACCCCAAGTGTGAACTGGCCCTTAAGAGAACTTTATTGGTGATTACAAATTGTTGCAACCTGCAATGTAGAACTCAGGGGCGTATTTTAAATGATTTAAATATACCCCCAAATTCTAATAATGGCCTCCTCCTCCCCATAGCCATACTAATCCTCACCAAAAGGTACAAAGCATAGAACTGCAAACAAAACAAAAGAAGATGCAGGCCAACAATTGTAATTCTGGAAAATACCAATTGCACTAGCAAAAACCCGGCAATGCAATTCACATGTTCATCGCCGTGCTGTTGCTATTGGAAACATGTAAACGATACAATTTTTAAATCGAAACATGCTTAATAAAAAAGGGCGCTAATTAGTTAATCTCCATCTAAGATAGTTTATTATATTCTTTTTTTAACAGAGTCCTTTGGCTAATCCAGTTGGCTAAAACTAAATCACATTTTGGCCAATAGGATTGTAAGCCGGCCCACCATGGTAAGGTAGACTCTATTAGGGCGGGTTAGGTGATGGGAGTGAGAGAGGAATAGAGTATAGCGTTTTGGAGAGGGAAGAGGGGGGATAGGTGGTCTTAAAGGGTTCCACTCTTACACCATCAAGTGCAAAGTCGGGGAACACAACGACCACCTGATAAATAATTGGGATCCAGCTGGTCCCCCTTAGGCCAGGTTCAATACTGGGATTGCAAAAGGCAAATCGCAATCACCTATGGAGTGTAATTGCATTTCTACCAAGCAATTGTGGCTCCATGTTACAGTGATTGCGTTTTTCTGTCTCATTCCAGAGAATGAGAATGGCTTCTAACTGCCAGCAAAATGTTGCACGCAGTGCACTTTTGCGATATACGCACATCACAGGCACTGCAAGGATTTACCGCAGTGCTTTGCTGAATACCGGCTATCAGCAAAGAGCAGAAAAACTACTTATTAAAGCACCCCAAGTGTAAACTGGCCCTTAAGAGAACTTTTTTGGTGATTACAAATTGTTGCAACCTGCAGAGTAGAACTCAGGGGCATATTTAAAATGATTTAAATATACCTCCAAATTCTAATAATGGCCTCCTCCTCCCCATAGCCATACCAATCCTCACCAAAAAGGGTCAAAGCATAGAAACGCAAACAAAACAAAAAAAGATGCAGGCCAACAATTGTAATTCTGGAAAATACCAATTGCACTAGCAAAAACCCGGCAATGCAATTCACATGTTCATCGCCGTGCTGTTGCTATTGGCAAAATGGGAACGATACAATTTTTAAATCGAAACGTGCTTAATAAAAAAGGGCCCTAATTACTTAATCTCCATCTAAGATAGTTTATTATATTCTTTTTTTAACAGAGTCCTTTGGCTAATCCAGTTGGCTAAAACTAAATCACATTTTGGCCAATAGGATTGTAAGCCGGCCCACCATGGTAAGGTAGACTCTATTAGGGCGGGTTAGGGAATAGGAGTGAGAGAGGAATAGGGGATAGCGTTTTGGAGAAGGAAGATGGGGATAGGTGGTCTTAAGGGGTACCACTCTTACACCATCAAGTGCAAAGTCGGGGAACACAGCGACCACCTGATAAATAATTGGGATCCAGCTGGTCCCCCTTAGGCCGGGTTCAACACTGGGATCGCAAAAGGCAAATCGCAATCGCCTATGGAGTGTAATTGCATATCTACCAAGCAATTGTGGCTCCATGTTACAGTGATTGCGTTTTTCAGTCTCATTCCAGAGAATGAGAATGGCGTTCTAACTGCCAGCAAAATGTTACACGCAGTGCACTTTTGCGATATACGCACATCACAGGCACTGCAAGGATTTACCGCAGTGCTTTGCTCAATACCGGCTATCAGCAAAGAGCAGAAAAACTACTTATAAAAGCACCCCAAGTGTGAACTGGCCCTTAAGAGAACTTTATTGGTGATTACAAATTGTTGCAACCTGCAATGTAGAACTCAGGGGCGTATTTAAAATGATTTAAATATACCCCCAAATTCTAATAATCGCCTCCTCCTCCCCATAGCCATACCAATCCTCACCAAAAAGGTACAAAGCATAAAACTGCAAACAAAACAAAAAAAGATGCAGGCCAACAATTGTAATTCTGGAAAATACCAATTGCACTAGCAAAAACCCGGCAATGCAATTCACATGTTCATCGCCGTGCTGTTGCTATTGGAAAAATGTAAACGATACAATTTTTAAATCGAAACATGCTTAATAAAAAAGGGCGCTAATTAGTTAATCTCCATCTAAGATAGTTTATTATATTCTTTTTTTAACAGAGTCCTTTGGCTAATCCAGTTGGCTAAAACTAAATCACATTTTGGCCAATAGGATTGTAAGCCGGCCCACCATGGTAAGGTAGACTCTATTAGGGCGGGTTAGGTGATGGGAGTGAGAGAGGAATAGAGTATAGCGTTTTGGAGAGGGAAGAGGGGGATAGGTGGTCTTAAAGGGTTCCACTCTTACACCATCAAGTGCAAAGTCGGGGAACACAACCACCACCTGATAAATAATTGGGATCCAGCTGGTCCCCCTGAGGCCGGGTTCAATACTGGGATTGCAAAAGGCAAATCGCAATCACCTATGGAGTGTAATTGCATTTCTACCAAGCAATTGTGGCTCCATGTTACAGTGATTGCGTTTTTCTGTCTCATTCCAGAGAATGAGAATGGCTTCTAACTGCCAGCAAAATGTTGCACGCAGTGCACTTTTGCGATATACGCACATCACAGGCACTGCAAGGATTTACCGCAGTGCTTTGCTGAATACCGGCTATCAGCAAAGAGCAGAAAAACTACTTATTAAAGCACCCCAAGTGTAAACTGGCCCTTAAGAGAACTTTATTGGTGATTACAAATTGTTGCAACCTGCAGAGTAGAACTCAGGGGCATATTTAAAATGATTTAAATATACCCCCAAATTCTAATAATGGCCTCCTCCTCCCCATAGCCATACCAATCCTCACCAAAAAGGGTCAAAGCATAGAAACGCAAACAAAACAAAAAAAGATGCAGGCCAACAATTGTAATTCTGGAAAATACCAATTGCACTAGCAAAAACCCGGCAATGCAATTCACATGTTCATCGCCGTGCTGTTGCTACTGGCAAAATGGGAACGATACAATTTTTAAATCGAAACGTGCTTAATAAAAAAGGGCCCTAATTACTTAATCTCCATCTAAGATAGTTTATTATATTCTTTTTTTAACAGAGTCCTTTGGCTAATCCAGTTGGCTAAAACTAAATCACATTTTGGCCAATAGGATTGTAAGCCGGCCCACCATGGTAAGGTAGACTCTATTAGGGCGGGTTAGGGAATAGGAGTGAGAGGAATAGGGGATAGCGTTTTGGAGAAGGAAGATGGGGATAGGTGGTCTTAAGGGGTACCACTCTTACACCATGAAGTGCAAAGTCGGGGAACACAGCGACCACCTGATAATTGAGATCCAGCTGGTCCCCCTTAGGCCGGGTTTAACACTGGGATTGCAAAAGGCAAATTGCAATCGCCTATGGAGTGTAATTGCATATCTACCAAGCAATTGTGGCTCCATGTTACAGTGATTGCGTTTTTCAGTCTCATTCCAGAGAATGAGAATGGCGTTCTAACTGCCAGCAAAATGTTACACGCAGTGCACTTTTGCGATATACGCACATCACAGGCACTGCAAGGATTTACCGCAGTGCTTTGCTGAATACCGGCTATCAGCAAAGAGCAGAAAAACTACTTATAAAAGCACCCCAAGTGTGAACTGGCCCTTAAGAGAACTTTATTGGTGATTACAAATTGTTGCAACCTGCAATGTAGAACTCAGGGGCGTATTTAAAATGATTTAAATATACCCCCAAATTCTAATAATGGCCTCCTCCTCCCCATAGCCATACCAATCCTCACCAAAAAGGTACAAAGCATAGAACTGCAAACAAAACAAAAAAAGATGCAGGCCAACAATTGTAATTCTGGAAAATACCAATTGCACTAGCAAAAACCCGGCAATGCAATTCACATGTTCATCGCTGTGCTGTTGCTATTGGAAAAATGTGAACGATACAATTTTTAAATCGAAACATGCTTAATAAAAAAGGGCGCTAATTAGTTAATCTCCATCTAAGATAGTTTATTATATTCTTTTTTTAACAGAGTCCTTTGGCTAATCCAGTTGGCTAAAACTAAATCACATTTTGGCCAATAGGATTGTAAGCAGGCCCACCATGGTAAGGTAGACTCTATTAGGGCGGGTTAGGTGATGGGAGTGAGAGAGGAATAGAGTATAGCGTTTTGGAGAGGGAAGAGGGGGATAGGTGGTCTTAAAGGGTTCCACTCTTACACCATCAAGTGCAAAGTTGGGGAACACAACGACCACCTGATAAATAATTGGGATCCAGCTGGTCCCCCTTAGGCCGGGTTCAATACTGGGATTGCAAAAGGCAAATCGCAATCACCTATGGAGTGTAATTGCATTTCTACCAAGCAATTGTGGCTCCATGTTACAGTGATTGCGTTTTTCTGTCTCATTCCAGAGAATGAGAATGGCTTCTAACTGCCAGCAAAATGTTGCACGCAGTGCACTTTTGCGATATACGCACATCACAGGCACTGCAAGGATTTACCGCAGTGCTTTGCTGAATACCGGCTATCAGCAAAGAGCAGAAAAACTACTTATTAAAGCACCCCAAGTGTAAACTGGCCCTTAAGAGAACTTTATTGGTGATTACAAATCGTTGCAACCTGCAGAGTAGAACTCAGGGGCATATTTAAAATGATTTAAATATACCCCCAAATTCTAATAATGGCCTCCTCCTCCCCATAGCCATACCAATCCTCACCAAAAAGGGTCAAAGCATAGAACTGCAAACAAAACAAAAAAAGATGCAGGCCAACAATTGTAATTCTGGAAAATACCAATTGCACTAGCAAAAACCCGGCAATGCAATTCACATGTTCATCGCCGTGCTGTTGCTATTGGAAAAATGTAAACGATACAATTTTTAAATCGAAACATGCTTAATAAAAAAGGGCGCTAATTAGTTAATCTCCATCTAAGATAGTTTATTATATTCTTTTTTTAACAGAGTCCTTTGGCTAATCCAGTTGGCTAAAACTAAATCACATTTTGGCCAATAGGATTGTAAGCCGGCCCACCATGGTAAGGTAGACTCTATTAGGGCGGGTTAGGTGATGGGAGTGAGAGAGGAATAGAGTATAGCGTTTTGGAGAGGGAAGAGGGGGATAGGTGGTCTTAAAGGGTTCCACTCTTACACCATCAAGTGCAAAGTCGGGGAACACAACGACCACCTGATAAATAATTGGGATCCAGCTGGTCCCCCTTAGGCCGGGTTCAAGACTGGGATTGCAAAAGGCAAATCGCAATCACCTATGGAGTGTAATTGCATTTCTACCAAGCAATTGTGGCTCCATGTTACAGTGATTGCGTTTTTCAGTCTCATTCCAGAGAATGAGAATGGCGTTCTAACTGCCAGCAAAATGTTACACGCAGTGCACTTTTGCGATATACGCACATCACAGGCACTGCAAGGATTTACCGCAGTGCTTTGCTGAATACCGGCTATCAGCAAAGAGCAGAAAAACTACTTATAAAAGCACCCCAAGTGTGAACTGGCCCTTAAGAGAACTTTATTGGTGATTACAAATTGTTGCAACCTGCAATGTAGAACTCAGGGGCGTATTTAAAATGATTTAAATATACCCCCAAATTCTAATAATGGCCTCCTCCTCCCCATAGCCATACCAATCCTCACCAAAAAGGTACAAAGCATAGAACTGCAAACAAAACAAAAAAAGATGCAGGCCAACAATTGTAATTCTGGAAAATACCAATTGCACTAGCAAAAACCCGGCAATGCAATTCACATGTTCATCGCTGTGCTGTTGCTATTGGAAAAATGTGAACGATACAATTTTTAAATCGAAACATGCTTAATAAAAAAGGGCGCTAATTAGTTAATCTCCATCTAAGATAGTTTATTATATTCTTTTTTTAACAGAGTCCTTTGGCTAATCCAGTTGGCTAAAACTAAATCACATTTTGGCCAATAGGATTGTAAGCAGGCCCACCATGGTAAGGTAGACTCTATTAGGGCGGGTTAGGTGATGGGAGTGAGAGAGGAATAGAGTATAGCGTTTTGGAGAGGGAAGAGGGGGATAGGTGGTCTTAAAGGGTTCCACTCTTACACCATCAAGTGCAAAGTTGGGGAACACAACGACCACCTGATAAATAATTGGGATCCAGCTGGTCCCCCTTAGGCCGGGTTCAATACTGGGATTGCAAAAGGCAAATCGCAATCACCTATGGAGTGTAATTGCATTTCTACCAAGCAATTGTGGCTCCATGTTACAGTGATTGCGTTTTTCTGTCTCATTCCAGAGAATGAGAATGGCTTCTAACTGCCAGCAAAATGTTGCACGCAGTGCACTTTTGCGATATACGCACATCACAGGCACTGCAAGGATTTACCGCAGTGCTTTGCTGAATACCGGCTATCAGCAAAGAGCAGAAAAACTACTTATTAAAGCACCCCAAGTGTAAACTGGCCCTTAAGAGAACTTTATTGGTGATTACAAATTGTTGCAACCTGCAGAGTAGAACTCAGGGGCATATTTAAAATGATTTAAATATACCCCCAAATTCTAATACTGGCCTCCTCCTCCCCATAGCCATACCAATCCTCACCAAAAAGGGTCAAAGCATAGAAACGCAAACAAAACAAAAAAAGATGCAGGCCAACAATTGTAATTCTGGAAAATACCAATTGCACTAGCAAAAACCCGGCAATGCAATTCACATGTTCATCGCCGTGCTGTTGCTATTGGCAAAATGGGAACGATACAATTTTTAAATCGAAACGTGCTTAATAAAAAAGGGCCCTAATTACTTAATCTCCATCTAAGATAGTTTATTATATTCTTTTTTTTAACAGAGTCCTTTGGCTAATCCAGTTGGCTAAAACTAAATCACATTTTGGCCAATAGGATTGTAAGCCGGCCCACCATGGTAAGGTAGACTCTATTAGGGCGGGTTAGGGAATAGGAGTGAGAGAGGAATAGGGGATAGCGTTTTGGAGAAGGAAGATGGGGATAGGTGGTCTTAAGGGGTACCACTCTTACACCATCAAGTGCAAAGTCGGGGAACACAGCGACCACCTGATAATTGGGATCCAGCTGGTCCCTCTTAGGCCGGGTTCAACACTGGGATCGCAAAAGGCAAATCGCAATCGCCTATGGAGTGTAATTGCATATCTACCAAGCAATTGTGGCTCCATGTTACAGTGATTGCGTTTTTCAGTCTCATTCCAGAGAATGAGAATGGCGTTCTAACTGCCAGCAAAATGTTACACGCAGTGCACTTTTGCGATATACGCACATCACAGGCACTGCAAGGATTTACCGCAGTGCTTTGCTGAATACCGGCTATCAGCAAAGAGCAGAAAAACTACTTATAAAAGCACCCCAAGTGTGAACTGGCCCTTAAGAGAACTTTATTGGTGATTACAAATTGTTGCAACCTGCAATGTAGAACTCAGGGGCGTATTTAAAATGATTTAAATATACCCCCAAATTCTAATAATGGCCTCCTCCTCCCCATAGCCATACCAATCCTCACCAAAAAGGTACAAAGCATAGAACTGCAAACAAAACAAAAAAAGATGCAGGCCAACAATTGTAATTCTGGAAAATACCAATTGCACTAGCAAAAACCCGGCAATGCAATTCACATGTTCATCGCCGTGCTGTTGCTATTGGAAAAATGTGAACGATACAATTTTTAAATCGAAACATGCTTAATAAAAAAGGGCGCTAATTAGTTAATCTCCATCTAAGATAGTTTATTATATTCTTTTTTTAACAGAGTCCTTTGGCTAATCCAGTTGGCTAAAACTAAATCACATTTTGGCCAATAGGATTGTAAGCAGGCCCACCATGGTAAGGTAGACTCTATTAGGGCGGGTTAGGTGATGGGAGTGAGAGAGGAATAGAGTATAGCGTTTTGGAGAGGGAAGAGGGGGATAGGTGGTCTTAAAGGGTTCCACTCTTACACCATCAAGTGCAAAGTTGGGGAACACAACGACCACCTGATAAATAATTGGGATCCAGCTGGTCCCCCTTAGGCCGGGTTCAATACTGGGATTGCAAAAGGCAAATCGCAATCACCTATGGAGTGTAATTGCATTTCTACCAAGCAATTGTGGCTCCATGTTACAGTGATTGCGTTTTTCTGTCTCATTCCAGAGAATGAGAATGGCTTCTAACTGCCAGCAAAATGTTGCACGCAGTGCACTTTTGCGATATACGCACATCACAGGCACTGCAAGGATTTACCGCAGTGCTTTGCTGAATACCGGCTATCAGCAAAGAGCAGAAAAACGACTTATTAAAGCACCCCAAGTGTAAACTGGCCCTTAAGAGAACTTTATTGGTGATTACAAATCGTTGCAACCTGCAGAGAAGAACTCAGGGGCATATTTAAAATGATTTAAATATACCCCCAAATTCTAATAATGGCCTCCTCCTCCCCATAGCCATACCAATCCTCACCAAAAAGGGTCAAAGCATAGAACTGCAAACAAAACAAAAAAAGATGCAGGCCAACAATTGTAATTCTTGAAAATACCAATTGCACTAGCAAAAACCCGGCAATGCAATTCACATGTTCATCGCCGTGCTGTTGCTATTGGAAAAATGTAAACGATACAATTTTTAAATCGAAACATGCTTAATAAAAAAGGGCGCTAATTAGTTAATCTCCATCTAAGATAGTTTATTATATTCTTTTTTTAACAGAGTCCTTTGGCTAATCCAGTTGGCTAAAACTAAATCACATTTTGGCCAATAGGATTGTAAGCCGGCCCACCATGGTAAGGTAGACTCTATTAGGGCGGGTTAGGTGATGGGAGTGAGAGAGGAATAGAGTATAGCGTTTTGGAGAGGGAAGAGGGGGATAGGTGGTCTTAAAGGGTTCCACTCTTACACCATCAAGTGCAAAGTCGGGGAACACAACGACCACCTGATAAATAATTGGGATCCAGCTGGTCCCCCTTAGGCCGGGTTCAATACTGGGATTGCAAAAGGCAAATCGCAATCACCTATGGAGTGTAATTGCATTTCTACCAAGCAATTGTGGCTCCATGTTACAGTGATTGCGTTTTTCAGTCTCATTCCAGAGAATGAGAATGGCGTTCTAACTGCCAGCAAAATGTTACACGCAGTGCACTTTTGCGATATACGCACATCACAGGCACTGCAAGGATTTACCGCAGTGCTTTGCTGAATACCGGCTATCAGCAAAGAGCAGAAAAACTACTTATAAAAGCACCCCAAGTGTGAACTGGCCCTTAAGAGAACTTTATTGGTGATTACAAATTGTTGCAACCTGCAATGTAGAACTCAGGGGCGTATTTAAAATGATTTAAATATACCCCCAAATTCTAATAATGGCCTCCTCCTCCCCATAGCCATACCAATCCTCACCAAAAAGGTACAAAGCATAGAACTGCAAACAAAACAAAAAAAGATGCAGGCCAACAATTGTAATTCTGGAAAATACCAATTGCACTAGCAAAAACCCGGCAATGCAATTCACATGTTCATCGCTGTGCTGTTGCTATTGGAAAAATGTGAACGATACAATTTTTAAATCGAAACATGCTTAATAAAAAAGGGCGCTAATTAGTTAATCTCCATCTAAGATAGTTTATTATATTCTTTTTTTAACAGAGTCCTTTGGCTAATCCAGTTGGCTAAAACTAAATCACATTTTGGCCAATAGGATTGTAAGCAGGCCCACCATGGTAAGGTAGACTCTATTAGGGCGGGTTAGGTGATGGGAGTGAGAGAGGAATAGAGTATAGCGTTTTGGAGAGGGAAGAGGGGGATAGGTGGTCTTAAAGGGTTCCACTCTTACACCATCAAGTGCAAAGTTGGGGAACACAACGACCACCTGATAAATAATTGGGATCCAGCTGGTCCCCCTTAGGCCGGGTTCAATACTGGGATTGCAAAAGGCAAATCGCAATCACCTATGGAGTGTAATTGCATTTCTACCAAGCAATTGTGGCTCCATGTTACAGTGATTGCGTTTTTCTGTCTCATTCCAGAGAATGAGAATGGCTTCTAACTGCCAGCAAAATGTTGCACGCAGTGCACTTTTGCGATATACGCACATCACAGGCACTGCAAGGATTTACCGCAGTGCTTTGCTGAATACCGGCTATCAGCAAAGAGCAGAAAAACTACTTATTAAAGCACCCCAAGTGTAAACTGGCCCTTAAGAGAACTTTATTGGTGATTACAAATTGTTGCAACCTGCAGAGTAGAACTCAGGGGCATATTTAAAATGATTTAAATATACCCCCAAATTCTAATAATGGCCTCCTCCTCCCCATAGCCATACCAATCCTCACCAAAAAGGTACAAAGCATAGAACTGCAAACAAAACAAAAAAAGATGCAGGCCAACAATTGTAATTCTGGAAAATACCAATTGCACTAGCAAAAACCCGGCAATGCAATTCACATGTTCATCGCTGTGCTGTTGCTATTGGAAAAATGTGAACGATACAATTTTTAAATCGAAACATGCTTAATAAAAAAGGGCGCTAATTAGTTAATCTCCATCTAAGATAGTTTATTATATTCTTTTTTTAACAGAGTCCTTTGGCTAATCCAGTTGGCTAAAACTAAATCACATTTTGGCCAATAGGATTGTAAGCCGGCCCACCATGGTAAGGTAGACTCTATTAGGGCGGGTTAGGTGATGGGAGTGAGAGAGGAATAGAGTATAGCGTTTTGGAGAGGGAAGAGGGGGATAGGTGGTCTTAAAGGGTTCCACTCTTACACCATCAAGTGCAAAGTCGGGGAACACAACGACCACCTGATAAATAATTGGGATCCAGCTGGTCCCCCTTAGGCCGGGTTCAATACTGGGATTGCAAAAGGCAAATCGCAATCACCTATGGAGTGTAATTGCATTTCTACCAAGCAATTGTGGCTCCATGTTACAGTGATTGCGTTTTTCAGTCTCATTCCAGAGAATGAGAATGGCGTTCTAACTGCCAGCAAAATGTTACACGCAGTGCACTTTTGCGATATACGCACATCACAGGCACTGCAAGGATTTACCGCAGTGCTTTGCTGAATACCGGCTATCAGCAAAGAGCAGAAAAACTACTTATAAAAGCACCCCAAGTGTGAACTGGCCCTTAAGAGAACTTTATTGGTGATTACAAATTGTTGCAACCTGCAATGTAGAACTCAGGGGCGTATTTAAAATGATTTAAATATACCCCCAAATTCTAATAATGGCCTCCTCCTCCCCATAGCCATACCAATCCTCACCAAAAAGGTACAAAGCATAGAACTGCAAACAAAACAAAAAAAGATGCAGGCCAACAATTGTAATTCTGGAAAATACCAATTGCACTAGCAAAAACCCGGCAATGCAATTCACATGTTCATCGCTGTGCTGTTGCTATTGGAAAAATGTGAACGATACAATTTTTAAATCGAAACATGCTTAATAAAAAAGGGCGCTAATTAGTTAATCTCCATCTAAGATAGTTTATTATATTCTTTTTTTAACAGAGTCCTTTGGCTAATCCAGTTGGCTAAAACTAAATCACATTTTGGCCAATAGGATTGTAAGCAGGCCCACCATGGTAAGGTAGACTCTATTAGGGCGGGTTAGGTGATGGGAGTGAGAGAGGAATAGAGTATAGCGTTTTGGAGAGGGAAGAGGGGGATAGGTGGTCTTAAAGGGTTCCACTCTTACACCATCAAGTGCAAAGTTGGGGAACACAACGACCACCTGATAAATAATTGGGATCCAGCTGGTCCCCCTTAGGCCGGGTTCAATACTGGGATTGCAAAAGGCAAATCGCAATCACCTATGGAGTGTAATTGCATTTCTACCAAGCAATTGTGGCTCCATGTTACAGTGATTGCGTTTTTCTGTCTCATTCCAGAGAATGAGAATGGCTTCTAACTGCCAGCAAAATGTTGCACGCAGTGCACTTTTGCGATATACGCACATCACAGGCACTGCAAGGATTTACCGCAGTGCTTTGCTGAATACCGGCTATCAGCAAAGAGCAGAAAAACTACTTATTAAAGCACCCCAAGTGTAAACTGGCCCTTAAGAGAACTTTATTGGTGATTACAAATTGTTGCAACCTGCAGAGTAGAACTCAGGGGCATATTTAAAATGATTTAAATATACCCCCAAATTCTAATAATGGCCTCCTCCTCCCCATAGCCATACCAATCCTCACCAAAAAGGGTCAAAGCATAGAAACGCAAACAAAACAAAAAAAGATGCAGGCCAACAATTGTAATTCTGGAAAATACCAATTGCACTAGCAAAAACCCGGCAATGCAATTCACATGTTCATCGCCGTGCTGTTGCTATTGGCAAAATGGGAACGATACAATTTTTAAATCGAAACGTGCTTAATAAAAAAGGGCCCTAATTACTTAATCTCCATCTAAGATAGTTTATTATATTCTTTTTTTTAACAGAGTCCTTTGGCTAATCCAGTTGGCTAAAACTAAATCACATTTTGGCCAATAGGATTGTAAGCCGGCCCACCATGGTAAGGTAGACTCTATTAGGGCGGGTTAGGGAATAGGAGTGAGAGAGGAATAGGGGATAGCGTTTTGGAGAAGGAAGATGGGGATAGGTGGTCTTAAGGGGTACCACTCTTACACCATCAAGTGCAAAGTCGGGGAACACAGCGACCACCTGATAATTGGGATCCAGCTGGTCCCTCTTAGGCCGGGTTCAACACTGGGATCGCAAAAGGCAAATCGCAATCGCCTATCGAGTGTAATTGCATATCTACCAAGCAATTGTGGCTCCATGTTACAGTGATTGCGTTTTTCAGTCTCATTCCAGAGAATGAGAATGGCGTTCTAACTGCCAGCAAAATGTTACACGCAGTGCACTTTTGCGATATACGCACATCACAGGCACTGCAAGGATTTACCGCAGTGCTTTGCTGAATACCGGCTATCAGCAAAGAGCAGAAAAACTACTTATAAAAGCACCCCAAGTGTGAACTGGCCCTTAAGAGAACTTTATTGGTGATTACAAATTGTTGCAACCTGCAATGTAGAACTCAGGGGCGTATTTAAAATGATTTAAATATACCCCCAAATTCTAATAATGGCCTCCTCCTCCCCATAGCCATACCAATCCTCACCAAAAAGGTACAAAGCATAGAACTGCAAACAAAACAAAAAAAGATGCAGGCCAACAATTGTAATTCTGGAAAATACCAATTGCACTAGCAAAAACCCGGCAATGCAATTCACATGTTCATCGCCGTGCTGTTGCTATTGGAAAAATGTGAACGATACAATTTTTAAATCGAAACATGCTTAATAAAAAAGGGCGCTAATTAGTTAATCTCCATCTAAGATAGTTTATTATATTCTTTTTTTAACAGAGTCCTTTGGCTAATCCAGTTGGCTAAAACTAAATCACATTTTGGCCAATAGGATTGTAAGCAGGCCCACCATGGTAAGGTAGACTCTATTAGGGCGGGTTAGGTGATGGGAGTGAGAGAGGAATAGAGTATAGCGTTTTGGAGAGGGAAGAGGGGGATAGGTGGTCTTAAAGGGTTCCACTCTTACACCATCAAGTGCAAAGTTGGGGAACACAACGACCACCTGATAAATAATTGGGATCCAGCTGGTCCCCCTTAGGCCGGGTTCAATACTGGGATTGCAAAAGGCAAATCGCAATCACCTATGGAGTGTAATTGCATTTCTACCAAGCAATTGTGGCTCCATGTTACAGTGATTGCGTTTTTCTGTCTCATTCCAGAGAATGAGAATGGCTTCTAACTGCCAGCAAAATGTTACACGCAGTGCACTTTTGCGATATACGCACATCACAGGCACTGCAAGGATTTACCGCAGTGCTTTGCTGAATACCGGCTATCAGCAAAGAGCAGAAAAACTACTTATTAAAGCACCCCAAGTGTAAACTGGCCCTTAAGAGAACTTTATTGGTGATTACAAATCGTTGCAACCTGCAGAGTAGAACTCAGGGGCATATTTAAAATGATTTAAATATACCCCCAAATTCTAATAATGGCCTCCTCCTCCCCATAGCCATACCAATCCTCACCAAAAAGGGTCAAAGCATAGAACTGCAAACAAAAAAAAAAAGATGCAGGCCAACAATTGTAATTCTGGAAAATACCAATTGCACTAGCAAAAACCCGGCAATGCAATTCACATGTTCATCGCCGTGCTGTTGCTATTGGAAAAATGTAAACGATACAATTTTTAAATCGAAACATGCTTAATAAAAAAGGGCGCTAATTAGTTAATCTCCATCTAAGATAGTTTATTATATTCTTTTTTTAACAGAGTCCTTTGGCTAATCCAGTTGGCTAAAACTAAATCACATTTTGGCCAATAGGATTGTAAGCCGGCCCACCATGGTAAGGTAGACTCTATTAGGGCGGGTTAGGTGATGGGAGTGAGAGAGGAATAGAGTATAGCGTTTTGGAGAGGGAAGAGGGGGATAGGTGGTCTTAAAGGGTTCC